>NC_134834.1:132301787-132954198 GCF_004210375.1 Tachypleus tridentatus | reverse complement strand
AGTTAATGGTGAGTTTACTTAACATTTCATTGAACTAATTATATACTGACTTAGAGCTTAATTAGTGTCACTATAAGACTAATATAAATGGCATGTTTAGTTCCCACTTAAAGATTTTTCATAAAATTATTTATGATATGGTTATATACCTCATTAAACGAGGCCTAGTTTAAGTTTTCTCATGAATCTCACGCGTAAGCACTAGAGGCCTATCTGCACAAGCTATCATTTGTTTTAAAATGATAGATGAGAGGGAAGAAAGCTAGACCACTGTTGTTAGTCTGAATAGTATATTTGACTGTTATACTTATAACACATCCTTAAAGAGATGAAAAATCACACAACGTCAGATCCTTAGTCTGCCATGCTATCCACTGAAACGGACTCGGCATGGCTACGTAGTTAAGCCATTCCAGTCGTAATTTGAGGGTCGCGGGTTCGAATCCCCATCACACTAAACATGCTCGCCCTTTCAGACGTGGGGGCTTATAATGTGACGGTCAATTTCACTATTCATTGGTAAAAGAGTAGCCCAAGATTTGGCGGTGGGCGGTGATAACTAGCTGTCTTTCCTCAAGCCTTACACTGCAAAATTAGGGACGGTGTAGCTTTGCGAGAAATTCAAAAACAAACAAATAAACACTCCGTTGAAACGTGTTTAGCCCACCTAGTTTAGAATATATTATCCCAAAATGGTTTATTTAGAAGTCTTTCGAAACAATACACCAAGCTTTGACGATCCGTTCTCTTATTTAAAGATGTGGTGGAAGAAAATGCTGCAAACAACTTACCGCTGCTAAGAAAGTTAAAGAATTAATTATTCTTGTGCTAGTTGCTGAATTCAAATATTTATTTATCGTCAAGAACAGTATGTAATAATTGCTATAGTGCTAGTAGCTAAATTCACATATATAATCTATTGTCAAAAACAGTTTATAATAATTATTACAGTGCTAGTAGCTAAATTTGTATGTATATATAATCTATTGTCAAAAATAGTATATAATAATTGTAAAGTTGGTTATTTCTTCTTTTGTTTTGAAAATCATAATTTGTGGAAGAGTACGTGATATAATTTTTTCTTCTTTAATACATCGTGTATTCAAAATAATTTGTGATTAAATGTATAATTTATGTAATATCTTTATGTGTTTACATTAAAAATATAAATATTCAACAACTTCTTCAAATATAGTTCTTCATTTTAAATGCACTTAAGTATCATTTTATTATGAATGATATTTATGTGGAATTAAAATACTTGATGTATGTTGAGTCTTCTGAACATTTTCACTACTATTTTTGTGTTTGTGGTTATCTAATTAGAAATATATAGAGAAGTAGAATTATCGCACAATTATAATTCAATAGCTATTAGGGACAAAATAGCACTTGACACCATTCACATAAAAGATTTACTAAAAGAGAGTGTTTTCAGACTGGAGTAAATAGTATGAAAATTTGTTACCAGTTGATTTCGACCCAAGTAGTCTGTTCACTAATTAAACCGAAGGGAGGAAAATTTAAACTGGATATAATTCAGATCCATTATTTTGCTCCTCTGTGTCACAATGGTGTGTATGCAGACTTCCAACGCTAGAATCCTGGTTTTGCTACCCTTAATGGGCAGAGCACAAATAGCCCATTATGTAGCTTTATGTTTAATTACAAACAAGATCCATTATAGATGTTTATAAGTAAGCGATTACGTTTCATACGTACTTGATTTATCACGTTGTTGTTATCTACAAAATCATTTGTCGGGATCTAGTTCAGGTGTGTGTGTATGTGTTTTATTATAGTCAAGCCACATCGAAGTGTGTGCTGTGTCCACTGAGGAGAATCGAACCTCTAATTTTAAAGTTGTAAATACAAAGAATTACCGTTGTCCCAGCGGGGGATTCTAGGTCAGGTATAGGCTCATGAGAAGACAATTTGAATCTTTGTTAAATACCTGAAAGTGAGCAAGAGTGTGTATATATATGTATAATAATGCTTTTGAGAGGGTTTGCCATCAAAAGATAATAGCTGTCTGAACCAAGTGTAACAATAGAGATTCATTCCGGACCTGTACTGGGAGTGAAAAGAAACTAACTATTCATTTAAATGAAAATCAGTCAGCTAATTTCATTGTTAAGCGTTGTATAAGATAAGGTTGCATACTTTCACTAAAGTCATTCAACCTTTACGCAAAACAGATATTTGGAGATAGATGAGATTCCAGAGAAGGTTAATACAGTGGTATTTATGTATGCTGACAATACAGTGCTACTGGTAGTGTTAAAGGAAGCATTACAAAGAATAATATACTTAGTGAACAGAAGACGTTTAGAGTATGAATCGAGCATTAATGTAAAGAAGACAAAACCATGGGTGTGAGAAGAAATGTTAAACAAAAAGTTAGAGTCAACATCGAAGTGAATGATCACATACTATAACGAGTGGAAAAGTTTGCCTACTTGGGGCAACTAATAACTGAGGATGGTAAATATGAGGCAGAAGTCAAGAAATGGATAGCAATTGCAAGAGCAAAGGAGAAATATAAAATGTTATATGTTATCCATCTTCCTGTAATTACCAGAATAATAATAAGAGCAAAATAACTTTGAAATAAGTAATGTTCTCGATATGGGTTAAGCCTAAATAGAAAGTGAAGGAAACCAATACATCATAGAAGAGAATTTTTGCGACTGTGAGGAAGACAACTTCGTATTGTTTTAACACAAATTAAACTTGCAGCGACATTACCTAATAAAAAGTACTAAGAATCGCATTTAGTTGCAATACGTCATTTTTATTAGCATGCACACTGTTTATTGTAACACGTTTGGCAAAAAATCGCTCCGGAGCAAAAGATCTCCGAAAGAGATACATGGATTAAAACACAACACAAGCTTGAGATAAAAATTTAAAACCAGCCCAGCAGCTACACGAAAGCTACTGGAGAAAGTGTTCCTTAACAAGTTAAGAAAATAAAGACTATTTTAATCTTTGTGATTAACATCTGGTGGAAATTTCAGTATGAGTTGTTCTGGTCCAACTACATTAACACAAAGGTTATTGTATATAGTAATTGATTACTTTCATGTACATTGTTATTACAGAATTTCCCTAAAATAAAGAAATGAAACTCATAATAATTTCAGAAAATATAAACATAAATAAGTAAAACTATTAAAATGATGTTTTTTTCTTAATTTTCGGAAGAGGTTTTTTATCTTTACCTACCAGGCTGTGGTGTTCTGCTGCGGTACCAACATATTTCTATATATACTCAATTTTTTTGAACGAGCTTTGGAAATACATTGTTGTTATGTTCACAATAACGTTTGGAAAAGAAAAGAAACAACAAATGTCAAAAGTCAGTAGATACGTGAAAAGATATTATTATATTACCAACAAATAACAAAGCCAAATAGCTGCTTTACTTTTCGACCTCCGGTGGCTCGTTTTCAAGTCCAAGGAGCTACAACATTAAACATCTGGTTATAATACTCGCTGTTGACACAGCATAGATAGTTCGTTGTGTAGTTTTGAGTTTAATAACAAAAAAAAATTATATGCTACTTCTTCATTAGTGAGTTTGATACTGGCTTACGCCTACCTCATATTTCATATATTTTAGCCTTTAAAAGGTGGAATGCTATTATGTATTCTAAGCTTTATATTCTATCAGTTATTATCATTTTTGAGCATTTACGAATTTATATTGTCTAGAATATATAAGTTATTTACTAGGTTTCTTTTTTCAATTGCAGATAACCGTTTCCTGTGCAGGTGTGTAAATGTGAAATGGTTGATTAGCTTAAAGGAAAGAATCAGGCGTCATATAAAAGACTACTTTTGTTCAGATTTAAAGAAGCCTCTTTTTGAAATTACACTGAATGAAATTGAATGTTACTGAAAATCGTTTACTCACAGATAATTTTTTAAATATCATTTTAATTACCAAATTTAAACAAACCCGAATAACTAAACAGTATTTTTGTACCTTTATGGGCTTTGTAGTTTTATCATCAATTTTCTGTGACATTTAACACTCGTTCATCTTTAGATACTTGAAGTGACATTGATATGATATTTTTCATTAATGGTGTTTCATTAATTTCATTTTTATTTAGCATCTTCTAGTAACAAGTTGTGAATATTCAAACAGACTGTCACAACCTTAGTGATAGTGAAAATAACAACTCTACTTTCAACTATTGTAACTGTTAAACTGAAGCTTTTGAAACAGAAATTCTTTATAAATTTGACACCTGTACTCATTAGTTGGTAGCAGACCTATTGCAAAATATCGTTTTGGTGACAATTCTGTATCTTATTTTACACTAGTGAATAAAGAAATTTATCTTTGAAAATTGTCTATTGAAAATCTTATTTGCAGGAATAAGTTAATCAAGTAAGTAATGTGTGTAAAGAGCTCTCGCTGGACTTAAACTAAAGATAAATAAATTTTAAAATGCAAAAAACAAGAAAAAATAGCTTCAAACATAACTAATAGTCAAAAATAAATAAAAAGCAATCGAAGTAGCCGAAAGTTATCATAAAATAGCTTAAAATTGCCAAAAAGTACAACTATTAATTTGTTCATTGCTCTGACCTCCATGTCTCGAAATTTTGCTTCTCTATTAGTGGTATGAGGTTTCTTTGTTCAGTTAGAAAGACAATATTTTCAAATGATAAGAAATCCCCTTTAAAACACAACGCAAAATATAAAAAGTATAAAACAATAATCCAAAGATGTAAAAAATATTTTTAAATACTCAAACTCCAGATATTAAATCAGGACAATGTTATTAATTCAATAGTTTTCTGCCCCTAGTTTGGAGACATGGACTATTTTAGAAATTTTTTAAAACTTCACATTATTTGAATTAAAAGACCCAAATACCCGTAAATAAACTACAAATAGTTCTGTCCCACTCTACCCCTTTGAAAAAATGCAACCGAAAATTGTGAAAGAAGTGTTAACAATGTAAAGAAAATACAAAAAGAAATAATAACAAAGAAATTTGTCCCAATCGCCCGTCGCTAAAATAAAATATCTAGCAATTTTTTGTCATTTTTATAGGTAGTTATACGTATTTTTATATTCCAAAATAAAGAGAAAGTCCCTCGAATAGATTAACAAAGGCGAGAACTAACTCGATATCTTAATTTTAAAAGCATTAAAAATACGTTTGAAGAATAAGTATTTTTATTTATTTGCAATGGGCCTATTTTCCCCTGATTTTTAATTTTAAAGAAAAACAAAACTTTGATGTTCCAAATCTTACAATAATTTTCCAATATACGTCTTTTTTGAATACTGGATTCATATTTATGTTTATTTTAGTTTTTGAATTTCGTGCAAAGCTCCACGAAGACTATCTGCGCTAGCCGTCCCTAGTTTAGCAGTGTAAGACTATAGGTGAAAACTATAGAACCCGCGACCCTCGGATTGCGAGTTAAGTACTTTAACCACCTGGCCATGCCAGGCTCATATTTATGAAATCATAACTAGTCATTCTTTTAATTAAAAGGGCCTGGCATGGCCAAGCGTGTTAAGGCGTTCGACTCGTAATCCAAGGGTAGCGGGTTCGAACCTCGGTCGCACCAAACATGCTCGCCATTTCAGCCGTGGGGGCATTATTAAGTGACGGTCAATCCCACTATTTGTTGATAAAAGAGTAGCCCAAGAGTTGGCGGTGGGTGGTGATGACTAGCTTCCTTCCCTCTAGTCTTACACTGCTAAATTAGGAACGGCTAGCACAGGTAGCCCTCTAGTAGCTTTGTGCGAAATTCAAAAACAAACAAATTAACGTTATCATAGAATCTTTAATTTAATCATATTTTGTCTTTATTCAGTACTAATTATTTATTTTCCAAGTATTGTTAATTTCTCATAGTTTCAGTATTAAAGTTAATAATACTTAAATTAGTATATCATTTGACTCTTTCGAATTGTCTTCTAATACATTCATATTAGTTTATAATGTTCTATTGAAATCTTCGATTCAGTCAATATTTGTTTATGTACATAGTTTTTTTGTTGTTTTCGCCAGTTTCTTATGTTGATTGCTTTACTTTGATATATTTTCGTTGTCAGCATCAAAACTATTATTAACTAATAATAATGCTTTTGCTACATATAACCCGTTTTTGTTTCTATCGATAACATTATTTAGACATTTGTCTTTGATTTTGGTTTGTATATAAATATATATTCTCCAATTAATGATTATTTTACAGTATTATTATTATCAGTCTCTTTTTTATCAATATAAAAAATACTTTCATCAATTAATTTAAGGAAAACTATTTCAAAGTGGACTTATATGATTCAGAGATGCTTCTTTACATAGGGTAGTATATAGAAACTAAAAACTCATTTAATTCTTTAAGACTTTCCATAATATCAAAACTTCTATTACAAATATTGATTATTCCTTTTCTCCTTACAATTAACAAGTAATGACATCTATATGGTTTTGTCGGAGTTCGTCTGAGTTGCCAAAAGAACTAATCTTCAAATTCAATAAATTATTATAGAATTTCCAGTTTGAAACGTCGAAAGAAATTTATAACACAATCTTCTGCAATTAATAATAGCTTACAAAACATCCAATTTCTGTAAATAACTCAGACGCTAAGAAATCTCGAAAAATCTAATTCTCCAAATTTGAAAGAAAATTTTTATAATCATCAGAGGGACCTTAACTCACGTTCATAATATGTAAGACTATAAAATAGTATACTATTTTCTTATTGGTTACTTTCCTTATCTTGAAATTGGTGAACAGTTTATTGTTTGTAATTTCACACGCACTCATGTTTATGATATATTTAACAGTAATAGAAAAGCGCTTTAAACAATCTTAATTCGAACAACACTAGTGCAATAATGCCAGCAGACAAGGATGGAGATATTGTTATTCTCAACAAAAATGACAATATCATGGGGCCCGGCACGGCCAAGCGTGTTAAGGCGTGCGACCTCGTAATCTGAGGGTCGCGGGTTCGCATCACCGTCGCTCCAAACATGCTCGCCCTTTCAGCCATGGGGGCGTTATAATGGTACGATCAATCCCACTATTCGTTGGTAAAAGAGTAGCCCAAGAGTTGGCGGTGGGTGGTGATGACTAGCTGCCTTCCCTCTAGTCTTACACTGCTAAATTAGGGACAGCTAACACAGATAGCCCTCGAGTAGCTTTGTGCGAAATTAAAAAAACAAACAAACAAACAGACAGTATCATGGAAGCTAACTGGCAACTAGAAGACACCTATTTCTATAGAAATTCTCAAATTATTCTACAACTCAGTTTATTAAGACTATAACTGATAAGCTTAGAGAAATTCTCCAAAATAATAAAATTAACAAAGAAACTTTTCAGTATTTGATACCCAGACAAGCTTTTCCTGGTAGATTTTATCTCATGCCCAAAATACACAAACCAAACGATCCTGGCCGACCCATCATTTCTGTTATTTAGGTTGTCTGTTTTTGTTGACCGACACATGAAATATATTCTCAGTACTCTCCCCTCTTACATAAAAATGATACTACCCACATTATTAAGATCATAGAAGATATTAGTACTGACGGACAGTTACCACTCACCAGTCTTCTTTGTACTATGAATATTTCTTCCATTTACATCAATATTCCACATGATAAAGAGCTGGAAGCTCTAAAGTCTACACTAATCCTTTCCAATCCATTAGAACATCTAATACTAACTGATTTTGACAGCCTGGTTTTCAACTCTGAACAACTTCGAATTTAATAACGAGTATTACATTCAAGCTTACGGTAATGCAATGGGTACCTAAATGGCTCTCAATTATGTTAACATTTTTGTGAGTGATATTGAAAACCAGCTTTTACAACAAACTCCTGTAAAACCTCATACAACATATTTTCATTTGGACAGCCAATCTCAAAGCATTTATCATACATGCAAATTCTTTTCAAAAAACAATTAAATTTATTTGTGATTACTCGCCTATCCAGATTAATTTTCTTGACGTCACAGCTCTTCTAAAAAACGAAATTTTACACACTTGTACAAAAACCTACAGAGAGACCACAACGCTTTCTCTATAAAAGCTGTCAACTCTATAAACGAAATATTACCTACAATCAAGTTCTTTATATTCTACAATCAAGAAAATATGCTCAGATGAAACAAACTACAGAAAACGCACTGAAAATCTAAAACCAACTGTGTTACAAAGAGAATATAAATATACCGAAACTGACAGACAAACTGAAAAGGCTACCAACACTCAGCAATACTAAAACATCAAATAGAATTCCTCTTATCATTACTTATCCGTTTAAATTTAAAAATGTTTCATGAATTTTGAAAACATATTTTCATCTTCTAGAGCTCAACGATCGTCTTAAACTGGTTTTTTTAAGTTCCCATTGTCTCCTTCCGAAAAAACAGAACTCTAAAAGAGTACCCTTGTTCAGACAATAGTGAATTACATTCCACCTACAAATATTTGTAGTGCATGCAGTAAGGCCCGTTGTCAAACCTACAAGTTCATAAAAAACAAAAGAAACTTTTAAATATCCAGAAGAGTCACTTATGAAAAAAACACCATTTATGTTATACGATATTAAAAATGGAATTACCAATATGTAGGACATACACAAATAACTCTTATAGAATGTTCAATCATAAATCTTCTATTAACACTGAAACAGATTTCTCTGTTGCTCAATACTTTAACCAACCCGGCCATTCCATTAATGATGTGACTTTCATTGGCATTGAAACAGGATTAAAAACTAAAGCAGATAAAGAAATAAAAGAAATTTATTGGATTGCTAATCTAAACACTGTTCAACCTTTCAGAATTAATCTATATTCTAGAATCAGTGATCTCCTTTCATTGGTTTCATCTCTGTCAGAAAAACATATTTTGCTCTTTGCATTTTTTGTCATTTAATATGAAAGCTGAATTTCCTAAAATTACTATTTGTTAAAGATAACTTTCATATCTGATTTTATAAATTGATTTCTATAGCATATTTATTCCAGCGAGTCTCTGTGTAGTACCTTTATTTTGTTTAAACACCTAAGTATAGTTTTAAATATACACATATTTAGCCATTTCTAAACTAAACTTCTCTAACACCCTTTCACATCGGCTAAATTGTACCGGAAATGGAACGCTTACAACAATACAAAGATAAATAGATATTTCCTGGAAAACCGAATGATTTTCAAGATGTCACTAAACTCCCTTTATGTATATAATTCGTTCGATTACACCATTCCAAATTTGACCCTGAAGAAGAAATGTTTTCCTTTCAAAATCGCTCAGGTTGTAGGATTTTTATTCATTTCCATCAAGACTTCTTGAGCCAACGTGTTTTCTAACATCATGAATTTCACATTTGTAGTTATCCTGAGCTTTCTAGCAGTCGCAAGATGGCGACACAAAAGTGTTGGCCATAGGCAATGGAAGAGGGGCAGAGACGATGATGTCAAAAAGACTAAAAGTGATAACGTCATAAACACCGTAAGCAATAACATCATAAACATCAGTAAAGCTGATGTCATAATGCTACAAAGTTTCACCAGATGGCACCTTGATAGAAAAGACTGAAAACAAGAGAGAGTATTTTTAGGTGTGACGTCATAGTTCCACGAAGTGGAATAAGAGAGAAACGATATTATAGTTTGACACCACAGGGTCTATTACTGTAGTCGAATTCTGTTACTAAGGTTCATAAGTAAATATTGTTTCTATAATCAGATGGTGTTATTAACACTTTCACGCCCGGTAGGGCAAAACAGTTAGTTTTTGCAATTTTATTCTGAGTAACAAAATTGCAAAAGCGAGCATACTAAAGCTTTTCCTTTGCTTTTTAAATTGGTCGTTTCCACTTTTTTATTATTGGTCTCATTCAAATGGTTTCAAAATTCAGAAGAAGTTTGCACTCTTAACTACCATTACAATCACGGATAAATAAGAACACAAATGTTCTTTAATAATAATACAAAGATACGGAGTTCCTCTGAGCATATAATCTTGTGTGTGTAATGTTTTCTTCTATCTAATGCAAAGTATTTCTTACAGCAGAATGCGAAATGTGTACTGTTAAAATTTCACTACGATTTTACATTTCTTCAAGCCTTATTTTGAGCCATGTGGTATGATTTTTTATATATTGTTAATCGTTTATTATGTGTTTCTAAAAGACTATAATAACAATAACTTGGCGTTTTCTGTAAAACAAAAATAATCTTAGCATCCACGACACAGATATTTGTGTGTTCAACGTAATTTATATGTTTTTACAGCAGTTTCGTAATCCCGATATTTGTGATTAAGCCATAAGAAAAATGATTGGTACAGCTTTTCTTAATTATAATAACTTCCTGTTGGCTAACTGTTGGTGTGACTTCATAAAATTAACACAATTTCTGACTTTAAAAATACCTACTAGCAAGAAATGTTTGTTGAATACTATGACGAAACTTCGATCTTTTAGGTAAATGTGTATAAAACATAAAATAATCGCATTACTTGCCGATAAGAATGTGATAATGAAACTTGCTGTTAAATGCGCATAAATATAGATCAGGTGTAAGTTGGTTTTTAAGTCAGTAGATTGTACATATCCATCCATATATATTTTTTAACTAATGATTTAGAAGGCGGAAAACAAGTCAACAGCACCCGCCAGCAACTCAGGATGATTTTTGCTAGATCAAATAGTTGGATTTGACTGTCATACGAATAAAGTTTCCATGGTTCCAAAGTGCCAAGTGTTTTTGCTATATGTAACAAAGAGTCGCGAAGCAAAAACCCTTGGATACCCAGACCCAGTGTGCAACATCTCAAATAAAAGCAATTCAAAATAGCTAATAAAGCAATAAAATATAGCCAACTTGCGATTACACGTGTATTTCTCTCATGCTTTGTTTGTTTGAAGTTAAGCACAAAGTTACCCAAAAGACTATCTGTGCTCTGCCTACCACAGGAATCAAAACCCGGTTTATAGCACTTTAATTCCACAGCCATACTGCTGTGCCATTGGGAGGCTTCCCTAATGCACGCACTGTTTCTTTACTTTATTATGTCATTGAAAATTCAAAGTCAAATAGTCATCATTAACCGTAACTACTGATTTGACTTTCAGCCCTTGGAAAGGAACAACAATAATTAATTAATTAATGTGGAATGAAGATAGAGAAGATAACTGTCAACAACTACAGCAGTGCTGGAACCTCAAGGTAGTCTCCTCCAAGTGAAAGAACCTGAAGACATCTTGAATATCTACAGAGTAGGAAACGCTCTGAATTTTGTAACACATTTACCGTTATGCATTTATTATGGTTAACTACGCTTGTTTCAGTATAGTTTCCTTTTTGCCTGTGACGAATATTGTCAGTTGTGTAATGTGCAAGTCCAGCTTTTTCTTGAAATTTGTAGAAGACTCTTTAGAGTAAGAATGAACAATATTTGTTTTAACGAAAACGCGTTAGAACATTGTTGAAACTTCAAAAGACTCGCATGATTCGTATAAAAATCGAAAGACAGTAATACAAGAAGTGTAACAGATTTACTGTTACACATTTATTTTAGTGCCTATGTTTGTTTCTGTATAGTTTTCTTTTTTGCATATGATGTATATTCTTAACTCTGTATTGTGCAAGTCAGCCTATTCTCGAAATCTGTAGAGAATTATTGAAAGTGAGAAGCAACAATATTTGTTTACAAAAACACGCTAGAATATTGTTGAAGCGTCGAAAATCGAGTGATTTCTATTGTTTTGTTTGTTTGTTTTTTGAATTTCGCGCAAAGCTATTCGAAGGCTATCTGTACTAGCCGTCCCTAATTTAGCAGTGTAAGACTAGAGGGAAGGCAGCTAGTCATCCCACCCCCCGCCAACTCTTGGGCTACTCTTTTACCAACGAATAGTGGGATTGACCGTAACAATATAACGCCCAAACGGCTGAAAGGGCGAGCATCTTTGGTGCGACCGGGATTCGAACCCAATATCCTCGGATTACGAGTCGAACGCCTTAACACATTTGGCCATGCCGGGCCTGAGATTTCTATAAAAAGCGGATGGCCGAGAGTGGGAGGAGAATATTATTGGACAGCTACAGTCAGCGTGTTATAGACCTTGGAAGGTATAACTGTGATTAGCGCTAACTGATTGGAAAACTACACAATTGGACCAGCAACATTTATAGATTTTTAACAATACAAACCGTTCAACTACAGTAAATCAATTTCGGACGTTAGCATTACTATGAGGACATTAAATATTCTCCCCAGAAAGAGTCAGCTTGTAAGGGTGTGCAGCCAATCAAGCAAACCAGCGTAAGCGAGGAGTGTCAGTATCAACTCATAATTAATTGCCTGTCGTGGATCAAGAGCGTCGATAAAATATTTAGTTCGAAGCTAGATATAAGAAACAGTAATGTCTGTAAATTTGTAAAACTGTTATATATAAACCATCATTTGTAATAACTATTAGTGATAACCGTTGTAATAAATTTATTTATTTTTTGCTAAAATATATTTGTGTTAAAAAAGAAAGTAGCTACATTCATTTCAGCCTAATTACTTGTTTTTGTGGGTCATACATCTATAGTATCATGTGTGTCGTCTCATTGGAAACATTTTTGAAAAAGAGTAAAATTTTCCATCATGAGGTCAGGAGATACCTCAATATTATTACCACCATGATGCTTTGATTGGAATGACCAACAGTGAGTGATGTTAATAAAACTTGTGAAAGAATATCATTGTGGTTTTATATATAAAATGCCATGTTCTGACAATCTGGAATATATTCTACTTCTTCACAGAAATATCTGGAAGTTGTAGTAAAGGTGCTGTCCTGCATCAGTGTGTCACTAGTGTTTCCCTTCTTTACTGGTACCTAGTAGTATTTATTCTCAGATTTATTTAAACTACAAATAAGGTTTATCATTATGTTAATTACACTGGTGTTAAACATTACATCAGAGACAAAAATTAGGGAACGAAAAGGTCAACGTATACAGTCTGTCTCTACTTTTGTTCTGCAATGACTAACGATTTATGCCTACAGAGTTATTTGATTGCTACAGATGTAAAAGTACTATTGCCAAATATTTCGAACACATCACAGACTTGAGGCACTACAACAACCAGCTTAAGAAGAATACCTATATACAATTACTACAGCTCAACAAGTTAAATACGACAGCTATATAAGAGTAATACAATTCAACAATTTATATAGAATAGTTATATGAAAATACTGCAACTCAACAGTTTAGAGAATAGCCGCCACATTATTAAAGTACTGGAACTCAAGTTCAATAGAATATCTAAGAAATTAATATAATTCATCAAGGTAAATAGCACAACTACATGAAACTGTAACAGCTCAAAAGTTTAAATAGAACTGTTGTATAGAAGTAAAACATCTCTTACAGTTTAAATGGAACTGCTATATGAAATAACTGCTTTTCTTCATGTCAAAGTTTGATTTGCTTAAAGCAATTCGACAGAATGAACGTGATTTCCAAACTATAAGACCATTTACTAACTGACACCTACCCTAAGAAACACTGTAGAAGTAAAAAATGTTTTATTAATGAACTTATAAAAACATATAAAAACTAATTCTTAACTTAGATAAAGTATGAAGATTATATACAAAAAATTTACACAGCATATTATTTTAATTCTTGATTGTGAAATAACACAGTTGAAAGAAAACTTGTAAGTGGTGATTTTAGACAATATTGCTTTTGCTTGCAGCTAAAGACGTTTTTCTAGTTTTCAAAATGGAGTTATAGTTTGAAACACGAGTAAACGCTGAAACTATTATGACTTCAGTGCAGACGATATGCTTTAAAAAGGGAAGCTCGGTAATACCATCGTACTCAAGACACGAGTGATCACTAAACTATAATTTATTTACCTTCCTTATTGATTTATTTATTAAAGTACTAAAGTCTCCATCTGGTGCATCGGATACCATATAACAATTTCTAATGTAGCAAGAGCTACATTAGTACTGGATAATAATGTACTATATATATATGTGTGTGTTGTGTGTATGTGTGCATGATATACGTGAATTTATTTCTAAGTAGTAGGTGCAGGTAAGTATGTTTGTTTGTTTTTTGAATTTCGCGCAAAGCTACACAAGGGCTACCTGCGCTAGCTGTCCCTAATTTAGCAGTGTAAGGCTAAAGAGAAGGCAGTTAGTCATCACCACCTACCGCTATCTTTTGGGTTACTCTTTACCAACGAATAATGAGATTGACCGGGATTTTATGACGGCCCCACGGTTGAAAGGGCGAGAATGTTTGGTGTGACGGGAATTCGAACCCGCGACCCTCGATTGCCTTAACCACCTGGCCATGACGGGCCTTGGTAAGTATGTATAAAGTAGTTTTGCCATTAACAGGACTTAACTATGACAAAAGGTTTTGTCACATTGACGTCTTCAAACCTTTTTCATCACTGGAACCTTAAGGTAAATACTTCATTATATTTGCTTACATGTGAGTAAGAGACATCAAGACTCATTTTACATGTTAGAAGAAAGCAAACTACCGATATATGTACATCTTGTCCCAATTTGATTATATGTTTTTTTAGAAAGATTGACAAGTGATAGTTGAAATATTTACCATTTCACGTCTGTAGTGTATCTGGAAACTTCGAGTATGTTGCCCTTCACTTTTATAAAGTCAAGCTAATTATAATTTTTAAAACATTGCTCACTTCGAATTCAAATTTGTAATCAGTAGGAATCAACCATCTGCGCCTTAAAAACTATTTTTATCTCCTTTGGAATAACGTTTTTATTTTTTTGTGTGATGAAATAAACTATTACTGAGATAGTTTTAACTATCTATAAATTTCTAAGAAAGTATATTACTCAACTCTTTTGATGCAAAGTTGAATGTTTTGAAATTCTTAAATTTTTGAATTAATTAATATACTCTGCACTTATTAAGAAAGTTTAGACTTATATTATATACATGCAAATTAGAATTTCAAAAGTTATAAGATTCTAATATCCTACCCTTCAGTGTATTTTTTTATAGTTAAGCACAAAGTTATGCAACGAGATAGCTGTGCTCTGCACAACCGGGGTATCGAAACCCATTTTCTAGTGTTGTAAGTCGACTGGGAAGCCAAAGTTTCACCTCTACAAAAGTTATACTTTTCAGATCGAAAACAAATTATTTTCTACAATAAGTAAATTTATTAAACTAACGTAAAATCATATGAGTTTACTCAAAGAATAAGTGAAAAGTATAAAAAATTAACACCAAAATTTTAAAATTCTAATCCCGTATGATTACAAGAAACACGCACTAGAATCACCATGTTAATGTCTAGAAAATACTTTCAATAAACCTTACAAGAATTTGAGGGAAATACCAGTAAATAAGCTGTTTACCTTTGTTAGGGAAACGTTAACATAATTGTTTGCGTGAAAGCGTTTCAGGACTTTTAAACGGTAATTTTAACATAAATCACGTTTTTCCTATCCAAGGTAATGTGATTAACTGGGTAGGTGTTGCGTAACCGTTTTTATTTGTTTCTATTTTTATGTTCCAGCGATGTAGTAGCTCACAAAGAAGGGTTCGCGAGTCGGTCTTAATGAAGTTTCAACACATATAGAAATCTTCTCTTTAAAACCTCTCTGACACCAGACAAAGCGATATTTCAACATGACAATAGGACCTTATTTATGCTTGGCAGCTTTTATTTATGTATTTGCAAAGCACAAATTAAATTAATAAGTAAGCAGAAGCGTCATTTGACAAAAGAGTTGGATGGGGACTGTTTGTTTGTTTTAAACTAAGTACAAAGCTACACAATGGGCTATGTGGGCTCTGCCCACCACGGGTATCGAAACCCGGTTTTTAGTGTTGTAAATCTGCAGACATACCGCTTAGCCACTTGGGGGTGGGGTGGCATAAGGATTGCTATAAACAATAATGATTAAAGAATCGCTTTAAAATAAAGGTATGTTTCACATGTTACTGAATATTCTTCTGTTGAATGATATTTACATTAGTAAATTACTCCTGAAAAAAACGGTAAATTATTAGTTATTTTTCTGGAGTTTGTGGTCGTTAAATGTATACAATATATTCCAGTTTTTACTCCAGAAAATTGAAACTTTAAATGAACTTTTAAAAGATATGTACGAAAAAAATAAAAAACAGCAATACAAATTACTATCTATAACGCACAAGTGAATGTTTGAGGATTGAATTTGAAATATAAAAGTTTAAACGAGCCAGTCATAAATGAGCTGAAATATCACATGGTAAAAAACCAACATATTTGTTTACAGAGAGTATTTACATTTTATTAGAAGGGTGTAAAATGAATGAAAGGGGATGTTGTTGCCAGGGTCGTATTTATATTGAACAATGCAAGGTTGATGATTGTGCCCGTTTATATTGGTATTGAGTTTCCTCCCTGTTTCTCTTATGTAGCTTTATGTATTGTATTTGTATTTATAAACAACATTATTAATATAGGTGTCCGGACAATGTATAGTGATGAACAAAACGCCATATTAGCATTGATATGGTTGATACATTATGAGATTCCTCTTTGCTTTCGCTCACAATTTCTTAAACTTGGAATTTATTTAGTGGAATAATGCTCTAGTTGGTGCCAGGAGTAATTATACATTTTGACATAAACGAAACCTTAATATTTCTAACGGGTGAGAAATGCCCAGAAAGTTTGTGAATGTTAGTAATTGTGTTTTTGGTGATAATTTTAGGAAATATGTTTATGCAAAGATAAAAGGGTTTTAGATGTTGCACTTGTGAACTCAGAAGTTAAATGTTTTTGAAATGCATGGTTTTGTTTTTTTATAGCTGAGTGAGCTTATTTCCATTATATACAGATGTCAGTTTGGGTAACTTTAAGAATACTAGTGGAGAAGCCTTGGTGTGATCAATGTATAAGGACGTTGAAAAATAAAAAGAGTTATATATGTTTCTTGTCTTATGATGAATTTTATAGTGTGTGTTTTCTTATAGCTTATAGCAAAGCTACATCGGGCTCTCTGCTGAGTCCACCGAGGAGAGAATTTTATAAAAGGGTGTTGTTTGTTAAGTGTATTGGAAAACGACTGGCTTGTTGTGCATCGCAAATTTCTGTAACTAGCCCGTCAGCTTATCCATCATAGGTAATACATTGCAGGAAATATATAAATTATAAATTTCTTCCTTAAAAATCTCTTAATGTATTTTAATCAATAATTAAATGGTATACATGTTTATACTACACTTGTATAAGCTGTGATTTGTTTGCTATTTCTTCTTTGTGAATATGCATTCTACTTAAACCAAACTGTCCCCCGCTGGTAAATCAGTAAGTCTACGAATTTACAACGATAAAATCAGGGGTTCGATTCCCCTCAGTGGACTCAGCAGATAGCCCGATGTGGCTTTGTTATGAGAAAAACATCCAAACACACACTTAAACCAAACACATATCTACACAATTTGAATTTAAATCTATTCATAAAGAATGTGAAAAACAAAGTATTTGTAAGTCTTTTGAAAATTTTGAACCACGAGATTTGGTTTGGTTTGTTTTGAATTTCACGCAAAGCTACTCGAGGGCTATCTGCGCTAACTGTCCCTAATTTAGGAGTGTAAGGCTACTTGTAGGCTACTCTTTTACCAATGAATAGTAGGATTGACCATCATATTATAACGCCCCCACGGCTGAAAGGGCGAGCATGTTTGGCGCGATGAGGATGCGAACCCACGACCCTCAGATTACAAGTCGAGCGCCCTAACAAAAATAAATGTGAATCCCTTTGTATCATTTGATTTACCACATGTCACAAAGTTATACCAGTTTCGGAGAATTTCAAAGCATGTTGCTTTGCATTGTTATTTCATATTAAAAAAAAAAACATAGAGCCATTGAGTTTTTGACGGTTCCAAAAACTTATTATTGTCGGTAAAAGTAAAAAGTTTTTGAAATCTGTTCCGCTTATAAATGAGGAAAGGTCTTGTAAATGTAATCTATTACATCCTAAATTTCAGTTGTATTTCCCTAGCTACAGATGGCTCTGAGTGAATCTATAGTATGAGGTGAATTGTTTGTTTTTTGAATTTCGCACAAAGCTACTCGAGGGCTATCTGTGCTAGCCGTTCCTAATTTAGCAGTATAAGACTAGAGGGAAGGCAGCTAGTCATCACCACCCACCGCCAACTCTTGGGCTACTCTTTTACCAACGAATAGTGGGATTGACCGTCACGTTATAACGCTACCACGGCTGAAAGGGCGAGCATGTTTGGCGGGGATGCGAACCCGCGACCCTCAGATTACGAGTCGCACGCCTTAACACGCTTGGCCATGCCTGGCCTAGTATGGGGTGAGAAAAAGACCCCAGAGGTATCCTATGAGGAGATACGTGTGTTAAACAATAATATAAAAATATACTACAGATAAAAGTTTTATTCATATTCGCTCTTAAAATTATAACTATTTAGAAATCTTTACATAGCTTTTATGAAATATAAAAATACAAGAGAATAATAATGAAAAGTGCAATAAAAATATGAAAAGTCGCGAATATTTTAGTTCTTACAGTTTTTTGATACTATGCCAATATTAAGACCATAACTAATTAAAATGGATACAATACAGTAAAACACAAAAGTTTAAACGTTCATATGGTCTCAGTACTATAGCAAAAAAACTTGTTGAATAAAATTCGAGACTAAATCCTCATTTAGTTGTTCGGATTACGATAGATTATATATTAAAATAATCTTTAAACCAAATTCTTTATTACCTGTAATTAGTAATTACGCAAAGTAACATATGCTTTTGTATTATTGGAGCAACTATCAAAGCTCGCTGTTGTTTTACCCTCCTCTACTATAATTTTCTCGACAAGGAAACACAAACCGTGCACTAGGGAAACTTTAGCTTTTGCGTCACGTGATATCATAATTTTCATGAGCGTGTGGGTACAGATATTATGAAATCGTTGTGTGTTCGTATTTCATTCGTATTTGATGAAATGTAATGCAACTGGAAAGTCTGAAGTAAATTAAAAGAGTAATGGCCGTGTGTTAAACAGTTCAAAGTGTGACTTGTGTAAGTATAAATATTGTTGTTAAGTATTTATTTGTGACTCTAGGTGCGTTAAGTATTAAATAAATAAGTAAATAAATATTTGTTAAGTTGAAAATGTGAAAACTTAAATCACTATTAATTTTAATCATTGTAAAATTTTCGGCGTAGGTTTTTCATACTTTAAGTGAGGCGAAAATTTAGGCAGTTGTTTAAACTCTGAAAATATTAAAACTGGAAGTGAAACTCGTTGGGTAACTAATATTAATAAATAACATTAATAGAAATGCTGCGAGTTGTGCGGGAATTAGTCAAACTAGACTTTGAGAACATCACCACGTCATTCCTCCTGGTGTGTTTATAATCGTGTTGCACATTGGGATTAAGCTTCAACAGTATAAACATTTTCGTTACTGTCGTTGTTTTTTTTTTATTTGTATGAAGTTAAAGATCAATGACTGAAAACACTAAAATGTCCTAGGGAAATAAACTAAAAAATGGTTAGTATGAATAGTACATGTTTTACTATTTTCATAAAAATTTTGAACTTTAAAGCAATAATTTATAGTTAGAAGTGGTTTAAGTTTAAAGTTATTTAAATAAGTTATTTATGCCAAAACTGCCTATACCCCTTATTAATATTAGAAATGTTGCCATAAAGTACTATTAAATTACTACAGCCAATGTATTATAAATGTTAATACTAAGTAGTATTAACAAATTGTTTTACTTGGTTAATGTAACAAGGTGTTAGTTGAATAGAAAGTAAGTTAGATTACAGTTTGTGATTTTTGGTTAATCTGTGAATTTGTCTTTTTTTTTTTGTTTGTGGATAAGAGTAGATGTTTGCAGTAATTGTTGTGATTCAATTGTTAGTATTATATTTTAAGCCATATATAAATTCATCAGTTGAAATAAATAATAGTCTGCCTTGGATCAGCATGTACAGTTTTGATATTACTATAATGATGCTTGGGTTAAGAAAGCTTAAGTGTCAAGGAAAAACTTAGTTTTTGCCTTGTTTTATCTGAAATGTGAAAGAATTACATGTAATTCAGGTGTTTCTGGTTGTTAATGGATTGGAAAATATAGATGGTCTCGTAGAATGGTTGGTATAATCAGAAGAATGGAAATGTGAAATTCAGTAGTACTATTAGAAGTAATAAGCTAAACTTTGGATAAGTTATTTTTTATATTTTGTAGTTAAACTCAAAGCTGTAATATCATAAAATGGTTTGCCTGATATTTGATAGTGATGTATTTTATGTGCAGTTAGTTGAAATTGATTTAAACTTGTCAGTTAAGTATATAATTAGTTGGCTATGTTCATAGGTGTGAAAATATTTAATTTTGTTTTTGTTGTTGTAATGGTTGAAGGGTAATCATAATGAATGAAATGGTTTAAAGATACCTTCCACTTTTGTTTTTTATACTTGTATTTCATTGTATCAAGGATGTTGAAATATTCCAAAGTAACATGAATAAGTTGTAATAGGAAAAATATTCTGCAAACAAATGCCAATTATAGCAACTGCAAAGTAATACATATGGGTGATTGTAATTTCTTAAGTATACAGGGTGGCCCGTAAGTCTCTACCCATCCATATGTTATTATGTTATATTCAATTATGCATGTATTTTTGTTTCTTTTTTTTTCAGAGAAGTATGGCCAATGTAAGCCCATTTACACTTGAAGAGCTTATTGTGACATAATCGTCTCATAATATTATGCAGCAAGAATGAGAGACGGCACACAGATACACTGGATACATAAGATATATGGATGGGTAGGGACTTACGGGCCACCCTGTAGATGGAAACCAAATTCACTAACTTGATTGATGAAAATAATCTTAGCAGTGCTTTGTTATAATTAGTAAAGACAAAAGAAACTTTTGAGATATATTTGTAAATCTATTGATTACAAACCAAAAGATAAAATTCTTTTTTTTTTATTTTAAGGATAAAAAGGAATCTGTTGATCCATCTAAGCTGTCCCATCTACTAATCTATATGTTGAATAAGAAAAAATAAAGATTGCAAGGCCAGTTTTCTCTTAAACTCTCTTGAATTTAATGCACTTACGTCATATGAAGGTAACCCATTTAAAGGGCCAACCATCCTTTTAGAAGAATAAGTGTATTATGTGAAGATGACTTCTATCTTCCCAAAAGTTAGTTGTATACCCTTGTTATATGGTGGAATGGTTTATTTTACAGAAATGAGAATGTTTTTTAATGTATTTTCTTTAGAGAAAATAAGAGTAAGAGGTAACCTCTTAAAGCTTAAAATATTGTCTGGGCTCTAAATAATACTCTCTAGATTTTAGAGAATTGGTAGATAAGCTAGGCTTCAGTTTGAATAGTTTTATATATTTAACAGGATATTGGACTGTTGAAAAACATTTTTTTGCTCTCAACCAGTGATAGTGAGGTTTTAGAATTTGGGAAATACAATAGATTTAGGTGTTTTCATGCTTAGTGAGCTTAAATCAGATGCCTGTTGAGTGAAGTATGTTTATACTTTAAAGTTTGTAATCCATTTTTAAAAAATCCATTTGGAAGATTATCAAGTGCTTACTGGTGATATTACAACTTGTATACAATTTCTTTAAGTTTTGTTGTTGTTTTGTGTTCAAGAGTGAATGGAGTTGAAAACATAATGTGTACTTTGTGTATGTGTATAATTGATATTGAAAGAAGCTTTGTGTACAAAGAAAGTTTAAGTACCTTTTTTGCAGTAGTTAATGTTCTACTCAAAAACTTCTTTGTGTTTCTTCTTGATATTCCATGGTATATTACTTATGAAGTTAAGAGTACAGGTCTTAAATGGAAATGTTGAATGTTACACTTGAACAAATGTTTTTGGTAATAGTGCTGTGTGTGTGTGAAGAGGAGCTACAAAATACGTATTTGGTAAAAAGGAAATGTAAAATTATTTGTTTTGTGAAATATCTATTGTAAAGTGAGGGTAACAAAACTTCATTGTATAATATGCAAGAATATTAAGTCTAAATGATTTTTACAAAATTTTTTGGCAGAAATGAATGACTTTAAAATTCCAGAATTCAGTAATAACATACTTTAAAAAGTATGCAATAAAGTGCTGACATTATCATATCATAGTTTAAAAAAAAAATGTACTGAAAGAGAAATTCTTAAGAAACAAAAGACGTGTATTAAAGTACATCAGTCAATATTAGTGGCTAGCCCCCCAGTGGTAAACCAGTATGTTTACAGACTTTCAATGTTGTAAGTCAGGTTTTGATATCCCTAGTAGGCAGAGCATAGATAGCCCATTGTGTAGTTTTGTGATTAACTACAAACAAACAAAATTAAAGGACTGTTTCAAGTTTAAAAAGGGGTTGCTTTGATTAGGATTGAGTTATTATGATATATTTGTTATTTGTTACATATTCAGTAATATTCTTAGTCACATTGTAAATTGCTTGACTTTGTTTATAACCCAAAAATAAGGTTTATCCTGAGAAGAATTTACTAGACTAAGACTTGGGAAATTTATTTCACCTTTTTTATATATAACTGTTTTGGACAAAGGATCTAAGTATTCTATTAAAGGAAAAACTTTGGTTATGGTACTTCTTACAATGATATAGTTAATATAGGAGTATACTAAAGGTAAATATTTACTTTTTTTATTTTATGAATGTATTGGTATTGCTTTGGGGAAAAAGTGTTGTGAAAATCTGAAGTTCAGGTACTTTCAAAAGGTAGATCCTTATTCAGGACTAAGTAGCAAAAGAGAGAAAGAATTACCTAGATTCAGGTTAGGCTAAAATTTATTTTTGGGTAAAATAAAGAATCCTTTTGATAAGTTAATTAGATTAGTCAAGTGTGACATTATTTGTATGGTTAATTGGCAGTTAGCTCTGTGTTAACAAAATAACACTGAAGTTATGATCTCATGTTTTTGTATTTTTAAATTTTTGGTCCTATTTCTATAGTTGTTTAAGAACTTTGGCTGTTCTAGACCCCCTTTTTCAGCATACTTAATCCCTATAATACAGTTTGTTTTATGTAGTTCATGTTTCGTGGGGTTTTAACAGGTAAATCTTGTTGTGTGAACTGCAGGTCTGATTATTTAACCATACTTAAGCATGTGTATCACTTTCAGATTTTGAAGGCAGTTTTGAAATTCCTTCAATGAACTGTAAAAGTCTGAATCATTTTGTCTTGGACTAAAGATGATTTTGATTGTAAGAAGTTTAGGAATGGTATTGATGTCTGTAGTGTGTAGATGAAAATGTTTTTATTACTAAATCTTCTGTGCTTTTATAAAAATGTTTTGTGATGGTTAAATTGGGATGTTTAACATTATATTTAGAAGTTTTAGCATTATAAAAATTATTGGCACATATGAGTTTTTGTGTGTGTGTGTGTTTACGTGTGCATTACTAGATCACTACTCTGGAATTTGTTTTGTATACATATTTAGGTAGTGTAGGTAACAGTATCTGCCTTGGCTTCGCTACTGTTTTATGAGATTAGTCTAGGGTGTTGGTAATAAAAGTTTATGAAAATAGCTAGTGCTGTAAGATTTACAAAAGTGGAGGTGATTAGCAGCAAAGTGTGCATAGTTCAGAATGGTAGTTTCAACAGAAATGGAAGTTATTGGTAGTAAAGGTTACATGGCTGAAAATAGTTGTTTCAACGAAGTGTCAAAATTTTACAGAAGGGTATTATCAAAAAAAGGAAAGATTGTGGTCATTTTTTTGCTACTAATTTGGGTAAATTATTATTATCAAAGCTTGCTTGCTACAAGAGATTGTGGATAAAGTGATAAGAAAATTTCTTTCATTTCTTGAATACAAGATTGTTGTAAGTTAGTTTATAGCATTGTTTTGAAAGAGTAAATATTGATGTATTTGATATATCTGAAAATTGGATTCCAGTTTTAATTAAGCAATCTCAAGCATATTTCTCAGTTTTTGAGAATGCTTGTACCAGTGTGTATAAAGAGTATGAACAGTGAGGAGAATCCATGTGCATCAGTATGTTAATGGTTATCACTGATGAACTTTACTGGAGACATGTTAATTCTTTATGGGAGTAATGTGTGAATGGAGGTGTTTTATAATGAAATTACGTAAAGCAGTGGTTCTCAACCTTTTTTTACCCATGGACCCCTTTTCCCTTCTTTTTCTTGGTGGACCCCTTCATAACTATTGGTCATAAGAAGACAATATTCTATTTTTCACTAATATAAATTTTGAGGTTTTAATAATCAAAGAAATAGTATATAATTAAGCTTTATTTTTAAATGAAAACTAATTTAATGCAAATAAAGTATTCTACAACAATAATAATGATAATTAGTAATAATAATAATGATGATAATGATAATTCTTTACCAATATCTTGTATTACAATATTATAATGTTTCTTCCATGGTCAAGCCCATGGAGATCAGAGCTCTTCAGGCAATTGAATTCACTGCAGCATTTATTTATGTACACTGGTTAAAATTTTTGATACACCAGTTAAAGTTAAGTGTGTGATAAGAAAAAAAAAAAAAAAAAAAGAGATCGGCATATTTATTCAATGAGATCCCTGTGGTTGATGCTGCTCGGCGAGTTTCTTTATATCTGGTTCCATCGATGTTAATGATAGTCGAAGATCACCTCTTTTCACAATGTCAAGTCTATTGCGAGCTTTTGATAACAGTTGAGAAACACGACTAAATCCCGATTCAACAAGATAAGATGTTGGAAAAGCAATAACGTAGAGCTGTGCTTTATCCCAGAGCAAAGGGTACTTTGTAGCAACATCATTTGTCTTCCATACATTGTACTTTCCATCTTTGAATTTTGCACGCATTATTTCATCACTTTGTAATTCGATTAGAGGCTCTTGCAAAGATATGTCTATATCGGCAACATTAACTTTGAAAGGAATTGAAACCCAAGTTGGTATAACCATCATGAGTAGGTCACCAAACCGAGTTTGCATATCTTCATGCATATTTTCCATATATTCACCATATAATGCAAGATCTTCATCTTGCAAATCGCTGCTAACAGAGGCCAAACAAGGAAACTGTTCAAATGCACGACGCCTGATGTTATTCTTATACAACTGTAGTTTCCTCAGAAAAGCAGCAATAGCACTTTTACTAGATATCAGATCAGAATCTTTTCCTTGGAGCTGTTTATTAAGTGAATTCAATTTTTCAAATATATCTGATAAGAAAAACACATCACATTTATTTGCAAGCAGCTGTTCTCCAAGTTGTGTGTTAGCAAGAAAGGAAACAATAGAATCCCAAAGTCCAATGAAACACTGAAGACAATTCCCCTTTGATAGCTATCTCACCTCTGTATGTAATACAAGCCGCTCAAACTCTTCTCCATTTTGCTTATATAATTCATGAAAAAGGCGGTCTCTGAGAGAATTTGATTTAATATGGTTAACTACTTGTATTATGACAGTAAGGGCATCATGCAAACGTGCACTCATTTTCTTTGCAACTAAGTGTTGATGGTGTATCACGCAGTGAATACAAAACACTTCCGGGACAGCTTTTTTTAAATGTACAATAAAACCTTTGTATCTGCCTGTCATAGATGGTGCACCATCAGTAGCACAAGCGATTTATATTTTTGAGTGGAATATTGTTTTCCTGGAAATAAGTAACAACTTCATTAAAAATTGTTTCACCTTTTGTGTCTGTCACAAGACTTCTAGCAAAAAGCATTTCCTCTTTGGGTCCTTCATCATTGTTAAATCTAGCATATGCTAATAAAATGGCCTCATTATCTCTTAAAGTGGATTCATCAAGTTGAAGGGCAAACTGTTTTACTTGCAAATGGGCTATCAATTGTTTTTCTACATCCTCTGCCATTTCATCAATGCGTCGTGACACAGAAGAGTTGCTTAAAGGGATGGAATTAGTAATTTCACTTGCATTTTGTTTCATAACTGACGAAATTATAACACACTGCTGGTAGAATTACTGTTTCACCAACATTATGGGGTTTTCCTGCCTTTGCTATTATTTTGCTAATTTCATATGATGCCAGTAAACCATCACTCATTTTACACACTTTGTTATTAAACAGTTGAGACAGTTTTTCTAGCTTGGAAATCATCACGAAGTTTTTTTAAAGTATTCTACTGGTTTATCTTTCTCTCCTGTGTGCTTCTTTTCTAGATGGATTTTTAGTTTACAAGGTTTCATACAATCATTTGAAAGTACATCCATACATATGAGGCACATTGGTTTCATTTCATTATGTGGTGTTGGAATAAATCCGTAAGACAAATATTCAACAGAGTACTGTCGGCACTTCTTTTTACTTGGAGCAGCCATGGGATGTCTGAAAAAAAAAACACACGTACGTACGTAGATACATACATACAATTATTGCATTTCATAATATCTAACTATATATATAGAGCTATTCATTTTTAGAAATTTTTCGACAAATAAAACGCATATTTAGAAATGGAGTGCATGGTAAATGTTCGAGGTAAAACTGGTAAATAGAAATGTTATAGTTAAAATAACTTTAATGATTAAAAAAAAAAACTATACAAGTCATTCATTATTATCATTAGGGTCACCATTGACATTTTTAACTTTCTCAAAGCTGATAATTATATCAGATAACTGCCAAGATATGAATTGATATTTGAAATTTGTATCAAAACGGGAAAAATTGCAACTTTTCTCTTCAGTCTTTTTATACTGGGAAATAATTTTTTCATTATTGAAATGCAGAAATTAAAAATACGAAAGAATGTCTGTACTAGGAACTTTTAATATCTCTTACCTTTTCACGATGGTGTTCAACGTTAAACTGAAGTGAACTGCTTGGGTTAAGTCAACATTTTAATAGATTTTCCCCTAGAAGGGTTTGACAGATTGAAGTATTTCTGGAATAAATTCCCTAAGGAGATTAGTATGGGAGGGCGAAGGTCAGACAGACAATATAATAGGAAAAGAACAGACTGCCTGAGGTGCATATTTAAAACCAGCTCTTATCACTTATTTTTTCTTTTTCTTTTTTTATTGCTTTCAAGGCAATTTTCTGGAAATTTTTCGAAATCTAGAAAATACATCCAAATTCGTTTGAATGTCTACTTCAGCTTTCTTCACGTTCAACCAAAATTACAGTAGAAATTGAATTTTTAATAATA
The DNA here is from genome assembly GCF_004210375.1 of Tachypleus tridentatus. NCBI lineage: Eukaryota > Metazoa > Arthropoda > Merostomata > Xiphosura > Limulidae > Tachypleus > Tachypleus tridentatus. Next base: position 132,926,941 of record NC_134834.1, on the reverse strand, counting down.
AAAACCATTCTGAGTTGGTTTTCTTCATGGACCACCAAAATATCATTGTGGACCCCCAGAAATATTCCATGGACCCCGGTTGAGAATCCATGATGTAAAGCAAGAAAAAATGCAAAAAATGAGTCATGATCTATAGGTTGTATTAAGTTCATTTTTATAAAAGTGCACATGAACACAAAGAATAATAGTTTTGTAAACTTCAAAACATGAATGGTTTAGAAGGGTGGACCCTTTAGTAATAGGCAATATGATAAAGACTTGTGTAGCCAGGTTCAGGTAAAGTAAGTGTCTTATATTTATTTGTGATTGATCAGTTAGTGTAATTTTGATGTAACAGTATAATTTTATTGGAATATCAGGGAAGTTATTGATAAAAAAAATCTACAACAAGGAGTTAAATTTCTCATTTTTATATTCACGATATTAGGACTTAATTAGGTAATTGTGTGGTTAATGTGTAGAAATAACTGATTTTCTGGGAAGAATGAGTGGAAATATTTGTAACAAACTCAAGGATGGACATGCTAAGATATGAAATATGAATTGAATATTAAAAGCTATTGAAATGACCCTAGATTCAACCATTCAGCTTCTGTTATATACCTTTCTTCATGCACCCTAGAATTCTATTTTAATCTTACTGATTAAGGACACATGGAAAGAGTTTTAACATGTCTTATTTTTGAATTCTTTCAAAATAAGTATGTATAAACACTTTGGAAGTAGAAGTTGCAATACTTTAATCAACTTTTTTTCTGATATATAACATGATTTACATCATAACCACCTAAATCATAAATTCACAGTTGAAATCTATACAGCAATAGTAATTACTAATTGCAACGAAATAGCCAGTTTATACAAATATATTATAGCAGATATAAAAAAAAAAAAGGGAGGGGGAGGCGGGTACACTATATAATGTACTAGTGTTTTATATACTTTAAACAGAGCATTTTGTTACTTATTACTTATTCCAGCCTAAATATTTTTTTTTTACTTCTCTACTAACTTTCTCAGTTCCATATTAGTGTATACAACCATAATAATGTTCACATTTGATACTTTTACTTTCAGGTATTGTTTTAACACTTTTTTGTTTGGGATCACCAACTTACTAGGAGTTTAATCCCTACTAAACAGTTCTTGTTCATAAAACAATAACATGATGGATAAGGCTAACTTTCAGCACTAAGGATGACACTAATTTTATTTAAATCTCCAGCATAATTGGCTGAGATGGACACCCACTTCCAATAGTCTTACCTTCTCACACAAAGATACCTCAATTCTTTTCTGACTTCTAAGTATTACTAAGAAGAAGGAAAAAAAAAAGTTGACCAATGCACCAGTTGGTGCATTATACCTCATCAATTTCGCACCATTTTGAACATGTACATATTATGTATCTATTCTCCAATAGTAGTATTGTGCCATCTATATTGGCATAGATAGTTCTTTTCACTATTCTTACTCAATTTCCACTTTCTCAATTGACACAGCATTGATCAGATGCGTTGCTTCCACAGTTGTAATTTACTGTCATTGCATTCATTTGTTTCAACATTTTTTTTGCATTGGTTTTTTTGTCACCTAATTACAAAATATAGTATAAATTTTGTAATCAGTGTATCTACTATAGATATTCACATTTCAGTCAAAAACACTTCTGGTACAATTTTCCAGGAATTGGGGTTAACTTTTTCTGAAAAGGAAGAAGTTTTAATTTGCATGGTGTTTGGTTCATGTGTTTGGCCAGCAATTTCTTCTTCTTTTCAATATGACAGTATTTCTGAGGAAGAATACAAGCAATGAGAAGACAATTTGGACTCTTTATTTCAGCATCAATTCCACCAGTTGCCATGCTGCCACATTGTTCTATCTGGTGGTGAATTTTTCTTCTCCTTTCTTCCTGTTGCTTCAAGTTCTCTTATGCTTGAAAGCTTCAGTTTGAGTCTTTGCACTTTTTCTTTTATGGATGATTGGCTCCTGCTTGCTTTCTCCCATTCGCAGTCCAAAGTCTACACTCCTCTGCTCTAACAAGATGTAGCACGGGTGGGACTTCCTAATGACAGTAAGGAAGATTGCTCTTATCCCATTTCAATACTCTGTTTGTTTGGGTTGGTCTTACTTCCAACCTCAGCTTTCTTCTCTTTGGGTTTGGAGCAAGCATTTCACATCTCTCACCTTTTCTTACAGCTCATATTGTTCTTTTTGAGGATGTGAGCTCATTTGAAAGTTCTCAACTCTCATGCATTTGGCTCATACAAATTCCCTTCTGTGGACAAACTTTTATTCAGGTTTTTTCTCCAGGTTTGATCTCATTTCCTCCTCTTCTGTTCTTTCCTTTTTTTATTCCTTTGATTTACCTATCAGGATCTCATTGTGGTCCTTTATGCTCTTTCTTGTTCTCCATTTAAACCTTTGTTTTCATGTTTCATCTACCTTCTCTTCCTCGAGATATTTCTTCCTTTTGCTTGCTTGTGGCTGTTATTGTTCAGATATTGATGATATTAATGTTATGCACATCTTTTACCATTCCTCAGATGTCATCCTTTGTCCCAATTGGTCCTTTCTCCCTAAGACATGCTGCTAGTGTGGGTGGTTTAGCTATCACAGCTAACACATTTATTATTAAACATTTATTCTTACACCTATGTTTGTTTTAGTTTGTTGCATGAGGTATATTGTTGGATGTGTATTGTGCAAGTCATACCTGTTCTCTAACTTTGTAGAAGATTCTCAAGAGCAATAATCATCAAAATATTGTTTTCATAAATGCCAACATGTTTTCACACCGTGAACATTTGAGAATCTTGTCTTAAAGTATACAACTTGATACACCAAGAGATATAAATGAATATTTTTTTTTATTGCTACAGTTGGTATAGCATAAGTTTCAAAACCTACAATTCTGATAAATACTTACTAATTGGAAAACCAAAGATATCTGATCAGGAATGTGTATATATATTCCAAACATTACAAACTTCAGTGAATTAACTTTGAATGTTAGTATTTCTATAAAGACGTTAAATATTTTCATCAATAAAAAGTCAGTTGTGCCAATAAAAGACAGCTAACTGGCTTAAACAAGGTGTAACAGTATCAACTCAGAATTGTGTGGACTTGGACAGTCAATAAAATATTCACTTCTAGTCAGATATATGACTCAGCATAGTTTGTAAAGCTTTTGTATATAAACCAATATTTATAACTATTATTATAAATTGGATTATTTTTATGTTAAAATATATTTCTGTTAAGAAAGAAAATTGTGCATCAATCTGAAATTGACATTCAATTAGCATCTAAATTAAAATTTCTGGTTATTTGAAATTGCAATACGTCAAATCAGACAATCATCTGAGATAAATTATAATATGTAACAATAGCCATTTCCCACCCCTCAAGGTGGACACCTTTATGTGGTGAGGGGACCTCCTAGGTAAGGTTCTGTATTTATAATTTACCTTCTGTGGGATCTGAACATCCACCCACATGTTGGCAGTGTGTATGGCAACCTGTGAAAAGGAGGAGAGGATTCTGGTGTTTGAGTGGTGTATGGGGCACTGCAGCACACTACTTTGACATTGAGTTTCTATAGATGGGTTGCCCCACAGTGACAGCTGACTGGTCCTTTGGGCTAGGGTCAACTGAGTACCAGTGTTGGGCATTCTCATTGGGTGTTGTGGACATCATGTCTGATGTTGATGTTTGAGTCTAGTGCTCACAAAGCTCTAGCATTGCTACAGTGTCCTTGTTTGGCATTTTTGTGCATCCCTATCTATTACTTGATTATGAGCAGGCTCAGTGGACACTGAACTATTCTCCTTTATTGTGGATCACCTAAATCCTCTTAAAAATAAAATGGCAAAAAAAACAAACAAACCAGCAAACTGATAAATAACCACATCTAGAAGGCTGACCAGCAATATTTAACCAATTTTGTACCTATACCCCACTTTTTGATCTTGCATTTTATGGCAGCCAGAACTCGGGCAAATATCTTCCTTTTTTTGTTCGGAAGGGATTAGAGGAACTTGCTGGCTCTCCAAAGCCAGTTAAGACATTGTGCTATAGATAACTTGATGAAAACATCTACAACAAAACACAGAAAACTCTTTCTGAATTGAAAGGCTGTTTGGGATCTACCTATTCAGGTTATTTTCCATGTTACTTTGAATTCTTCACAAGGAGTTACTGTTAAGAGATTTGAAAAACTTTTCGAAGTCGGAGATCCTCATTGGTTGTTCCAGCAAAGGAGCTTCTGCAGTGTGATGTATCTACACTCTTAAAAAAGGAATTATGCTGTTTATTAGTATTCTTATTTTGACATTTGTATCATCATATCCACCTGCCACTGTCAAGGTGGATTTTCTGAAATATATCGTCATGCACTCCCAACCCTCTGATGTTTCCAGTGTCAATAGTTTGGTCATTTGAAGGCATCTTTTTGTGTTTCTGTGATATGTGCTTGTTGTGGTGACAAAGACCCTGATGCCTGTAAATCTAAACTAGACTCTCACTCTGTTAATTGTGATGGCTTCCACCCTTCTTACTATTCTTTTTGCTTTAAATGAGTGTAGAAGAATGAGGCACAGCATTTAAGAACTGTTAACAATCTTTCTTACCCCAAGACTTTGAAGTTATTCTCCTGTACTCCATTTTGGATCTGTGCCATTACACTAATTCCAATGCTACAGAGAAAGTTCAGAGACCTTTCTGTGCTTCCTTCAGAGTCTCTTACACAATAGGAAGAGCCTTTTACCATCTGTGGATAAGAGTTGAAAAGTCAGTCTATTCTGTCCCTACCATTACTTCCAGTGATCACCCAAGTTCACCTCTTTTAGTCTTGGCTCCTAATGATTGTTTTGATCTATCTTCCGTTAAATATAAATGGTGCACTCATAAAGAAAGGTTCTCTGCTCAGTTCTTTTGCACTTCAATAGAAATAGCTATTTCGATACAGTGGTACTATTGAGGTTTCCATTCTAATTTGAACTACATTTGAGGCCTTGATACCTATTATCCCATGTCTTTCCTTACAGGAAAGTTTCATGAATCTTGCCATCATTTTGATGTTTTCTTTATACCAGAACTACAGGCACAGTCTTCTCTGGGTCAAAATCAGGTGACTCTAGGGACTATGCCATGGTTTACTGTGGCTTAGTGATTGTTCACAGGATCTCCTCTACAGTTTTTTAGTTCACTGCAGAGTTGTGTGCCATTTCTCTTGCTCTGGATTACATAGAAGCTATGCAGTACACCTATTGTACTATTTACACACTCTTACCTTTACTTCACGTGTAATCACTTAATGTTAGTTTCACCCTGTTCTCATCAATATTCAACAATAACTAGCCCATTTTTCTATCTTCTGTTTCTGTCCTAATTTTCTGGATACCTGTCTGTTGATATTTACAGGAAGGAGTTTGCTGACACTACAGCTAAGTCCATCTGCTCTGGTACCATCACAGTTATACTTGTCCTATGTATGTATTAGAGTGTGTTATTCAAATTTGGTTTCATGGCAGTTGGCAGTCAACTTGAGGTCAACAGCATCACAGCAAGGTTTTCCAGATTAAGCCAACTGTTGGTTTCTGGCTCTCTTATCAGAAGGATCAGAAGAAGGAAATTATTTTAGGTAGACTACACATTGGTCACAGTTATTTAACTTTTTTTTTTTTATCTGGTACTAACTCCTCAATGTGTAACTTTTGTGACACTTGAGTCCCAATTGTCCACATTTTGCTGTCATGGTATTGTGACAACTGTGAGTGGCAGCATCATTTTTAACATATGCTTTCTATGGGTTTATTTATCCCTTTGTTGCTCCTTATTTGTATGACATGGCTATATTTTCCTCTTGTATACCATTTTCCTCCCATGGGGATTTCATGTACATCAGCTCACCTTTGGCAGGGGTAAATTATATATTATTTCATTTCATTGTTTTTTGTTTTTTGTCCAGAAGCTCTACTTTTAATTGCTGATAATGGGATCCAACTTTGTGGTGGGTATTGCCTGCTCAGCTATGGTTTACCTCAAACTTTCACTATTTGTGTGTGTATTAGACATACAGATAATGTGCATATCAATAAATTTCACTTATGAGTAATGAAGAAGGGGATTTCTGCTTACCTCTGCTGATCCTTTGACTGTATAAATTTGGGTTGGTCTGCATTTTAGAATAGGGAATTATGATGTTCTGTCAGACTTCTTACCATGTGCACTCCTTTCTTCTTCTTTTTTCCAGTGTAGGATGAGAGTTCTTATCAGTTCAGTCACCTGGCTGGCAGACTATGAGTTTACCCACACATTAAAAATATAGCAGAGCTGGTTTCTTGCCCTCCATTTCCATTGGATGCTTTTTCCCAGGTAGATGGCAATATACAGGCAAAATAAAATAGTAGGTTGTATAATGTGGCCCACATGCCCTGGCCACTATATTTGTGCTCTCTTATGTTATATATATATTTTATTTTATTTATCCTAATTCCAAGGATGAGTTAAGAACCTCAACTGTCTGGTTGATGTTGTGTATGTACATATTTAATTCTATATATATTTTATGTCACACTTTCATAATGACTTGAATAGTTGAAATAATTAGAAATAGTAATAACTGATAATTTTGTTTTTGTGATATTAATCAATATAATTGTAATTGTAATTAACTTTACATATACAGGCTTGGTTGTTTTGATCAACCTTTCAAAATTGTAGCCTTGAGATAATACACACTGTAATTTGTATGTGGAATTTGTATGACCAGATGATTAAGGTGCTTAACTTGCAACCAGGTTCAAACCTGTCCCACCAAACATCCTAACCATTTCAACCTTGGGGACATTATCTGCACATTGCCCATTTTGTCAAATTAGCTACCAGTGGTTTTTGAGTTTGTATTGGTGAGTTGGAGGTGGGTGGGGATGACTAGCTGCCTTTCCTCTTGTCCTTCACTGCTATATTAGGAATGACTAGTATATATATCCTTCATGCATTTTTTCATGAACTTCCAAATAAACAATGAAATTTGACAAGCTTTTAGTAAATGCTACAAGTATTTTGGATATAAAAAAAAATCAAGTTTTATAATTATTTTTTACTAAAGACCTGTTTGAGTGTTCTTGAGGGCAAGTGAAGTTTCACATTAAGGTTAAAGGTAATTTTCATTTCACAATTTTCAGATTTAATTTGCATAACTTTTAGAACTACCTAAATGAATATCAATTAACATTAATTTTGTCTGTTATTTTCTTTACATAACAGTATATACAGACTTGGTCCATTTGATGGGCCTTATAACTATCACAGAAAAAAAAAACCCATAAATTATCCTTTTGGTTTTTCTTTTTAGAATTAATGCATATTATTACAGACATTTGCATAATGCTCTCACAGCCCAAATGGATAGTCAAATTTACTGGACATATAGGTTGTTTGTTTTTTGTTTTACTGCTACTTTACTGCCAAAGTAAATTATAATATTGCCAAAGGTTTTTGTAAACACAGCATCAAGTTACTATCACACTTGGATTACAACATACTGCAGGCACAAAATGTGTTCTTGCACTGAAGTTTTTGTTTTTTATCTGAGTTTGTAATTTTATACATTTTGATTACTTTGATAACATTAAATAAAAAATATACATGAAAAACAAATGTAATTATATATGGATCTTGTACTTTATTTTGCTCTGTTTTGATGAAAGTTAATCCTATTTTATTTTAATTGCACTTTATATCCATCCTATTTGCTGTTTTCATAATTACTTCTAATGTTCTATATTAAATATATTTATTTACACAACTGATATGCATTTCTGTAATTTGCCAGTTTTGTGTGTTCACTGATATGTATTTGCTGTTTCATCACTAACTTTCTCTGTGTTCTGTTTTTAGTACAAACTGTAACTTGGTTTTTTTTGAAATATGAAAAATAAGTACTAAAGTGACTGAAATATGAGTAAGATAGGATCGTGAAAATTATAAATATCCCCAGCAATAAGTAGTTATTTTTTTTTATTCTGTTTATATAGGCAAATGTCGGCTGCATTAAAAAGAAATATATCAATAACCAGCTTGATTGTGTAACACGCATTAGATTCCCTAAACTTTTATTGTGCCAATATAAGGAATAACTTTTTGGTATGGAATTTCTGTATATAAATATTTCTAAATAACTTCAAGTTTACAAAAACTTTTCAGTTAAGATCTAATTTCACTGAGGATCTGTACATAAATGCATGGATTAAACTAATTTATCATAAGATTCATTTTTACTTTAAAGACTGAAACATAGTAAGGAAATAAATAAATATATATGTAAAAACGGCTCGTTTTGGGTTGAGAAAATTTTTTACGTAGAGGAGTGAACAACGTTTCGACCTTCTTCGGTCATTGTCAGGTTCACAAAGAAAGAGAGGTAACTGACAGGAAGCTGACCACATGTTTGAAAGGGGTTGTGTAATGAGTGTCGGAATGTAGAGGGCAGGCTTAGATGTTGAATATACAATTTTATATTAATTTTTATTATTTATTATATTATATTTCAATATAGGTATAAAGGTGTTCCTTTGTATTGGTTTATTTTGGGCTTAAGTTGTATAAGTAAGGCTTCTTTAATTTTGCGTTTGTTTATATTTGTTTCTTTATTTAGTATTTGATTGTTTTCTATGGTTATGTTGTGTTTATTTGACTTGCAGTGTTCGAAAACGTGTGAAGGTGACTTTTTATGTTCTTTGAATCTGGTTTCCATTTTTCTACTTGTTTCTCCAATATAAAAGTCGTGGCAGTTATCACATTGTATTTTATAAGTAATGTTGATGACTGAAGAAGGTCGAAAACGTTGTTCACTCCTCTACGTAAAAAAATTTTCTCAACCCAAATGAGCCATCTTTACATATATATTTCTCTACAAGTGGGTTTTCTCGACATCACTGATAGTTAGGAAAGAAGCTAAATTGTTTTATAACTGTAAATTTGCTCTAAAAGTTTGATTTGTAGAAAACAAAGATGGGATAGAGAGAGAAGAAAGCTAATCATTCTGCAAATTTTTGATTTGGTTTAGCAAATGTCTCATTAAAATAAAAAATTTATAATTCTTATTATCAATTAGAAGCTATGAAACTCAGGCATAATAAGGACTTAATTTTTGTATAAGATTTTTTACGTTAGGTACTTACTAAGAAAATTGTATATATAATCTCAGATGTTTTGACTTATTAACTAAGTATATCTTGCATATAATGTAGGAAAAATGGCATTATTTTAGTTTAGAGCTTCAATAAACCAAGTGGAAAGAGCACGTGATTCCAGATAGCACAAGAGTATCTTGCTTACCTGCCCCTCAGAGGTATGTCTGGATGTAAATGTTAGAAACTAGGTTTTGATACTTGTGGTGGGCAGAGCACAAGATAGCTTTGTGCTTAATTACAGACAAATTGATTTTCAAATTTAATTTCTTCAGATGATAAGCTGTTCATTTATTATAGTATTTTTGTATGATAAACAGCACTGGATTTTAATTCAAGAAACATTCTGATATACTGGAATTCTCTTTCAACTTTTACAGTTAAGGATTGGTAGTTTAAGAATGACTTAGTTGAAGATTTCAAGAAAAATAAATACCTTTTTTATCTTTGTACAATGCATGATGCAATTAATTTTTTTATTTTTAGGTATGTTTCAGAACTTTAGATTCAGTTATTTGATATCTATACCTGTATGTTGATTATTTAGACCTGAGGACCACTAATTATCCAGGTATGTATTTTCAGAAATATTTCTATTTGAGTTATTTCACTTAATTATATTTTGTAGGAACTTTCTTTAGTTTTTCTAATTGTTCTTGTGCTAGTTGTCATTTGCCCAATATTTTTATGTGCAACATTTAAACACACTTGCTATATTCAATCTCAAAATTGGTATAAATATGACTTCTTAATTGTAAAAATATTTTATTGTATGGTAGTTAGAATATACTTGAATTCAATGTTAGGGTTAATTGTTTTTTATGAAAGTGAATATATTTATAATTATTGGTTTTGTTTTGTTTTTTTACTGCATTAGTGATACAAATGTTTAAATATACATTTGTCATTTGGTTTGTCTTTTAATAAGATTGTTTTGATACAATACTTCTATTTGTTCAGTGCTGCTTACTATATGTACAATGTTTTATGCTCGCCACTAGCTTTAATACTTTCACTTACTTTTGTGTTTAACATAGTACAGCTGCACTGTTGCATACAAATAAATGTGCAACATCTTTTTACCAATAAGTGATACACCCTTCAGGCACAGCTGGCTCCCTCTATACTTCAGAACTGTTTTAACTTCTTGCTTTTGACACAGTAGTGTGAAGATGTGATCAAATTTCGAATTGTACCATACACTGATGTGTATCTATTCAACATCAACTTTACCTAGCTGAGCATTGCTCTTTGCAGTATCTTATTTGCAAATTTCTCCTCCCTCATCAATACATCATGTATCCTAGCACTGTATATAAGCACCTGACTTGGTTATAGTGATCACTTTTTCTTGATGAAGTGTTGGTTATAGTTTATGCTGAGGAATTGTTATGCATCATCTTGTTATGTGATCATAATTTTAAAAACATTATTTTCAAAGAAGTTAGATGTGATATTTGTAGGTATGAATTTCCATATTACTGTTGTCAGTGAGGCAGCTAATCTGACCTGTATTCTTCCTTTGTTATCTAGCATTTATCTGTGATGGTGGTGGTACTTTCGGTTGGAGCTGTCCCTGTTTTTATCTACTGAAAGATGGAGACATTCCATTTGGCTTGGGGTGTTTTCTCCTAATGCTTCTGAAGTTGACCTTTTTTATTGATCCTGGGGAAAATTTGGATTCTTTTTTCTGACAATTTGCTCTCCTATGTTAGCTTCTCAAAAGTCCAGTTTGGACTCTTCTCCTTTTCTTTTATTAATCATTTGTATTTGTGGCATTTTGTTGCTTTTCCTTGTTATCTTTGAGTCTGCTCCTCCCTTGCTGGTGGAGAGGAGGGGGCAACTATTTAATTTCTCCTCTTTCCTCATTCTTCTTGTTCATGGTGGGTGATTTACTGATTTATTATGTGATGGGGATACATAGACCTTGCATCCTCCTTGCCTGTTTGCTTGCCTTGATTTTTCTACTTTTTAGTGTTACTATATTTTTAGGACTTTCCCTCTCCCCTTATGTCTGATAGGTCCTTTTTAAGTCTCTGGCAACTAGATTAGGGGATACATCCATCTCTGCAAATCTTTTGCTATGTTTCTCACTTCTGCAACTAAATGTAGTCTAATTTGTTTTGGTCTGTAAGGCTTGGAAGTGTTAGTGATCTGTTTCGTCATCTTTTGTAATGTTCATCTTGACTGTTTTCATTGGGATCCTTTAGTTTCCCTTGAGTAACCCCACTTTCTTGGAAGTGGATCCCAAATATCCATTTTGCATATTTTGGTTTTTACAAGTGAGGCATCTTTTGAGTTGCATCTCAACAAATTCAACCCATTTGTTTTTTGCTGCTCATTCCTTTTATTCAATGAGTGACTCTTTGAGTTGATATTCAAATTTCTCCCACTGTTTTCTCACATTGTTCATATGCTTCGGCAGCTTTCGTTTGGGAATTTCACTTCACCTTACCCTTTGGCTGTTTTTTAACAATACCTGGATTGCAAGGAGTTTTGTATAATCTTGTCTCTGTTTTCTAGGGTGCATTATATATTGCTTTCACTGGATCCCACTTTGTTCATGGCAAGTGTTGTGAAGACAGGTGCAGTTCTTTCATCCCGATTTCACACAAGCAACTGATTTGATTATTATTATAGGTTACAAAAGACTCTTCAGAAATGGTGTTCCATGAGATCATCTGAGCATTTGCAGATGTATTACTATATTATCATGGACTATCATGAATAAAGCTAAAAGGAATTTTGCCTTTAGTTTAGAGCTGATTGAATAAATCGGGGTTGGTGTGCTTTTTTGAAAATTTAAGGAACTTGGTTCACCTATTGCTCTTTTCCCACAGTTCTTTTCGTCAAGACCCTGACATATTACTCCCAAGATTCTACTAGTGCAGCCAGGGAGTCCTTACCCCCACCTATTTTCTAGTCAATTGGATAATGGACCGAGGTTTTTTTTCACCAGTGTTATTGCGGGTCTTGGAATGCTTTTCCCATATATCAATAGGAGTGGTACCAGCTTTGGAGAGAGCCTGCTCATAATTCTGGTTCCAATTTGACATGGAGATGTGTGGTTGCATGACCCTTGTTTTTGGTAATTTTTGTATATGGAAGAAAGTCCACCATCTTCTTAAAATTCCAAATTTTAAGTGTCTTTATCCTTGGTCATTCATTGAGCCCAGGTTCCACACCTTCTCCATGATTGCAGGGGCAAGTGGAATACTCCTTATTCAGCGAGTTGGAAAGTGAGGATGAATGTTATTAATTCCAGACCAGATTATTTCTGTTCCTTTAGTTAGTTATGACTTGCACAATCCTCTCATTCTGAGCTGAGGGTGCTACCTTTTGGACTTCTTCGGGTATGGGAGAAAATTTGTCCACCTCTGTTACATTTTTTTTGTTTGTTGTAGTGTGAAGTGCATCACTCCATGGCTACAGGTTGGGATCCAATCAAAAGTGTAGGTGTGTGTGGGGGGGGCTATGACATTGCACTCCAATAGCCCTAACCACCAACATCAGATACAAGGATTAAAACACCTTAATTGCAATACCAAGTTTTGGAATTTCAACTATCTGGTTGGGGCTGGCCTATCAAAAGTATTCATGTTCTGTTCTGTCCTTGGTACAAGAACTACGTTCCAGGTGAATAGCTTACCTGTTCTCCCACTTGTGTACCATTTTCCTCTTGGTGCACCACTGTCCTATGCAGATGCTTTCTGTATGGATCATGCCCGCAATGACCCCTCCACTTTCTTAATTTGTACTTCAGCTGTGTTAATGGTTTGTTTAAGTATGTTTTTTTAAAAGTTAACATTTTCCTAAACTGAAAGTGTATTTCAAATAATACTTACCTCCACTGACACCCTGCCTCCACTAAGAATAGGTATAAGTCTTAAGTTATAACGTTATCTAAGTGAGGTGCTTATATACATTACTAAGATAGAAAAAGCATTGATGAGGGTGGAGAAATTTGAAAGTTAGATATTGCTAAAGCTGTTTATGTGGGGTATCAGTATAAGACTATGATGTGAGATAAATGCATAGATGATGTAAAAGAGGAGCTATATTGTCAGCAAAAGTAAGTATTATTGGAATTATGTTTTCAGTTAAGGAAAATGTTAACTTTCACTTGCATTTGATTTTGATTTATTCAAATTCATTTTTTTTTTATAACTATTGTATTTCTGGATTTTTGCTTGTTTTCCAACAGTTAAACTCGAGTTATTATGTGTTGTTACTATATATGTAAAAACAGCTGGTATGGGTTGAGGAAATTTTTTATGTAGAGGAGCAAACAACATTTCGACCTTCTTCGGTCATCGTCAGGTTCACAAAGAAGGAAAGAGGTAATTGACTGATAGCTGACCACATGTTTGAAAGGGGTTGTGTAACTGAGTGTAGGAATATAGAGGGCATTATTGTTTTATTATATTTATTAATATAGGTATAGGTATAAAGGTGTTCCTTTGTATTGGTTTATTTTGGGCTTGAGTTGTTGTATAAGTAAGGCTTCTTTAATTTTGTTTGTTTGTTTATTTAGTATTTGATTTTTTTCTATGGTTATGTTGTGTTTATTTGACTTGCAGTGTTCGAAAACGTGTGAAGGTGACTTTTTATGTTCTTTGAATCTGGTTTCCATTTTTCTACTTGTTTCTCCAATATAGAAGTCGTGGCAGTTATCACATTGTATTTTATAAATAATGTTGGTGTGGTGTTTGTCAGTGTAGTTTTTACATAGTATAGACCTTAGTTTTTTGTCTGGTTTTTGAATAAATTTGGTATTAACTGGAATGTCATATTTTGTTACTAGTTTTTGCCAAATGTTGGTTATTTGTCTGCTGATGTCGGGAGTATATGGTATGCAGCAGTATATGGTTTCGTGATTTTTTTATTCCTGACATATATTTACTTTTGTTGGTTGATTTTGCTTTCTGTCTAGGTGTATGCGTATAATGTTTTCTACGGTTTGTGGAGGAAACTTATTGATGTTGATGAAGTATTGTTTTATTTTGTCTAATTCATCGTTAATTTTATCTGGTGAGCATAGTTTTATGGCTGTGTTTATTTGGTTTCTTAGTATGTTGAGTTTTTATTTTGTTTCGTGTGCTAAGTCCCAAGGAATGTATAGTCCAGTATGGGTGATTTTTCGGTGGATTTCTGTTTTGAATTGTGTTTCGGTTCTTGTAATTTTGAGATTAAGAAATATTTGATTGCTTTCTTCCTGTTTAAATGTGAAGTTAATGTTGGGATGTATAAAGTTAATGTGTGAAAAAATTAAGTGTGTGTTCTGTAGATCTGAATCCCGCAATCACGTCGTCTACATATCTGTAACAGTATAGTGGTGGATGTTGCTTATATATTGTTTTAGTTGTTGAACATGACGTTTGTCTTCATTGTGGTGAATTCTATGAGGGTTGTTGGAATTTCTGTTGATGGGTTAGGGTTTTGCATATAGATTTCTAAGGCTATCTTGCAGGTTTCATCAGTTGGGACTTCTGTAAAAGAGCAATATAACATTGAAATTGGCCATTAAGGCTTTGATAATGTTGATTAAGATTAGACTTGAAATCAAATGTCTTTGAATGAGCTGGCTGATGTTACATATTTGGAGAATACCCATGTTATGTATTTACCCAGATTGAAATTAAACAATTCATATGTGGACATTTTTGGTTGTAATGGACAACCTGGTTTATTAGGTTTGGGGATACCATATATTTGTGGTGTGCATGAGTCAGTCTTGCATAGGTAGGAATAGTGTTTTTGAAATTATGTTGGCTTTTTTCAATTTTACTAGTATTTTGTCTAGTTGCGTTTCATGTATCTTTGTTGGATTGTGTGTATTGGTTTAAATTTGTTTCTGATAGGATATTCTTTATTTTATGGATGTTCATTATGACCATAGCATTTTCTTTATCACTTTTAGAATTTTTGTTTTTGTCTTGTTTTAGGTTTCTTAATGGAATTAATGTTTCTTTTTGTAAGATGGTTTTTTGGCTTTCTGTTTTGTGAAATTATGTTGGTTTTGTGAGAAAGTTCTTTGAAAAAATCATTTAAGATGTTTTTAGGTGTTTCTGGAAAATATAAATTTTAAATTTTTTATGGGAAGTTTGGATGTCAAAATTGTTGAAGATGTCTTCTTTCTGTTTGTTTTTTGATTTCTGTGGAAGGTATCACAAGTCTCTTGGCTAGGTCTTCTAAACATGTTTCAATTTTTACGGTTGGAATGTACCTTGGTGCTATTGCAAAGTTGAGTCCTTTGTTGTAGATGTATCTTGTCTGTGTTTAATTGTCAGTTGGATCTGTTAATTGTGAGGTTAGTCAACAGAAAAGACACCAACACCACAAACCATTTACTAACCTCATAATTAACAGATCCGACCTAAGAAGGTTAATGTTGTTCTGTACTGTTTTTAGATAGTTTTAATACCCATACCCAGCCCTCTTGAGAATACATTTTTACTTCATGTGGCTTTCTTGTCATTATGCATTTATCCCTCAATACTTATTTTGCCCCTATCTGTATGTAGTCATCAACTATAATAATCATCAGTCTATAGTACCCACTTTTGAGATTGCTTGTTCCATAAAACTACCAGAATATTCTTCCTTATGGTGTTTTGCACCATAACTATGTCTGTCCTCCTAGTGTCAATTAATGGAATGCCTTTGATTAAAGCAGTGTTGGAAAAGTGGCTTATCCCTCTGATCCTGATTGAATAAATCAAGACCAGTCTGCTTTTACAAATAGGGTTTTGTGGTCACCTATTGCACTTTTTCCAGTGTTGCATTCTTCAGGGTTCTACATTGTGTTGATTCCTTCCCACCTGTCAAGTAGACTATGGAAGTCTTTACCATTTACCAACTCGTAGTTCCTGCGACATGGAGAAATGAAGATGGTTCAGAAGATGTGAAGTTTCACATGGATGTGTTCCTCTAAAGAGAGATGGCTTTCTATGGATGCTTTCCAAAGGGTGTACTTATCTTGGTATGTTTTGCACTGGTTTCTCCACCAGCTCATTGTAGCATTTTATGTTGAGATAAGATTGGATCATATTGGATGGTGTAATTTTCCTGAAGTAAAATCTATTTCTAATAATTACTCATTTCCCCTTGTACTTTCCTCCTTCCTGCTTAATCTTAAAGGAAAGATTACGTTCTTCAGTATAGAGGGAACCAGTTTTGCCAGGAGTGTTTCGCTCCTGTTGGTGAAGGTTGTAGAATAGATATTTGCATGCTGCAGCACAACTGTACCATGTTCAAATGATGGGGTAGGTGGGAGTAGGATAGCTAGTGACAAACAAGATATTATGCATATAGAGGGCACCATAAAACAACAAAAGCTATTATGTGAGAAGCAGTGAGAAATTATCTATATAAAAAATACATTTTCAGTTTAGGAAAATTGTAACTTTAATTTTTTTGTAATAAAGAATAAGTTGTACCATACTCTGAAGTTATAATTAAGATTGTTAAAAACAAAATTTGGTTTTACTTTTGAATTTGTACGTTCATTTTTCACCTGAGATGATATGATGAATATTGGTTTGCTAAATATGTTTGTTTAGTTAATACTTATTAAAATGGAGTGTATTGTATGTTTGTCACAAAGTAACGATAACAAAACTGTTTTTTTCTGAAGGATGAGTTACTTCTGGGGCTTTTATTATATATTATAATCTTAAGAACTATAAGAGATATTGATGTTTTATTTGTTGAATAAATTGGTTGTATTTTACTAGATGAGTTGAATTCAGTATGCCATTTAAGAGGGATACAGGCTTTTCAACTTTTCCCAGACATGTATTGATGCCTCTAAGTGAAACCCACCAAACTTCTAAGCATACAGCATCAGGCAGGACTGAGACGCATGCAAAAAGTCGTTATTTTGCAGTTTTGGTGTTTCTTTTCATCTTATTCCTTTGTGTGGTAGCTCACTTCATACACTTGGAGAACTTAAAGGATCCAGATCTTTGTCTGGATACTTATCACAATGAAGAAATTATTCATTTACATATTCTGAGGGAAGGAGTTAATTTTCTTCAAGCTAAACGTCGGTTACCACAGGTAATTATTATTGGTGTGCGCAAAGGAGGCACTCGAGCTCTTCTAGAATTTCTTAATGTTCATCCCATGATTCAGAAGTCTTCAGAAGAAGAGCATTTCTTTGATAATGATGCTAGACACTCTCTAGGTCTGGAATGGTATCGTAGAAAGATGCCTTTCTCTCTTCCTGGACAAATCACTATAGAAAAAAGTCCAGCATATTTCATCACTGATAAAGTACCTGAACGCATTCATGAGATGAATAGCTCTATTAAGTTACTTCTTATTGTCAGGGATCCAGTGACTCGTTTGATTTCAGATTATTCTCAACTTTCAGCTAACAAGGCTAAAAAAGGGAAACCCCTTCCACCCTTTGAAAAACTAGTCTTTAAGTCAGGTGGTAAAGTCAATACAAACTATAAGGCTGTAAAAATCGGTATGTATTCCATTTATGTGAGAAAGTGGCTAAAAGTTTTTAATGATCGTCAGATCTTTGTTGTAAGTGGAGACCAACTCATACGTGATCCATTCATAGAGTTAAAGCAAATTGAAGATTTTTTAGGCCTCAAACATTATGTTAAAAGGGAAAATTTCTACTACAACAAAACAAAAGGATTTTTTTGTGTCCGAAATGAAACTCTGAACAAATGCTTAAATGACAGTAAAGGCCGAAAGCACCCTGTGATCCTACCTGTTCTTATCTCTAAGCTTAGGCGTTTTTATGCTCCATACAACAGAGAATTTTATCAGACAGTAGGAAGAAGTTTTGCATGGCCAGAAGAATAGTAGACATTAATGTTTCATACTTATCTTTTAATCATTAATTTGGAAATTATTTTTTGTCTAGTTCATATACAGAAGTAGCTGGGTACTAGTAATTTGACTGTGCAGTTTTTAAGCAATAAACCAAGATGCTTAAGAGTTTATAAACATGCATATTTACACATTGTCAGTTAAAACAATTTGTAATTCTTTCAGTGAAAGAATGGATTACCTAAACATTTCAATATTCATAGTTAAATCATTAAATAAGTTTATTCACCAAACTTACTATTAGACTTGAAATTACTTTTTCACAACTCAATTTTTATTTTTTGTAATGTTTAAACGTATATCTTTTTTGCTGAAGTTTTGAATATACTTAAACAATTTGAGTGAAAAGATTCTCTACAACATTTGTGAAATGTATAGGACTAAAAGTTACTTATTAGTTCAGATCTATGAGACTTGTAAACATTGAGTTGTATCTTCAGTTTTTACGTAACTGTTTTTTTTTTTTTAAAGCTTTTAAGTTTAATTTTCTAAGCCTAAAATCCCTTGAAATTTATGAAATACTGTAATATAATTGTCCTTAGGTAAGCAAGGATAAGTGTTTAAATCTTAAAGTAAAAACATGCAGTACAAGGTCTGTAAAAAGTTGGTTAATTTCTTTATTTTTGGTAGCTAAGCTTAGGTTTAAATAAAATCCTTTTAAGTTTCATATTGTGGTTAGAGTTAAAAGATGGTAACATGCAACAGTGCTTGATCATTTTACTATGTGATAATATGTAAAAATGGAACAGCTATTTCATAACAGGATTGCAGTACAAATGTATTTTGTAAAATATTTTTAAGTGTTGTATTGTCAATTGTCTTGTTTTACATATTCTGATAAATTCATGTTCATGGAATATTACTTATTCAGATATCGGAGGTAATCTTGAATATTTATCCAGTGTTTTATACAAAAATTACGTATTTGATATACTTGTAGATATGCAGTGCTTCTGAACTGATTCAAGTTTTTTTCTGTTCTTAGATGTATAGTAAAAAAAAAATTCTGTAATTCATAATGTTGCTGACATTGTTGGTAATATATTTTAGAGAGTGATAAACAAATTGAAAATATGGAATGTTAATCATCTATACGTAGTGTCCATTAAGCTGAGTCAGTTTTGAACTTTGATTTTCCTAATAGGAATTATAGAATAGTGGTTTTTAACTTGTTTTACTTTAAACTAAATTGACACAGCTACTATTAGGTCTATTATAAATGCTTTTAAAATATACAAATACATTCTTTCAATAATTTATCTATTAAATGTGTATCTTTTCCACATATCTAAAATAGTAGAACTTACTGTAGGCAATGCAAATGAAAGGTTACTATTTACAACACAGCTGCTTCTAATATATCATTTGTTTACATAACTTAGGATGCCACTTCTGTAACATTATACCTAAATTATGTTTCACAATTTAAATGTACTGACATTTTCTGAAATTTGGATGAAATTGTTTTTAGTCTGGTATAGCTGTTGTCATTTATATTATTTTCTTACAACATTGAGAGTATGAACAAATTCCCAGTTTTGATATAATATGCTACTGTTTAAACTTTTCTGGTTTGCTTTCAAACTGTAGATAGATTAAATGTTCAATTTTACATGTGTAATCTTGAAATTCAATGTTCTGGATTTGTTCCATATTGGAACTTTATGCTATAAGATGTAGTAATTAAATATGGATATCAGGGTTTCCCATCCTTAATTGAAAGGACGTTTACAGAACATTTTATCAATTTTTCATGCCACCTTATAGTTTTACATCAACCTTTATGCATATTCCATTCTTATATATTTTCAGTTTTGTTTTTAATTTTATCATTGTAGTGTAATTGTTAATGGAAGTGATTTGTTATTAAAACAAGCAAAAGATTTCAATAAGTTAAATTTCAAGGACATTTATCTTTTCTTCTTTTTCTATGACTGGAAATTAATTTGGAAAATGTTCAGGTTTTCCAGATGTGGGAACCCTGGGATGTTCTTATCAATACTACAGTATTTGTAAAGTATTTTCTAAGAAAATGGCATAAGGAACATGTATATATGAGATAGTATGCAAAATAAAATATTGATCTCAATATTGTAAATTTATTCTAATATGTAAGTGAACATTCTTATCACTGGTGGATAACTATGCTATTAAGGCTAACACTTTATTTCATGTCAGATACACAACAGTATCTTTAACAATCCAATATTTGTATGTTAAGATAATTTCATAGTTTGTTTTAAGCATATCAAGTTACAAGATATCTCTAAGATTTGGTTCATTAAATCTACTGTAAAGGTATTAAACTAGAATTTTATAAACAGTTTCTTGAACTTTTTTGTTTGAAACAGTTCACAATTATAACTAGTTTGTTTTTTTTTGTGGGAGGTAGAATCTGGGAGTTCTAAATGTGAAGAGGTGATATAAATAACAGGCAATAAAGAATAATTGTTGTAAAAAGTCATAGAAATAATGTGTAATAAAAAATTATTATATAAAGTTTAGGAAATTTTCTAATTGTCCAATATTTATAGTGGAGCTTTGTTATAGCATTGTAGTAAGGATCGATATCTCAAGAACACATTATTGGTGAGGTACATTATAATGATGTCAAACTGCCACAAGGTGAGGCTATGACATGTTCTTTCACATCCCATTCAAACTCCACTTGCCAGAATACTGTGAATAAATGACACACAGAACAAGACAGCTTATTCTGATTTAAACAGAAATTTTAGGAAAATAAATATTAGGTTGAGGAATAATTCGTGAGCGTTTTTAAATAATTTCATTCAAGCATTACATGCAAGACTATACAATACTTCAATGCATGAACACATTACACCCAAAACATTTATTATGATACTTTATTTCATATAATACCTAGGTATATAGTATGCATTGTTTTAACCGAAATTGCAAGAAATTAAATGCGAAAAGCAGATGGTGTCGAAAATGCTCGATTTTGTCCACTTGACAGTCCATTTAATGAGCTGAAAATGAAAGCAAAAATTAAAGACATATGAAAATCAAACACACCATCTATTAGAGCAAAAAAATTATCTACCAAATGACATGAAATATTTTGCGAAAGTGTTTCATTTATGAATATATTTGTTTAACTTGAAAAAACGCTCATGAATTATTCCTCAACCCAATAAATAAATTTTATTAAGCAAATGAAATGTAAAAATAATATAAAATGTTTGTAAATGTACACAAAATTTTGTCAAGTATTGTTACAAATAAGTGACATGAAAATGATGGCATCCCCAACAATGAAGAATCAAATCAATGACATCAAGAATAAATATAAATACTTTTGGTTAAAAATTACTACTTAATATCACAGATAATCTTGAGATTTAATATGAATTACCACAAGTTGAGAATTGTATTAATGAGTGCATTAAAAAGACAGTAAGTTGGTGTAATTTGACTTTGGCCATATGTAAAATGTTTCAAAGCTAAATAATCATTGTGGGTGTCAAATGTTCATAAGATTTAGCCTGTTTCAGTGTCACTTTAATGCTGTGATGGATTTCATGAATGGCAATGGCTAAGTCTTCCTTTTCATCATCATTATAAATTTTATTATGAATATCATCATCATTAATTTTCATTTGTATCTGTGGTACTAGCTATTATTTCGTATGTGTTCTTTCAATTGTATCTTCAACCAAACAGTGTTGTATTCCATTCCTGTTATTTCTTGTGACTTTTCTTACATTGTTTATTTCATTGTACTTGCTGTCATTGAATCTCAGAATTGATTGCTTTCTTTTGTTAACTTCTCCCTCCATAAAGCCATCATTTTGTTGTTGTTACTTGTATCAACAATGACAATTGTGTTTAATGTTGTTCTTTAAAATGCTAGTGATATTGGGGATTTACATGCCTAATTGCAGATGTCTTCTTTGTGAAGTTTTTTTTTTACTTTAGGTTCTCAGACATCCAAATTATTGAAGAAATCTGATTAAGAACATGATTGAAGAATACATCAAATATTTAACTTCTTGCATTCTTTGAAAGATGCATACATTTGGTTGAGATTGTAGGGTGATGGATGGGTGGGGCTGTTGTTGAGTAATAGGTTGATTTCCTTTTATGTTTGGTATGTCACAAGAAAGAGGGACAAGTTCTCTAGGAAATCGGTTTTTAAATGTTAGTCATCCACTTTCACTGCTGACACAGAGGCAGGGCAACTTATTGATGTTGATGTAGTGGAAGTATCAGTTTCTTAATCCCCAATGTTTCATCATTTATAAACCACTTCTTTGGAGTTGCCATCACCTTTAATTATTTTCTTCATTTCCTGGAGGTAAGTTCCAGCAGCAATGGTGTTCATGGACCTATGATGTCTGAATGGTCACTTGGTTTATACTATGGCAGTTTTTAAAATGCTTCAGCTGACTTCAAACTTGTTATTGTTATCAAGACACTGTGAAAACTTCTTAAATGGTCTGAAGGCCTGCCATGTATATATATATAGTTCACTTCTGAGAGAACTCTGTGAAGACTGCCATGTTCAGTTGCATGTTGTTGGATAATGACTTTCTTTCTTTGTTGCCCAGCTTCATCTATATCTGTGCATCCTTTCAGAAGTTTGTCGTCATCTTTTAAACAGCCATGTTTAAATTGACTTGGAGATAACATTTTTGAGATTAATGCCTGAATAGCCCCTCACTTTATCTTGTCTATGATGATGAGCTTTATGGTAATTAGATATACTTTTCTCTTCTTGAAACTGATGTTAGTAACAGATATAATGATAGCTTTGTTAACATTGTATATATATATATATACACACAGATGTTTTGCATTTGTTCAAGTGCATCATTTATAGGAGTTAAATGGTGGTAAATTATGGTAATCAAATTTCATTGGTCAGCTACTAAATTAGCATAATTGAGGGGTTACTCAAAAGTCTGTATTAAATGCTCTTTTCTCGTGAGTAATTAACCTTTTGCCAGGTCAGGAATTTTGGAGTTCATGAAGGATCTGCATTATACCAACACTAGCTTTGTATTGATTCATGTTATAGCAATGTTCCACTCTATTTTTAAATCTCCTGCCTTTGATCAGTATACCAGCTAAGATCAACAGTAATTTTCAAAAAAAAATGGTAACTATATAATAAATTCTGCTATTCATGCTGTTATTCACTTAAATTATTAAATATTACCTAAGCTGCTAATTATTCACCAATAACTTTTAGTTAATAGTTCATATTACAAATACATTATATTGTAAGCACTGCCCTAATGTTCTGATGTAGGTGCAGGTATTTTATAATTTTTGTTAATATTGTGTACATATTTTAGTTTTTCTATCCAACAGAATGAATTTTTGCATCTTTGCACATTTTTTAAGTAGATATACAAATCATTTTTATCACTTATTTAGAATGTGTGTGTGTGTGTGTGTACATATTAGGATTTACTTTTAATTCTAATACACCATTAGTTTCGTTATTTTTGTGTATCACGTACATTTAGCATAGGCTTTGCTATTGCTGATTATCCTGCACGTTAAATTTTGAGCACTTAAATGATATAGTTAGTTTTCTATCAGGTAAATGTAAGGGAAAACTTCTACAAAAAATAAAAGAATGCATATCCAAATGCAGATGTGAATATTTTGTTTTTATATTACATAGATGGTTTAATAAACTCTGTTGTAACACCTGATGTACTTAAAACTTCTACTGCTGTTCAGCACTAGTTGCCCTTTAGAACTAAGTATAAACAAAAATTACTGCAAGGGATTGTAAGGCAAGACTTATATAATTATAATTTGATTTTTTTATATTATAAATGTCATTATTTTAATTTTTTCCTGCAAAAAAGTTTAAACAAATGAACCTAAGCATGACCTTCTTAGGTTTTTTTTAACAGCAGTGAAAATTCTGAGAGTAACAAAAAGGGTTTTATTTTTCAGTACACTACCAATGTATTATTTTAATCTACACAAAATTGATTTGATAAATCTTGATGAAGTCCATAATATTTTTATATGTATATTTGAGTATTCCCATTTATGCAGAAGTGGAAACAGATTGTGGCTTTTATTATTGAGTAATGTACTGAATATTCCATTTGGATGATTTGATGTTCTTCATAAAGTTCTTTGGAAGTTATTTTATCTCAAACAGTTTAAACTGTAGTATTTAATGTACTTAGATATTACAGATGTTAGATACTTGGCAATTCCTTTTCACTTGATTTGAAGGGATTTTTTTTTTTTTTATTACCAAATCTATCTTTGAAATATGGCTCAATTTCTGTAGAAGTTAAATCCTTTTAAGGAATTTGCTTGTATTAGAAAAACAGAACTTCTTTGTATGAACTCTAATTAGTTTGGGACAGTTGAAGATTAAAGAGGCTGTTTGTTTTATAAGAGGTTTAAAGCTTTAGATGTGAAAACTTGTAAAATACTTGTCTTCAGAACAGTTTATTGCAATAATGAATACTTTTTGTTACACCTTGATGGATATACTTTGTTGGTTAAAAACAAGTTCCAAAAGTTGCTAGGGCAAAAGCACAAAATTAGTTTTAATCTGTTAATGTCTGAGTAACTTGGTTTGTTATAATTTTATTTGTTTTTTTGTTGTTTTTTTTTTGTTTTGGAGAGAGATCTGTAAGTGAATTTAAGATATTGTTTATTCATGCCATATACATAAAAATACTTTTAATCCAGTTGTCTACTGTAATGATTTATTTAGTGTTAGTCATTGATAAACAGTTTAATAAGGCTGTTATGCATAATTCTTCTTGAAGTAAAAGCTTGAAATAACATTTAATATCCCAAATGCTAAATTTGGAGATGCCCCCATATGTTGGTTGCAGATATCAAATGTCAGAACAATTACCCCTTATATGGTTTGCAAAGCAAACTGCTTGTGAAACAGCTTGGAGTGTTCTTTTGCGTTAAGAGGAGCTCTTTATAACAGGAAATCGCTTTCACTTTTTCATACTTACAAAAACTATTTAATGTATAAATTATAATTAACTGATCTACCATACAGCCTTCACTTAAACAAATATTCCTCTTGTTACAACTTCTGGATAAGTGCTAACCTCTACTAACTGAAACTATAAAACAACCTTTGTTTATCAGCTTGTAAGCATAAAATGAAATCAAATAGCTCAAACTTAAAAAAACAAATGTAATTTATACATGTGGTGACAAGACTTCAAAAACATTCCCCAAATGTTATAAGACTAAAGTTCTGTTGCAAGTTTGTAGTTGTAATGGTAACTGAATAATTACTATTCACTTTCTATAACCTCTAACTTTGAAGCATAATTATGTAATCCAGATTAGACCATTATACCCAAACTTGGACAAACCGCAGGCCTCTAGAATTTCAAAATCTAAGAATAGAAAGTGCATTTATAGTTAGTTTTAATGGAATATTGTACCCAAACATTTTTACAATACTTTTTAACTAATGTGCATATACATATTAAAATATATTAATAAACATTACAATACTATATGTACATATTTTTACATGTTTAGCAACAGAATTAAAAAGGTGTGAAATATAAAAGGTTTATAACTTTCACATGTTTAAAGATTAAAATATCAGATTCATCTAATACTATTTATGTAACTTTACTCTTTTGAGAAATGGGTTTGTGTATCACATTATACCCAAACTTTTATATTGTATCCTGTCATGCTAAAAACAACTTGACAAAGAGCACTTCAGATTAGGTGGGTGGTAAATTATATGTATATTGGTGATACAATGATACATAAACTTCAGAACATTTTTTTTTTTTTTATCACTAATGCTTTAACAGTCTCCAAAATTTAAAGTAACTCAAAATGATAGATTGATTAAAATACATCATTGCATTAAACTTGGATTTTAAACTTTTAGTTAATCAAAACATATTACAAGGAAAAGTACTGTTAAATTGTTATGGTATGCTAGTGACAAATACATGTAATAAATCAATGGTGGCTGAGTGTTTTTGTTAAATTTAATTGAGAATCTATATCAGTAAAATTTTGAAACTGCTAAATTAATTGAAAACTCAAATTTTACATGAAATTCAGAAATTACTATACATTTCATGTTATTTAATAATTACTGCTCTTTCAAACCATAACACTCTTCAGTCTTTTTTAACGTGCCTTCTCTGAGTAAACCAGAAGAATGCAGAGAGCAGTACAGATGGAATACAGATAGCCAGGCAGTATGTAAATATTGGAAAGGTACCCTAGAACAAAGAAATATCATATTTTCTCCTTTTGAAATACATTCCAGTTTTTAAATACTATCATGAAACAAAACTACATAACACTCTCTCTATCAAAGCTCGTGTATGATAACCTGAATATAAATTTTTTAAGAAACAAAACTATCTCAAACTAAGGGTAATTTTCAAAATTGCTTATGTTCTCTATTTTGGTGCAAAATTAAGTACTTTACGTTTGTTACAACAACAAACACTTGTGTATGCATTCTATATATTTGAAATAAGATAAAAGAATACATAGTTTTATTTACATCATAACTTTTAGGTTGCATGCCACAGGAAGATATTACATGCAATTAAGTGAATATATATATATATATATTCATATGGGAACAGTTTACAAAAGGTTTAATACACTTGTCAACACCAGGTTGTATTAATCAAATATCTGTTACATTGTCTTAAGTGTAGATAAAACAACATTTAAGAACTGATTTTTCTTTCCCAAGTATTGGTTTTGTTCCTTATAGTGATTTTTACACTAAGCTACAAAACTTCAGATACTCTAGTTCTAACTTTATCTTCCTAGAATTTAGCAACAGTACTTTAGTTTGCCAATAAAAGTAAGTTACTTCAGTATATGCATTTTACCCTTCCTTTCAGTAAATTACTGCAATTTTGACATTTATAAAGAATGTTTAGCATTTTGTGGTTGGTGGTTTTGTATTATAGCATCAATGCTGTATGACTTTTGTATCTTCTTTCATGTTAAATATACAAGACATTGTTTTGGGACAGATTAACCTGAAGATGACCTAGGAAGGTCAAAATGTTGTTCTCTATTTATTAATAAAAGTGTTAATACCCATAGCACCTGTTCTGAGATACATTTTTATTTCAAGTGGGTTTCTCACATCATCAAGAGTTTTTGGAACACTTTAATGGAAGTGTTATGATTTAAATAGTTTATATAGAACAAATTTTAAATCTAGTTATTCTTACAAGTGATATGTAAAGAAACTTGTGATGAACTAACTGTTTACAAATCATACATTGTGCAGTTCAGTTATGAACTGATGATCATTATTTTATATTGCATCATGTTACAAAAAACTTCTGAATTTTTCTTATTGCCTCATACTATCTATTGGTGGATACAATTGACTTTAATACATTATTTTAAGCCACATTCACTGTGTGCTATTTGTTTATTGGCAGAATTAAAAGGTAAAACAATTTTATTTGGAAAAAGTGAAAATATTAACCTTAAATTTATACAGTTGGATGCTTGATAAGTCCAAATTTATATCCCTTAAAGAAGTGAAAAAAAATGTTCCTTTAAGTTAACAAGTTTCATATGATGCATCTAACTGTTAAAATAGTTTATTTGTTGAATTTTGCCTAAAGCTACCAAAGAGCTATCTGTCCTAACTATCCCTGATTTACAAGTGATAAACTAGAGGGAAGGCAATTAGATAATACTAACCATGCCCAACTACTGAGCAACTTATTAAGTAATTGAATAGGCTGTAGTATTATACACCTCATGGCTGAAAGGGTATGCATGTTTGATAATAGAATATGAATCCATGAGCTGAACACCCACCACCAGGGTAAGCCAGACAATTTTTCTATCTTTTGTATCATTACAATTATAATTAATACAACAAAGGTTAATTTCCTTATGTTATGGTTACAACTGGAGTGGGTACAGAACAGTAACATCTATATTAAATGTATACAACAAAAACATAAATTTATGTTATTTCTTGAAGTGGCACAGTGCAATGAAACGCATAAAATTATGAAATCTTCAACTAAATAAAAGACTTTACTAATGAATCACAGTAATTACAAGTACAGAAATTACTGGTGTAAATTCTATAATTATAATAAACTTTACTTTGAATAATTTCTTCCAAAAGGAAAAAATTATTAAAAATGTAGCACAGTTTATCCTACATTTCCTGTTACACAACAGCTGTACACTGTATACTTGGAATTACTTTGAATGAATATGGCATACCTTACACAACCACAGAAATTGTTCTCACTGTTGAAATGAATCTAAACAGAGTTTACACAGCAATATCAGTCAAAATTATACACATGAATAGCTAAAATAGCAGAAGAAATATTAAACTGAACAGATCAGCAAGTTTTATAAGAATGTCCACTTCAACTGAAATACAAGTTACTATAGAGATGTTTTCACAAGTAAGATTGGTACAACATAAACAATGTTTAATTTTCATTTTGTTCTGAAATTATTCAGGAATAGCTCAAAATAATTAATATATATTAGTTGATTATATTACCTGGAGCTGTCAGCAGAATTACAACTAGAATGGTTTAAATAATTATTAAAGTCACCAATAAAAATTATAGATAGAAAAGTACAATATTTGATACACAACTTATATTATAGGAAATCCCTTACATTTGAGTTGAAAAACTTCAAGATTTTTTTCACTTTGTTAAAAAAAAAAGTACTAACCTCCCCCTATTTGGTTTTATTTATTTATGAACTTGCACTGACCTTAGAAAAGGACACACAAAAAGGTAGAAATCTGAATTCATAGAAAATTTTATGTACACTTCTAATGAATGTTTTTTTTGTTTTATTTTTGGTACTGAAGACAAACTCTAATTTTATTCTCAGGTATATTAGAATACATGAAAATATATGTAAAAATAAAAGACTAGAATTTCATCTCAAAGACAGGAAAAAAGAAAATCCATTACAGTTTGTTAGAATATGAAAGTCTTTAAGCAATCATGTGAGAACTGGGCATAATAAAAGCATCAAGAACAATGTCTTTTTCTCTTTTTAAAATATATCTAAATAATAATTTTGCAATCTAACTAAATCTGAATATCTTATTAACTCCTCAGATTATCAGATATAATATCCATATACAGTATATTACTTTTGACTAACACTATATTGTCAGTAGCTTTGATATTTTCTAAAGCCAACTATTAATACTTCCTGTTGTAAATGATTTACTAACAGTGACTAATCCTTTATATTGATTATAAGGCTTACAAAGAATAAAAAATAATATAAAATAGAGCATAAAGTAATAGTAAAACTAACTAATTTAAAATAATTTTATTGACAAGACACAAAAACAATGTTTCAGACAACAGCTCTTTGTCGTGTTTCTAGTGAGAATAAAACTGTTAAAATCAGAGTTAGGGTGGAAGAGAAAAAGAACAAGTAACACGTGGCTCAAGAGTTTAAGAACAAATTGAGCTAAAAGAAGAAAAATAATAATTTGGTATATAAATTGTATAAATATAGCAAATAATAGTAAACAAACTAAATCAAAGCAAAAAGTATAACATAAATACAGGCAACAACATATAGAATGAATTCAATTTCTGTGCATGGAATAATACTGTTAAAAGGAATACAACAATAACAGGTGTGTGAAATTAATAGGAGTTAAGAACGACTGTGAAAAGAAGTAAATATAAAGATGGGTGACTAAAGTGAACAGGATATAGAGGAGGAAAAATGTGTGTACATTGATGGAAAAAGTTGTGCAAAATAATTACCAGTGTGAGAAATTGTAGTAGCCTAATCTAAAAATCAAATGCTTTACTAGGTATTCTCTTTTCAATGTACTGGATGAAGCAAATGCATGTTCAAATATGGAGAAGACAGACATGCAATATGAAGGATTATCAGTGTCTACCTGTGAGTTTTGTAATGTTATTTCTTATGTAAGAGAGATATTCACATGAATAATCCCCTAAGCAGTGACACATTTGACCAATGTATAACATGTTACACTTTTTACAGCACAAAGTATGTAATACTTGTAGGAATGCAAGTGAAAGTTTGTTGTCTTTGAAATTTTCCATTGGGGCCAGATATGGATATTTTGACCTTAACACATTAGGAAGTTACACATTTCTGTCTGTGACAACAGGCTGTATCCAAGTTCACACAAAGGTAGATTTCTAGATGATACTGTGGACTAAAATGTTTTTCATTTCATATTTTTATCACATCTACAACTGAGTGTACTTGAAAATGTTTGGAAGTTATGGCGTTGTTATTACTAATATTTAAAGTGGTCAGGTTGGAAGTTTATTATGTTTTGAATAGTTTTGAGGACTGTTAACAGGGAGTAAATCTTTAATTTTGTTTTTATATTTGAGTTACTGTCCATCACCACTTTTTGTCTCATCTGTCAATAGTTCTCAATGTACATAACAATGAATAAACTGTTATTTTCAGTCAGTGTTTTGATATTTATTGATGGCAAAACTTTTACATGAAAAGTAGCAATACTACTTAAACACTTGACTCAAGATTTTTTTATTTTTAGCATCAGTGTTGTAGTTTTTTCAACAAGTTATGTTACAAACTGTAAAAATGTTATTTCTTCCAGAGAGATTACAAATTGTTTCCTAAAACATTAGCAAAATTTAAATAACCCAAGATGTTTATTTAAGAATAAAAAATGTAAAAGTATTTTAAATTTTAAAAAAGTATATAAACTTGTATAAAAGTCCATCAAAAATGATGGGAAATCATTACAGAATTTAATGAAAATGAATTTGTTTGTACCTCCAAAATGCATCTACTCTTCATTTATTTCATCAGTCTCAAAGTAATTCTTTAATCCCCACATTTTTTAGTAAAAATTATGCAGAAAAATAATTAAATGTTATTGTGAAGAAAAGTATGCAAGCACTTATATTGAGTTAAATAATTAACAAACTGTATAACATTACTAAAACATGTTATCCTTTCAGATTAAAGGTTCTGAAATAACACTCTTGAGCCTTTCAACTGAATTCAGAAAGTAGAAAACTCAAATTTCAACTTTTTCAACAATACAAAGAATAAAAGATATTTAGTAGAAATAAATATTTTTCTTTACATTTTAAAGCCAAATTAATTAAAACACCAAAATAATTTTCATTAATTAACATTTATTCACCACTTAAAACTTTTTAAACACTAACTGTATAACATTAGTAAAAGCAGTCATATTTGTATTTTAATTTGAGCATCTTGACTAATACATAAGCATAACATAAGGCTTAGCTGAAACACTACATGGTAAATTTTATTTTCCTTTTGGCTACAACTCAATGTCATAAAACTTCTGAATTAAACTATTTTGCTATTATATTACCAAAATTAATACAACATTCAGAACAGAAATAAGTCTTTCTAACAAATAAAAATAAAGAATTCAACAGAGAGACTATAGTTGGCTTCAGAACAATCATGTAATAGTTTTGTTGCTCAGTGGCAATGTATATTATTGAGCATTACTAAAAAAGAATAAAAAAGTAAAAACGTTCTTGACAGAACTACAAAAGGAATAAACCTTTTTATAATTAGTGATAAGTAACATGAAAATGAATACAAAATGAGAAAGTTTCATTAACAAGAATCTTAAATAACATTATGCAAAATTGAATAATTTTCTTCAATCTGAAGCATACACATATATTGACTACTATAAAGGCACAGATCAATACTTGCCTCATAAATTCTTCAGAATATTAGTTGGAAGTAATTTAATGTTACTGCTTTTATATTCTTACACATTATGTGATGGAATAAAACTACCACGAAAAAAGTAATTCGGGAACTCTTCCAGTATGTGAAAAGTTTGTTTGATTTTAGTGAAATGAGACAAGGTTTTTGAAAACAAAGTAATTGTAGGTTATGCAAATAATGAGCCTTGCTAGTTAATTGTTTTCTGCTGCAAATTCTTATTCAAAATAACCAGCCAGTCCTGCATACAAGATTTCAGAAGCCTTTTGTGACTGCTTGCAAACAAAATAACCTTGGTCACTACAGTAGCAAGTCAATTATATATATATATATAAAAAAAATTATGGTAATTTCGTCTTTATACTGGTAGCTTGACACTGTTTATTACAATCATTTTTGCTGAAACTAAATGTTTTTTTCAGAAATTTGTTTTGCTTCAATTTTCAAAGTAGTAGTCATTACATTTTTTTACCTTAAAACAAATGCAAGATAGCATTGTTTTCCACATTAAGTATTTTCATCCAAAAATGAACCACTAAAAGCTGAAACATACTGTCAGGTTTTCAAAAACTAAGCCAACCTGGCCAAACACATCACCAGGTTTGTTTAAGGTACTGTCAACAGTTAGTTACTAAAACATTACCTGGCCTTTTGTTTATAAAAGTGTTAATTATAATTCAAATAAAGACTCATTCATTCATTCCTAGGTTGAGACACTATATTAACATACCTGCCTAAGGCACTTGTATCCAAAATGTCCTGGTAGACAGTCACACTTGGCTATACCTGGGCCCAAGTGATGACACTGACCATTTTCAGTACAGGATACTGAAATATACACATTTTTAATTCATTATTATAAAACACACCTCTGATGCTATTATGAATATTAAACCTCATTATCTTACCACAGTTATATAGTACAAGTCTACATTTCAAATATGATTCTTTCTCTACTAACTTAAAAGGTATATGTATATGTAAAACCCACCATTTAAGTAATTGCAGGGGTTTAACTGGCCAATACACTCAGCTCCACTATTACTCCATGCTGCCTCACCTCCTGGGCATGATTTGTCTTCTGGTAAATAACTAGAGTAAAAATTGAAACAGGTGGTCACAACAGTTTACAAATATATTGTTTATGACAGCATGTATCTTGTGTATTTGTTTTTTAAAATGAAAAAGAAGTCATTATGAGTATGTTATATTAAAATGATTTTAAATATGCAAATTAGTAAGCACTACATAAAGTCAAGATAGAATAAAATGTGTCAGAACCACATTCTATAAATAGTATGATGCCATCAAACACCGACAGATTTCAGGACAGACATGTAACAGCCCAATCTGATGCAAAATACTCATATTCTTAGAATATAAAGATGTGGAATTTCCAAAATGAAGACATTCCTTGAAGTTAGCTATATCAGAAAACAAAGGAATTCAGATCACCTTTGGGTATCAGGACCATCCATAAATTATGCACCAAGTCATACCCTAAACATGGTAAGAAAGTTAAGACACTTTCTAACAAGTGAAAATCCATTAACACAGAAATCAGTGGCAAAAAGCACTCATATCCCAAAGCAACAGTATGCTGTATAACCAAAATGAATCTCCATCTGAAAAAGTGATACTTATCACAGATACATAAGTTGCTTCCACCATATATCCGATCTACCTCTCAAAAGTCAAGCACCTGAGAATGAAAAGGCATATTTATACAAAGAAACTGGTGAAATCCATGGACACAACATTTATGCATTTCTATGTGATTAGATTGTTCAAACAGGTAACAGAAAAATACAATCTTCATACATTAAATGGATTATGAATAAGGAGCAGGGAGTAGCAGCGTGTTTTGGACATGGACTGTAACAATATGTTGAGGCTGCAAGATAATTTTCGTATAAAGTACTCAAACTCTGTATAATATTTATTGTTAAATGACTGTCTGATTACTATAACTTTGGAGTTACAATTTATATAACATACTGAAAGCTATATGGACATTTAAATACTATTAAAAATGCATTCATAATAACGTGGCTGATCTCAAAAACTTGAATGTACTAGAAAGGTTCTAATTAACCCTACTGTACACATCAATGTGTGATTTTGTACTTTATATTATCTTTCTGGTGTTCTGTTACATCCTCATATTGATTTATAGGTTTATGCTTAAAATATAAACTTGGAACTAATCTTTAGAAAATTTGTACTGATGAAATTCTTCTAGCACAAAAATTAATTAAAAGTAAGTAATAAAAACCTTAGTAGATCCTTTGATAGATAAAGAGTTAATTAACAGACTATCCAAACTATGTCTATATAAATGCATGCTATCTTTCCTGTAAATTTTACTGTCATTGGTTACACAAACATTTTTCTGTTATTACAACAATGGTTAGTTGAGTCACATTAACTAATACATTTTGTGAATTATTTTTCTTAATACTTCAAACACACTATATAAAAATATTTCAGTTTTCGTAATTTGGTACTACCCTTAAGAAAACGTGACATTAAAAGCTGGTAAAATCCATTTTACATATGACTCTTGATTGTTGTTTTAAATGATTTTTAATCCTGACACATGTAGGCCACCACATAAAAGAAACACAAACCAATGACACATGAAAATAATTATTCTGAAATATTATAATGGTTACTATAATGACAATGTTTTTTCACATGCCGTAACATAAAAATTATGACAATGAAAACTATGGCAACATATTTTCAATAATTATGTAAGCTATTTTATGAAAACAAACTATGTATGCCTATTTGTTATAAAAAGTTAATGATTTTTAACTTTTTTGCTATTATAATATTACTATAAATAAATGACTATGCTTCTTATTATAACAATAATACCTGAAAAATGCCAAATAAAACCTAAATAATTTAAATATTTTTGTCTATAAAACATAAAATATTTGTCCTTTATCATTTCATAAACTATTCAATTCTTTCTATTGTTCCTTTGTGTACCTTTTCCAAGCATCAGTGTCAATCAATACTTTGGCTGTAGGTGCTTTATCATTTATGTTATCTAATGGTATTCCACCCATAATTGAAATAAATAATAAGTTCAATGTTCAACTGGAACTGGGTTTCTTTTCAATAAAGATTGTAAACTATAATTAAGCCACAACTCTACTCTGTCTTAGCTAGAGGTGTGTCATTGGTATCCTTTTATGTTTTATCTTAATGATACAAATATGAAATTAATTACAGTACAACCTAAAAAAAATTAATATGTTTGCCTACAAAACAGAAAATATCTGTCATTTATCCTTTTTCTTCTTACATGGGTAATACTTAACAAAACTGTAAAACACTTTGAAGTAATTTACTAAATACTATCTAATTTTGACTTTAAAATTTATCATAATTTGGTTCAGTAATTTTATAATTGTTTAGGTTTGCAAAACTATCAAAATTTTATTATCTATTACAATATTTCTTTTGGTAAGTTATTTTGCCATTTACAATAGTGCCACTTTAAGATACCAGTTTTAAAAAGCAAGGCAAAAAATGACAAAGATATACTGAACTTGAATTAGTGTCAACTTCACCTTTCCTATGCTAAGTAACAATACTTTTGCTAACAATACCTTTTTCTAAATTGTTTATTTCTACAAATTTAGGTTGTTTTTGATCATGTAAAATCTAATTTAGTTATATATGTTGTTTGAATGCAATAAACTTAAAAATGATATTCAGTGAATGTAAATTTAATTCCTCAGCATATTATGCCATCCCCCAAATACTGTTGATCAGAATAAGCTACATACATTTCAATATTCAGTTTCCCTTCAATGATGCTTTTTTTTTACCATAACAGAATAACAAAGTGATGTGCAACTGAAATAAGGATCTGCAAATATAAAATTATTGATTTTGTTATTTCACTTGTTAAACACAAATTTCAAAAGGTAAGAATTAATAGATGTAAGAAAATGTTGTTAACTTTTACTAAACCCTTATCAGATTTGCACAAAAATGCATCTCTGAAAAATCTCAAGTATTTCCTTATAAGCATGCTCTGGATCCCCCTAGAAAGTTTGTTCTTTTTTCACTCATTTCTTTCATAAATTTAGAAAGACAGTTTTCAAACCCTAACCAATACTCCATCTGGAAATATCAAAGTAATAATATTGCTACCTGAAAATGACCTGTGATATTCTCAGATAAAACAGAAACCAGAATATGATAATTAAGATTAAACAACTAAATACTTGTAGAAAGATCTGATTTATCAGACTTGGCTACTACTAAAAAGACTGAAAACTGTTTCATTATGAAACACAGAGAACATTATCAACAGTTGAACACTAATGAAAAGATGACATATAGTATTCAAGGGTCTTCTTAATTACAGCTAGTTTCTCTACATGCACAAAACCAATAACTACAGATTTGTACAACTGTATTTAGATGGAAGCATCTCTGGACACCACAGGAAAGAGCTTAAAAGAAAATGAGTGAAATGCTAGATTTGAAAATGTGTTTCAGATTCTTATTTCTGAAATTAACATATATACTTTCACACATATGAAGCATTATCTGTGAAAAGAAAAGTTACATTTTCTTTTTTTTAAAATACAAGCTGACTTCATATATGACTATCAGGCATTATAAACATTCTTGATTTGAAATTATAACTTGCCAAATTTCATACATACTTTTACACATTTGAAGTACATGTGATCAATCCATGAAAAGAAAAATTTCATAACTTTGATTAGATACAAGTTATTATTAAATTAAAAGAATAGTTACATTTTTTTAATATGAACGAGCTTCACATAGAACTATCATGTGTCACAAAATATCACAAGCACTATTGTCTTCAGCTAATCAGTCAAAGGTACAGTTTTAAATAAAGGCCACCACTCATTACACAGCTTGAAAAAACAAAAAGTAGAAAGCTATATAAAATGACTGACATTACTAAAGTTTTCATTTCTTCTTAGCTGATATCTAGTTGTTGTAGCAATATTCTATACCCTTGCACATTGAGGCAGCTGTTATTACCAATGGTGTTGAGCATTTGATGACAATTCCATAGGATGTGGAAATAGACGATACCCCATCATGTGCAGTCTGGCTACCATGCAAAAGATAGAAGAGAATTCCTTCACTGGTATTACCAGTGGCCTTGTGCCTGTATACTGCCATGCTGAATACCCTTATTTTGCCTTTCCTAGATACACCATATGGTACTTTGTTTTCCAAAAGTCTCATTCCCTCTGAATGTTAAACAAAATCTTTCCTGTTTGCCATTTTTGTCTTATTTGGCAGAAAAAGTCAATATCTTGTCAATACAATTTTGCTGGTTCTAATATAGGACTTTCTCTTGCAACCTTATCAGCTTCTTCATTTTACATTACATCTGAAAAACAGTTTTACCAAGCAGTGGGATTGCTTTCTGACATTCATCTGAGGGCCAACCACTTTTGCAGTACTGCCTGTGAATTAGTCACAAATATCTTAAGACAAATTCCTAACCAGCTTTCTATAGTGTAGGGGATCATCTGTGGCTTTGATGGCAGGTAACTGTTTTCCTTGGTCTATAAATACATGATGACAGGCTTTTTCTGCCTCATTCTCTTCCGAACATCTACATTTTCTATCTAGGCTGATTCCCACAAATCCTAGTGGCACCAGATGTTTATTCCAAATGGGGCATCTGATGGTGAACAATTATCTTGCTGGTAGCTTATACCACTTCTCCACCCACGACACCTCTTGATTAAATCCCTTCTTGTTTGGTGTCTGAGTCATTGAGGAACTGGAATATCTCAGTTAAAAAGAGGCAGGGGTGCTAGGAAAAAATAACACTGATTGGATATAAAAATTGTACCTTCAAAACAGTTTCACAACAAAATTTTAGAAACTTCACACCCTAAAATAGTGAAAACACAAAGAAAAATATGTTTCAAAGGTTTTGCACAGAAAATAACAATTTAGCAGCTGGAAAATTGTTCATTCTACCAGCATGTGGCTAATATGCCATCTCAAATATATGAAGTTCAAAAGAAAAAAATTGCTAAAACCTTGAGAACAATGTTCAAAAGACTATTTCTATAAAAACACATATGGAACTATTATAATTAGCATTTTTATAAATTATTATACTTTGAAAATTCTATCATACAGTGCCTTCCCTCACTAGGTCTACTTAAATAATAAATTTTTTTCTGTATTTCAAATTAAATTTCTTAAAATTTAAACCAAAAACAGGCCACAAATTAGGCCTATATCCTTAAAGACATGTCTTACTCAGCAATATTATTATCAAATTGAACATTACCTACCTTTATTACCTCAACAAAAAGTTAACATTTTCCTATCCTGAAAGTTTATTTCTGATACAATCTTACATCTTCCCAAATATCCATTCTTGTTCAGAACTGCCCTCTATAAGCAAAACATGTTTCCACATGACACAAGATTTGAGCTTCCACAATTGTCTCATTCAAATGCATCTCACTTGCAGATCATCATGCAACATCCTTCCACTAACAAGAGTTGGCCACACTCTTTGATGCATGGAACTTCCTTTATTCAATTCTACCAAACTATCACTTTGAGTTTTGGCAAGAAAATGGACACATCAGTTTTCTATGGAGAAACAGGGTGAGAAGTGTGAGAGAAGATAAGTACCTATCAGTATAGGAAAATTATAACTTCCAATACAGAATATTACCTCTACTCACAAAAATAGCTAGAATCCCACACTAAATAGGTAGAGGGACAGGTGAGACAGAAAGAAGCATCCTTCAAAAACATCTAAAAGACACCCTAAGAGAGTAGATCCTCACAATAGAGGATCATATGCAGAAAAATGCATGATTTCTATACCAAATATACACTTTATTTAGTGAGTAAACTGATGTCACATTCATGGGTGGAAATTAGAAAGGCTACACCCAAAAGGGAGAAAACAATGGTTAGATAGAAATCTGATTTGACTTGGTTTTTTTAAATTTTGCACAAAGCTACATGAAGGCTATATGCATTAACTGTTTCTAATTTAGTAGTGAAAGACTATATGGAAAGCAATTAGTCATCACCACCCACTGACATATCTTGGGCTATTCTTTTTTACCAATGAATAGTGGGATTGACTCTACCATTATAATGCCCTCACAGTTGAAAGGGTAAGCATGTTTGGTGGAATGGGAATTCAAAGCTGCAACTCACATTTTGTGAGATGAGCTCCTTAATTATCTGGCTATGTAAAGGTCAAAACTACACAATATTTGGAATCTAAATCACTTACGGTAAATCAGTATAGATGAGAGTAAAAGGACGTACCTCTAGACGTAGAGTGACTGTCTATGGCAAGTCAACTGTATCCAAACCCCGCGATGCCAGGAATCAACGTTTATGTGAGGGTGGGAAAGAGGATCATACCTCTGGCAAATCAACTGCATCCCAAATCTAGGCCACTGGGAACTAACATCCATGTGAGAGTAAGAAAGAGGATTGTACTGTCTTCACCTCAAGATCATAAGACCAGAGAGAAAATTATACCCCCAATCTATAAACAGGACACAGTAAGAAATTGATTGACTAATCCAGGAACCCAACTTTCAGTATTGTAAAAATGTCTTTGTAATTTAAACCATTGAAATCAAAACGAAACTGACAGGGGAAGAAAAGACAAGACAACACTTGAGACAGTGCAAAGAAGACCATGAAAATCCTATTGAGAGAAGCATAACACACCTGATTTATTCAAGCTCAGGCATAGCAGATAGGGGCAGCTATCTCCTTCTGCTTTACTAATGAAATCCAAGGATGAGTACAGTCCAGAATGAACAAAATAATGAAGCAACTATATCACAATGGCAGGCATACAAGTAATCTCATGGAACATTCCATCTCAGCAGTGTGAGTTTAGTGGTCATGGAAATTATGGGCCTTACAGTGCAGATCTTACTAGTTTAACTATACCTGGACAGGCACCCTTCTTCACAGAGTGGGATCCATAAAGAAAAAAATGTGATATTTCCCTGAAAAATAAGGAGGTATTTGTACAGAAAGGTGTCTTACCCAGTCACAGTCTCACCAAAGAATGGCAACAGATGGATGATGATACCCTGATAAGGAAGAAACACCTATCTAAAGCAGAGAATGGGAAATGAATGTATGAAATGTAACCCTAGTGCTTGACAGACAGTGCTCCCAATGGACAACAGGGTTGATATGCAGGGAAAAAGAAAGGTGCATGATTAGAGTGAAAACACCAAGATTTGATGGCAGAAAGAAAAAAACAAGGAACAAAAGGCCAATCAAATCACAATCCAAACCCAATGAATAAGGGAGGAAGGAAAAATTAATCACAAACACAGATGTGGTGTAAGGGATTGAAACCATGGAAATGGACACAATGAAACAATCCACATCATTCAATGAATAAAGAATGTCATCAAGATAAGACAGAGAATGAAGTTGGAAAGAAACATAAAAGCAAAAAAGAATATATCACTAAATGTACAAGAGTAGCCACAATAAAATGAACTTGTGGAGAAAAAAAATGACCATAAGTCCCTATTAGCAGTGGATGGTAAACAAA
This sequence comes from Tachypleus tridentatus, assembly GCF_004210375.1. Lineage (NCBI taxonomy): Eukaryota > Metazoa > Arthropoda > Merostomata > Xiphosura > Limulidae > Tachypleus > Tachypleus tridentatus. The sequence goes on along the minus strand of NC_134834.1, from coordinate 132,886,546 downwards.
TGGTAGTGTCCCATCCTATACGATTTCAAAAGATAAAAAGCTACATACAGAGAAAAAGAACTAATAGATGGCAATTGCCTAAACATAGATAGAAGGAATCATAGGGTAAACCAAGCTGGAAAACTAGGTTAGGAATAAAATGGATAGAATTAACAGAGATCCAAATGACATATAATCAAGAAGAAAAAATGTCTAATAATCAAAAAAGAAACAAAGCCTATGTAGAGTGAGGCTTTGTCTCCAAAGCAAGACAAAAATTATCATCATGAAACAATGTCAGGATAAGAAGGAAAATATACAGTGAAATATGTTTAAGAAAAACTGAGATACGCTTAGCAGATTCTGCAGTAGAGGCCTGTGTAGGCAATCCATGATCAGGTGTAAGAAAAAATGACACTATCTATATTGTCTGAAATGGGTTCAGTCATTATAGGAGGAAGGAGAGCAATACTGGGGCCCTCACAAATGAAATTAATGGTAAGAATTATAATTTATAAATTAATGAAAGTTAATGATAAGAAGTATAAATTATAAATAATGGTGAAAATGAAATATTCAATATATTGTAAATTATAAGAAATTGCATGATGAAATAAACATAAGTGTTATATGTTGTGATGAAAAAAGATATTTAACCTGATTATCAATTAACATACAAGTACAAGAATAGATAAATCAAGAATTACTTGTTAAGCCTAATCAAACAGTGCAGGACAAAATATATCACTAAGCTCTAAACTAAAAACCCTAACTTAACACTAAGTATGTACAAAATTGGGAGAAGTTTGTGTAGACCCAAGCTCAAGGGTTCCACACTAAACCAAGTTAATGTGAAAAAGTATAAATGTAAACAAAAACAAAAATGAAAAAGACATTATTTTGTATAATTAAGTAAGTATGTATAAAGAATAACACATGCATGAGACAAGATGTATCAAAGAAAAGCAGTATAAACTAATGACTGATCAGTAACACGTATAACAGATAACCCTAAATTAACAGAGACCTATGGTAAGCCTAAGCAAATGATGGAGGAGATAGGATACAATTACAACTAATTTTGTACCTGAATTTAACTGAGTATTGACCAATCTAACAAATATTATGTTATAAAACCTATACTTCTACAGATAATAATAATAAAAGTATTTAATAACCAAAACAGTATATCATCTTATTTTTCCAAAGCTGGCAGACTGTATTTCAAAATGTTTAGGCCTCCAAACTTTTGTCAACACCTGAAAAAGGTTAGCTCATTGGACAATCAGTCTCCCCCAAAAAAAAAAGCCATTAATTTACCTGTAGAGTACTGTCACCTCAATTCTGTGTAAATGTAGTGATACAACATATAACTTGTGTAGTGTGATAGCATAAAGAAACATAAAATAACTGCATTTCAGAATAACTCAACAAGATAAAAATATCATTATTGTATAATAAAGAGTAAACTTCTTGAAAGAAATTGGCACAAAGGTAAAAGAAAAAAAACATGAAGAGAGCACAAACTAAATGTTACAACACAATTTCTGTTGAAAGAGAAGTGGTCCCCCAGTGGCACAGTGGTATGTCTGCAGACTTACACACTAAAAACTGGGTTTTGATACCCATGGTGGGCAGAGCACAGATACCCCATTGTGTAGCTTTGTGCTTAATTCTAAACAAACAAACAATGAAAGAGAAGTGATAGCTTAGTAGAATTAAATATCAGGAGTTACCTATGTCAGGAGAATGTGTTGCACTTATTGTTGGAGGGCTGTTGCATTTTAATCAATAAATTGTAAGGTATGAGGAGCTCAAGGCTTGTGACATCCAAAAAAGCTTTTGGATATAGTGGACAGTTTTGAATGAAATAGCCATTTAGGGGAATGGAGGTAACACAGCACATTGGAAAAGTATTCTCAAAATATGCTGCCCTCTAGCAGCATAAATGTTTGCTTACCACTAGCCTTGGTACTCCCACTTATTTCTGCATACTAACATGCAAATGACTATTCAACAACCCTCCATCTACAGAAGCACAACACTATCCCCTTTCATAACTAGCACCATCTTTAACTTTTATAGTGTTAACCACTTCAAGATTGGTCAGGTCAAACCACACTGGAAGTGGGAAGGATGGGTGGGAAATGTGAGAATGAGTATCTGTCAGAAATACATTTTCAGTATAGGAAAATGTTAATTTCTGATATGATATCTTACCACCTCTTACACAAAAAATTAGAATCACACTTTGAACTGGTGGAGGGGCAGGCAGGGTAGAAAAATTTCTTTACAAAAAACCCACCTCCACATGTGCAATTTTGAACACAACCAACACCAGATCAACAGGGAATTGACATTTGGCATGCAGTAGTAACGTTTAGAGCCCAAGTGTGTGTTCATCTCTGGTTCAAAACTTGAAAGCATTGAGAATTTTTGTCCAGTCCACAGCAGCAGGAGGGTTCCCAGCCTAAAACATACAGGAATTCATGTGTCTCATCCAGTTACAATTAACAGCAGATCCACCAGAAACCCACATCCAGCAAACAGAAGGAAGAAGGACCTCTAACAAAACCTGGTGGCATCGAAAACTTATTGTCCACTCCACGCTAAGAAGAGGGTAATATCCAAACACATGTATGGCAAGGACACACAGGATTAGACTAATAGGAACCAACCTGACTAATCCTAACTGAAAGCACTGGCTGCTCCTGCCAGGGGATAAGGAACAGAAGAACAAAATCAAAGAAGTGGTGTATTGATAAGAGTAGCAAAAGCATCCAAATCTGAGACACCCCATACAGTACAAAACCAAAAAACACATAGATCTTAAGACCATTCCACAAACAGCTTCTTGTTGGGACTGGATAACCAATCTGCAATCAGATTCAGGACACCTGGATTATGACATGTGAACAAATTGATGGAATGGCAGTGGGCCTGACATAGAAATCAAATGTTAAAAAAACTGAGGTATCTCAATCAAGTACCCCTTGCCCAGTGACATACAAGACTACAACACAAATGCCAGACTGAATCATTACCAACTGGTCCCTGGAAGCCTGCAGGAAGTGAAGAAAACCTCAACACAAAGCAAGAAGTTTCAGGGCTGATATTCAAACGAAATCCATGTCCCTCAAAAAGAAAGAATTTCACACACAGTAGGAGGACATAATGAGATGGTGCACATGAGGCATTTCATAGCCTGCAACTAAAACAAAGCAGGTAGGGCCCAGTGGAGGAGAAAGATGAAAAACACCTGAGATTAACTAAAAACCGGTGTGGATATGAGGAAAGGTTCTTTCACTTTGAGATGTCAACTCACCATGACAGTGTCTTGATAAGTAAACTGAAAACACAGGACTAAGTCATCTAGTGAGGAGGCAAGAATCAGCCATACATTCATAGAATGGTGGAAATTAATACCTCTGGAATAAGTTAACAAGAAATGAAGGGAAGTAGAGGATTAGACTTACTGAAATGACTTTCAGAACCCACGGATCAACTACCATGGACTTCCAAACCTAGACAAATTAAGGAGTCTGGCCCCCACCAGCCTTGACCCAAGAAGGGTAGTCAGACAAAGAAATACAAGAAAAGTAATCAAATTATTGAGGTCTTATTCCAGTGAAAGAAGAAACCACATCAAACACTATAAGTCTAAGTAAGGAAAACTTGAACAATAATAATCAAAAGTATGAGTGTCCACAGTATGTAGGAGTCAAGACATACTGACACCCAAACAATATGCATGAACCCCCATATCCAGAGGAGGAGGAAACACTAAAACAATGACCCAGAGGCTACTCCCTGAAAATAGTAGCAATGTAACATAGGAAATAAGAGATAAAGACAGAATATAATATATTTGAATAATCAAATCCATCAAAGGGGATAAAGGTCTGGGCAAGTCTTCCAAAACAATATGTAGCTGAGAGGCATATTCAGGAGGAGGAAAAAGGCTGTTCATATCCAAAATTTCCCAGATTATGGAAAACTGTGATATGACAATCATCAATTTTTTCTGATTGTTGCATGAAATTAGTCAACTCCTAATGGACCTTAGCCATCATTTCATGGGCCAAGAAACATGGTTCTGACCCACTGAACATGGTTGGTAATTCCACTGCAGCAGTTGCAATCATGACCACGTGAAACTGTGAGTGCACAACTCATGAAACTGAAAAGGATGATAACTAATTTTTAATTCTCCACAACAGAGGATGAAAATGATAAAGAATATTGTATTTAAATAAAAAAATTACAAAAGCAAAAACTTGTTAATAATTGAAGAAAACTATGAGCAAAAATATATCCATTCTATAAGAATGCTAATCATTAAATGATTAACACGTGCAAGATTTGAGAAGGTGCTAGTTAAGATACTGGTACTGTCCTACTACTATTGGTGGAAGGTTACTGCATAGGTACTTGCATGTTAGTATACAGAAATAAGTGGGAGAATCAAAGTTACTGTCAAGCAAAAATAGGAGCCAGTAGTAGAACACAGTATAAGTTGAGAAATTTTTCTGTAACAAAAAGTAGATGTATCAGAAGTACAAACTATGACTAATTTGAAAATCTCAGACTTGAGTTACACTATTTAATCACAAATGGGGCAATTTCAATTGCAAGGTACAATGTGATACTGGAAAAAAATATTCTCTGAAATACTAATCAGATATTAAGATATATTTCATACAGGAACAAGATACTAATTATAAAATTTGTACCATGAATTATGAAATTTAGCTATGTATTTTTGTTGTGAGAATTTAGAAGATTGATGGGTGTTTTTGGCTTCATAATGGTCATTACATGATCAATGCAACATAAATACAGTGGATCTCTTCAAAATGTTTCTGGTAACCAAATCTAAGTACATGCATCAGAATGCTAAAAGGAATCAATGATCACATAGTTCTAAATTTAAACCCTTTAGTATACTAAAATACATAGGATTGTTATCAGTCACTTCAACTATCAATGCTTTAGGTTTACATCTAGTAACTATACTGACACAGTGAATAGCCTGCAATGCAGAAATAATGCTTATCTATGCACAGTAACTTGAAAAGTAAGCATGCCACATCTTTTCAGCTATTAATCTTACAGCAGCCTCAGCCTCCTATGACACAGTTGTCCTAACTGTTTCCATCATCTAATATAAAATATTATGTATTATTTTAACGACTCATTTAATAGTTCAGAAAGTAAATCACAACTTGCTTTTAGACAACACACACACAATTTAGTGTTTACACTACCCCTCAACAATTTCATGCAAATGCTGCTCAAAAGTAATGCATGAGACATCTTGATGTCCTTCAGTCATTAGCTCATACATAGTTTAGTGTTCATTGTCTTAATGTTTCATGCAAAGGGCAGGTTCATAGCCCAATACCCATACTGAAGAATTAAAGTTTATCAAAATTCTGAATTTACTTCATGAATTACAACACCTAAAAAAAGTTTTGCCAGAATAAGCATTCACCAAAACTTCAACCTAATGTCAGTTTATTTTCATTATCACATGACAACTCATGCCAAATTCATGGTAACATGATCTGGCTAACAAAATGTTTTATACAAACATGATGCTATATCTTCTGAAATTAGAGGACATAGCAAACACAAGGCCCAGAAATTTAAACTAACTGGAGAAGAAATAGCCACAGTTTACTACAGACCCTCTCGTACCTGCTTGGAAGCTGGTTGGAAAGGAAGATATCTGTATGGCACAACATAATACAGACAGTTCTTCCCAATGTCCAAAACTTATAGCTGAAGCAGAACTCTGTCCTTTTTGTTTATTGCATCATCTTGAAGAACATGAATGCAGTACTGACTGTGCTGCTCAGAGAACAGTCTTGATATACCTGATCACTCAATGTAGCTGCACTACAACTTCTAATGGTGCTTGTAGCAAAAGGGCTTAGAGTTTAGTGGAATGTTGACATTTCTGCTACTTGTTTCTAAAGAATCACAAATAATAAAGTTGGATTACTCTTTCCTGGCTCCTTCTTTGACTTGGACATATCAAACCATTCTGTCACAAGAACAGCTTGTATCAAAGATAAAACACTCCTTTACATTCATGTGGTGCTGGTTATACTAGTTCATAAAATTTTCAACAAAGATCTGACGATAAGATGATGAGATATTCTTTCCCACACAGATATAATACAGTCACCTATTAACTCAAGCAACCAAGGAAGGCTGAGCAGATTCTACAACTAGAAAAGGTCCTGACTGATGCTCTATTCCCTGCTCCTGATGATGCAGCCATGGATCATCTGTACATGCTTCTAAATTGTACCTCAGATGTCACTTTTCTTCACAAGTATTGTTTTCTTTTTTTTCACTGCAAGTCCTTTGTGAGATCTGAAATTCTGAAATGCACCTTTCATCTCAAACAAGATACAAACTCGCACAGTACAAACAAATGTAAAAAAAAAAAGAAAAGAGAAGCATACTTTTTCATATTTTGCAAACAAATGCTTGTCACAGTACCCAAAATGTCACTTAATAACTTCCTCTGAAGTATCCTCAAGTAAAACTAAAAGTGGTGTTTTTGTACCCATGAAACATCAAGATCTAAGTATTTAGACCCTTTCATACAGCAAAGACACTTGACTTAATTGATCAGAAAAATTAAAGAACCTAAGAAACTGAACTACTTGTTAGTTTCACATGAAAGTATATTTTAGTTCAAGATATTTTTTCAGATCCCAGAGGGCTCATCAGAAACATCAAAAGAGTAGTCTCGTTACTAGGAAAAGTAATCTTTTCCAAGTATGTATTTCTTTACATTTACAGTATACCAGAAATAGTAACATGAAAACTGACAACTATCTTGCATACTGGTTACAAAGATAACAAAACACACAGGTCTGTATTAACTCTTGTCGTGCGACAGCCTAAGGGTGGAATTACTACTGTTCACAACTGAATACATCTTGTTTTTATAGAATGTATGCCTGCAGACAATGTCTATTGAAATTCTGAAACAAATTTTTTAAACATGCCTGAATACAGAGGTATTTGTTTTGTAAATTATGAAAGAGTAACAACTATAGCATCTGTATATTGCTCACTATTACTACCTGGAAATAACTACATTACTTAAATATTATTATTTTTAACAATAAACAAATACCATATTAAAATTGTTATTCATTTATAAATCAATAGGTATTTCATTCAAGAAATATAAACAGACATTATATTTTTGGTTAAGTATTTTAATTAAATATTTGCTTGTGAACCTTTGCTTTTACAATGTTGATTATCCATCATGCAAAATGATTTTGATTTTAAGATTAATACATTTATTCATCTGATAATTGTCACATTTCATTTGCTTATTCTCTGAAACCTCCCAATTAAATATAAATTTTGTTCAGAAAAATTTTATATTTCATTTATTATTTTCTCTACCATAACTCTGTATGAGGTTGATCAATATGACCAACCTTGTAACCACTTAGAAAATAAATCTATCTTATTTGTCATTACACATAAAACTACATAATTGGCTGTGTTCTGCCCACCACAGGATATCAAAACTACGTTTCTAGCATTGTAAGTTTACAGACATACAACTGTGCCACTGTAGAATGATGACAAAATGTAACACAAAACTACATTTACTTATTCTAATTAGCTTATAGCTCATAACAGTATACATCTATTTAAATTTATCAATCTTTCTGCTTTATTGGCTTTTGAACCTTGTATAACTAATAATCCATCATAAAAGTTGTAAATCATAGAGTGCACATGCAGCTCCCATTATCATATTGAATAACATAAAACTGGCCATCAAAGCACAAATCTCTTGCTTTTTTTGTCTTAGTAACAGCATACCAGTATTTTGTAAAATAGTGACACTTTAGTTACCACATATTAAATACCTATATATATTATTACTATTTACAAATGAATTCTTTAATTTCAGTTATTTTTCTCAAAACATACAACAGTAATTAAAAATATATAGAAAACCAGCCATTCTACTACTTACTTTGTGACAAAGTTTTTGTACTTGTGTCATACTTGCTAAGTCTCACAGAATTTCACACATGGAGTAAGAAAAAAAAATTGTAAGTCTTATATATGCATTTTAGAATACTAAAAAATAATAAATTACTATAATACCACAACATCTACTGTAATTTATCAAGTTTTCTAATTAAGTTGTGTTTGTGCCTAAAAAATATCTAATTTCTGATCAGAATATCACTTTGATCATCCAATGGTTAAATGGCTTTCTCCAAATAAATACTTTAAAAAGACTTACAGGACAGTGTAGTTCAAAATAAGCACTGACTAATGATAATAAATATGTACTTAAAAAAAGAAGGCATAAGTAAACAAATATTTTCAAATGATGAAGCAGTGGGTTCACTAAACATATTTCAGCAAATAGAAAAAGTAAGAGGTTCTTATTTTATATTCTAGCTTGTCAGTATTGGTAATTTGGGTTTCTAATTCATTAAAATCTAAAGACATTGTGTATAGATATATGGGTATCATAAAATATCACCTGACCAAAAGGAGGATGACAATATACTAAATGACACACAAAAATTTATATTTAGTTGATGCATTTTTTTTAATAGTTACCCTTGAATTAAGAAATTAAGTAATGTATAATACTAAAATTTGAATTATAACAACAGTTTGATGCCAAATTTATTATAATATGTTCATAAAATATTTTACCCCTACTTGTATGGAAAGGGTTAATGTCTTATAACTAAATTAAAGGCTCCCTGATCTGAACTTTCATGTTAACTTACAAGCTATATGCTAAATACTGAACATCAAAGTTAACTTACAGATATTCCAAATGAGTAAGGCCAAAAAAATCTGCTTTAGTGTAATTGAGGAGAGGATTGACTGCCAAATCTCTAGACATCAAAAGAAAAAAAATACACATTTACATGTATTATAAATCTTTAAAACTATGCTATGAAAGTTTAGAAAAAAAATCAGATTTTTCTCACTCAGTCACAACTGTATAGGAGAAGAAAGATAAAAATCTTTCATAAACATGGTACACTCCCCATATTATATATGAATATAAAACATGCCTTAAAATTATTTTATGGGGAAGTCCCATTTATCAGACAAAATCCAAATGCAGATGCAAAACTAGGAGTGCATAATTGAGTACTTACACACAAAACATCTCAACTCCTACTACCTATCACTGTCTGCAGCCAACTGTAGAAAGACAGATACTCTTGAAAGTTCTAATAATATCAAAAGTATAAATGAAATGAAACCACCCTAAAAATATTTCTACTAAAAATTACTCCCAATAATTTCTTTATCCATGAACCTAGGAGGATTTTATACATCTATAAACTCTAACTATGATGAGCAGGTTCATTTCACTTACTAAATGACCACCATAGTAACCATGAGGTTAGCAAACATTTGATAATGTATGTATAACTTCATGAAACTTTGTGGACTATGAACAAACATGACAATAACAGTTCTAATAGTTCCTAATAATAGAAAAAATAATAAATATGTATACGTATTTACTCTTGTAAAAGTTTCAGATTATTTTGTCAAATCCAACTGAAATTTTGAACATGAACTTGAATAGACTAGCAAAATATAAAACATACTTAATAAAATATAATTGAAACTTTGTAAATAATGTAACTAATAAAATGTTTCATCAAGAAATGCAATATTCATACCTTTTAAGACTTAGAATGCAATATAAAACTAATAATAAAAATAAAACATTTTAATAAGTAAGAAGCTAAGATATCAAATCAAAAAGTGAAGTAATTTAACTCACATTATGCTTACTTTCAATTATAGTTTCATAGCAGATGCCATTTGAAACAACTCAGCAGCAGTTTGCCTCAAAATTGTAATGAATAAATATCAAATATGCATTCAACTCAATTGACAGAGGAAGTCCTGTCTTTTTGTAAACTTCCCATACCAAAAGAAATAATTTTCTTTTTAATAATCTTTTCCTTAGTTTTACCATTCAGTGCATATGAATACTAGTAGATATATCAGTATCAATATGAAATTTTAAAAATTGAAAAAATGAGATGTTTCCTCTAATGTACTTTTGAACATAAGCATTTTGATGTTTACTTAAATAATATAAATTTACATGTGCACATAAACAAGGAAAATCAAATTGCATAACCATTATAAAAAAGAAAGCAAATTTGTAAGTTTTAAACTATCTCTAAGAAGCCATGCTGAATATTTACTAAATAAAATGCTACTGTTACATTTATTAAAGAAAGCTAATAATGTGTATATATTTTTCCCTTGCATGTTTGTGTGCGAGTGTGATGAACTTAAAACATGTTTCCTACCAAATTAACATTAAATATTAATTATAGAATAATTTTTTTTTTTTAATATTAAAGAAGCTAGAGTTGTTGTACGAAATGAAAATTAGGGTACAATTTTTAATTAAATAATATCCATATGCAGTTTCATATACAAATTATCTTCTGAAAAGTAAATGTACATGTATTTTTTTAAATAGTTATTTTAATACTTATGTAAGTCATGTAATATCTGATTTCTTTTTATACTGCCATAAGATGGGATGGTCAAGTTTTTTTTTATATTTGTTAATATATGACAATTAATTGTTAAGCCAATGATCAGCTTTTTTACTTATATTTATTTTATATTTTAATTACATGTGCCTTAAGACCTGTGATTAAAAATATTGTTCTAATAATGGAGTTAAAATATTGGTCTAAATCAGGAGAACAGGCTCTCCAACAAAGTAACATAACCCAAGACACTGTAGATCCTAAAAAAATTCTTGATTTAACTGTATGCCTCACATCAATAATAATATCACTACAGTCACAAACTATAATCCTGCTGACAACAGATGAGTCCTGAAAATCTGCACATAAAAACTATTTCCAAACTTTACTTGTTTTCACTAAAACCTAAAGTTACATAAAAATTCTTATGATTGAATACATTATGTTCACTGAAAGTTCCTTCTATTTTTGTTATATTACAAATTTAGAAAAATTTGCTACACTTAAGAGAGCTAAACCAATAGAAAAATGATATTTAAAAAAAAAAATTCAATTTTTTCATGATATTACTTGCTTACTGCAAGAGAACCAAATATGGCTAGTCAGTGTATAATAGCCCTGGATGGCCAGATGTACTTAATTTAAGGTTTGGTCATTCTATAATATTATATTAAATTCAATTGACATGGGTCCTTGTTCACCACAAAGATATTATGTTATTGTGGTTTCAAGAGATTATTTGTTATCTGTCACAAATATTAAACAATAAAAGAAATTATACTTACAATATAACAAGATCAGTGGTATTCTTGAACAAGTCATTTACATTCATTAGCATACAGTTTGACAAATCAAGTCTGAAAAAAGTATAAAATAATTTAACTATAGGGTTAAATTCAAATGCTTTTCTTTATCTTCATGTTTAACTTGTAGATCTTCCTGTGAAATGCTGTACATATTTATCTTTAATTCTACAATAGAGATATTTTCCTTTACAAAGAAAAATAATATTATATCTTAAATTTTTAAAGTATGAAAATGTTTATTTCTTTTAACATAGAATGACAACTTTTTAGTCAAGATACAATTATATTCTGCATACAAAATACTCTACCTCAATACTAAAATTTCACTTCATATCCACAAGATAAAAAACTGCAAGATATTTTAAAATTTATAATTTTGTTATACCTTTCCAGGTATTTTGTTTAAAAACTTTTTTCACTTTGATAACTTTTGTCTCAGATCATCTATATTACAGCTTGAATAGTACTCCTAATACTAAACAGCCTGCTTCATTGTAAGATAATTTACAATTTCAGTTTTAAATTGATTAATCAACAGTTTCTACTTACCCGACTAGCAAATTAGCCATAGACATTTTGTTGAAACAACACCTTTCAATATAAGTAAGATTTTCTTCTTCACAATATTTTCTAACATTTTCTCTAACAGAAGAGTTTTGACAGTTGTGTTTGACCTTGCAATCTAAAACTGTACTTTTCTGCAAAAAAGAAAATATTCTGTTGTTCATGACTGAACCAATGCATTTTAACATACACCAGACACTGATGAGTAGATAGACTTCTGTGACTTTCTATTTTATTACATTATATTGTACAATTAAAAGTGAAAATACACTTTGAATCATTTTTTGTAATGCAATATATTTAACTCATAAGTTCAGTGATACAATTTTCATAAAAATAATTTTAAAAAATTTGAAGACGTATATTTGGGCAGATTGTACAAGAATTAATAAGTGACTTTATTCAGTTTGGAATGGTAAGTACAGAAATGAAAATTTTACTCTTTTTTTCTTGTTTCTTGTAAGTGAAGATTAACATTAATAGGCTAAATGGCCTTCAACCACTATTTTTTAAATTCTTATGCTAGATATTAGGGTAAATTGCTGCTTTTAAAGCTATGATCCATATTTCTTTTTTTGGCAAATTTATTTGTCTGTTAGAAATATATATATATATTTATTAAATAAACCATTTTTAACATATAAATATATATTTGTGAAATGGTCTGTTTAATGATATACTGTATGCTGTTATCTTTTGTTATTTAATCATTTATACCAGCTTATTACAGCTGTTAATGAGATACTTCAATGCCATTCTTTTGCTGGCAAGTACATCTTAGTAATATGCCTACAAGATACTATGAGCACTTACATCAGTTATTAGCTATGAATCTTGAACTTCTCTACCCCTTATTACTTTATTCTCTTACAGTTGGAGCTCATTGGGTCAGGTATGTTTCTATTTATTGTACTCCTTCCTTCTTCATGTACAGTTCTTATTTGTATGGATATCTTCAGTTATATTCCTTTCTCTGGTCTAACATTATATGGCTTCTGTTATTGTTACCTAGCCAGGTTTTTCCTGTTTCTCAACCTTGAATGTTACATCTGTTCCTCAGTTAGATCAACCTACTCACAAACTTCCCATTCCATATTCTATGACTTTCTATGTAGCTACTCAGTTGAGGGTGTCAAGTTATTTTGAAACCTCAGTCCTTCAAACCAATTCAGTGTTTAGAGGTGCTACAATTAATAAGCACAAAAGCTTAGAATACCAGTAAACCCAAACCCTAAATAACTAAATGACCATAAACTTTTCCTATTTTCATAATTACACAAAAGAGACATTAATAAAAAAATATTTGGTATTTAAGCCAAATATATAAATGGCATTTTTTTGTTAAAAAGAACAGAGAATAAATGAGTAAATGTGATTTTCTTTTAATTTCAAATACTGAAATTTTAAATGGGAGATTTGTGCCACTGATGCTGTAAAGGGACAACCTGAACCACAATTCAGTCACATAAGACTTCTTTACTAAATACTTTTAGAGACTGTTATTCCTCCATCTTAAAAATTAGATGAACACATGGGCAGTAGCTACTTTTGAAGTTTCTATGGTTTTTGTCTTTGTTCTCATGACCATTCTGAAATCCCAATTGTATGAATAACTTTGTTAATGAACACATCCTTTCCATTCTGATCAATTGGATTTCTACCTCTTGTTGTTTAAGGCAATTTTTGGTGAGGGTAATAAGTGAGAACTGAGTTAAGACTCTTTCTTCTTTCAGATGCAGACATCTGTCAGCACAATCATTATATGATATATATCATTACACACCATTACATTAAAAACACAACTCCTATTAATAATTTACAAATTTTCTGATTATGTTCTGTATTATCATTTTGTATAAGCATAAAATACAGTGTATAATTAGAGTTACTAGATTTCTACAGTGAGAAACAAAGATTTTTTTTTGTTCATACAAAGTGGCACTGTAACAGTTTAAATTACAGTGATACATTTTTTACCATTTGCTAGATAAAAAAAATTTGCTTTATAGTGTTTAAAGCCACAGACAAAATGTATTTAACCCTTAAACAGCAGGAATGTTGTAGGTAGCAGCTCATCACAGACATAAAAAATTGGGAAAATATTTCTTAAACATAATATTTAACATTTTTGTTATGAATTTTGAACAAAATATGAAAGACAAAAAGAAAAGCATAATAAAGACTTATTTATTACAAGTTCAAATATTTTTAGGGTATGAAAATTATGAAAACATTCTCCAATATGCAGTGCTACTCTACATTCTTTACACCAGGGAATCACCATCTTTTGCTTTTCTTTTATTGTCGTATGCATACAAATGTGACATTGTCTTTATCCACTTTTTCTAGCTCCTGAGAATGGAATACTTTCTAAAAAGTGCAGAGAAAATGCTTCTTTTCCAAAAAATCTAACTAGCCTGCCTCAATGACGGCTCACTAGATACGTTATAAGAATTCAAGTTTGAGATATCAATTAAGTGAAAAAATAGAGCTTCTTGTACCACTTCACACATTTATGAAAGCAATCAATTTGTCCAATTTGCAAGTCACTTTTGTCAACTAGCTTCATGTTAACAGTATAATCTGAAACCATATCAAGTTTGGTTATTGGTTGTTTAGTATTGTAACCATCCTTTCCACTGTACTTCATTTCATCTTTATATACTGTACTAAGCGAAGTAACAGGATGTTTGTTTTTTCACTGAAGTGCTAAAATATTCCCTTGCTTCTTGGTCTCAACATCTCGTTTCTTCAGAGGTGCAAATTTAGGCATTTTCTTCCAATAAGTTATAACTGTTGTACAAAAATTAGTTTTATTTTCAAAAAGAAAGTTGCATAATTCTGGACTTCTATAACAATTATCAGTATATATGATCTTTTCCAAAGTATTCTTTCATCAACTGCTTGACAACTGATCCTGAAACTCCAAATCAGGGATCTTTAGGGACATCTACAATCACTTGCAGAAAAGATATTAATATTTATTATAATTCCTGTCTCACAATTACATAATACAAAGATTGTTATCTCATTTTTTTGAAATGGAGAAAAAGATTCCTTAGCTTTATTTTTCACCATCGTAAACACTTCTCAAACTTTCCATAATCGATTGCTTCCATATTCAGTTCTTCCTTATGTGTAAAGTGCAAATATCTAAGAATTTCCCTGAATCATTGGAGTAATGTATTTTGCAAAACTTAGAATTCCTATAAGGAGATCATTCTTTCAATAATCAGCCAATATGTACTTTTCTTACATGTGGCATGAGCATCACCAAAGTAAAAAAAAAGTGCACATTTCCTCAGTAGTTGTATCTTCCCATTTCTTATTTTGTGATTTATCATCTAAATGACATTCTGAACTTGAAACAATTGAAGTTGATGATAATGAAAAATCTAAAAGTCTTCTTCATTAAGTGCTAATACTTCAATTTCGTCCTTTGATGAAAAACATTTTTGCTTCATTCCCTTACCTGACACACCCTTCCATTTCTGCTCCATGACTTACACTGAGAAAATGACTCAAATGCAATGCTTTGAGTGGGTATAGTCATTATAGTGTGAGGGGGTTACCAACTGTTTTTAGCCTGTATCATCAATTGATGATAATTATACTGAGTGCAAAGCATGAAATCATCAATTGATGATGGCTGCCATTTATGGGTTAAAAAGTGTGCGTGTGTGTTTCTTATAACAAAGTCACATAGGGCTATCTGCTCAGCCCACCGAGGGGAATCAAACCCCTGATTTTAGCATTGTAAATCCGGAGACATACTGCTGTACTAGCGGGTTAAAGAGAAATAAAATAAGCAATGAGCCCAAGCTGTCTTGACCCTATTTGATAAAAATTGTTGCTTCTTTGTTTTGCCTTTTTAGCCAGGTAGGTTTTCAAATCTGAATTCTTCCAAGCTAGGTTAAGAAAATGAAGCAGAGAGGAAGAGAACACAGCACTCTGTGAACTGTCTTTAGCAGGTGAAATTTAAATTTAAAGGAGCCAGGTATAATGACAAACTGTATATCATCAAACTCACATTGAAGTACAGAGATACTGCAGCAATATTTAGTACTTTTATCATTTTTTGATTGGGAGAAAATATGTAATTCAATAATCACATGATACTAGATGTACAAGTTGCTTATTGTTGATTAGCTTGTTATGTATAGGTAAAGTAATTATTGTGAAATGCAACACCAATTCCTTCTGAGCTGGAAGTATAAAACAACTTTACTGCCGAGTTAGGTACAAAGGGAGTTTTTCTTTAGCAATATCTTTAACTCATAATTTATGTGCAAAGCCTACAGTTTCTCTGTTTAAAAAAAAACACAATTTTACAAGTTCCTTAAGCTTTATTTTGTAGGTTTTACACCTGAGTATATATTTGTATTATTTATGGCATATACTTTAGGGATTTACTCTATGTATTTATGCACATCAAATTTGACCTTTGCATCTATATAATATATAAACCTAAACGAAATTTGTCAGAAAAGACATTAATATAATTTTCTAAATATTATTTTGTAGTTAAATCATTCAGTATAACTGAATTCCGTAAATCATAAATGTCTATATAAATTATTTCCAGCAATAATAAATCATGATATTTTATCGCGGTTGTTTGGGGGTTCATTCTCATGAACAATAACGGTTCAGTTCATACGACTCCGAGTCATACTCATAATTTGAATACTTTGATTTATCAGTACTACTTTAAAGAAGAAAAAAAAGACAATTATTCTACAAAGTTAGGCAAATCTCAGCCTCTGTGTTCAGCCTCTCGTTTTAAGATATATAACAACAGTTAAGTGGTAAAGAAATTTATATGCAAAAACGGCTCGTTTGGGTTGAGAAAATATTTTACTCAAATTTGACCTTTGCATCTATATAATATATATAGATGAAAATATTTTACTCAACCCAAACGAGCCGTTTTTGCATATAAATTTCTCAACAAGTGGGTTTCTCGACATCACTGATTATGTGGTAAAGAACCTTATTTTCTCAACTGACGTACTGCTAACACTAACAGTTCAGTTGTGCAGTTTTACATTGAAGCTTTTGCAATTTGCAGCTTGGCGCCTAACAGTAATACTTAAGAGTAATAAAAGCAAATACCTCGGACAAGTCCAAACCACTTCCACAAATTCCTGTTTTGTATGTTGTCACAACAAACGCTATTGCCAGAATTAACCTTTTAAGTTGATAAAAACGAACAATCATTTTGATATAATTGCTATCCTGGCTTAAAATTAATCGTTGGCTCGAAAAGTTAAAGTCAGAATATATAACAAACGATACCACGTCCTAAACAATTATTCCAAACCTTTATCACTATTTTACAGATAACCGTATACCTCATTTGCTTTTAATAGTATTTTGTACATATTTGAGAGTAAACTTACAATTACTATGGAAAATTACGATAAATAAACAGAGATAATTATGAAATTATCACAATTACCGTATTCTCATACATTTTAGCTTTTATTCGTTTTCAATAACATTCTTTTTTTTTTTAATTAGCTTCCCATATAACGGCTGTTGTTTTGCATTGTTTATTATGTTTACTTTGGATTTTGAAAATGATTTTTTTATTTCCATAAGGCATGAATATCCTGGTTATGTAAATATACAAGACCAATTGATATTGATTAATGTAGCATGTAAATAACACGTCACTCATTTATTTATTTTGTAAATTTCAAGAAAAGCTGCACGAGGACTTTTCTCTACGTTATCCGTCTCTAATTTTGCAGTGTAAGACTAGAGGGAAAGCTCCTAGTCATCCCCACCCACCGCCAACTCTTGGTCTACTCTTTTACCAATGAACTTTCCTTCGTTTCCCAGAGAAACAGCTTAAGTGTTTGGATTTTCAACGTTAAAATCAACAGTTCAATTCCTCTCAATGACACAACAGTTTGGTTTGGTTTTTGTTTTGTTTTTAATCTCGCGCAAAGCTACACGAGGACTATCTGTGTTAGCCGTCCCTAATTTAGCTACTCTTTTACCAACGAATAGTGAGATTGACTGTTATACTATAACGCCCTCGCGGCTGAAAGGGCGAACATGTTTGACGTGACCAGGATTCGAAATCTCGACCCTCAGATTACTAGTTGAGCGCTCTAACCACTTGGCCATGCCGAGCTTGATGGCCAATTGAGGCTTTGCTATAAGAAAACATACATACTTCCCAATATATTTATGAAGCTTCAATAAATTTTCCTCATCTTTGGAACTGATATACTGTGTCCAATCAGTATCATGTGTTAAATTTGTAGCAAATTATTGTGACATAGTTCTCCCTTTGGCGAGTTATTTTAAATTTTCTAGTGAAAATAATTAAACGTCCAGTTCACGAAACAATAATAAATTACTTTATTTCTGTGTTTAACGTTTCCATAAACTTTGGCAAGTTGCTGTTGACCTACGTTACCGCGATAGCTAACACATCGACTGATTCACTCTCTATTTTGAAATACTATCTAGTTTGAAATAACTTTATACATGTCCTCTTTTTGACTATCTTTCAGTTCACTCCGTAACAAACATTTTTCAGTTTAAATCTTTCCTGGGAAAAGTAATACAAGATATATTTATTCTTCACATCCAGAAGAACTATTAAGACATCAATCCACCGTCACATGCTGATATATTTGATTCCACTATTCCCCTGCCACTAGATAAAGAATTATTGTTATTAATTTCTGATACAAGTACCTAACTTCTTGGTGGTGCAATGACCACTTGATGTTCAACTTCCAATACCATGTAGTGCACAAGAATGTCCTGACTATAGGTTATGAAGCTAGTCAAAGTATGCATCCACGTCTCTGTATGAAATCAGTTCCTGCAATTATAGCAGTTACTTCTTTCTGATATCTTTAGAAAAGAGCTGTCAAGAAAGGCATTTACCTGTGTTTCCCGGCAATACATCATTCAAAGTTACACTTTAAATACGAGGGCTGTTAAAAAAATACGCGGACTGACGTCATAAAACAAAATGTACTTTATTTAGAAGTTACAGGTCTTGAATCCCTTCAAAGTACTCTCCTCCCCAACGCACACACTTATCCCAACGGTGTTTCCACTTGTTGAAACAGTCCTGGTACGCTTCTTTTGTAATGTCCTCCAGCTCCTTCGTCGCATTTGCCTTAATCTCGGGAATCGTCTCAAATCTTCTTCCTCTCAAGAATTTTTTGAGTTTGGGGAACAATAAAAAATCGCAAGGAGCAAGGTTAGGTGAGTAGGGGGGTGGGGAAGAACAGTGATCGAGTGTTTGACCAAAAACTCACGAGTTCTGAGGCACAAATTTCGCAGCAACGCGGTGCATCTTCAATTTTTCGGTCAAAACCTCGTAACAAGATCCAACTGATATCCCACACTCTTCAGCAAACTCCCTGACAGTCAGACGTCGATTTGCCAGCACAAGGGTGTTGATTTTGTCGACGTGTGGGTCGTCAGTTGACGTGGAAGGACACTCATCATCTTCAATGGACTGTCGACCATCCTTAAAACGTTCATGCCACTTGAAACATGCCGTACGTTCATAGCAACATCACCGTAAGCCGTGTTAAGCATAGCAAAAGTTTCAGTCGCAGATTTTCCAAGTTTAACACAAAATTTCACAGCAAGTCGTTGCTCCTTTAGGTCATTCATTCTGAAATCCGCCAAACGAAAAAATCGCACTTCACATAAAACCGCGTAGCTCATACACAAATGAAGATATATGCAATCGGGAAATGGCGTCGTAATCAGCTGATCATTGCGAACCTAGCGACACCAAGCGGATTCCCCTGGAACCAACTGGAGCCGCGCAATTCAAACAGTCCGCGTATTTTTTTTAACATACCTCGTATGTATTATCCTGTGGTTTATTTCTGTGATCTGTTTTATTAGCTGTCTAACTATCATATATACACATGTGATAATTGACCAATGATATTTGACCAAAGAAATCTTAATTTTTCGTAAATCTCCTGTCAGTGACGTACTAAGAGGGTTACAAGGGGTCGATACACCTCAAGTGACAGCCAAAAGGTAGGTGCCATTGAGAGAGTTCAAATATCAATACAAATTTTCAAACCAAATGAAAAATCCTGCAAAGTAAGAAAAAAATTAAAAATGTTCAAACTATTACAACAGTTTAATGTTAATTTCCCTTATAAAACAAATTTTTAATTTTATTGACAATACAAATTTACAAACTAGAAATTAAATATTTGATAAAAATTATATCGAAAGATGTTTTAGTATCAGTTTGTTGAGCGTAGCCAATTGACTGCAACTGACATTTCAAGTCTTGTTCACTTGACTCTGTGACTTCATACATGAAGTATGTTTCATTAAATAATTATGATAATTATTTGCTGGTGTTTATAATAATATCATGGCATTTATACCAGTGTCCAGTAATTTTTGACAATGTAGTATTATAGTGATGTTTATGTGTTTACAAATGTATTGTCGTGATGTTATAATAAATGCATCGTCATGATGTTATAGAAACTCATGTTTATGAATGGTGGTCCCTGTGACTATTAGTGATCAGTAAAAAGACACAGAAAGTTACACTTTTTACTAAATTTTAGACTTGACTTCTTTACTACAACCATCACTATTGATCTAACTATTATGTGTATGACTGAGTGATTTTTTTTATGATTACTATATGGTGATATAACTGGATGATTGTTTAATGCAATTACATGATGGTGTTAAGAGAGAGAGGATGATGATATGATTGAATGGAGATGTGTTAATGCTTACATGCTTAATATAATAAACACCGTTTCTGATTTACATCAACAACTAGAGTACTATTCTATTTTGAATTATTACTAATGCTTAATTTCAGCAGTTTTACAATGTCTGGTGTGATATCATTGTATAATTAACATGTTGTTTATGCTTACTGCTTAATAAGTAATTATATCAATTATAATAGGTAGCGTATACTATACTATACTGCATTAGTATTAATTATCTCTGCTTGGCCCTTCAATGGCACAGTGTTATGTCTGCGGACTTATAATGTTGGAATCCGGATTTCGATACCCGGAGTTAGCAGAGCATAGGTAACCAATTGTGTAGCTCTGTGCTTTACTTCAAAGCAACAAGACAACAAAACTACAACGCCTCTGTTTGTCTGGGTTGATAGTATGATAACTCAATGGGTATCTGGTTGGAAAAAGTGTGAGAACCACTTGTTTGAAGCTTCATTGTTGTAATAAATTACTAGATATACTGTTAATTTTCACTTTGGTAGTGTCTCTTTATTTGTGAGTAATTTTAATAGTTTTTTGCGTTTTTAGGAGTCGTCTTTACACTTATCTCACAAAAAACAACAGAAAACACTCATATGAAGCGAAATCGACACAGTGGATTCCAACAAAGAAAAATGAAGAAGGCAAGATAGCGGGTGGCTGACGCATTGTTTGGATCAATTTTGAAGTGTGTAACGCTTTCATCATCAATGCAATAGGAGAAAGTCCTTAAGATATTCAGCTTGGTGAATCTGAAGGACAAATACAAGAAGTATCTTTACAAGCGGATTCAAAGAGAGAGAGAGCAAAAACTGAAAGATGGTAACTCATCTTTTAAAAGCACTGAATCTGATGGAGAGAAAGATAATGCTAACAGAAGTCCACACTAACAGGAGGGAGACTTTAATGAAGAAGAGGAGGCGAATAGATTTTCGATTTATTCCGGTTCCAAATAACTTGAGAGATTATCTTATTAAGAAAGGAGATGAATCCTTCCACAATAAAGATGGATTTGTCAGTGCAGTTCAAAGACAAGGAGAGAAAACCAAATGAAAGAGTGAACAGCTGGACACTGCATTGTTCTATAAAGCTGTGCCAAATGGCGAGAAAGTTTTGAGAACATGAATGATTTACTCTCTATCAAAATAGTTTGTTTTGTTTTTGCTGAAGATTGTTTACTCTTGATGACAAAGAAAATGGAACATCCAGCTTGGTCATTGAGTTTCAAGCATGGCGGAACATTGTGAAGCTCCAAGCTCTAAAACTGCTCATTGAGATCAGCGCAATGAAATTGTGGAGAGGGCCATTCATTATGCAACTACAAAGTTTGAAGATACATTTCTATGGAAATAAGATGGAGAGTAACGCTCCGAAAAAGGATGTCAGGAGAGATAGCAAAGGATGTTGGTCTCACATTGCCAGAGGAAATAAAAAAGGCTATGTTTGAATGTCTTGATCACTGTTATCAAGAATTGGAGATTTGTTTTAAAGCATGAATCAAATTCTGTCAATCTTTACTATTATTCAGCCAAACACTGGTTGTTACGACAGAAGAAGAACTTCGGAAGTGTATTCCAAAGTTGACTCAGATTTTCGATGAATTTTCTGACGAAAATATCAATGTGGGAATTGGACAACTTCGGAGGCATTTTGAAGCTTCCAAAATCAACGTTAAAGAGGCAAAGAAATGGACAACATTGCAGTTTCTGAAGTTTATTGTGAAATAGGATTTTTGCGAACTTCTTCCAAGCTTGTCACTGTGTTTGAGATTCGTTCTGACTGTTTGTGTTTCGATTGTTTCATGTGAAAAACGTTTTTCCAAATTGAAATTGTTAAAAATTTCTTTCGCTCGGCCATTAGTCTGACAAAATTGACAGATCTGGTTTTACTTTCAATTGAATATTAATATGCAAAGAATGTGATTTTAATGAGGTCATTGATCAATTTGGAGAAATTAAGACTCGAAAGCAGAGACTGTGAATTTTCTCTATTTATCTTTGAAGAAGAGGCTGAGCGTTGAGAGGGTTTCCTATATTTTTGTATGAAATAAAATGCACTATTACCTGTTCACTGAATTTTTATCGTCCTGCATTTTTCTTGTTTCCAATTATCTGATGACAGTACTGTACTATTTTAAAATTTACTTGCAAACATAATATATTTTTCTGTATATTTCAATTTTAAAATTGTTTATGGAGAAGTGCCAAACACTTTAGGTACGCACTTGTCTCGTGTAAAACTTGACCTTGTTTCTCAGGCAACCTAAAACAGCAACCATTCACCCCAGTATGGTCATACATTATACGGAAAACAAATGAAATCATTTAACTGCTGACACGGACTCGATCCCAGGGACTGACCATGTGACTACTTTAATTTGTATATAGTTTTAATATTATAATTAGAATCACTTCAAGTTGCAACATGAAATGATATTTTTTAATACTGAATAGCTTTAAACTTCTACAAGTACGTATATATATATATATTTGTACTTAAATTTTATTGCTCATGTTATCCTCTCGAATAACAATACGCACGAGTTGCTTACGAGCGTACCTCGTGAAAGCTTTCTATTTTATTATTACTGCTACCTATAGCACCCGTGCCCTGGACGGAAGCTATGTAAATTCATGATTAATGAAAAGTTATTTTAGCATATCAAAGTTGCTTCCCTTATACGTAAAAAAAAAAGAAAAAGTTTGTACTATCTTTCTTCACATGGATCCAACAAACCTTCATGCCAAGTTCGGTAAATATCCATCTACAGAGGGCAAAATGGAAATACAACAGAAAGAACTATAATATTTATAAATATATTACCAGCGTAAAAGCCCGTAAAAATAACGGGAAAATATTGTTGGATGGCTAACAAAAATTAAAGAATTTAACTAAAATTAAAATCTCGGACTCGAATGCTTAACCAACTTTAGAGCTGGAGGACTTATTCAGGTTGATGCTTTATTATCAGTAATTGACTGGATGAAGATCTATACGCTTCTAGTGGGAGACACAATCATCTTCCCGGAGATATTAAATGCTAAGGTGGGGCTTCACAGTCTAACCACTGCTAAATGTAAATGATATATTTAATGGCTGCCTGAAACTTAAGCCTTTGGGGTAAATGACTACTATCAGGAGAGGAAATGAGATGAATCTACGGATATCGGAAAACTGTATCAGACCAGGTAGAAGTTGGTCTGAATAATTAACATCATTTGGTGGATGTCATCATGGGGATGAAGGGCAATATACTATCCTGCCTCAAGTAAGTCACCTTGAGTTACTGTATGCAAATATGTATATTTTATATATCAATTAACTTTTTCGTAACTTTATTTCTTTGTTTGCTTTTGAATTTCGTGCAAAGCTACATGAAAGCTATTTGCGCCAGCCGTTTCTAATATAGCAGTATAATACTAGAGGGAAAACAGCTAGTCATCACCACCCACCGATTTTCCGTAGCTCCTCCATTTCATCTATCCTCTCTTAACATATGCAAAAATGACAGTTTTCATAATATAAAGCGTTTTCTCCATATTCATTTTTTTGTGTGTGTGAACCTAGGTTTCGTAAATATGTATATACGTATTGTCTATTTTTTCCCTTTTGTATTTATACTTTTGATTCAAAATCGTATATGGTTTCTTTAATTTATTTAATTTTAATTTTGTAAATGATTTACATTGTTGTATTTACACGTAATTTTGCATCTAACTATTGCTACTCCACTGTTTAGTTTAATTAAGATTTTGTGCACTGTTTTACATTCATACAGTTTTTTTGTGGTTTTTTGATTACTTTATTGTGTTTACTTTATTCAATTTATTCTAACACAGTTTTATTTTATTTGTTTATTACCAGGCATCTCACATTTTCAGCAAGTGTTTTACTGCTTTTATATATTTCATTCTTTTACATGAGTGGGCCTGGCATGGCCAGGTGGTTAAGGCACTTGACTCGTAATCCGAGAATCGCGGATTCGAATCCCCGTCACACCAAACATGCTCGCCCTTTCAGCTGTAGGGGTATTATAATGGCGTTACCACTATTCGTTGGTAAAATAGTAGCCCAAGAGTTGGCGGTGGGTGGTGATGACTAGTTGCCTTCCTTCTAGTTTACACTGCAAAATTAGGGAAGCCTAGCGCAGATAGCTCTCGTGTAGCTTTGCGCGAAATTCAAACCAAATCCACAAATCAGAAAACACTCTTACATGAGTGTGTGGTCTAGTGGCTAGGGTCTACAAATATAAAACCAAGGGTTAACGTTTTATAACCCATTATCATAAAAACACTTTTCGCAGTTTAGTGTTGTGATTTTTCCTAATTTTAAAATACTTCTGAAAGGTTGAAGAGTTCAGAGTGATAGTGATCTCATATATATATATGTACCATCCAATCATAGATAGTGGAGCACAGGATTTTATTTATAATGTAATTTATTAATATGGTAGTGAAATCCGTAAGAAAAATTGGATTTTGCAGAGGTTCAAGATATGACTTATTTATATTACAATCTAATTTGGAAACACCCCTTCTTTAATAACTTTGTTTTGTATTATAGCTTAAGTAGCAGAAATAATAGGTACAAGCAAGATAATATTATTTATCAAAAATTAATCGCCCTCACTAGTCCAATACCTTTTAGGTCATACATACAGAAACACAATCACTTGCCTTGTATTGTGTGCTAGCGCACTGCAGTTTTGTAAACTGTAAAGAGCTCCCTTAAATATTTGTTACTTGTGAAAATCTATGCCATGTCTCGTTCTTTGTAACCTAGCAGGAAACACACTTGTATACGAAAATCAGAAATTTCCTGTTTTTGCAAAATTAGTTGTCTGTTCTTTACTGGAAATCTTCGAGATACCACAGCTATATGGTGATCAAGTGTACATCCTACATAAATCCTACTGTAGTTGTGACTGAGGTGTAACAAGCCTTCAATCTACATTTTTAGCTGAACTTCTGACAAATCAGAAACTGACTTGAATAAGCATTTTACTCCTGTTTTTCTCTGTATAAATCCAATTCTGGTTTTTCTGTTTACAACTGGACTTGTTAGGATAGCAACAATCTTTCATTTTAGACAAACCTTTACGGCCGATGTCTCCCTTTTTTATTCAGAAAGGACTACAGGGACTTACTTGCTCTCCTAAGTCAGTGAAAAAGCTACGTTTTGGTGACATCTTAGAGGAAACATACGCTCCTAAATACAGTGAACTCCTCTTGCATTCGTAGGCCATTGGGGATATACCCATCGAGGTTACTCTGCCACACTACTTTCAATTCGCCACGAGGAGTTATTGTTGAGAGGAATTTGAAGAACATCCCCAAGTCAGAGATCCTCGCTGGTTTCTCTACCCATGAAGTTACTGCAGTGAGATGTATCTCCACTCGAAAAGTTGGAATTATGATGTCGACCAATATCCTAATTTTGATATTTACATCACCACATTCACCTGCCATTATCAAGGCAGGTTAACTAAATTGCAAAGTGTAGCCATATATTCCTAACTCTCTCAAATGTTTCCAATGTCAATAGTTCGGTCGCTCGAAGACATCATGTCGTAGTTCCTTTACGTGTACATGTTGCAGTGGCAAGGACCATGATGTTTACGAGTGTGGAATAGACCCTCATTGTATTAATTGTAGTAGCTCTTACCTATTTTACTTTCGTTCATGTCCTAGGAGGGTGGAAGAAAAAGAGGTACAGCATTTGAAAACGGTTTACAACATTTCTTACTCCAAGGCTCAAAAATTATTGTCCAGCACTTCTTCTCGGATGTATGCTGCTGCACTCCGTTGCACTGCTACAGTGGGAGTGCAGACATATCTGTCTGTTCCTCTGAAAAAATCGTTTTCAAACCACGTGAAAAGTCTTTTGCCCTCCACTTTTAAGAAGATTAATGCATCAATGTCAACACCCATCTCTGTTCCTGCTACTCCTTTCAGCAGATCCCCGGATCTATTTCCTTTGGTTCCGAGTTCGGGCGTTTCCTCCGGTCCATTTTCTTTGGCCGTGAGATGCAGAACGATTATTTGTTTATGCAGCTGCTCAATGTATTCCTAAAACCTCGATACGTTTTGCACGGTATCCTCGTCTATAGTAGAATCATACCTGCCACATGGCACGGAAGGCTCAAAAGCGAGCCTGGGATACCTTTATTAGGTATCCCACACTTTCAAATCGCATCGCTTTTCCGTGGGTCCGTGAACATTCGCGGCAGGTAAGAAGTAAAAGCCAGAGGGAATCTTGGATTAAATTCACATCCAACATTTCTTCTCACCAGTAGTTCCAAAGTCGTATGGGACAAGATTTTGAAGGTCTGTGGGGAGTATAATTCTGTCCCTTTTTCGATCTTGTTCTCTGATGGCCAGGAAGATGTTGATGTTTAGAGCATCACTGAGGCTTTCGGCGAAAGGTTTTTGCCGGGTATCTAGTACTTCTGCCTTATCCTTCACATTCATAGCCATAAAGACTCGAGCAGAGCGATCACCTCTTTCCTTTTGGACTGATCGTCTCTAAGACTATAATTGCTTCTTTACACTAGTGTAAATCAAGCTTGCTCTCCATCATCCTGGCAGAACATCTGTCAGACCTGATGATATACACTACGAGATGCTACGTCATCTTTCTCCTGCTTATTTTAACATTCTTCTGGTTGTTTTTAGATGAATCTGGCAGGAGAATGTTTTTCCTGATAAGTAGCACTAGGCTATTGTCCTACCTTTCCCTAAGACTGGAAAGGATCCCAAGATTCCTCCAAACTACCATCCAATTGCTTTGACGAATTGTATCTGTAAGATCTTAGAGATGATGGTTAATGCTCGTCTTGTTTGGTTTCTCGAATCAAACAACCTCCTCCTCCCCACCCAGTGTAGGTTTTGACGACAGTACTACACTGAACCACCAGATTCAACTTGAAATGTCAATTAGAGAAGCATTTTTCAAGCGGCAACGTCTTGTGTCAATATTCTTTGACCTTGAGAGGGTTTACGATACTATGTAGAGGTAGGGCATTTTGCGAGATCTCCACTCATATGGGTTGCATGACCATTTGCCCATTTATATTGAAAATATTTAATGAGCAGGTGATTCCAGGTTCATGTGAGTTTTTCCCGTTTTCTTCCTACAGGAACTTGGAGTTTCCCATGACTGTGTATTAAGTGTCGTACTTTTCAGCATAACAATTAATACCATCAGTGGATAATTCTCCTCTACTGTTGCAAACGGGCTATATGTCGACGATTTCCACATCTCATGACAATCGTCGAACATGAGATTTATCGAGCGGCAGCTACAGACTGCCTCTAATCGTTTATCGAAATGGATCACAGTAAACGGTTCTAACCTTTCTCTCTCTAAAACTGTTTGCATGCACTTTTGCCGCCAACGAGGTATTCACTCTGATCCTGAACTATAGGTGAAATTGTGCTTCCCATGGCCCCTAAGACAAAGTTTTTGGGGCTTATCTTTGATCATAAGCTGACCTTTATAAAACACATTAAGCAGTTACGAGTCAAGTGTAGGTAGGATTGAACATCCTTTGTGTCCTCTCTTCTACCTCTTGGGGAGTGGATCGACGTCATATGCTAAATATCTATCGTGGTCTAATTCAATCTGGAGTGGACTATGACTCTCTGGTCTATGGTCGTCCAGGACCTCAGCCTTGAATATGATGGACCCCGTTCGTCATCAAGGGCTTTCGCTCACTACAGGGGCTTTATCACTTCTCCAATCTAGAGTTTGTACACAGAATCTCATGAACCTCCTCTACATCTCCACCATTTGCTGTCTATACTGTATGCTTCAAAACTTCGATCCTTACCACAGCATTCCACCTGGACTGTGTTTTCCTTCCTATGTGGGCCATGCTTTTTCAGAAAAGACAATCTGCTATTGTTCCTTTTGGTCAACATTTCCACGGTTCACTGCCTAATCGTACACTATTTCTCTTACCTTGAATCACGTAGAAGCTAAGCAGTACTGGAATTGAACTATTTATACCAACTCGCTTAACTCTCTACTGGCCTTGGAATCGTTTCACGTTAGTTCTCACCTCGTTTTTGCCAATATTCATAACCAACTATCCCATTTATCTTTAACATTTACTTCTATCTAGTTCTTGGTATTCGCAGAAACGAGCTCGCCGACACCACAGTTAATTCTGTCTGCTCTGGCGCTATCACTGTCAAGCCTATTCCATACGTGGACTATGATCCTGTTTTCAGATAAAACTCTCTATTAGATTTTGGCTGGTTGTTTCCATAAGGATCAGAAAGACTAAGTTGTCCTAACTAAATTACGCATTGGTTACGATTTTTTATTTCGTGGTTTTCTTTTATCTGGGACTGATACACCAATGTGCATTCTATGTGACACTCAGGTCATTAAAGCCCACATTTTACTGTCGTAACGTTGCTACGACTCTGAACGACGGCACCATTTTAGACATTAACTGTCCACAGGTTTATCTATTTTTAACGCTATTTATTTTTTTTAATTCAAAGTTGGGCTTTGTTTTGCTTTAACGTGATTTCTTTTTAAGAATTTTAATAGTTTTTACTTTATTTTTAATTTTTTACAGGTTGTTTGGCGCAAATAGCCTAATTGCTTCGCGCCATAGAACACCAAACAACTAAACAACCAACCAAGACCACTAGATCTTCCAAAAGAAAGTTTACTTGATACATGGCTAAATTCACCCAGCTGAAGAGATAAGAGGCAAGGTGAAGTGCAGTGGTAATCTCAACCAATCTAAGTCTTTCCGAATTGGTTCTTTAGATTTGACTGACCTCGTAATCACAAAGTAACCATTAGAGTTTTCTTGCTATAGCTTTGATACCTTTTGTGTATCTTTAGGAAGCTTTTTTGGCAAGCTTTCAGTCAGAGGCGTAGATCCTGGGGGGGGATACGTCCCCCTTCATTTTAGGTGGGGGTATGGTGCATACAATAATCCCCTCCTACAGTTGGGTCTGTTGAATTGTTTTATTGCATCACAGGCCTACAAATTTTCTATTTGTTCTTGTGATTGTCATGTTCTTACCAATCGAATTACATAGTTAGGCCGAGATGTAGGCTTCTTCAGTAGCCGAAATGTACATCTTTAATATAGGTGTGTTTCTAAGCTTTTCTATCTAAGCGACAGTTCGTAAGTATTAGGTCTAAATATACATGCAAGGCTTGCAAGCACTATCATAGAATCTACCTACGTCTCGTACGTAGCGTAAGATTAGGTAAAATTTTCAACACAACAGATTAAACAGAGCATGAAATTCGAAAATATTACTCCCAAGCGTAAACTCCTGTGATCTAGATCTCGCAGGCCATTTTTAGCTTGTAGCTGCATCAATCTTATTTGTATATTGTGCAGTTTTCCTACGCCATTTATTCTTATGCATGTCTAGCCGGTTTTATTGTCGAATGCCTTACTCTCCTTAGCTGCCGAAGTCGCTGACCAGAGTGTACATTTAGTGTACAGTTAACGATAGGTTCGGGCCGCTCGGATTCAGATGCGCCCTACATCGCCCTCCTCCGCTCCCTTTAGTCTGAGCCTCGATTTTACAACAGGTCTCATTAGACCTGTGTTTGTGGCCCTCATTAATCCATGAAATTTCAGGTTATCACCGCCCTCTAATAAAGTGCTGCTGCTTTATGGTAAAAGAACAATATATTCTCTTATCATAGATAGTAAAAATATTGTATTTTCTTGTATAATTAGAACACAAAAGGAGCGATTTCAACGGCCTGAAACTTCTACTCGAATTGTATTGCTAGTTTTTGTTTAGGTGTTTTTATTTAATAGACGTGCTTGTAGACATTATATCACAACGTGTTTGCCTTTTAATGAGCTTTAACAGGAATATAATATATTTGTGACTGTTTAAGCATTTTTCGAGAAACTTGCAATTACTTGTGTTGTAACTAGCACACATTATTGTCCCAGCGATGCTCAGGCGGTCAGTCAACTCGGTAGTCATTGTGAGGTTGGCGCGTTCGACTTAAATACATTGTACAGTTCAGTCCTACTTCCATTCTGTTCTATCTTTATTCGTTGTACGTTGGAGTTTTTCAATAAAGACTGTATTTTAGCCTGTTGAGTCATCTGGAAAACATATTACAATTATGACAAGCAAGCGTCTGAAACTTTCCGATATTAGACAGTTCTGCAAGCCAGTTACTAGTACTACAAGTGACAATGCAGATGCAGATAATCCAACAATCTCAAACAAAGGAATAGAAACTTGCCATACAAAGGAAATACCATGTTCATCAAAGAACGAGTCTGAAAATACTTGTGCAACTATTACACATCATGAACCACCAGATAGCTGTGAAACAAGTTTGTGTAGTAATGAAAAATATGACACTCCACGAATACAGTGTGGAAAGCCATATCATCCAGACACACAACTAATACCACGACAGAAAGCAAAATCTCAAAATATCAACTTCCAGGACAAGTGGTTTGATGAGTTACCATTGCTGCATTTCGACAATCAGATTCAAAAAGTCATATGCTTTCATTGTGCCAAGGCGGAAAGTAAAGGCCTTTTTACAGGGAAATTGGAGAGGCCAGTGGAGTATACGCCACATCACCCCAGGCTCAGAATGAAATAATGGAGATGTTCAGCCATCAAATACTGAGAAACATAGCACACGAAGTGCAGCAAAGTAAAATCTTTGCATTAATGGTTAATGGCACTCAAGATTTTACAGGTGCCGAACAGGAAGCAATATGTGTACGATACGTAGATGAGAACCTTGACGTCCATGAGACATTTCTTGGTTTGTACAGTGTTTCCAATACAACTGGTGAAACAATATCCTCGACTAGACTTGATATACTGACTAGACTCAATTTACCACTCTCAGGATCAAGAGCACAAAATTGTGATGGAGCCGCTAACATGAGTGATGCGTACAGTGGATGCCAGGCAAAAATAAAAGAGAAGCAACCGTCAGCTTTGTTTTTTCAATGTGGAGCACACAATTTAATAATGCAACATGCAGTTGAAGCTTGTGAATGTGTTCGAGGGTACATGAACTTGGTGTCTTGCTTCAGAGATCAGGCAAATACAAGACAATCTCTGAAAATATTGTATCGTCAGACAGCTACAATGGTCCAGTTAAATATATCCGCCCACTATGTTCAACACGCTGGTTGTGCCGCCTATCTGTAATTACATGTGCTAATCATCACTACAGTGACATTGTTGATTCTTTGTCTGAATTAGCAAATGAAAAATCAGATGTAGCAGTGAAAGCACGAGGTCTGCTGGACACATTTGACAAAGGAAAGACAGTTTTAGGATTGTTGATGGCTCAGCATCCATTAGCTGCATTATAGGAACTAAACCGTGCATTCCAAGCAAAATCAGTGACAGTATCTGGCATGATTGAAGCATCTGCAATGATAGTTGGGCAATTGCGGGTATTGCGAACAGAGGAAAATTACAAGATATTTGATGAAGCTGAGAAAAAGATAACTTCCCTAGATCTGGTGCCTATTGAACTACCACGCATTCGCAGACCCTCCAGAAGGATCACAGGTAATGGCTCAGCACACCATTCTGCAACAGCTAGAGATTACTAGAAAAGCCAATATTTTGAATTTGTGGACACAGTCATAGAACATCTGACCAGTAGATTCAATGCAGACAGCAATGACTTGAGGCAATATCTGGCACTTGGGAACATGATCACATCTGGCAAGATTGACAACTCGGTTATAAACTTATATTCAGAAATCTCTGCACAACGGCTCGATTTTCAATTGCCCATGTTCAAAGGAACAACAAAAGCAGTATCCCTGAAAGGTGTGAAGGATACTTACTGTAAAACGCATAAAACAAGCCAGCAGATGTTTAGTGGAGTGTTTCTTCTCATGAAAATTTTGCTTGTATGTCCAGTATCCAGCTGCGAATGTGAACGCAGCTTTTCTGCATTAAGACGGTTGAAGACGTTGTTAAGGTCAACTATGTCTCAGTGCCGCCTCAACCATGGGGCAGTTTGTCACACTCACAAAGATGAAATCGACAAGATAAATACAGAAAAGCTTATGAAAGTATTCATAAACAGATCATCACAAAGGAGGTCTACGTTTGGGAATATGTAGACTAGAGGACTAAATGAATCTTACTTCAATGAAAAGTATGAATAATTATGTGTTACATTGTACTGATGTGTAATTTTCAAGAGTTCGCAAAGACATTTTAATTATTTTTATCAAACAACATGAACAGTTTTTCAGTAGATATAAACTTATCAAGGGTAATTACTAATTTTATTAATATTTGAAAACGTAATTCATGCAATAAAAGTTATTAGTAACCTTGTCAAGTATAATGGCCATCTTTTATACTGTGCAGTGTGCAGGAATAAATTCATGTGGCAGTTAATTATTCTATTAACATTTAGAAAACTGTTCACAACACCTCACTTATACAAACCTACATGGAAACCTTGAAGTATCGTGGCAACAAGATTACTCTGTGACTGCATGTTTACAGCTTTCAGATTCACGTGATCAGTTTGTTTGTTTTTGAATTTCGCACAAAGCTATTCGAGGGCTATCTGTGCTAGCCGTCCCTAATTTAGCAGTGTAAGACTAGAAGGAAGTCACCACCCTCCGCCAACTCTTGGACTACTCTTTTACCAACGAATAGTGGGATTGACCATAACATTATAACGCTCCCACTGCTGAAAGGGCGAGCGACGGCGATGCGAACCCGCAACCCTCAGATTACGAGTCGCACACCTTAACGTGCTTGGCCATGCCGGGCCCACGTAATCAGAGATTACCAATTTGCAAATTGAACAGTCCACATAAGTGGTTGCAAAAATCATCCCCCCCCCCATCGGGTGTGAAAAATCTACGCCCCTGCTTTCAGTAAACATTACAAGTATTTTATGCATTAAAAATCTGTTTTTTATTTAGTATTTTACTGTAAATTCGTTCATGAACTTATACAATCAGAGTTTTGACTGCTGTTTTTGCAAATTTATTTTCATGTTAAGATTACAAGCACCTTTATTCATCTGAATATTTTAAAATTTCATTTGTGTAACATTTAAACTCTCCTAAATAATTATCAAACACGTTTAGTAACAGTCTTCATTTCATTTGTTCTTTTCTCTCCCATAGTTTTATGCGGACTTGCTCGTTTTGATAGACCTTATAATCATCATAAAAATACGAAATAAATATAAATTACTATTTTTTTCTTTATAGAATTACTGCAGCTTGTAACATAAAATATAATTATTTATTCTAAATAGTTTAAATATCGTACATTCTGCAGCTGTTTACATTTAAAGTTATTGTTTACTTGCTATTTGAACTGCGTGTAATTAAAATCCCACCACACAAGTTGTAAATCACTCGCTGATCACGTCGCCCCCCCGCTAATACAGCGGTATGTCTCCGGATTTACAACGCTAACATCAGGGGTTCGATTCCCCTCGGTGGGCTGAGCAGATGGCCCTTCGTGGCTTTGCTATACGAAAAACACACACACACTATGATTACGTAGCTCATGTAACCATACTGAATGACACAAGGCACTAGCTATTCGCGAACGTATTTCGTGAATAAATTTTATTTCTTTCATCAATTTAACTAATTTAACCCAATAAGTTTCCAATTATTACATTGTACTTACTTGTACAAGAATAAATAAAGCATATAAACGAGAAACAATGAATACAGTATTTATTTTTGACATCTTTTTTGTTGTTGTTGTCGTCAGTTGCCCATGAAATTTAAACCTACTTTTTTTATAATAATGGTTCTAGTACACAAAATATTTTTATTTAATTAAATAAAGTACCTAAGAACACGGAATTATAACACGCACAGAGAAAAAAAGTTCTATAACTGTCATAATTTAACTGGTTTTCCAACTATAAAATAAAAAATCTTAAAATATTTCGAAAAGCTTCTCGGCCTCTCTCTCTCGGTGTTTGGGTAAAAAATGTTCATACCCTGGAGGGTCAGGTTCTCTATGATCTCTTCCTCCTCCCCGTAATTATGTTCTTGACGGATTGGTATTTATAATTGTAGAACTGAATATTATTGCAATGTCCATCTATTGTGGCTCATATATAGTGATTATTTTATTCTATCAGCAGAATGTCAAGTTTGTTGGTGGCATTTTTTTAATTGTTTAATACATATATATATTATACAATACAGATGCTCCTAATATTATTTATTATTATTATTATTATTTTTATTATTTAATATATATATATATATATATATATTATTTTTATTTATTTTTATATTTAAAATATAAGTTAACTGGGGAGAGATATTTAGGACTAGCTTCATCATGTATGAGGTACCTGTCCAGTTCGCATAGTAATTCGTTTTTCATCCAATTCTTATTAAAGTACATTATTGTACTATGTAGGAGTCTATCTGGTATGGTTGATATGTTCGAGTATTTGTGAATGAACTGAGATGATATAGTTCTTGGAACTCTGTATGCAGTTGTGACGAGTGTGTTTTGGATTGTTTGTAGTTTGGTTTTAATTATTTTATTGCTTACAGTTATCCATGCTGGAGCTGCATAATCTATTACAGGTCTAATGTATGTTTTATAGATTTTTTAGTATGTTATCTGTAGATGCTCCACTGTTTTTACCAGTTAGACTCCTAGCATAGTTAGTTCTTCGTCAGACTTTATTTTTAATTTCGTTCACATGATTGATCCAAGTTAGTTTTTAATCATAGGTCAGACCTAAAAATTTTGCCGATGGGGCAATCTGGAGTAGTGTGCCATTCATATATAATTCTGGCTGTTGGTTTTTATGTTTTGTCAATTTCGTAAAGACTACGAGTTGTGTTTTTGCTGTGTTTATTTTTATTCTATATTTTTGACAGTATTCACTTATTCTATTTAGTTGCGGTTGTATGTTAGTGGCTGCTATCGTAGGTGTTGCGGCACTTTTCCAGACTGCCACATCATCTGCAAACTGTAAAGAGAATCCATGATTCGGATCCCTCAGTGGCATATTGTTTACATACATGATGAAGAGTATAGGGCTAACCACCCCTCCCTGAGGGACACCAGCTTCTGGAGTAAAGTATTCAGAAAATGTTCCTTCAACATTTACTCTACACTTTCTATTTTACAAAAAGTTACATAACCAGCGAATAATTCCTCTCGGTAGTTCCATTTCATTCATTCAGAACCTTAGACCATCGTGCCACACAGTGTCGAATGCTTTCTCGATATCAAGGAAGCAAGCGACAGTACATTCTTTTTTTATTGAAGCTATCTATTATGGTTTCGGTTAATTTGATTAGGTGGTCTGTCGTTTGTCTAAATGTCCTGAATCTATTTTGTTCTTTTGGTAATTTTGATGTTATCTCCAAGAATGTGAAGAGTCTATTACTGATTATTCTTTCAAGAATTTTGCCTACACAGCTGGTCAGGCTGATTGGTCGGTGGCTATTAGGTTTATTTGCTGGCTTTCCTTCCTTATGGAACATTAATATATTTGCAAGCTTCCAAGAAAATGGGATGTATCCTGAGGATAGAGATGGGTTAAAAAGTGAACTTAGGTGGTCAAACAATTTCGGAGTGCCCTTTTTAGAAGGATAGCTTGTATTTCATCTTCACCTGGTGCTTTGTGTTTTGTGTTTTTTATTGCTTCGAGTAGTTCTTGAAGGGATGTTTCATTTGTTAGTAACGTGCTTGCATAATCTGTGTCGGAACTTGTATTTGTATCAGTTATGTTTATTGGAAAAATTGGTTCAAATTGATGTTTATTGTTTAATATGTGATTAGTGACTTTATTGTAGAAATATGTATCCATATCTGGATCAGTGTGAGTTTTAAAAGTATTTTGAAGTTGATCTTTGAAAGCTTCGGCTATTTCTTTATGTGTGTGTGCTATAGTATTATTATGTTCAAGTGAAGAATATTTCCTTATGTTTGTATTTTCATTGGTGAGTCTTTTAAGATGTGACCAGAATTTTTTCGGGTCAGTTTTATCATTTAGTTTTGAGCAGTAGTTGTCCCATTTATCTTGTTTTTATTGTTTTATTTGTGTTCTGATGTGATTTCTAATGTTGTTTATTTGCGTTTTGGTTTCTCTGTCTCTTGTTATTATGTACTGTCTTCTTAATTGTCTTCGTTTTTTGATTAGATTGATTATTTCTGTGGTGGGTTTCCATGTGTTGTTTGTTGTTTTATGGTGTTGTTTTGGTATTGTTAACTTGGTTGCTTTCTGAAGGCACTCCGTAATTGTTTGACAGTAGTTATCCATTTCAATATAGGTTTGAACTTCTTTTATAACTTTATTAGGTAATAGGTTGTCTAATTCCTGTTTGTAATTTTGCCAATCTGCTTTTCTGTAATTAAATTTTTCTTTCCTAAATGTTATATTTTTATTGGGGGCGAGATCGAAGACACAATATATTGGAAGGTGATCATTGTCAACATCTTTTCCCACTTGAAATTTTATTATTTTTTGGCTCAGATTATATGTACACATGCACAGGTCTAGTATGTCACTGGAGTTAGTGGCATACGCTGTATGTGTAGGGGTGGTATCATTTAATAAGACTATATTGTTATCATCTATGAATTGTAATAGACTTCTACCATTGTAGCTTGAGCTTCGGCATCCAAAGGTAACATTTTTACTATTTAAGTCACCCGTAACTATGAAGTTTTGGTTATGGGAAAAGATGTTGCTGACTAATGCTATATCTAGTTGTTTATTAGGTGAGCAGTAAATTCCTGCTACAGTTACTTTTGTTTTATTTCTTTGCAGGATATCGACAGTGACATATTCGTTGTTATTGCTCAATCTAATTTCTATTACTGATAGCTCCATTTTGTAGAGCAGCATAATGCCTCTGTTTTCATCATTTTTATTTGTTCTGTCTTTCCTTATTGTTGAATAATTTGGTATTTTAAATCTATTGTTAATGTATATCAGAGTTTAGCTTACTATTATAATGTGGGGGTTAGTTTCTTGTATTAGGTCTTCGATCTCATGTTTCTTGGAAGCTATTGCACCTTGGATGTTGATATACACTACTGTGAACATTATGCTGTGAGCATGTAACCAGTAAGTGTTGATATCATGTAGGGTATGTGTGGTGTGATGTGTTGTTTGGAGATATTAATCAGTAATTCGAAACAGTTGGTTGTTTGGTTCGGTTTTGTGTATTCTGTTACAAATTCTGAAAATATGTTTTTGATTATGGTTGTAAAAAGGCTTGTTTTATCTAGTGTGTTAGTATTCGTTTCTTGGAAGGTGGTGCTGTTTTATTGTGGCTTTTGTGTTTGTGTTAAGGTGTTCTTATCCTGAGTAATAATGTTCTGTTCTTGCTGTTTGTGTGGTTCTTTTCCTTTTAACATTTCTGCATATGTGGTTTTAGTTGTTTTATTAAATTCTGTTGATATGTCTGTTTTTGGTTGTCTGTTTGTATTTGGTTGATTCTGTTCTGATGATGGTGTTCTTATCTGATAAATACGTTCTTTTATTTGTTTGTATTTATCACATCCTTTATAGTTGACTGTGTGGGTTTGACCAGTTACAACATTTGGGTGTTTCTTTATCTTTTTTGCACTGGGTGATATGGTGTTCCCCGCCACAGCCGCAGCACCTCGGTGTTGCTAAGCAGGCTGCAGAAACATGTCCATATCTTTGGCAATTGTAACATTGTGTTACTACAATTGCCGGTGTTTTTAGTTGTTCTACTTGGTATTTTTGATACCAAAACGTTATTCCATTATTTATTAGTTTTAGAATGTTGTAACTGTGGTCTATGTCTATACATATAAGATTAGTGGGTGCCTGAGTTTTCTTTGAGATTATTCGCTGTATATTAGTATGTGGAATGGCTTGTTCGTCTAAAACTTGTATAATTGATTCAAGGTTAATGGTTTGGTGAACCTCTCTTACTACAATGACTTTAAACTGCGGCTTACTTCCTGGCAGGTGGATTTTAGTTTTAACTGGTTTGAAGGCATCTGCTAGCCACTCTTTCACTAATCTGTTTAGGTCAGCAGCGTCTTGTCCTTGAACAAGGACACCGCCTCGGGGCAGACGCTTGATATTAACAATAGTTACATGCGGCTTTCAGCGTTTAACCTCTGTCGCAAGTAGGGGTTGGTTGTACTGGCCTGGCATACCTTCTATAATGATTGAGAATTGTGGTGGTTTTGTTTTTTGTGCCATATTGTTACTTATTTTTTGTTCTTTCTGTAATGTTTTTTTTTCTTTATGATGTGACTGTAATAAAGCCTTCTTGATCTTCGGTGTCTGGCTCACTGTCTGTGGTATTTTTCACAATATTATTTTGAGTGTTTTCGGTAAATCTA
Source organism: Tachypleus tridentatus (assembly GCF_004210375.1). Lineage (NCBI taxonomy): Eukaryota > Metazoa > Arthropoda > Merostomata > Xiphosura > Limulidae > Tachypleus > Tachypleus tridentatus. The sequence goes on along the minus strand of NC_134834.1, from coordinate 132,847,523 downwards.
TCAACATCTACGGCGTTTGTTTTTACTTCTATTTCTTTTACATTGTTAGTTATTTTATTGTTAATGTTACTTGCAGGGGAAGCGACCTCTACCTCAGTATTAGTAACAACAACTGCTTCTTCTTCATTTTCGGAATTTTCCGTAGAGTTAGTTTAATAATTTTTCTTTTGACTTTTCTTCTTTTTCTTACATTATTCTGCTGTACTAAGTTCCTTTTTAGCTATAGTACATAGCGTCAATAATGGTGAATTAGTTAAATTACTTTTCGATTTGCCACCAACAAGACTTGACTTACTTGTTTTCTCTATATCCTGATGGGCATCGGTACTTTTTCCGTCTGCTATAGTTTTTCCTGGTCTGATTTTAATCTCCAGGTGAGATCTTAAACGCGTTTTCCCGCTCTGCTGTCAGTGATTTCTTTAGGTGGCCACCGCTGTAGTAGTAGTCTTTGTAGTCAATTGCACTGGTAATGTGTTATATATTTTTTCAGCTGTATTAGTTGGGGAAGCCTATCTATTTAATCTTTCCTTTTTAGCGTTGAGAGAACATGTCTGTATCTTTCTCACTCTCGCCAAAAGCCCTTTACTCGGCTTGAAAACCATGTTTGTTTGTTTTTGAATTTCGCGCAAAGCGGCACGAGGGCTATCTGCGCTAGCCATCCCTAATTTAGCAGTGTAAGACTAGAGGGAAGGCAGCTAGTCATCACCATCCACCGCCAACTCTTGGGCTACTCTTTTACCAACAAATAGTGGGATTGACCGACACATTATAACGCCCCCACGGCTGAAAGGGCGAGCATGTTTGGTGCGACCGGGATTTAAACCCGCGACCCTCAGATTACGAGTCGAACACCTTAACCCACCTGGCCATGTCGGGCTTGTGTTTGTTTTTTGTTGTTTTGAACTTCGCACAAAGCTACTTGAGGGCTATCTGTGCTAGCCGTCCCTAATTTAGCAGTGTAAGACTAGAGGGAAGGCAGCCAGTCATCACCACTCACCGCCAACTCTTGGGCTACTCTTTTACCAACGAATAGTGGGATTGACCGTCACATTATAACGCCCCCACGGCTAAAAGGGCGAGCATGTTTGGCGCTGGGGGGATGCGAACCCGCGACCCTTAGATTACGAGTCGCACGCCTTAACACGCTTGACCATGCCGGGTCGCCCGGGCTTGTGAAAGTGTTTAATCAGATAAGATAAACATTGGCCAACGAATAGTGGGATTGACCGTTAAATTATAACGCCCCAACGGCTGAAAGGGCGAGTATGTTTAGTGCGATGAGGATTCGAACTCGCGACCCTTAGATTATATGTCGAGCGCCTTAACCACCTGTCATGCTGGGCTGGTTTTTAAATTTAGATATAGAGATGGTCTGAAAATAAACGGAAAAGTAGTGTGACATTTGGAAAATTGCAATGTTTTATTTGTCTTTCAGGTTAGATCGAATGAAATATTTTTTTGCATATGCATTTATTCAGTGCAAGTATTCTGTTTTCGGTACTGTTACTAAAATATATCTTGACCTTATTCTCGCACTAGTCACACATTGCCATAGATTATTTCCTTATGATGTTGCTAAACTTCACGGAAGGTTTCACTGGATATTTTGCTGGCTTATAAATAATGAAATCTCTACCGACATTGATCAGAAACAGGTTCATTGAATGCAAAAACATAAAATTTTCTCAGTGTTTGTTCACAGAATAACCGGACAATGTGTGTGAGAACTATACTGTGAGAAAATTGACCATATTGAACGAGTATGTAGTGATTAATTGTTTAAGTCTTATTCATTTATTTTTGTTATTTTGAGCTTTCTCTCTATTCAATGGTAATGCTTTTTAACATCCTTCTATATTTTCTGCACTAAATTTCACTTATTTGTCTTAGATAAAGACTGGTTTTACACTTTTCGCATACTGCAACAGCTTTTCTCTTTTTAATTTAATCACGCGAGAAGTTCAGATGAACTATTTAGTAAACTTTTTACCATATCTCCCATTACTGAGGTAACAGTTTTTCTTTAAAAAATAAGTGAATCTAAGAATGCCGCAGGGCATTAAGTGAATAAGATAGTAAAATGTTTTAGTTTTCGTTGAGTAAAATACTTATTGTCACCTGTTCGTTTAATTATTTTGTTACTCATTCTACGAACCTTGAATAATATATAACAAGAGGCTAACTGGTGTTTTATCGCTGCTACCTTTTAATCAACTAAACTGGTATGATATGCAAACATACCATACACTTCCCACACCCCTAATTAAGTCTTCTTCAAGCGATCTTTTCATACTGAGGATTTTGGTCTTAATATTTAAAGTTGGTCAAAAGAGTCATTCAGCCCCTCACACGTTTGGGTAACTATCGCATCATCTATATCTAATCTCTAGTAAGAATGATTGCTTTGTAGAAAGTGAATATAATATTTTGTGCTGACAACTTGACTGGTGTCCAAAAGATATTAAATTCCTTACTTTGAAGATAGAGTGGTATTGTTGTTGTATTATAAGTTTGGACATTTGAGTTGAAATGAAACATTAACTATAAGTTTTAGCATATAACTTTGATATAAGTTTAAGTTTTAATTAGCTTTTACTCTTAATCTCACTACTGAAAGTTCCCACATAACTTTAACTTAGCATGATCTAAAAATGCCACACATGTCTTCAACTATTATTATTGAGTGATTTGAATAAAGATAGCTTTCCTATGTGCAAACTTACGTCCAGTATCTTTCTTTGTGTCAAACTCAGTTGAAGTCAAGGTAAGTCTGGTTTATGCTCTGTAACAGATTTTCTTGCAAACATCCAGCTATCGTTCGGCTCCTGCTCCAAAACTTACAGTTAACGCAATGAACGTAGGAATAAAAAAATAAGAAGAAAGAGTTAAATTGTTTGTTAAATTCTATCGAAAGCTATCCAAAACGTAGTTGCAATGACTATCACTAAATTTGAAGTTATAAACTATTGTAATGTATTTAACATTGCATTTTACTTTACCTTTAACGGGAAGGCTATATCTAATATTTGTTTTCGCACATAAGTTATGTTCCAGACTTTGTTCTATATTATAGAGATGTCACACCATAATATCCCTTAACACTGCTAAAAGAGCGAGTATGAACAGTGACGGGATTCGAACTCATGACTCACAGACTGCGAGTCAAACGCCTTAACCATCAGATCATGCTTAGCCATAGTAGGAAAGGCTATTGGAGAAAAGGTATAACTACATGCAGAACACTGGCATAAAAATATAGAGCAATAACCTAGGCATACCCAATATTTTAGTATTAATGCCGTCATGTAAGCAATCTGATCTTCAGCTATGGACTTGCCCAAGGGTTATACCTATATATTAGGTCCTTCTGATAATGTCACAATACAGTCACGAGAGTTAAGATTGTGCAGTTTTGGATACTTTCCTGAAAAAAAGTTCTGATCAGGACTGTCAATACTAAATGTTCACAGAAACATCATTTCAAAGGGAGAATAATGTATAGTGAAGTACCATCATGCATAAAAGTGACGACAAAAGGTGTTGCAAATCAGACAAGATCGTAGTTGTCAGTTTTTGTAATTATCACTGTCTAGTGTTAATATACGTCTATAGGCATTAAACCCTCAATCACCTATAAAAATGGCCTCACAATGAGGTGAGCGTGGAATTCACGCTATACTATAACTTTTGGTAAATGACAATGTGGTAAATAGTGTAAAATATACTTCAGTATAAAATGCCTGATGGGAAAAGGTTTACAACTTCATATTTGCAATAAGAGTTAGAGCAAAATTTAACAATTTCTGATAACTGACTGTTACCAACTTCTGCGTCTCCTTAGTTTTATGAGTAACAAGAAAGACTCTTCCTTAGGCACTTTTGCAAAAATAATCAATGATTGTGGAATGTGCAACTGACTAGAAACATTATATTCGTACATTGTATGTGTATGCTATTTATATAGCATAAGCTGCATACAGGTTCTCAGCAGTAGACTCTGGTATGGTTGACTTTCTACTATTCTCTGTACGTATTCGATTGACCTTGTTCCCTAAAACTGTATATGGGTTGCAAATAGTTTCTGATACATAAAATATTTTTGCCAAATTAGTTTCTTAGTTGTGACAGAATGCTGCACTAACACTTCAGCTGTTAAAATAATTTTAGTAATCGTACACGGCTTTACGCTGACAGTATTGTGTTCAGTTGGTGCCATTTCACATTACTTTTGATCTTTTATTCCCATTGAATTCTGCTAATGATGAAAAACTGTGTATCACATGTCTTCCCATCAGTCATTTTTGTAGAATTGTTTGCACGGTGTTTTAGAACTGCTGAACAAGTATGGCATTACATGCAGCTATTGCCAATGAATACTATCTCGAGCAGAGCAAGGTAATATAAGATTTTCTTGTATTGTATATTTAAGAGAAGATTACTCTAAATTTTGTTTCCGTAAGTAAGTTTACTATTTTATTTTATATTTATTACAGAGCTATTAAGTGCTAACTGCTACTATCCTTAATTTTGAACTACTGATCAAAAGAAAGACAGTCAATCAGCAGTGCCTCTATTACTCAACATCTGTTCTAAAAACTGATTGCCACTCTCATATTAGACCCACAACATAAATTGAATGGAATAATTGTGATATTGTTTAGATTAAAATTCAGCTCCAAAATCAAGATTTCTAACGTTCGTAGGGTTGGTCGATTGGACTGACTCTATGTTGGAGAAGGCGTTTTGACTAAAATTCCGAATTTATTTCTTGTAATTACATGAAAGATAGAAAGTTTTTAGTCAACTGTACAGGTATGATGTACACAAAAAAGCAGATATGGTACATATTTATTTGTACTCAAGATGTCTGTGAATTACAAACATCAGTCTGACACAACCAAGTTGAGTGCAACATGATGTTCAAGTGAAGATAAAAAAACACTTTTGTTCATTGTACAGTTTTCAAAAATTCTAGAACATTTGAAATGCATATTTTCAGCCTTTCTTGGCATTCTTGTTATTCTTACATATTGTACCTGGTATTTACAGTTCTTTGTCACGAACTGTCGCTAAATTAATAATGTAGAGTCAAATGAGTAATTGATAAGTAACATTAAACAGCAAAACTGAATAGCATTCCAAAAAGTCTTGTATTTTACTCTTTGATCCACCACCCCACCTATATACATAGGACTAACTCGATATTTAAGTATGTAATGCAAATAAAGAACAACGTATATATTGATCTATACCTATATCAATAAAAAATAATTTTAAACATGATGAAAGTCAGAGATTATTAAATATTCAATCAACCACACTTTTTGCATTTTCATTACTTGTAATATTTCACTATTTCACTGAATGCATAAGGTATAGAAAATAATAATTTCCTTCTGAGATTTCCTCTTCAAGGTGAAACAGATTAAACAACTACGTTACGCTAACAATTAAGATGCCATCCATGTCATTATCAAGACAATAAAAAGTTTAAATATAGTATTAGGTTTTTCGGCCTTTCCATTTTTTAAACTAAACAAAAACTATTAATAAATAAAATTTGAAAATTTTAATGCCAACCATTATCATTCATATACTTATCTCGCTTTCTCTTAAACTCTCTCTCTTAAATCTAATGCCTTTGCAATATCCGAAGGCAACAACCCTGTTAAAAAATAAAACTGTCTTAGTTGAAGATGACTCCTATCCTGTCAGAATTTATATTTATGTCTCATAGTCCTACTAGCAAGTATGAAAAAAGATGATGCATCAACACTAATAGTTCCCTTTACAATCTTTAACACCTCAATCAGATTCCTTCTAACTATTTTTTCTTCTTTTTTCAAAATAAAACAAGTTGAAATATTTCAACCTCTCCTTGTATAACAGCTCCTCCATCCCAGACACCATTTTCTTAACCCTCCTCGGAATCCTTTTCCACAGCTCAATGTCGTTCCTAACGTAAGAAACTTAAGGATGAACAAAGTATTCTAAATGTAGTCCAACAAGTGATCTGTACAATGAAATTATAATCTCCTTAGACTTATATTTTAAAAAATATTACAAGTAACAACCAAATAAATCTCTGCACTTATGTATTTCTTTAATAACTCACAAATATAGTTTACGTATATCTAGTTTAATTTCTCTCAGCAAGCTCAGTTAACTTCATATAGTATGCTTTTGATTTCCTTGTCAGACCAGGAAATGACACATAATGTGGCTAACAATTTAGCATTTGTTTTACATAATAAAATACAACCCTTGAATCTATACCTCACCGCTAAAGTTTTATTAGATAAAAAGTAACTTATTAAATATTTACTTTGTAGTAGAAGGTAAATAAGCTAGATTTTTAAAGCAAATAAAAAACATACAGCGAAGCTAAAGAAATGGAGGGAAGAAATACATAAACAATAAAATAAATTACATTAAATTATAATTTGATCGCCCTCTATGAAACATGAACTTCTTTGTTTGAGAGTATCGAAAGGCTTCCCGCGTTTAATTTGATATTGTACATTGAACTGTTCGTTTAAAGTCTTCATAGTAAGTATAAGGTATAATTGATGTTTAAAACTTAGTTATTACAAATGGTTGTTTTTTGTTCTTTAAAGAAGAGTAATTCTCTTTTTAATTTTTATAGCAGCTTTCACTTTCTGCCCCTGGAGTGTGTTGGCTATTTGTTAAAAGTATTACCAATGCAGTACTACTATTAGTACGAGTATTAATGATATAATTTATATAGAAATATAGCAGACCCGTGTGCATAGTGTTTGAAAGGATTCTTTAATTTGTGAAATCAAGAGTTTTCCATTTACAAGGTGTCGACATCCATGAGGCTGTTTCAAGACAAAAATGCTAATACTTCATCAGAAAACTTTAAACTATATAGAAAGTGTTGAAGAGCATAAGCAACTGTGTTATAACTATATAAGCATAATATTTTTACATAAAAATGATTCCCCCTACATAATATTTAGCGTACTAAATGATTAACATTAGTTGTTACACTTTTATATTACATTAAAGGCTGCGTATATTTTACCTAAAATGATTGGCATTGGGTGAAAGAAACTAAGATTGTAACGGACATAATGTGGTTGAAATAATTTAACACTTTCTTTTGGGCTCGAACTTAAACTAAAGAATATTATAATAATTACTGCTACATGTTCCACACTACTATTAGTACTGATAGTACTAGGATAATTAATTACCTTTAGCTCTTTCAACTGCTAATGGATATACAGAAACTGAAATGTTTAAAAGATGATAGAAAAATTAATAGAGAAAAGAGAATAAAAGTTTATTTCCTTAAAAATCCAAAAAATTTAAAAACTTAAAATTGCTTATTCAGTTAATAAAAGTTATTAAAAGTCACCCTGCTGTACCATATAAAAGTGAAATGGCAGGTTTGTAAAACCAAAAATATATGAAAACTATAGATAAAAAGAAAGAAGCTTTTTTTAACCTCAGAATTAACCTTAGTACATCATATAGAGTTAACAAAGGTCTAATACTATTGTAGTCTGAGGAAGTGAATACTTTGTTTTCCTCCTCCTGATATTGTTCATGTTGGGAGATTTGCCATTCAGTTAAGCAGTGGGATAGGTGGGCCTTGTTCCTCATGTTTATCGGATCAGCATACTTTCGCTTATCTCCACCAAGAGGAGATGTATTTAGATTCTCAATAAATGGACCTGTACAAATCTAGTTTGGAATCTGTGATTACTTTACAGATCAGGGAAGCTTGTCTTTAAGGTCAAGAGTTCTTGGGTACTTGGACAGAAGATGAGTCTGTCCTCTATATGTGTGTTAGGTAACTTTTTTCAATACTGTGGCAATGGTTTAAGGTCCGTCTCTCAAAGGGAAAAATTGTTCTGATATATTCCAACAGTTCCATGGTGGTATCTACTTTCATGTCAAGGAGGCACACATTCTAGAGACCTTTGTTGTTGTTTTCTTTTATTTTGGATTTTCTCAACTGGGCTCATTCCCATGGTATCAGTCTCTTAGCATGTCATGTTCCAGAAGTGAGGAATTTAATTGTAGATTACTTGTTCTTACCCAGTTGGATTCTTCCTAAAGAATGGATGGTACATCGCAAGGTTGTACTCTCAGTTTGTGACTCATTGGAATTCTCAACTGCATTTGCTTTGGTCTCTGATACCACATTCTCAATCACTAGCAATAGATGCATTCAGTCAGGACTGGACAGATTTACATCTGTATATACTTTTTTCCTAATTTGGCTTTTGCCCTGGATTCTGCCCCTCAGTGTGGAGTTTTGTACCTGGTGAGGGGACCTGCCAGGGAAGGCTCTGTTCAGTTTACCTCCTTTGGGATCCAAACATCCACCCACGTGTTTGCCATGCACAGCAACCCGTGAAGGGGAGGAGAGCATTCTGGTGGCTGAGGGGTCCAACCCTAACACACCACTTTAGCCTTGAATTCCTGTAAATGGGCAGCCTTGGGGTGGCCCCTTGGGTCAATTTGCTGGTCCATTTGGGCTAGGGTCAAACAAGTACTAGTGTTGGATGTTCTCAACAAGTGTTGTGAACATTATATCTGATGCTGGTGTTTGGGTATAGTGCTCATGAAACCCTGGCATTGCTGCAGTGTCCTTGTTTGACATTGTAGTGTGTCCCCTTGCTCCATGGTAGGTGGGGTCAGTGGGCATAGAAATTTCCCTCTCTTTATTATGGGTACTCCAATTAAAAATCTCAATAAAATAGTGAAAAAACAGTCTATAGGTAAATGACCACATCTTGAAGATTCAGAGCAGCAATCCTCACCATCTGTACCACCTGTTGTACCTCATTTTCTTATATTGCACTCACTTTCAGACAAACCTTTGGGGCAAATGTATCCTTTTTTCATTCAGAAGGGGCTAGAGGGACTTGTTGGCTCTCCAAAGTCAGTAAAGAAGCTTCGATCTGGTGACATATTGGTGGAAACATCCACATCTCAGTACAGTGAACTCTTCTTGCATTCAAAGGCAATTGGGGATATACCTACTGAGGTAACACCTCATGCTACTTTGAATTCATCACAAAGAGTTATTGTTGAGAGGGATTTGAAGAACATCCCAGAGTCGGAGATTCTTGCTGGTTCTCCACCCAAGGAGCTTCTGAAGTGAGGCGTATCTCCACTTCCAAAGATAGAATTGTGGTGCTAACCAATGTCCTCATTCTCACATTTATGTCACCATGTCCACCTGCCACCATCAAGGTAGGTTATCTTAATTGTAGAGTACGGCCATACATTCCAAACCCTCTCCGATGTTTCCAGTGTCAAAAGTTCGGTCACTTGAAGACGTCATGTTGTGGTTCCTTGATGTGTGCTCGTTGCAGTGGCAAGGACCATGATGCCTACGAGTGTGAAAAGGACCCTCATTGCATCAGTTGCAATGGCTGTCACTCGTTCTAGTTTCGTTCTTGCCCTAAATAGTTGGAAGAAAAAGAGGTGCATCATTTGAAAACAGTTCATAACATTACTTATCCTTATACATCTCGGAAGTATGCTGCTGCACTTCATTCCACAACTACTGTGGGAGTGCAGACAGATATTTCTGTGCCTTCTAAAGAATCATACTCCAAACAAATGAAAAGTCTTTTGACTTCCATGGTTAAAAAAATTGATGAATCAACTTCAACACCTATCTCTGTCCCTTGTATACATTCAACCAAACCCCAAGATCCACATCCTTTGGTTCCAGGTACAGGCTTTCCTTGGATCCATCTTCTTCTCTCACCCCAAGATGCAAAACAATCATTCGTTCACATCCTTAGTCTCTGGAATCCCCTTCCAATGGCAAAGACCTGCCCAATCGATCCAGGGCAGGATCCATTGAGGTCGATAGACCTCCCTCACATAAGGACAGTAAGGAAAAAAGATGTGGTCATAAACAGAAGGGTTCTCCACCTAATTCACCTACACGTTAATAAAAATAGCTACCCTGATACAATGGAACTGTCGAGGTTTACATTCTAATCTGGATGACATCAAAACTGATTACTTCTTACCATCCTGTTTGTCTTTCCTTACAGGAAACATGAAACCTGCCGATATAGTCACCTTTTGACAGTTTTTTTTATACAGAAATGACAGGCTATGTGATGGAGGGGTGGCACTGTTTGTTGATCAGCATGTGCTCACCCTGTCTTTGCCACTTGACACACCCTTGGAGGCCGTAGCCATCCGTGTTTCTTAGGGTCATACCATCACTGTTTGTTCTCTCTACCTGTTACCTGGAGAGACATATGATCAATCAGACCTTAATGCTTTCATTGAACAGTTGCTGTCTCCCTTTTCCAACCTGGGGGATTTTAATGGACATCATCACCTCTGGGGAAGTGCTGATATTGATAGGAGGGGTCGCTTTCTAGAGCATATGCTCTCTGATCACAACCTTTCTCTTTTCAATACTGGTTTTTCTACTTATTTTCATGCACCTAGTCAGTCCTTTACTGTTATTGATCTCTCACTTTGCTCCCTTTCATTATTTTCCCATTTTTCATGGAGGGATGACAGCAGTCCACAAGCCAGTGATTATTTACCTATAATCTTGAGAGAGACTGGCCATGGTTGATGTCACCCAACCCGCATGCCCCTGTAGAAGCTAGATCAAGGAAACTTGGCCCTCTTTCACTGCCCTCACAGAACTTGATCCAGCCATTGTCTGTAAGCCATCAATAGCTGACTGTGTGGCAGCAGTAACTGACTGTATTATACTGTATTTCTAAAACATTGACACGTTTTCCACTATATCCTCATCCATGGTGGAATTCTGCCTGTGACATGGCATGGAAGATGCAAAACCGAGCCTGGGATACTTTGTAGATATCCCACACTCTCGAACAGCATTGCTTTTCAGTGGGCCCATGCACATGCTTGATGGGTAAAACAGCAAAGCCAGAAGAAATCTTGGATTAAGTTCACAACCAGCATATCTTCTACTACCAGTTCCAAAATCATATGGGACAAGATTCAAAAGGTCAGTGGGCAATATCACTCTGTCCCCCTCTCGATCTTGCTCACTGTTGGCCAGGAAGTGGCTGATACCCAGAGCATCGTCGATACTCTAGGTGAAAGCTTTATACGGGTATCTAGCACTTTTGCTTCTTCTTCCACCTTCATAGCCATCAAGACTTGGGCAGAGCAATAACTTCTTTCCTTTCAAGCTGTTTGTCTCTATGACTATAATCGTCCCTTTACAGTGGTGGAACTCAAACTGGCTCTTCATCGGTCTGGCAGTTCATCAGTTGGACCTGATTATATACACTATGAGATGCTGCATCATCTATCTCCTGCTTCTTTTGCTATCCTTCTGATTGTTTTAAACCAGATCTAGCAGGAGAATGTTTTTCCTTATGCCTGGCACCAGGGTATTGTCCTACCTTTCTTCAAGCCTGGGAAGGATCCCAAGATTCCTTCAAACTACTGTCCAATTGCTTTTACGAGCTGTCTCTGTACAACCTTAGATAGGATGGTTAATGCTCATTTTGTTTGGTTCCTTGAATCAAACAACCTTCTCTTGCTCACCCAGTGTAGGTTCTGACAACAGGGCTTCACCATGGACCACCTGATTCGACTTGAAACGTCAATCAGAGAAGTCTGTCTCAAATGACAACATCTTGTATCAATATTCTTTGACATTGAGAAGGCTTATGATATAACATGGAGGTGTGGCATTTTGCGAGATCTCCATATATATGTGTTACCTGGCTATTTGCCCATTTTTATTACATTTTTTTTAATGTACAGGAGATTCTGAGTTCGTTTGGGTTTGACACTTTCTCATTCTTTTCTATAGGAACTTGGAGTCCTTTGGGGCTGTGTTCTGAGTGTTACACTTTTCAGTATAAAAATTAATGCCATCACTGAACATTGCCCCTTTTAACCTTCGTATCAAGGCTCAGTTGGATGAATTGGGTTTGTACTTGGATAACATTGCTGTATCTACTGGTCAGTCCATCCCACCATGGCTTCTTACAGTCCTCAGTTGTGACCTATCTTTAAGTCATCTGAAAAAAGTATACACTCCTGATTGGAAATACTGTCTGCTATTTGCCGAATATCTTTTGAACCATCCTTCCATTCCTATTTATACAGATGGTTGGAAATCAGGTGACTGTGTGGGCTCTGCCATGGTTTGTTGTGTGCAGAATCCCATCTACAGCTTCTGTGTTCACTGCTGAACTGTACACCATTTCTCTTGCCTTGGATCACATTAAAACTAAACAGTACTCAAACTGCACTATTTATACTAACTCACTTATTTCTCTACTGGCCCTGGAATCACTTCACGTTAGTTCACACCCTGTTTTCACTGATATTCAAAACTGACTGGCCCATCTCTCTTTAACATCTGCTTCTATCCAGTTTTTCTGAATATCGGGCCACGTTGGTATTCATGGGAACGAGCTCGCTGACACTTCAGCTAAGTCTATCTGCTCTGGAACTATCACTGCTGTGCCTATCCCATACATGGACTATGGTCCTGTATTCAAGGCTTGGCTCCATGTCAGCTGGCAGTTGACTTGGAGTGAGCAACACGAAAACAAGCTTTTTCAAATTAAACCCTATATTGGACTTTGGCCGTCTTATTTCCGTAAGGATCGGCAAGAGGAATGTGTTCTAACTGGACTACACATTGGTCACAGTTTTTTAACTCATTATTTTCTTTATCTGGAACTGATGTACCAGTGTGTAGTTTGTGTAACACTCAGATCACAATAAGCCACATTTTAGTTTCTTGTCATCATTACGATTCACAACGGCAGCACCATTTTCACCATATTCTGTCTCAAGGTTTGTCCATAACGTTAGACAGTGTTATTGGTGATGGTGGCACTGTCCACCTTGCTAATGTCTTTAGTTTTTTGAAGGCCATTCATCTTTTTAATGCCATTTAAGTTTTAGTTTATACATTGCACCTTTTTAATGTAGCTGCTTTTTAAAAATCACAGTTCATCTAGTTCAATTTGAAATTAGAAACTGGCCAAAACATTAGATAACTCGAAACCAGGACTGGAAAGGCCAACTTCAGGTGACTGATGATGGTTTTTGTACTTACCTGTTAGTCTTTTTGGCAAGTTATGATTATTACAGTTATGCTACACAAAGTCCTTTACAACTTGAATTACTGTAGTTTTTTTCTTGACATTGTAGACTAGATGTAAACATTGGTTTTATGCTATTTATGTTTTCTAAACTTTTTGTTTTACCTTAATTTCCTTTTATGAATTTTACTAAATTTACTTTTAACTTTTTACCAGATGTTTGCACAGATAGCCTAGCTGCTTTGTGTCATAAAACACTAAATCAACCAACCAACCCTGGGTTCTGACTGTTATGTTCTACTCTTGGTTGCACCATATTGCCCAGTTCAAGCATAGTTTCTGCTTCAGTATCTTTAGGAATGTCCACGTTTACCACTTCAACATTGGCACTCTTCTTTGAGACAAGATTGATTAGACATACTCTATCCAGATAATTGAAAACTCAGTTTTCATGATGGAAGCTATGACCAAGATAAGGGTTTAACTTGTAAAAGGTTCTCTGTATTTAACTAAAATCTCTTTGTATAGCAGTTACAACCATTTATCAACAGAAATGGAATATATATCATCAGTTGTGTATTAAAAGGAATTTAAACCATCTTTATCCAAAAGTATATACCGTATTTGTTTTTATGACTTTAATATTTGAGAAGGGTTTTGATTTGTTTATAGTGTCTATATGCAAGTAATCTTTTTCCACTGTTTTCAAGAATTTTAAATGTTGAAATATTTTTAAACTTCAATTCTATCAGGTCTACTAATATACTTTTGTATGACCTTTCCAGTTACTGATTTGGGATTTTACAGTTCTTTGACACTGGCATCTCTTAACCTGTCATTCTATTAGAAGCAGATTTTGCACTTGTGATATAACAATAATGACTACACTGGTGTGAACCATTCCAATAAGTACATTTATGGCAACATGGATCACTTTGTGCTGTGAGGGCTCTTTTACTTGTGTTGTGAATATTTGTTTGTCTAGCATCCATTGCAAGTAACTTATTGACTTGGAAAGAAATATATATATATATTTTATCACTCTCTTGGCTGGAACTTTGTACAACAAATTTGCTTTTGATGGCATCTCCATGTAGGGTAGGATGAGATTCTTTCAGTCCTGCCTTATTACAAACATATATAGGTAACCAATATGCATATTGCATGGGGTCAAGACCAAAAAATAATGGAACAGCATTGTGTAGAATAGCAATATATAAATCAGTTTTCTTTATGTATCATTATGTAAAGGTTTAGTAAGATCCCAGACCCTTTCAAAACATCCCAGTTAAAAAAAACAACAAATAAACTGCAGTTATTTCTTTGATTTCTTTTTGCACCAATCTTCTTCTCTTTATATGGAGCTTGTCAACTGTGGTGACCTGGTGGGCAAACTGTGTATACTTCACATGAGAGGCACTTAACAGAACTTCAACTCTCTCTGATGTTACAACACTAATTTTTTTCTATCAGCTCAGACCATCTACTGCCATCAAGCCAGTCACTAAAGTCTTAAGAATAACTATCTTAATATGCAGACCCCTCTTCTATGACAGCTACAAATTTGTCTTCACCATGTGTTTCAGGATTTGTCTACTGGATCTGCTTAGCAAGGGTATATAAAGTCTGATCCATGGCAGTCACAGGTATCTTGCCTGGGTTGACATGCTGAATTGTTTCATTAGCTTTTGTCTTTGCATGTTTTACCATTGCAGCTGAATAAGTATTTTCTGTTAGAAGAGGTAGTAAGGGAAATTAGTTTTTGACTGAATTTCTAGCATGGAAAACCGTCCTCTAAACAACTACAGTTTACCTCTGACTATTTCAACTACATTTCAAATCACTGACATTCTTATGTTTTTTTTTGGTTTTTTTTATTTTTGCATAACAAACTGGATGGTTTCACTATAACCACATTCTTCATTGTAGAAAGTAAGTTGAGCAAATGCAATTGATTTTACTGAAAATATTATTTGAACTACTTTTTTGCATTACAGGCTTTTTGCATGTGATTATAAGAGTCACACATTTGTTATGATAAATGCATTTAAGTCTAACATTGCTATATTAGCAAGAATTTAATGTATCTAAACTTGACAGCTAATTCTATTAATATGCACATCAATTTCATCAGTACTAGTTTTTGAAACTTTCCAACAGCTTCATTACAAAAGAATTGTAGAGATTCTTGTGTTGTAGTGTTAGTGGGTACATTAAAACTTGATCAAGATTTCTTGGAACTAGATTCAAATGAACCATCATATCTTGGTGTTTCTGATTCTCTTTTTTAATATCTGTCTAGTCTTGTTGGAAAATTGTATATATATTCTTGTGATACATTGCATCATTTAACTTGAGAATCTGAACAATTCATATGCAGCCATCAAGATTAAGTTGCAAGTTTTTTGAAAGACATTCTGTTGAATCAAGCTGCCAATTTTTCTGGTATACAGTCATATCCAGTTGGATACCTCATACTTTATTTTTCAGGACAGATTAAAGATTAAGCATTTATGTTTGCCATCTAACTGACAAAGAAAATATAAAGCCTAGTCTGTTGTGAGATAACTACAGGATTCTTCTCTAAATGTAATAAGTTTTTTTTCTAATTGGAATAGACATTTTGTTATCATGAATATTCTGCCACCCCTACACCATTAAACAAAACTAGTCACCATACCACCACACAAGCTGATACTTTTATTGAGCATGTGCATTTGGAAAAGAAGAATTTAATTAACTTAAGCCATTTTATGTACTTATGGTGAGGTGCTGTATCTTCAAATCATGGGAAATGTAATTAAACCTGAAAAATAGAAGAAATTTGTTTCCTATGGTCTTTTAATGTTGACTTCCATCTCAAAACAGTCTCTATCCCTTAAAATTAGTGATAAAACACTACAATATTAAACTTTAATAGAAAGGGAAAGTATACAATATGCACATTATTATAAAAATATATGTATGTGTATTGTATAATTCTAAATTTGTTTTAATGGGTGTATGAAAATTAGTTTGCAATCTATTTTCCCAGATGTAGTTAATGATGATAAAAAATACTAGTTTACATATATGTATTTTCTTCCATCTGTTTATGTTCATAATTGTTACCACTGACATTTTCTTGTAGTTGTTTTTGCTATATTTTTGTTTTTATGGTGTTTCTTTATATTAAGTAATATTTTTTGGAGATTTGTCTAAACCTACTGAGTTAATGTGAATGTCTTTTTATTCACAAATCATTTTGAGGAATGGAAGCCATGCTTTAAGTATTGACTAATATAAAAAAAGTAACATTACTTCTTTAAATAAAACAGATTTGATTTGATTTTTATAACCTCCAAATTTGATTATAATATTAGTATCACATAATTTGTTTACCATTTTGTGTAAAAACATTTACTCTGATACTAACATGGCATACTTTTCTGTTCTGATTAAATTATGCATTGACATTTTTCAACAGTTTTTCAAAATCTACATTAACAAAGGCCTTTATTAAAGAGACTGATTTGTTGTGAACTGAAACTTGCAACATGTGGAACACAAGTGAGTGCTTAAAATTTATGGACAGATTACATTTTTTGGTAGAGAGATACATTGATCTTTTAATGTATTTAGTTATTTTTTCTTTTTTGTATGGAATAATATATTTATGGTTTCTTTAAAAAGCTATTTGTATTGAAAATAATATTGAATTGTAAATGCCACAAGTGTAATTGAGGTTTTTGGATATGTCTAATGATGCAAGGTGTTGTTCAGAGCATGCAAAGAAAAAGTTGAAGTAATTCTGTTTATGAACTAAGGACCTGATTCAAACTGCAGTACAAAAATTAAGTCAAATTGATTTGTAAATGAAAACAGGTATTCATTTTAAATGTAAAAATATTTTGGTTTTCAGCTATACAGCATACAGTTTTCATTTATAATATATTTAAATAATAATTTCTATAATCTTAAGTGCAGCTAGACTTCTTCATTACAGAATTATTTTAAAGTTGGTTCTAAAGCTATTCTTCAAGTGCCATTGTTGAAAATTGAACATACATCATCTATACCTTTATAATTTATCAAAGGAAGACTGCTTTCTAGATAAAAATTCAGGCAATTTTTGTTGAATCTTCAAGTATCATAATGCATGCTAAACTCATTTCACTGGATGACTTAGAAACCTTGGTGGAATGCTTCTAGTAAGCTGGGACTTTCTTTTATTAAAGTTTCTCCAATTTCTCTTAAGTCATTTTTAGTTCACAATCTTACACTTATCAACTTCATTTAGCTGAAACTGTTTGTCAAATTGATATGTTGTTGGATAATTTTTTTCATTCTACATTTTCCTAAACTTATTGGTTGTCTTCCCAACAGTTACACACATTTCTTAGGAGGGATAATATGAAGAAGTAATTCTCTATTTGGGATTGGGATTCTTTTGCACAGTATTTTTTTTCTCACTTTCTGAGTCTTTTCCCCATGTACTTGTTTTCTTTTCTATTTCATGTTCATCTAGTACAGGGGTCACCAAACCTTTTTCACAGGGGGCCAGATTACTTGGGGAATGAGAAGTGCAGGCCTCATGATCATTATGTTCAATACTCATAAGCTAGAAGGAAAGCTCTCTGTAAAAGACTTAACACTAAGTTTAAGATGCCACATTAGCCACATGGGAGTAGCATGCAATACACACATATAATAAAATACAAACAGAAATACAACCAACATTTTTATTTACCAAAGGGTTATCAAAGAAGGTGACATTAGCAAAAACAATTGTCACATCTCACATAGTGAGTTCATATCTGAATTTCACTAGGCCAGAAAAAAGTTAGCGAGATTTATGAAATTGGCATTTGGCTTTCAAAATATCTTAAATATTCGGTTTTGAATTGCTGCATCCAATCATTAGAATTGCTTTCAAGTGTTCATCAGTCAACCTTGATTGATGTACCGACTTCACATATTTCATTTTTGAAAATGCTTGTTCACAAACATAAGTTGTTCCGAACACTGATGCCATACCAGATGCGAACTGCTTCAGCTTTGAAAAATCATCTTCAGGTATGCAGCTGTAAAATTCAATGAGTTGCCCCTCTCTGTGTTTTGCTTTCAACAAGTCATTTCCTTGCAAATTGATGACCTCCTTACTGACACAATCAAAAGGATTCTGAAAAAGGAGAATGTCACTTTTGATTTTGTTGAGATCCAAGAATCTCTCTAAAAATGCTTATTTAAATCAGCAATAATCTTTTTCTGAATCTCCAGGTTGACATCATCTGTGATTCCAGCATGAAACTCATTGAAACACTAAAAATGAGAGAGGTTTCCTCCTTCCAAATGTGCTTCAAACAGTGACATCTTTCTCTGAAATCCTTTAATGATTCTACAGAGATCACTGAAGTTGTTGAAAGGCTGATACTTTCAAAGAAATTGGCTTTTTCAGGACACTGCTCATTTGCTGCTTCCATCATACACTCTTTGATGAAGTTGCTATCAGTAAAAGGTTTTCCTTGCTTGCCATCCTATGCACTATTTTGTAACTTGTATGAGATTTATTTTCAGCAAACTTTTTCGTGAAGAGATATTTTGAGATTCTAAAGCACGTTTCATGGATTCAAATTTCTCAGATTGGAACTTTCCTGAAAATTTCAAATATGTTGATAAATGTTTTGTTTCATAGTGACACTGAAGATTGTACTCTTTCAAAACGGCAACACTTTTGGTGCATATCACACAAGTAGCTTTCTGGTTTTTTGTTTCCACAAAGAAGTACTTTTCTCCCTATTCTTCATTGAAAGCATGACACTCAGAGTAAACTTTTCTTCTTTTAAAAGCAGCCATAACGATGGGTGAAAAAAAACAGGATCTGAAAATGAAAAACACAGAACGCTGTGAGAAAAGTATTGTACTGGTCCAAGAACGCACAAACAAAATGTATTGAAATGTACATTTGCCACGACACTTACTTAAGAACGAGTTATGAAAAGCGCATAACCTGACTACTAAGAGAAATGAGCTTGTGAAGCGGTAACCCTAGGCTGCTGAAATTACAATACGAGTTGATAGGACGAGGGTTAAGTCTGTACTTATTTTTGAAATCCTAATGCTTTCATAGATACGTGCCTCGATATGAATAAACAGGCAGCAAGGACAAAAGAAGAATTTTCCTATTGGTTAAAAATGCATGTGACAGCCTTGTTTCTTTTTATCATAACTTCTTGTGTTTGTGTTCCAGCTTAAAGCAACCATCAGTGTGATTTATTTTGTTATGACAGATAGACATTTGATGAAATATCGCTTTGTATTTCCAAGTGGCTAGGTGCTGGTGGGCCACACAAAATGACCTCAAGGGCCGTATCTGGCCTGCAAGCCATAGTTTAGTGAACCCTGATCTAGTAGGAGTGTTACAACATAATTATGCCATTGCTGACTTTTTTTCCATTTTAATGGTTGTTCTTGATCTAAAATTTGATGTTTTACACCAATGATAATTTAAACCAATTGTTTTACGTAACTAGATTACTATTTTTAGATTATGGTCAATAAAAATGTATATGAGTTAAGTTTCTTCTTGTGTCAGTTTTGTGGCTAAGAATACTTATTCTTAAAATTAAACTGTAGTGGATTATTAAATTTCTAAACCATTATCATTAGTTAAAGCATACCAGAAAGTGCAGAAATCAAGTTAGTCATCCATGTTGTTCAAGGTGTTTATGACAGATGACTTGTGAACTGTCAGTGTAGGTTATTGCTTTGGGTGGAGGATGGTGATTAAAAGCACAGATAATAAAGCCATAAAATTAAAAGAAAAGAAGAGCAAGTGTTAAGAGTTAAAAATACAAACATAATACAAAGTGATGCATTAAAAAAAAAGTATTCATTTCATATTTTTCAACTTTTCAGTTCACTGTACATTCATAATTTCTTTACAGGAAGTGTTAGGATAGAGAAAATAACAGCTAAAATACTAGATGCCCTTTCTAAAGGCTTCCTCCACTAAAGTCTTAAGAGTAAATAAAACCAAAATTAAGAATAATAAATATTTTTATTTCTTGCTTTTCAAGTTCATGTGTCATACTGTGTTGTAGCCAATAGGTTTTGCATAATTCATTGCACATGCACATTTTACTTGTGTCACAACAGTACAAACTGCATCACTAAGTGTCTTTTATGTGATATCATTTTGGTGTTTATTGACTGACTGACAGACAACAGTAATATATCATGGTGCAAGTATTTAAAACACATAACCTCCCCCAGGCATACTTCAGCTTCTCTTTTGGGGAAAGTTTTAGATAAAAAAAGGTTTGATGTTAATTTAGAAGGTTCTGAAGGTTATACAAATGTAATACCAAAAAATAATACAAAAATATATTTTTATGCTTTCTATGAGAATGTCATTTCTCTCAGACTTACTGATCAAAGGGTTCATAAGTTCTCAGACAAATCTTCAACAGAAATACTTCCTTAAAAATTTCTTTTTTTATATACAGCAGTTTTGTAATGTTAACTAAAAGTGTTAAATTTTGTTAAGATACACTTAGTAACTTCAGAGTTAAATACAGTGTCAGATTGGCCTACTTTATACTTAATGTTAATAACTTGTTGCTTTCTCTCACTTAACTATCCTTCAATCCAATTAAGTAGTTATTTTCCAGTATCCACCAGTGTGATGTTTCAACCTATCTTCTCTGTGGAAATGTGTCAAATGTCTTTAAAATCTAAATATACATATCCTTTCATTCACCTGTATGATACAACATTCTTTCTTTAAAAAAACTGACAAATTAGTAAGGTGATTTCCATTTAGTTAATATGTGTTGATTTTCTTTTGTTATTCTGTATTTCTTTTAATGGTTTTGTAAATCTTTAATCTAATTAAGCCTTTTTTTCCACTACAGAAGTAATTCTGCTCTCTTTCTGTCAGTATTGGCCTTTAAAACATTAATGATAATATCAGTATATTTGCATAACAGCAGGTTTAGGTCAGTTCAGGTTTTTTAGTCTGCTCTAAGTTTCATATTTGTTTTAGATGTAAATACAACTTAGTTACTAAGCTTGGTAAATTATAGTAAAATTCTATGATATTGATAATGTAATATATAATTTTTTGGTTATTCAGCTGTAGATATATATATAAAACCTAAAAACATTGTTTGATATCCTCCACTTACAGAAATTTTAAAAGGCTTAGGAACCTATGTTCAGCACAAACAAATTTAAAGGCTGTAGCTGGAAGAGATAATTGTTTGCTTTACTTCATTTATTGGTCTATATTTTAAGACAAATAACTTTAATAACTTATTACTAAGTGGTAATAATCTACATACGTATATACTGTATTAAATAAAGTAAAAACCCTATAACCCAAGTGCTTTTGAAAGATGGGTCTTTCTTCTTCAGAGGCAAACTGGGAGTGGTGGTGTAATCGAACAGGTGATATATAAAGGGAGTTTAGTGGCATCATGAAGGTCATCAGGTTTTCCAGGAAATGTTTATTTCTCTGTGTACTATTGTAAACTCCTCATTTTTGTTACCATGAGGTTGATGGTGAGAATTAAGTGAAAAGGTGTTAGGGATATTTTAATTTATAAATGGCTAAATATATGAATATTTAAAACTATACTTAGGTGTTTAAGATGGAGACTAATTGAAAAAGATATACTAATCAATTTTTAAAAATAGGTATGAAAAATTATCTTAAATAGTAAGTTTTAGGAAATTCAGCTTCTATATTACATGAAAAAATAAGCACAGAAGAAAGTTGTGAAAAAATGTATATAATGTATTGTATCTGAAATTTAACTATATATTACAAAATGCTAGTCCACTAAAACACAGCCAAGACAGAATCACATTATAAAGACTAAAGGTTAGTTTCATATTAATATATATGGTAACATGAGCAGACAAGCATCACATCAATACAAGTTATGTTATATTGATCAGGCACGACTGGAAGGTCAATATAATAAATCAACATAAATATATAACATTACGAGACTTAAGCTACTTAAATAAATGTTTGTATCTTTGTGTTATGTATTCATTCTAGCACAAAACAGCAGGCAAAATGTATAGTCTTGCTGAAGACAAGCATTTGAAATATATTTAGTAAGTTTTAGACATTAGACAGATATTTGAGATTTTTAGGACAAAGAATAGTTTTTTAAACATAATATGAAAGCTAAGTAATGAAAGTTTTGATATTTTCACAAACAAATGTTAAGCAACAATACTTCATTATAACATCTGGTTTTTGTGTACCAAAACTTGTAATCTGTACTAAAAGTCCACTAAATTTTGTGAAGATACAATTACTGCATCAGTTACACTAAATATATAACACATGCAAATACATATATGAACTCACGTACATTATACTGAGCCCAATGCAAAATGGCTCATGTTATGCAAGTTTTAGGTTCATAATTTTATAAGAAAATATTTTCAGAAAATTCTAAGTCTTACCCTACTAGGAGAATTGTGACATTTGTTTTCTTGGTATTCTGTTTTCTATAGTTTAGTTACTACCTCTGAGAAGCATAGAATGTAATGTAAATTACTCATTAAAATATTGTCACTACTCAGACAAAGCATAATTTTTGTAGTCTTCAATCTTATTTGGTTACAGTGCCATAAATTACAAAACACCTCTTGCCACACCCACCTGTTACATTCTCTTACACATATTACCAATAGTTCTCTCTGATGTTTAATATTGCATTATTTATGACCTATAGAAGGTTTTAACCTGTGAAATAATGTATTATATTACATTATATTTTGTTTCCAGTGCAAACTTTATTCTTGTGGGAATCATCACATCAGTGTTAGCTGAATTCTTAATGGCTCTAGTTGCATAGCTAGAAAGTATGAAAAATTATCAAAGTTAATGGATACTGTCTTTACACATGTTGTTATTCTGTATTCATGGGTTAGTTATTTAATTAAACAAACAATTACATATTGTAGTGGCATTAGTTTAAAAAGACAGGATTAAGTTTCATAAACAGCAAAAAAAGGCTCCTATAAGTATTTATGTCTTAGTTTCATGTGTATTTTTATTTATTATTATAAAAGTAACTATATTTTAAAAATTAGATAAGTTTAGATCAAAAAAGTAGTAGTAATATTTTTCATAAGTCACAAATTATTTGTGAGTTACATGATAGGGTAATGCGAGCTACATGTTTACCGAGTGATTTACAACTTGCAAGATAGGATTATTAGTTAAACAGATGTATGCTGTTTAGGTGAACAAACAATTTCCTTCACAAATTTAAGTGTCATTCTATAAAGAAAAAAGTATAGGCTTTTTATGGTGGTTATGATGTCAATCAAATTGACTAACTCTGACTAGTTAGGCTGGAGAAAATAACAGATAAATTACAAGTTTTACAGAAACAAAGCTTAGATTTATCTAGGAGGTTTAAACAATTATACAAATGAAAATCACTTTGCACTTTGACTAGTGTAAAAAAATACTATATATTCATGGACAAATCTTTAGTAAAAATACTGCTTCAAAAATCAGATTCTTTTTGTGCAAAAGTTTGTAATACCTATTGAAAGCTTGAAACATTTAGTGAATATACCCAGAAGATATTAACAGATATTGCTTGAAAACTAAAAGGCCAATTTGAAGTCAAGTTGTAGGTTAACTCAATTGACCATGTAGCAAGAGAGTTACTTTTATAAAAGATATTTGGTTTAATACACTGTAGATGGGTGCTGGAGCTTCATAAAAACAGTTTGTCATGTTTAGTGTAGTTTTTGTACTAAAGAACAGTAATAGTACACAAAGATTATCTAATCATTCTATAAAAGTAATGGTTATTTGATACAATTTATTTTTATTTTTTTAAATAAAGTCAATTTCCAATTGTTTTTAAAACTATCAAGAAAAGTACGTCGGTGATTGTGATGTGTAAATTTTTGTTATTCTTGAGTTATTATCAGTAGCAGCATTCAACAGGACTTGTCAGTTATTGGTACTTGGAGTTTTGTTTTTGTTTTTCTGTTTTATAAAAATATCATTTAGAGGAAAATCATCTATTGATTAAGTATTTGAATACACATTATATGCATAACATTTATGCAGTTTTAACTTTGGGCATCAGTGACTGCAATAAATATTTATTTATGAAGAGTTGTGATAAATTTTAAGTTTCATAGTCATAGGAATTTTTTCTGATAAAAAAAAATGCATCACTAATATAAAGAATGACTTGATTAAACTTTTACTAAATGTTTGATCTAAAAATTTAGATTTCTTCTGAACTGTTAGTACTGAAGTGCGTATGTGTGAATGTAAACAAAAATGCATTAAAGAGTGTTAAATATTGAAACTGTATGTCCATTTAATTTTATGCTCTATGAGCATTTTTGTTAAGATTTATAAAAATTTCATGTTAACTAAGATTCTAAATACCTAACTTCATAAGCAACTAATTTGAATTAACAGCAAAAGACATTTCATTTGTTTCTTATTTAGATATGGATCAGCATAGTTTTGATCAAACAGGAGGGGGTTTTCTGAACTCTTCAGGGAATTTTGGATCACCTGCTATTGGTTCTCCTAATGAAAAGAGGAAGGTGCGTATTTAATGTGTAAAACAATTTTAAGAATTATATGATCTATATAAATGTAATAGCTGAGAGTAGAAAGTTTTTGAAAAGAACATTTCTATTAAGACAGTTCATAAGCTTGTTACATTTGAGTTATGCAGATGGTAAAACAATTTGCACATGTCTTTTAAAAGTATTATTTAAATTAATTAAATGAATTTGATTAGTCTCTGAAAAAATGTTCATTTCTTGGTTTTAAACCATATTTTCATCTCAGTTACAACTTGTTTTGTGTGATTTTGAAGTAATTTTTGTTGGTTTGTAAAACTAATAAATGCTTTTCTTGGTTTATAAGGTTTCTGTTTAATTTTCTTTTCTTTTTTTTATTCTAACATTTTGTTATTACTAACATTGTGTAACACTCACTGTTGTTCTTCATGACATTGGCAGTGCTGGATTAGTATTGATATATATATACAGCTATATCATTTGTCTGTGGCATATTTCTCACCAATATTCTGTTTGGTAAGATGTTATCCTCAGATCACTGAATGCATCAGTGGTAATAATTGACTACTCAGCATTTGCATTAGTAAATCTGCCTGATAGGGGTTGTGATATCTCATGTACAAATAAGTTTAATAAACATTTCACACAGTTTTCAAAAAGAAATATTTGCAAAAAAATACTTGATAAATGTGATTGAATGGCAATCTATTCTAGACTCATAGTAGGAACTATTTGATTGTTTTTGGGAATCAGTTTTTGTTTTGTTTATTACTTCTGTGTATATTATGGTATTGAACATTTCAAAAGTAAAAATAATAATATATCCTCACAACTAAAGTATATATATCTCTGGATCATAGGAGATGGAATTTTTAGTGTGTTCAAACCTATCCAGCCAAGCTGTCACATGCCCTTCTGTTTTGTTTAGGCTAGATATGGGAAAGCTGTACTGTAAGTTGACCTGTCCCTCTACACAGTGTAATTTGGGCCACAAGAGTGTAAGTTTAAATAAAATATTCAAGGGAGGTCAAGGTCTTCATAAAATAGTAATGAACTATAAATATCATATGAAGAGGATGCCACTAGCACCTTTTGTATAAAATGGCTTAAATGTCTTGAAATAAAGAAATTGTAATAAAGTGATCTATAGTTCTTTATTACTTCTTGAGTACAAGTCTCAAGTGTGTGTATCAGGTAGTTATATGGATCACTGAAGGACAAATTAGACCATCTCATAATACCTTTCTTGCCTGTGAAGAAATAAGGATCAGGGAGATTAAAAAACAACCACGTTTTGAAAGTCATTTAAACCTTGAAAATAACTAGATTTTTTGGCATAACACATTGTTTATTTTAGTTTTCTTGGTTAAAGAATAATCTTTCCAAAACACCACCTCTCCTCAACACTTTAGCTTTATCTTGATAAAGTTTCTCTTCTCTGCCAATCTGATCATTGATATGAATTATACCTTGCTTGCTCCAATCTTTTTACCTCATTATACTGCCCGTAGCAATTTCAGTATTATGAATCTCTTCACCTGCATGCCTTGTAAAAGACAAATTTTATATAAGGGTTAAGTTCTGTGGGGTCTCAACTCAGAGGTTTCATATAAGTATGGAAGAATTTCACCAAGAATTAGTGTGTTATTCAATTCTTAGAAGAGAATTAGTCATTCATTTCACATTTTCTCCTTTATTGTCTCTCATACCATTTGGTTTTCTACTTCTTAAGGACCTTCTTGCATCCAGCCATTGAGCTCAAGTCATCTAGGATCTTTGGCGCAACAAGCCAAAGAGCATGTTGACTTCTATTTCAAGGGTTTTTATTTATGGCTGTTTATAGCCCCAAAAAGAGACAGGAGATTGGTGACATTTTTTGTCTCAGTTGCTTAATCCAGCCAAGTCAGTTTATAATGGAGGTGTTTCTTTCCCTTTGATGGTTATTTTCACCCAGCCTATGGATTGCAAAATTCACACTCATCATTACATGAATGACTGGCTTCATTTGGCATAAATTCACAATCTCTGTTAGCAGAAGCTACAAAAATTGGATTTCTTATCAAATGGGAAAAGTCTATTCTTACTCCTACACAGTACCTCATCCATTTAGGGGTGATTTTTAGTTTCACTGTTAAGGTCATAATACAGTTGTCACTTTCACCACCAGTATGTGCATTTCTGTTTCTCTTTTAGGGACTTAGGCATCCATGGAATTGCTCATTCCTTTGGGTCAAGCTCACTTGCAGATCCTTCAGTGGTGATTTTGGAACCAGTGGGACATTTGCATAGATACTCCAGTTGTCCAGTAGTCTTGTTGGCTTCAAGTTTGCAAGACCTTGGCCAGTCGTTGTACAGGGAAAACACAACAATAGTTGGTGTCCCTCTACTGCTTCCATGTCCAGAGATACATCGTTTCACCCCAGTACTTGGGATCCTACTATGTCATTTGACTTATCCCCTGTTACTCTGATAGGCTGGATTCATCATTTGCTTTATATGGCTTACTTCAGGTTTTGATTGGAAAAATGGAGTCTTCTTAGAGTCTTAACTCATGAACTTCAACATATTCTGATCTCCCTAGCAGCTCAGTTGCTTCTCTCACTGTAAGAAATTGTACATGCTGGTATCTGGTCCACACCTAATACCTTTATATTTCACTATTTACATGATTTACATGTTTCCTCCACAGATAGGTTTAGGCTGTTCGATATATGCTCTGGCTCAGTTGTGACAGAGTTGAATAACTTCATTACATCTGTGTTCTATTTCATTTCAGGGAACCTCTCTTCATTATCATTTGGATCCTACTCAGTGATGGGTGCTGCCTGGCCAGTGATATTTTTTTCTATATCTGCACTAGCTACAAATAGACTAATAAATATAACTCCTGGTAGAAATGAACTCTGTTTAGATGGGGTGTTCCATAAGATCATCTTGGCACTTTCCAGGTGGTACTGTTATTCAGTATCATGCATAATATACAATATTGGACTTCCATTCATGGACTATCATGAGTAAAGCATAAAGGGATTTTCCCCATCCCTGCTGTTTCCTGGATTGTATAAATTTGGATTGGTTAATTTTTCAAAATAGAGATTTTAGTTCATCTGTTGCACTGTCTCTGGAATGTTTTTACTCAGAATTCCCAGTGCAAATTTTTCCCACACTTTTACATAATGGAGCATGGGATTTATTGCCACTCCCAGTTTTCAGTTGCTGAGGTGGTGAGTAGAGGTCTTTTCCTTCTGAGTGATGTTAGCTATTCCACTTAAGGAGAAGAGGGCAAAGCTAGACACCCTTCCATTCATAACTCTGGATTGTTTTTACGAGATGTTAGGTTAAAGCAGGACCAGCCTATGTGTGAGCCTCTTCATAATTCTTGTTCAGAGATAACACTTCACTATCCAGTTGTGTTGAATAAAGACCTTCATTTGGGTCTTTATATTACTTTTCATGATCATGGAAGAGGGTTCTTTGACCCCTTAAAAATACCATAGGCAGGAGGTGTTACCTTGTTTCTCAGGTTGGAAAGATAGAATTTAGGTTTCTAATCCCAGGCTGAATTATCTGTTTTTTTCAGGTTAAGTGAGGTGGGAATTGCCCTATAATTCTGAGTTCACTTTATTGCATTCTGTGCTTCTTCACATTAAGAGGAAGGTGTGTTCATTTGGATGCTACTTTCCTTTTCTTCATGATTCTAGTGGCTCACATACGGCATTCTGTAACTTTTAGGTTGGATTCCTGGACTCATAATTTTCAGTTCAGTTTGTTGCATTTTGTGCTTCTTCTGGTTGGGATGAAGATTTGTTCACTTGTATTGCTTGCCTTCACTTAGTGATTCTGTTGGTTTGACAGGCAACATTTTGTAACTTTCAGGTTGGGCTCCTTTAATATCATATTACTATAATATAACACTGCACCTTGAGTATATAGCCCTGTAATTCCAGTGCAATGTATTTGGGGCCTAAATAGCTTGTGAATGTTTATATTTCTACACAAGGTGAGTGTTGTTTTGCAGGAGGAACCAGTTTTGGAATAGATGTTCCTCCTTGCACGTTTATTTTCACAGTGTTTTGGTTTTGATGCTGTGGCTTTTTGTCTTTGTTGCACATGTATCTGATTTCACAGTATCTGAGTAAAGAGCATACGTATTCCATATGTATTGCAGATCTCACTAGTGTGCAATTCCATATCTCATTTTACATACATTTTCTACCCAGAGCTTTTTGCTCTCACTGAACCTTCCACCTTATCATTATTGGATAAGTAAAGTGTGAAAGGAGGTGTGTTTCAGAAGTTTACATTGTCCTATACAAAAAGATGTGTTTTCAGTAATACGTACCTTTTCAGACTATCCCACTGTTTTATGCAACTGTTTACAGATGCAAATATTAATAATCACTTTGGGGGAATTTAAGAAACCTACATGCTTTATTGGTAACATGTTTAAGCCTGTGTCAATGGGATTATATCTGTGAAGTTATACATGGTAATACTATAATTCTGAATTTACTGAATGTACCTTCATAAAATTTGGCATACTTTCAGTAAATACTATAAATCTATGGTACACAAAAAATTCTACTTTTTAATAGAAGTATATTTTTTACTAAAGGTTTTTGAATTTATGAAGCCTTTACTTAGTCGGTTAGACTAGTCTGTATGCAAGACACTTTCAGGTTAAAAATAAAAATACTTTTTATTACACAGTTTTTATATTTCATTTGTATAACCTCCTAAAAATATCATAAGTTTAGTTCTGTGGAACTTAATGCTTATATACTAGTTTCTATATCATAACACTAAATGTAGCAATATTATCATTGTAAAATAAAGTGGAGATAAAAAGTCTCTGAATGGATAATTTGTGGATTAATGGTCTTCACAGTTTAAACTCTTAACATTTTCACACCTGTTGTCTTTCATTTTATTGCTGTAGCTTTAATCAGTAGATCATTAGCAGTAATTACAATGAATGAATGAAGTGTATAATCCACGTAATCTTTGAGAGAAATCATAATCGTGTTGGACTTAACTTTTTTCTCTTATTTACTTCTTCAAATAAAAATTCATGTATCTTTAACATATGCATCTTGTAACACATCAGATTCATCAAGCACTAGAAGATGATGTCCAACTACTATAACTATGTAACTAGGTTAGAAGAAAAGATGCATTGAGTTTAACAATGACAATTGCACATGAATTATCTGAGGAGCACTCTCTAAGTTTGTCAACCAAACAGAAATAAACATAATGAGATTGAGCTGTAAAATTGTTTGCTTTCTAGTGGTTATAAACATGCCTCTCCAACAAAGATATGTTTTATAGATAAATTTGTTTAAAGCTACAATAAGATAGGAGAAGCTTCACCGATAGATACAAGAACTTTAAATTTATATCTTGGCAAATCAAAAAGATAGGAAGTTCAAATTTTATGTACTGATCTTTTGGTATCTAATTTGTGTTTTTAATTGGTTGTTCACTCTGAAACCCATAAGAGTTTATAAAAACATTTTTTTATAAAGGAATAATGAAAAGGGAGGTTGTATGATATGATGCAGAGAAATGAAAATTGAGAATTTATTTAAATACTTCATTTTGAAATTCAGTAATTACAGCTTAGTTTATATAAAACTTTGAATTATAAACTACATTTCACTGCCAGATATTTTAATACATATTAATAAATTTGTAAAGCAACCCTTTTAAAAATGATGCACGCTTTTGGCTGAGTAAAGATTGCATAGTTAACAGGCTTACATGATTTATCACAGTTTCTAGCTGCTAAAACATGAATAACATACTTTGTAAGATCAATTGAAACAATCTTAATTTGTTGTAAAAATAAATTTAAATGTTAAAATTAGTTAAAAGATATAACCAACAGAGCATTGGCTGAAGAGTATAGTGTTCAATTTTCAGTTACTAATTGAAACTTGGCTGTGCAGTCTGTACTGTATTATCAAAAGCTGTTGGATAAATTGTTTTTTAATTAATAATGTGTTTTATCAATGACACTAAAATCAGTAGGACATTTACTGTCCAACTATGACTGTCAAAAGACTTATTCTAAACTTAAATATTTTTTGTAACTTAGAATTCTAAGTTATGCATTCTTGTATGTTTATTAGAAGTTATATAAGTGAAGATTAATTTGTATTAGTTTTGAACTTCTAAAATTAAACTTGGGCATTAAACATCAAAATGGGTTCTGTTGCAACATATTTATTGGAACATGTCATTCAAGATATTGACAATATTAATGAGTAACTGACTTTTCCTTGTTGTACTGCAAGTATGTAAACTCAGAGTAGGGATACAAGTTTTTGATTGTATCTCTTTTTATCATCATGTTTGTGCAAGGGATCATGTGCACACTTAAATTTTATGTCTATAACTCCATGCACATGTTTCTATTCAAATATGATTGTTTTCAGTAGCATTTCTCAACGTGTTGAGTGATTGCTGTATCAGTATAAATATGAACCAAAGTCCAATGTAACGTATCTATCAGTGAATAGAACTACCAATGATTTGATTAATGACCATTACTTGTGTATGCTGTAACCTTATTTCTGTAATGTATATACTATGAATCTTTTTGTATGTAGGTGTTAGTACTATCTGGAAAGAAAATTAGGTAATGACATCATTGCTTTCTTCTGTCAATAGGTTGTCTGCAATCGGGCAAGAATGGTTGAATATCATTTCTTGGTGAATGATATGTCAAGATTCAAGATAAAGAAAAGCAGACAAAATAAAAAAAATATTGCTTTTATGTAACACAAACATTTTGGTTTATCAAAACTGAAGAAAATTCTATTGATTAACCCAGTACAGAGTTTAATGAGAACCCCATCACAGGGTTGCAAAGGCTTTGCATGGATATTCTTTAAAGAAGGAATTATGAAAACCAGTTCATATAACCGAGACTTATTTATTTGAAGCAGTTTTTGTTTTAGGTGTTAGCAAAGTTTGTATGTTAAAATTGCTATTTGCAAAAAATCTCCATTCTGTCCAGGTGGTGTGAAGTATCAGCTTTCAGTAAAGATGAAAGTGTCTAGAATTACCAACACTCATGCATAAAACTGAAACACTTTGGCCTGTTCTCACATTCACATTAACATCTTTTATAGTACGTCATTGTTATTTGGTTAACTGGATTCAGGGCAAATTCAGCATTACATTACACTGATCCAGAAAGTGCAGCAGATTGCAAAATTGTCTTCTGTATAGGTATTTGCAGCACTTTACCTCATGTCAGAGTTTTACGTTTTTCAAAAACCTCACTCAAATCTCTAAAAGATGGCAGCAGCTTTGCAATACCATAAATAAAAAGTGTTTGGGGTCAATCTGAATATATTTTGGGAACATAACGCATTTTATATCAGTACTGCCGATTCATCTGGTATTCAAAACTAAAACTCGTATGATTAGTACAGTATTTTGCTGGATGATGAACCAAAGTGTACAGAAGGAGAATATCTTGGGTCACATCTGTAATTTTACTGTTATCTGTAGGGAGATCTATAGCATGTAGATTATGAGAAAAAAAAATAATTTCAGCCTTTTGGTGATATATTTATAAATATTTAGCTTATCTTTAGAAGCTTGTAAGTTTTAAAAAAAAGTGCTATTCCTTGGATTTTCTAGTTTTTGTCATCTCAAAATTCAAAAGTTCACAGTTTTCAAACTATATGACCAATAAAGATGTAGAAAAAACAAATATTTATAGCTGTTTCACATGTTTACAGTTTTTGTCTACACAGGCAAGTAAGTATAATTATTGGTATTTAATTAATTAATGAGGCTGGTACTTCTAGCTAATGCTGTAGTGAAAGTTAAGAATTAATGACAGTGGCAGGTAGCCTTAGTAGCTTTTCAGTAACAAATATGGGGTAAGCAAGTTTAGTGACATTATTTTAATTACTTGTATAGTTGGAATAATAAAAATAGTAACAGTAGTAAAGCCTAATTTTAGTTTATATTTTCATGACAATTTTATTGTAATAATCAGAACAACTAATTTGATTTAATTTAAATTAACCAATTAGTTTAAGTTACTGTTTGATTTTGTTATTTTATTGAAAATAAATGTTAGTAAAGTTTATATGAAAAAATTAATCTAAAAGTAAGCATTTCAGTTATAGTTTTATTTTATAGATGACTAAAAAAGGAAATCTGTCAAAATTTGTACAAACAATATTAAGTGGGTTAATTTGCTGTGTCACTAAGGGCATTATTGTTACTTTAGTAAACACTTAAATAATTATTGTTTGTAAAATAATAAACATATGAATCATATACTGTATGTAACAACTGTCTTGAAGAAAACTATTATTATGGAATAATCAGATATAAAATTAGTTTATTATTAAGTATTATTGACATTATGTGCTTCATGATTTTATTTAAAGGATTAATCTTCATGTTTTTGTTTGTTTACAGAGTGAACGACTACACAATGTAGTTCCAGTGACAGTGGCTCAAGTTTTACAGGCATCAGATAAAGAGGAACACCTTACAGTTGGAAGTATGGAATGCCATATTGTAAGTTATTACTTTTGTCTTTTATTAGGCATGTAAAATATTTTAGGTGATTGGAATTGGAAAAAGTCAATTTTTAATTTTTTCCCTGCACAGTTTATAGATCAGTGAATACCATTGATTATTCTTTGGTTTGTCTAAAGTTAAGTACATTAATTAACTCATTTAAACAAATTTTTATTTGAGTTTTTCTTTATCCCAGAGCAGCTCCAAATACTTTGTTCTGAATGAAGCTTGTGAAGATAAAGTAATAAATTAAGGGTAAAGAAAGTTTCTTTAATGATAGTTTATATTAATCACAAATGTTAAGCTCAAATAAAAATATGAAGTCTAAGTAACCTAACTTTTCAAATCATAACATATAAATTTGAGTCTTTATGTTTAAAATTGTATTAAATTTTGTATGATACAAAAAACAGTACCAGTTAATTCCATCATTCTATAATATTTCTGTTTAATCAATGTGTTTGATCTATTTTTTTGACATAGTTGACACTTGTGGGACTGGTTCGCTTTGTTGATGAACAAACTATTCGAATAACATACCAACTGGATGATTTCACTGGCTCCCCACTTGAAGTACAGATGTGGTTTGGTGAAAATGAAGTGAGTTTAACCAAAATTTTAAAGTGTGATATATATAATAACAATATGTAATGAAATATTTATTTTTTACAGTTAGTAGGTTTATCTATCTCAACATTTTAAATCAACTACAATGACTATATCATTGAAAGTTGGTTTCCAAATATGGAACATGCAAAACTGTTATGAATTTTTATAAAATTCATATCAGTTCATTTCCATGAATTGATGCTGTGAACTGCTAAATGAGTTCTTTTGGTTGCATCATATTGATCAACTCAAGCATAGTTTCTGCTCCTTCAGTATCTGCAGGAATGTCCACCTCTACCTCTTCAACATTGGCAGTTTCTGGTATGACAACCTCGATCAGACATACTCCACCCACGTGACTGGAAACTCGATTTTCATGCTTGGAACATATTCTTGACATGGAATTTAAACCCTCTTCTTCCAAAAATATGTACCATATCCAATTTTATGACTTAGATATTTGAGAAGGGTCTTTCTTGCCTTGTCTATTGTGGTTAAATATAAATCATCCTTATCCACAGTTTTTAGGTATTCCGAATACTGAAAGGTTTTTAATCCCTACTTCTGCTCGCAAGTTGTTTGTTGTAAATTTAATTCCTAGCAGTACTATGTAAACTTCTTTGCTTGGTCAGTATTTATTATAAATATCAAATGTGGAATGTTTTTTTGTAGAATGCATTGATTTAAATTACTGAACTTTTTTTTTCTAACTGGTTATACCTGTTATAGGATAGTATACAGTTGTCTGAAGCAAAACAATTATTGTTATCCAGCCTTAAGTGCACTGATGTACATTGTTGAATGTTTGTTTTTTATGTATATTTTCTCATTGATTGCATCTAGAATAGTAGACAGTTGTCTGGATCAGAATGGTATTCAGGATTAACTTCATTGATATACATTAATGACAGTTTGTTTCTTCTTATTGATCATCTTTCAGACACTACTAAAAATTAGCTTACCTGATTGACCTTGGTGTAAGAAAGTAGGGATATCTGATTTTCTCAAAGCTGTATCTGTTGATGTACATTGCCGTGTTTTAATTTTGGGTCAAACATTTTAAAAAACCTAAGTTAAGGTCTTTACCTTTAGGATTTCAATACTTAAACTATTTGTTTTGGAGGAATTCAGTGACAAGAGATCTCCTATCATGGAAAACTCGTATCTTCGTGTGTATGGTGGACTTCGGACTTTTAAAGGGAAGAGATTGCTCAATGCCTTCAAAGTTATTCCAGTAACCAATCTTAATGAAGTTACAATGCACATTTTAGAAGTTGTTCACACTTCAATGGCAATTGCTGTTATGGATAGCCAGGTAGGACATCTCAGAGGTTCTTTTACAGAGTGGTTTATCAGTATAATTCTTGACATGTGTAACTAATATCACAATTTTTTATCTGATTGGGATTTTTTTCGATGCAGTACTGGTGGATGATATTTGAATATAATTAAGGGAAATCTCTTGATTTCTCCATAAAATAAAATTCATCTGGAGGTGAGGACTAAAAATGTCAACCTTATTTTTAGAATTTTATATTTACACAGTAAGAACAAAATTACAACTCTCAATTTTCAAATCCTATTACATTTTTAAATAGTTGGTCAGTTCATTTGTTATTCAGTTTTAACATTAAAATTTCATCAGATGACTTTAACATGTCCATTTGGATTTAAAGGGTGTCTTTGTATTAAAATTTGTTAAATGTTAAAAGTAGGTTGAATCTGGAAACTCTCAAAGGGTTTCAGATGTGACAATTTGAAGGCAAGTTTTTGTTTGTTAATTAATAATTTTTAAGTGAACTACAATGTCCTCAAGTCTTCATACTAGCTAGTACTAAGATCTTCCTGCTGGGAGTAAATTCAGTATTTATTGAAAAAGCCACATTCTCAACATCATTAATTATACAATTGCTAACATTATTTGCTCTTGCTATCAGTCATCTTTTTTTCAATTGAGATATGAATGAATTCACTTGCAATTTGACAGAAGAGGTCAAAGCATCACAGTAGTCAGGAGTAGGATGAGCAGACAGGAACATTTTGAAAGCAGTTACAGGAATAATATTGTGCCAGACTTGCTATACAATATCTACCAAAGTGATTTTAATGGGTTCCTGAATGCCTTTGCGTGTCATTTGGAGATTTCCATGCTTTTTGTTATGTTTGTGATGTGCTGATGAATTTGAGTCACTTTACTACTTCAAATCACTTTTGAGAAATGCTTTCTTTATAGCCAGTAAAAATTAAGAAAAACTGGAATCGGTAGTTTTGTTGTTTGTTTACAACAAAATGCCCCCACCCCCCCACTTGCAAGGGGCCTGTTAAATGTATTGTTCAAACAAAAGCTAATTATTGCCAGTTGGTCAAATTTAATATGTCATTGTAATGAAGAACAAGGTATTCTATTGTTTAGTTGAAAGTTAAAACTTGAGTAAAGAGGCATAAAACGTGGACTTAAGAAACTTTATTAATGTCAATTAATTCACTTTGAGTTTAAAACAAAATTCCTTTATTAACATTTGGTATCTATATTTCATGAACAATTATGTTCGAATATAGTAATTCAATATTCATTTTTTTTAAATTTTGAAACCAATGCAAGTTTTAAATTTATATTCAGATACTAAAGATTCATCTCAGATTATTCCTTTCATAATATGCATTTCAAACATAGCAGATATTTCAATGAAAAAATTTTAAAGGAAATATTTATCGAATAAATAAAAAAGGGTAATATTGTTTCTGCAACATAACTTTTTTTTTCCCCAGTCTTTATCGTTTAACTGTATTGTTTATTGGGTTACTTTTTGATTAATTATTTTTAAATAATTACATGTGAATGATCTGTTTATAGACTGTTTGAATTGAGAGCAAGATTTGTCATTTTTGTTCTGTAACTTATTTCTGGGGCCTTCTAGAATGTTCAGGCCATTTCAACTGCAGGGTTTCTTGCTAAGTCATTAGACAACACACAGATGGGTATGAATGTAAGTGGAGGAGCTATACTTGAAGATGTTGGAAATATGTTTGGATTGGATAGAAACCAGCAACTGGTAAGGATCTTAATCACAATTTTAATTATCTCAACATCATATATCAGTTGTTCACATGTTGTGTAAGTAATGCACATTTTATATCCTTCAAAGATACAAATATTTGTATGTGCCTTAGAAGCACAAAGTATAATTCAAATATAATTATTTGATATTATATTTTTTCTCTGAGAGCTTGAATTTTCATTCAAGTAACGAACTAGCATCAGTAAGCATAAAAATAAGAAAGGTAATGCTTCAAGTTTAATATAAATTAGAAGCAGTATATGTTTCTTGGTAAAAGTACAGTTGAAATGTTTATGAACTTTCAGTTCAAACTGTAAACAGGATTTTGGCTTCACAGTTGGAAGGACAGTATATAAAATGCTCTGATGCCTGTGTAATATATTTAATAACAGTATGATGAAACAATTATAGTTGTAATAGCAAAGACTATGTATTATTCACCTTTCTATGGATTCTCTCACCTACAAGTGATTATTATTATTATTACATGTATACAGGCAGACTTGACGGAAAGTGGTAGATGTTTTTTCTCTTTTGCTTTTACAGGTTGTGTGGCAAGAGTTCTAAGTGCATGTTTTTATGTCTAGTACATTAACTTGTATATTATTTTATTTTGGTGAGTTGACAATGCATAGCAAGTAGACCTTAATATTCTAATGCATGTTTCTACATGTTCTTCCACAAAAAAAAAAAAAAAGCAAATGAATGTAACAGTGCAAGACAGAAAGATGAAAAATTTGTATAAAAGAATAAATTGACATATATAAATAAAAAAAATTTAGTTTGTATGACTGGACAGATGGAATTAATCATTCAAACGAGCTTATGTATAAAGAAGAATTAAGTTCCTGTATATTTGTGTTGTGTATTGTTGGTGAAGCATTTTTAATAAACTAAAATACAAATGTGTCCATTAATATATTGTGTATCTGTTTTGAAAAGTGTGCAAAGTACTTTTCATGTTAAGGGTAAAATACTTCCTGATATAAAAAATCTTAAATTTCCTTTGTGTGATCCATAAAATCTCCTAAGTATATTTCAGACTATTTATTTTCAGTAAAAGTTTATATTTTATCTATTATTATTTCTACCTTATCTCTGTATGGGATTGGTCAGTTTAAACAGCTTCATAACCACAAAAGAAAATTGAAATAGAACATAGACCAATAACATACAAAAAGTAGACATTTCCTCCTAACTCTCAGAAATATTCTGTCTTTCTGTATGACAAGAGCCATTGCAGATTCATCTAAGCTAGCCTTAACTATCCCATGGGAATAAAGCCATTACACTAAGTGAAATGATGATTAGCTGTTCAGAACACAATGTTTTGATGATTTTGACTTTCTATAGGTAACATAAGATAAACAATGAAATTCTAACAGAGAGAATATGGCAGAAGGGGCATGATTTTTTATTTGATAGCTCTGTAACCAAACAAATTTGAAGGCTATAAAAATTGTTTGTCTGAGCAATGACAGTTTTATAGTGAGTAATTTATATTTAATTTTGCACATTTTGAAGGATGGTAGATAAAATAAGAAAGAAGATGCTTAGAAAAAAGTCTTGTCATACTGGTGGAAATATGGGAGTTTTTTTCAAAATATTGCTTTGTAGAAGTAAGATTTTAAAACTTGTATGCTATTAAAATATGGATTATTATTAGCTAAGTTTGCTAGTGAAGCTATAAATTAAAAACTAGTTAAACAAAGTTTTGAATTTAAGACACTAAAATATGGTGTTATGTGCAGTAAAGGATACCTGGGGTTGAGAGTGTTACAAATATAGTTCATTTCTTCATGATCAAACATCAAAGTTACTTTACACTTGATAAACAGTAAAATCAAGAGTTCTAGATTCTGTTGATTTTTTGCACTGAAAATTGTGTTTGAAGAATTTTTAAACCCATATTTTTATTATAATATGATACAGTGGCAAACAACAATGTATAAGGATAATGAATATCAATGTTCTGTAGTACACCTCATACTTTCAAAATAAATCACTTCATTATATATGCGTGCCATTTTTCCACTGAAACGCGGATTTCTGCGGTTTTCAAATGGCCAACGACCACCCACGAGATTTGTGTAAATTCGAGGAGAAAATATGAGAAATTTGGGGGCTGGGTAGGTGGTTTTTGAGAAGAAATTGTATTTTTTCAATGTTTATTGCAGAAAAAAAATCTGACCACCATCTTGGAGGCAGTCTTGTTTCGTCTCGTTGCAGGTCTTGTGGTCTGGTATCGTGTGCATACCAGACGATAAAATATTCTCTACGCTCCAAAGAAACAACAGCGATTGAAATGTTTAAAAGGAAAGATGTTCATTTTGATCCTGTAGGCAAGAGAATGTGTAAGGACATTAAATCAGCAGCTTCAAAGTATACCTCAAAGCTGAGGGAGAATCAGAAGAAAAGGGCAGAAAGGCTTGAGGCCTATGGTTCTGTGAAATCTGGCCCAGCCACCTTGGCTAAAGAAAAAGTCCAGGAAGCTGCAGAGGCACAGAGAGCTGCCCATTCAGAGAAGGAGAGAAAAAAAGCTCGGAAGAGAGCACTGGAAACCCTTGTCTCAAAAAAGAGGAAAGTAGCCAAGATTGATTAAAGGAAATTAAGTGATTTGAAATTTGACTGTAATTTATGCAGCAGAGCAGAAGTTGATATCAGTGACTGAAAAACATTTTATTATTATCTGCAGCATACAGTGCCAGTGGTTTATTTTAAAGCATATCATTAATTTTATTTTGAAGCAATGTCAAAGCTTTCCTTGATTTGCTGTTTCAGTTTGTATTGTGAAAGAATGAAAAATATACTGATATTGAGGTACCAGTAATTTACTGACAAGATTGTATAGATGAACAAGTTTTACTGTAGGTAGTCATGTAGAGTAATTTTAAGTAATTTGAAATTTTAATGGAATACATGCAGCAGAGCAGTAGTTGTTGATGTCAGTGACTGTACAAAATCTAATTTCTGAGGCATATCACTGATATCAGTAGTTTAATATTGAACCATATCAGTAGTTGAATTTTTAAGCAATGTCATAGCTTTCCTTCATATGCTGTTTTAGTTTGTATTGTCAATTTGTGAAAGAATGGAAAATTCACTGACATTAAGGTACCAGTAGTATAATGACAAGATTGCATAGCTGAACAATTTGAACTGTAGGTAGTCATGATTAGTCAAAAGAGTAATTTTATGTGATTTTAAAATTGTATGGAATATATGCAGCAGAGAAGTAGTTATTGGCAATGACTGTAAAACATTTAATTGGCAGCAAACCAGTAGTTGATGATGATGATGATATTGATGACAAAAAGGATAATAATGAAATGATTTGTATTTGAAATATTTACTGAGTTATTTTGGCTTTATTAACTCATATTACTAATATATTTTGTTTTATAAAAAAATTAAACTGAATAAATAGCAAATAAACAATCTTAAATTTCATTTATTTACTTTTTATTTTATTTGTTAATTTTAGATACTTTGATATATCTTCTAAAAAATGAATGCAAATTAAAAGAATAAATCAATTTGCTAAAAACTGTAAATGAAAGTTTTTAAAAATGAAAGGCTATATACCTTTTCCTCTTTTTTTTATAAATGTCATTGGTATGCCTGATTATACTTAAATTGTTTTGTCAATTCATTATTATATCTACATAGTGTGCTTCTATACTCAACTACTATGTTCTTATTACTATTAAGATGTGAAAATTATCTTTACAATATGAAGTTGTAACTAATACTATCTGTTGACAAAAATTGAAATTATCAGGTTTTCAGAGCTATCAGTGCAGCTACCAGTGAGGAAGGCATTAGTTTTCAGCATCTCTGCGAGAGCTTGAAATCATTGACTCCAGCTGTGATTCGGTAAGTAAAGAAATTATCTGTTTTATTTTTTTAATACAAGTGTTTTAGAGAAAATGAGCTTCAGCTACTGGTAGTTACATTGTTTAAGAGTAAAACTTGTTAAATTAGTTTTATATTTGTGACAATGGTTGTAAGATCAACAAAAAAGTTTTAAGCAAAAATAAAACAACTAATAAAAGTTTAATTTTATTAAACAAGTCTGACTTGTGAGATTTTTTATGTACATTCCTCCTAATTTGTCCATTGCTGTTCAAAATCAGAGGACTGTAAGCATAACAGTTCAGATCTTTCTTTTGTCTCCCACAGGTTGCAGTCTAAGAAACTTTTTGTTCAATACCAGTGAAAGACAAAAGTCTATGAAACAACTTTATAAAAGTTAGAGTTTAAATGCCATAAAGCAGTGAAGTATTGTAAATCAATAAACCTAAAGATTTTGAGTCAATGAATAAGTGAGTAAAAGTGTGGGAAAAACATCTTTACTTACCTTGCTTTTGATTAACAAATTTTAGGTCTGTTGGTTTCCAGTACTTCACCATCTTTTGGTGTTTGAACCATTTCTAATCATGTACATAAAAATAAATAAGTGACATTGAAAATCTCATGGTTTAGTGATTATTTGACATAAAATTTGAAAATCAGTGAATATTAATTTTTCTTTTCAGTATTAATATTAACAAATGCAAAAAAAGAAAATGTTCATACTTTATTTGGCAGATTTGTAGAGAAATGATTAGATTTGTACTACAGTGTGTGTATAAGTAACAGTGTCTTCAGGATTCTATTTTTTCCCTTACCATTGTATCAAAAATGTTTTTAAAATAGTAATAGTGGGGATTTCAAAAAATAAATCTGATAAGTGCATGGCACATTTCAAAATTAAAGAATTACTTCTTGGATAACTAGTTCTTTCACATTACTGAAAAATACATAAATTTGATAAATTAAAAATTGGTTCTTGCTATAAGTCATAGAGTATACTTGTTTGTTACTCCTATCATGATCACACTTCTGTAAGTTTTAGGTTTAGATGACAGAATTGTTTATCACAATTGCATAAAACCATAAAAATTATTTTTTACTTTTTATAATATCTACTAATAATTGAATTTACTACTGTATTATTTAATCACAAACACCAAATTTGACATTCAAACAGAAGGTAAATATTTTACTTTCAGTCTCCCTTATATGAAACTAAATGCATCATTGAGTTGAGAGCTAAGTAGTATCTAACTCTACGATGTAAAGTTATAGTTTACTATTCTGAAGACAAACTATATGATTATATTGCAGCATTATCTTGAATAGTTGCCATTCCTTTAACAAGACCTTTAGACCATGTGTAAATGTTTAAGTAAACCCTTACTAACAGTTTTTGTAGCTGCAGGCTTTTCCAGTCAAATTTACATTGGTCATGAATTTGTTCTTTCAGTACATGCATCTTCAGCTTTCCCATAAGAAAGCTTTAGGGATGAAATCTGATAATTTTACTTTTTGTCGTGTTTATCACTAAGCACAGTTGTATTTAATATGTAGGGATAGGCTGAGAAAAAAATGGATGTCACATTTTATGTATTGTCAATTATAGTATCAAATTTATGTTACAACATTACATGACGCTTTTTAAACACCTAACATAGGTTTTCAGTAGCTATTGAGACTTTCAGATTAAACAAAAAAAAACATTGCTAAAGTATAGAACCAGCAAGTAGTGTAACAGCCAAATGTTCTATTGATCATTCTGATTCTGGTGTCAGAAGTGTGAGAATGTTTGAATTTTTTGAG
Organism: Tachypleus tridentatus; assembly: GCF_004210375.1. Lineage (NCBI taxonomy): Eukaryota > Metazoa > Arthropoda > Merostomata > Xiphosura > Limulidae > Tachypleus > Tachypleus tridentatus. The sequence goes on along the minus strand of NC_134834.1, from coordinate 132,804,997 downwards.
ATGATTTACACACCAAAATGTTGCATTTTAACTTGGGACTTGCAGAAGCATTTTACTAATTTTAACATATGATGTCCATCAAGACAACTCATCAGGCTGAAACTGCTGCCTTCACATTAACTGCTATTCATGAAAAGAGAAGGAAGATAAGTAATAACTTTTTGAAAGTATAATGATGCCAAAATGTAAAGAAACAAGGTAGAGGTGAATACACAAAACCATACATAAGTTGCCTCTAAATTAATGTTACAAGCTTTATAGGAATTAGCCATTGTAAAAATTTAAAACATTACTCGGCTTAAATGTTTTTATTTAAACCTGAATTCATGCAAGTACAAGGAATTCAACATTTAGTTGTAGCTAAAACTTTTCTTTGAAATATTTTTCTGTGTGTGTAGTGATTTTTTTGTATGATCTTGTGCATTTATCACAACCTTGTTTTTGTACTGGTTGGCACTGCCAGCCTTACATCATCCATACTTTTTCAAAGTTTTTTATTACTTATTTGAATTAGTTTTGTCACTTATATTTGTTGACAAGCATTCGTAGTCTTATATATTGTAAGCTGCATATACATTGTTCACAGCCAAGCTAGTCTATTTATGCTGTGACCTCTGTCTGTTAATCATCACTCTTTATGCACAATGTTGCATTCATACTTAACATTAATTAAAATCATAAAATAGTGTGAGCGTGCAGATACATCACATTCATCTAAAGCATGTTTTAAAATATTTCACATTTGAGTGTTCACTTAAACAGGGTTGAAGTTATCTAGTAATTGGTTTAATATGTGATAAGTAACAAAAAAACTAGTGAAATAATTTAAACAAGGTTGAAGCTGTCTAGTAATTGGCTTAATGTGTGATAAATAACAAAAAAAAAATAGTGAAATCACTCATTCTTTTTATGAATACCAGCAGTGAATAGTGGAATGGTCATAATGATGCTATTTTTATCTGAATCATATTCTGTTAGGGTTCCTGTGTAACAAACAATGACAAGCAAGTGATTTAGTGCACAAATTGTTTAGAAAAGTTTGTTCCAAAAGCACATGAATTTCATAAAGTGTTCAGTAGGTTATGTTGGACTGATCACTGTATGGTTTAAGACTCCATAAGTTAAATGTACAAGCAAATCAAAGTGTAGCATTCTAAAGAATGTTTTGTGTGTATATGATGTAGTTATCCATTAAAGTGACTTTAAGATCTTAATTACAGCTTTTGATAAATGCAATATCTGCATAAAAGTCTACTGAATAACAGATTAAGGTTACAATTTAATTAAACTAGATTAATTGTAAATTTGTTTCTGTAATATTGTCAGTTCCAACAATCTAAATTTACTATTGTAAAATTCCTGTTTCACTTTGTTATAGCTCTTAGCTTAAGTTTAAATAATTATTGTTGTTATCATAGTGAATTTTTATGGTATTTACAGGAAAGTTGTTGAGTTCTTGAGCAATGAGGGACATATTTACACAACAACTGATGATGATCATTATAAAGCAACAGACAGTGGATAAGAAGAACAGCAACAAAAATATTGTACTTTGTTTTTGTAAACTTCTATATACAATTTTAGATTCTAAATACATTTTTGTACATCAAATTTGATCTGTGGAAAACTTTCTTTGAAACTGTGAAAATAAGTGATAAATTGGAAAAACAAATAATTAGTATTGTATGTTCAACTAAATCTTAAGAATGGAAACTTGATAATAAAGTCAGTCTAAAGTTGTGTGGTTGAATCTGTTAATAGTTTTCAAAGACATTGGTCCAATTCAAGATATAACTAATGCAAATTAAATTACATGATAAATTAAAGTAACAAATTAAGGGTGATAATTTTAGAAAAAAAACATTATTTTGGAAAATGTTCTTGTTGCCATTTAGCTCTATTACAGAATGATTGATTTTAAATTTCAAACCCAGTAATTTGAATTATGTTTATAGTGTTATATAAAAACTAAAACTTAAACAAAAGCTGAAGTGTGACATCACAAAATCACCATTTTAGCAGTTTTATTTGTGCATTTTTAAGAAGGCTTAATATCTTGATAATTAGTGTTTTAGATCAATAGTTCTTAATTTATAGTTCATGAAATGATTACCTAAATACTAAAAAAAATCACAAATATGACCTGTAGACCCCATTGGGATCCACAAAGAGATAAAATAAAATATTCAAGTAGTCTCTGAAAAAAACGTTTTGAGAATAACTGCTTTAGGTAACCAGTTGCTTTGTTGTTGTTGGTGGTGGTGATGGCTAATTTTTTTGTTTTTTTAAATAAAGAAATGAAAAATGCCAAGAAATTCTTTAGTAAAAATGTATTTGTTAGGAATTCCAAGCAATTGACCAATGGTTTTTATAACAGTACTCTCCCCTTATACTAGTGTATGGGTGCCAGTTTTGTGAGCTTATTTGTATCAATTCTCTACATTCTAAATATACTTTGGAACCTTGAAATTAATTAAATCAACTTTTACAAAATAAAGTTCTACCATTGAAAAAAAAAATCCAGTACTACTAATTTTCATAATGCAAGAAACTTATTTTTGCCCTAGTGACATCAGACTTGTATGCAAACACAGGTTAAGTAATTGTTCACTATAATATAGCTGTTTATGCCTTAATATACTGAGTGAAAGAAAGGTTTTTGGCTCACTTTATTAAACTTATTTGAAAAGAAAAACAGAAGCTTTAATAAAAAAACAACCACCATTTTTTAGGTAAATGTTCATTAAGGAAATACTGTTTTAAGTGAATAACCTGTATTGACGTCACGTTATAGTAAAGAACGGTGTAACATAACATATTTTAAGGTCATTTGATAGGAAAAACTTTTAAAGGAAGAAGAGTGTAACAGTCATAAATACCTTGTGTTAAAATTCATGGTAAAAAAAATTGATGAAAAAACCAAACTTCCAGTTAATTATTTCTATATTGTATATCATAGGCCTGAATTTCTTCAATGTATACTGTAACAATACTAATGATATGATTATTAAAGATGATTTAAACGTGATTTTGGCCGAGCATGGCCAAGCGTGTTAAGGCGTGCGACTCGTAATCTGAGGGGCGCGAGTTCGCATCCCTGTCGCACCAAACATGCTCACCCTTTCAGCCGTGGGGGCGTTATAATGTACGGTCAATCCCACTATTCATTGGTAAAAGAGTAGCCCAAGAGTTGGCGGTGGGTGGTGATGACTAGCTGCCTTATGTTTTACATTGATAAATTACGGACAGCTATCGTAGATAGCTCTCGCGTAGCCTTGTGCGAAATTCAAAAAACAAAGATTTGGAAATTTTTATTTTTTCCATTCTAAAAACCAAAATTACATGAATCACTAGTATATGAATAATATAGAATAAAATTTTCCTATATAGTGTTATAAAACGCTTTGAAGTTTAACCAGTTTTCAATAGTAAATGTTTTAATCGTTTAAAACTTCATCTTTGTGTGAATTGTAAACATTTGCAATTGATATTTTAAACAGATGTACGTTAAGATTTAGTGTGTGCGCTACGTAATTCCTCCAAAACTGTTGGACTCGTTGACTTAAAAGGTGTCAAACGAATAATGCCAGCCATAACGTTTCCACAAATGTAAAACATTTCACCCAACCCTTAATGACCAGGTGGTTAAGGCGCTCGGCTCGTAATTCGAGGGTCGCGGTTTCGAATCCCCGTCACATCAAACATACTCGCCCTTTCAGCCGTGGGGGCGTTATAATTCCACTATTCTTTGACAGAAGAGTAGCCCAAGAGTTGCGGTGTGTAATGATGACCAGTTGCCTTCCCTCTAGCCTTACACTACTAAGTTAGGGACCGCTAGTGCAGATAGCCCTCGTGTAGCTTTGCGCGAAATTCAGAAAACAAACCCAAACTCTAGCGAACCCGTGTAACTGTGGCAGGCGTTTATTGATCGCCTAGCAAAGTATTAGATGCAAATCTTTTGCATTCTATATATAAAATGCACGAAAATCTTAATTCACTAACGTTTTATATTATCGACGTAAATGGAACTATGTTTGTTTTGAATTTCGCGCAATGCTAAAAGAAGGCTATCTGTGCTAGCCGTCCCTAATTTAGCAGTGTAAGACTAAAGGGAAAGTAGCTAGTCATCACCATCCACCGCCAACGTGGTACCCACAGTACTCGAAATGTGTCCTGATTAACGAATTGTACAACTGTTCAACAAATTATAAGCTCTTTTGAATTGTATTTAGTATTTATTTAGATACAACCTAAGGTCCTCTTTACATTACCATCTCTTGGATGGATTAAAAGACTGACCAATTAGAACACCAAGATATTTTTTCGCCGGTCACACCATTAAAGTTATTTTCTTTAAAGATTATTTCCGTAATTCGTATTGTAGTGACCTACACACTTTATCTTGCAAATATTCGAATTAAAAACTATGTATCGTATATTTTCCAAATTCTCAGAAAATGCAAACCTGGTGCAGCATCCTCATAGTCAGCAACATCTATAACTTTAATAACACATTTAAACAATTTATTTACCATTCCTTTTTTTAAGCCATTGTTATAAATAAAAAAGAGAAAAGGTCTTAATCCTAAGCCCTGAAATACCCCAAACGTGATATTAATGTAGTTTTGAGTGAATACCATTTCTAATAACCTTTGGCTTTCTTCCACCTAACTAGTTGTCTGTCTAATGAGCTAACCTATTCCCCATGCGCATGTTTTTATAAGTCTTTTATATGACACCTTGTCAAATGCGTTCAATAAAAACCCTCATCTACATAAGTAGGAACCTCTTCAAAGAATGTCAATAAATTAATAGGGCATGATTTTCCTCTAGCAAAACCATGCTAACTATCCAACAAAAGTTTAAACTTGGTTAAAGAGCTTCGCAAAACCAAGTATCAGCTTTTCAAACTTTCCAACCATTGATGTTGTGGGTCTATAATTACCGTGACAATTTTTATCACTTCTCTTTAAAAGAGGAGTCACATTAGTTAACTTCCAATCTTCTGGCATCTACCCACTATTGAATAATTTAGAGAAATAGTAACAAGCGGCTTACATAGTCAGTTCTTAACTTACGTCAATCTCTGCTCTCAAATACTTAAGAATAGTAAATCTGTTACTTAAGTTCCTGCCCGGTCGACTTAAGATGTAAAATGTCAACTAAGAAAACGTGGGTTAGAAATTTAAATTAAGTGCGAAAAAGAATTATTAACACAATGATTCTTTAAATTAAGTAGTCAGATATCCAGTTTTTGTAAATTATATCAAAATCAAAATGACATATTAAAGTCGTATTTCTTTGTCACGTTACATATAACTTTATGAAGAAATTATCAAACCGAGTGAGCCGACCTTCTGAGGACCACAGAAGAGTTTCAGAGGGTCTTATCATGTATACAAAATACAGCTTTATATTAACAAACTCAGTATTTATAGATCTGATGAGCTGATTGGAGGAGGGACAATTACAATACGAAATATTTTGGAGAGTTTTATGCTGAGAAAGTCTGGGAATCCCTGTGGCTTAATGTATTTAAACTGCAATGTATTCGCATTGAAAAAATCTTTTGTATTCTGCTAGAGACTCTACCATATGATCATAGACATATGATACTGTCAGAAACTGAAAAATGTGTGTATGTGATAAAACCAGTTTCATGACCCACCAACTAAAATGGCAAAGGAAGTAAACAAACATTTACCTAGTAAACTGAGGCTGGTTTCAGATATTTAGCACCTCAGTGTTTATTTAGTGAGTGTGTCTATCACACAGTTTGAATGCTGGTTATACATAAGTGCTTATAATACTATCGTTAAGGTGAGAATGTGAACCACGAGTAAAGAAATATTCCTGAAAAATTTATAGAAAAAATAATTGAAAGCTCATACTCTTTTTCTAGTTTTGTTTTAATTCTTTTTGCACATATTCATTTTCTAAAAAACAAATATTTCCAACCCCAGTACATACTTATTCCACCCAACTTACTTCAAGTTAAAGTTTGTCTCAGCCGACTAGTTTGAAGCAGTAATTAGCAATAGCAATTCTAATAATTACCTGATAAAATACAACACGACAAGATGTTGAGGTCAGGAGAATAAACTTTTTAAGCTTTTTACTGTAAAGTATATTTACAGACGATAACACCATTTAATATTTTTACATAGCAATAACAAATTATTTGTGTATCTTCTTACATCATAGAACGCAAAAATGACGTTTTCTTGTAAATGATGTTATATCTCAATATTAAGAACTTCAACGCAGAAAGTAACAACTACGTTTTCTCTAAATTCTATTACATTACATTATGATTTAACTAAGTTTTGAATAGGTTGCTGCATTGCGCCATATAATAACTACATTTTATGTAAATATTGCTACATCGCAGTATGTAACAGTTAAGTTTTTCTTCTAAATGCTGCTATCATGCTTAATAAACTGTTCCTTTTGTGAGTGATACTGCGGAAAAATATATGTAACAGCTTAACTGAGTCCTCCGACCCAAAACCGCATTGTGGTGAAGCTAGGCATACCACAAGATAATATATAAAGATTTGAAATAAATAAACGATAGAAGTTCATTAGATAAGTACTACCTCAGCTGTTTTCATGATACATATGGCCGAGAAAATAGAAAAACAGGAACCCTATTTCATATGTATGTATATATCCCTGATAAGTCCCTCAAAACATCTTCAACGGACTTCTGCGACTTTGAAAGCTGGCATGCAAGTACAATGGGGGGCCAAGAGATCCTGTTGAAGATTTGTCCAGATGTATGGTCTTGTCATACTTTACTGAAGCTTGTTACAAATAAAACTGTTAGACGTAGTGTGAACTCCTTAGAATGCTCTGAATATGCAAACTGAGCGCTACTGTGGCACGTGTTTTATTGTAACCAAAAGAATTATAATATTGATTCCTAATTATTTTGGTGTGAATTACTCTTTAAATAAATTTGAGGGCTACAATAATTCTAGCTTTTGGTATTTAATTAAAGCTCTTAAATCAAAGTAAATTCAAATACAAAAGAAAGTATATGTACATTTATATCAACAAAATTATACTGTAACTTTAAACTCAACTTTACTGTATATTGTCAACTTTTTCAACATATAGGGTTTTGTTAGAAAATAATTTCTCAATTGTACCCATTGTTGTTGTTCAAGTTTGACACCAAAGTGAAAAACATTAATCAAATATGACGTCTGTACTTCAGTTTTACTTTCCTTTTCTTTGGAAATGCGCTTTCAACTTTTCACACATACCACGCTATTCTTGCAATTATTAACAAACAAGGAAAGCTTTTTATAACACCAACATGCAATGTGAAGTATGCACATTCGAGCTTTTTCCTCGTAAACATACTTGTAAAACAATCGTTTACTGTCTGACTTAGTTGAATCGAGTCAAAAGATGAAGTACACTAAACTATATGTTTGTCTCTTTAACTTGCTTAGGATTTCAATTGTTGCACCATACGATGTATCCACAGTGTCAGCTGATTTAGCTAAAAATAAATTAAAAGACCAGTTTCAGTTTGGTGACATTTCTACCACTTCCGCACAACCACACATTCTGAAAGATCGGACCACTGTAATGATTGACTCCAAGACGATAAGTAAAACGCCCTTAAGTCGCAGTATGCAGATTCTAAACCATAGTGGTCTAAAACAGCAGACTCAACTCTCTGCGTCAACTTTTGATAGTCTGTTACAAAATTCCAGCAGACTGATGCCGGAATTACTGTTATTGAACAATACGGGAAGGTTGAGTTCTAGAGTTTCAATACAATTACTGAAGAGTCTAGATTTTTCTCGAACGAGTCCCAGTGAATCGATTTCAGTTTTAAATCCGGTAATTGCTTCCACATCAGAACTTCCAACATCCATTCCACACTCTCGTGAGCAACCAAATCAAATCTTCTTATCATCAAATTTCTTCACCAATAACAATACACCGTTCTCAAGTCTTCCTACACGATTGATAAGTTCTTTGGAGACTACGGAGGATATTACTCGGATGTGGAAGGATATGAATAAAGAATTCCGCCATTTTGTGAACTCCTTGATGAAAGAGAACTTACCGACTTTGATACGATACAGTTATGAGAGTCAGATTTCTAGCTCATGCAATGTTGCTCTTCTCCGATTATTGTTTGCTCTCAGACGACTAGAACCATGGGCCATGGAATGTAAGTCAAACATATGAAAGATTGCTATAATAGTTGTTTTTTCCAACTAGAATCTTAATTTATAAAGATTTAAGATCAGAAGTAATACTTATTCTTTAGTTAATAGTAACTACTTCATTTCATTACAACAGGTTGTAATTTAATCGCAAATGTAATCATTAATCTTGTTTCGACGACACATATTGTACATCTTAAGAAACCTGACCTAAAGAATTAAAACAATATCATCATTCAGGTGTTATTGAGATTACAGTACAAAAATAACAATAATAACGAGGGCACACAACTGTTGAATCAATACTTTACAAGAAGTTTTTTTCTTTCCTTCTTACTTGTTTTAAGATATTACATGCTCCTACCAAGACCAGTTTTAAATTAGCTAAACTATTTACTAAATTATTTTATATATCTGATTTATTTACTTGACTTACTTTGCTTAGAAAGTGCTATTAAAACAGCAGTACAATAGAAGATCTAATGAAAAACAATCATTTTGAAGTTACACAATGACTTAATCCTATGATTAACAAGGAGAACTCTTCTGTCCAAATCGTAGTTTCAAGAAAACTGGGCATAATTTATAGTACATGAAACAAAGAAATTAATAGGTGTTCACATGGTATCTGTAAAACTTTAAAATCGATTGTTGTTTTCATAAAAACGATAACCAAGGAAACTGTAATGGCAGCAGTCTTGGTCCAGGTACCCTTATAAAATTAAAGATAAAATAATTTTTGTCTTGACAGTTTAGAGGAAACTTCATGCCAGTTATTATTTCTTAATAAGCGTTATTACTTTATAAAAAAAAGATATATGTAGTTAAATATTTGATTATTAAGAAATCTCACTTTTAAGAAATTAAATGAGTTTTGATATTGTATTTTATAGCTTAAAAATAATAACAACGTGCGTTGAATACGCCGAAATATTGGAAAAAATATAATATAAGATCAAATTTTGTGTTTAGCTTATTAAAATAGTTACCTTTTCCTTTGTTACAGGGAACAAAAAAAATATCAAAAAGGTAAAAAGATTATTATTTGCTGCTATATGAGTAACAAGTGTTATGAATGGTTGAATACATTATATTAAAAGACGAAGACATACAGGTCAGGTTGACAGATGCAAAACTTATTGTCTTCTGTTTCATCGGACTGTTAAAATGGGCGTTGGAAAACCATCGAAAAAACATTAGACTGGTAATAGAAAGCTTGCGGGTAGGAAGTATTTGTGTTGAACACGACAACCTTATGCGAAAGATTATTTTGCAATAAAAACTACAATTGTATATGATAGAACCTGACCAGCCATGACGACATTGACAGTAATAATATGGTTTCTGTGTTTCTTTTTTTTGAATTTCGTGTAAAGCTACTCGAGGGCTATCTGCGCTAGCCGTCCCTAATGTAGTAGTGTAAGACTAGAGGGAAGGCAGCTAGTCATCACCACCCACCACCAACTCTTGGGCTACTGTTTTACCAACGAATAGTGGGATTGACCGTAACATTATAACGCCCCCACAGCTGAAAGGGCGAGCATGTTTGGTGCGACCGGGATTCGAACCCGCGACCCTAGGATTATGAATCGAACGCCTTAACATGCTTGGCCATGCCGGGCCCAATAATATGGTAAGACCAAATTATCGTCGTAATCATCTTCTAGTGGAACGGTGGTAAATCTACGGATTCACAACACTAAAATCCAGAGTTCGGTTTTTCACATTATACACAACGTAATGCCAAAGCAAATATTTTCATAACATACTCTATTGTTGGGTGGTTTATTTGAATTATTTAATGGAAGTGACAAGAAGTCCAATTAATGTAAAAGTACCAAATTAGTTTATTTCTTTATATTTTGTACGTTTTTTACAGCTAAGTATAGTTGTAAGTTATAGAACTAATGTCACAAACGTTTAAATGCTAGACCCACAATTAAATATAAGCCAAACGTTCCGGCTGCAAGTAGTACATACAGCTAACTTAATTAATAATTATTTTGTTGGACAACCAGAAACAAATTCACCAAGTAACTCAGTAGCAGAACAAACGCGATAATTCTCACTGAATACACGTTATTTAATTTCTACCTGAACTTTCTGTTCGTATCTATACCTGTAGTCTCGTTTCTAGATATTTTGCAGTTCCTGAACACTACATAATCATTGTTATCAGCAACTCCCTCTACCGGACAGTCCCATGTAACAAAGTAGTGGGTTTGCGGACTTATAACACTAAAATCCGGTTCTATATCTATAATGAGCAGAGCACAGATAGCCAGTTGTACAGCTTTGTACTTAACTTTAATCGAAAGCAAATCTATGAAACAAATATATTACAGCATTGAAATATGTCCTACAACAATATAAAGTGCTTAGATTCTAAAAACATCAGTTTTCAGCACAAATATATCCACTTCTCTTCACCCAATTAGTTTCCAAAATGCTAAGTAAGTTTTTCTGTTATTTCAGTAATTGATGCTTCTGGAAAACTTCCTGATGGAGTTATGAGAGGAACGTTGGCTGCTTTTGGGAGCTACGACAATTGTTTGGAAATAAAGGAGACCATCTCACCTGAAAGGAAATCGGACATCATAACAGGAAAGTACTGTACAATAAAAGTACGTCCACCTCTTCCGAAAAAACCTAAAGTTATCAAAAATGGAGACATTATAATTGACGGGGATATTTTTTCTGAAAAGTCGGTATGTTTACCTTTTTCTTCAACTTCATGAACTAATGTGATTATTTGAACGTTTTCTCTGTAAAACTTCTTTACAGATTTATATACGAATTTATATATATTCTGTGTTACTTTGGGCTCATAGAATATTGAATCTTGCAAAAAAATAACTATACATAATGTTTCAAGCGACGCAAACAACCTTTCGTTTGTTACAGAAATACAGAAAAAAATACGTATTCTAAAAAGTAAAATATTTTACATTTTGTAGAAAGATAAAGTAATAAAGCTAAGTATAATTTTTGGAGTACAATAAACTGCTGTTTTTATTGTTATAAGACACAGTCTGAACAGTCTATCTCCTAGGGACGCAACGACATTTATTCCACTCAGTGTAATAAAGGAAATATTTCATATATTACTCATTTTCCAGGTTACAAACATACTTGCATCTCGTTCTTTCTTCTTTTACTTCGTGTGGTATCGAGTTGGTATGTGTGTACCGTCCAGCTGTTCGAGGGAAGACGTCGAAGAACTGGTAAAATCAGGTACTGTCTCATTTGGTGAATCGTGACTAATTCCATAAATTTTGTATTGGAAAATGTTTGTACGCTGTACTAAAGAATCATCACTAATTCTCTAGCTGTTCCTGTTTGAGGTCGAATAAGGCTAATGTGTTTGGACTCTAAATCACAGGATTCATGGTTTACGAGATGTTTCAAAATAAATCCGTACTATAGAGCCGTAGAAGGATTATAAGAGGGATAGTCGTATCTCATTATTCAGTCACATAAGAGAAGCTCAAAAGATGGCGATGAGTCCATCAGCACAAAATTAGATGTATCTATGTGAAGATAGCCCTTGTTTAGGTTTGCACGAAAATTCGAAAAATCGAGCTCACTTACTATTGCAGAATAATAATTATTTGTACTAAATATTGAGTTTTGGAACGTCATTACATTCGCAGATTAGTTCTAACTTTACATTAGAAACGCATATCACATAATGTGATAAAAATACTGTTAAACATTTACCATTTAAGGATAAAAGACTAATAATCAGAAGTATGCATAATATAGTATTCAAAACTATATTGTAAAAAAAATGTTTGGAAGAAAAGTTGCATCGATCAGAAATCAAAGGATTTCATATCAAAACTTGTACAGTTTAACATTTAAAACTATCATATAATATTTTATATTACTTAGATATCAATTTATATTGCAGAAGAACATACACCATCAAAAATTTAATAATTCTGGAAAACAATTTGCATCAATGCAATATTATATATAAGTGCACAATAAATTACACTGTTCAATGTATAGTGCAAGAGTATGTACCGTTTAGCAATCGAGAAACGCCATAAGTAATCAAAGTATATTGCACAATGAATGCTACACACAACAATCAGGCCTGATATGGCTAGGTGGTTAAGGTACTCGACTCGTAATCCGACAGCCGCGAGTTCGAATCGTGGGGGCGTTATAATGTGGTGGTCAATCCCACTATTTGGTGGTAAAAGAGTAGACCAATGGTTGATGGTGGGTGGTGATGACTAGTGGCCTTCCCTCTAGTCTTACACTGTCACTGTGATGGTGGATATTACTATAGTTAATCTACCTACAAAATATATTGGTAGATCATTACAGTTACATATAAGTTGTATTATATTGTTTGAAGGATTCGAAATAAATGCTTTTCAGGAGTATTGGGGAAAAATTGTTTCAATATAAATATTTTTTATGTTTTTCAGCGTTAAAAAAGAGCCATCTAGTGGTAGATGTTCCAAATTGTGAGATGAAGGTCACTGAACACATGACAACTGTACAAATCATTGTTATGTAAGTAATAATCGCTAACAAATTGTTTAAGATTAATTTCAAATCATAACAAAAGCAAATACAATATAAGTTATACTTTAAAAATTAAAATATTTAGTTCCGTAATATGTTATTGATTTCGTAAATGATAATGTAATTTGTAATAGATAGTTGTTCTTAAGGAGATGTAAAATTATATATTTTTATTTGTTACAATTTCATATTTGGTTTAGCTTCTATTATATGTTAGGTAAGACAAATTTGTTAAAATTTCCGATTAAAACTACAACTTACTACATAAACATTTCTACATTGAGGACAGAAATACGCACTGTGAAAATAAAAACAAAATATTGAATTAAGTAATACTTGATGCCATTTAAAGCGATGAAAATGTAAACTCACTCTTCAAAATAATCATTGCAAAATCGATTTTTTTGTTCTTTGCGTAATTCGTTTAAAAAGATAAACATAACTTACTATTTGCCCTAAAATATTATTTACTCATTACCTTCAAATGTATCACCTAACTAAAACTACTGATATCTCTATCAAACTATTCAGCCTCTACAAATATATAAAAAGAAAAAATCTCCACTTCTTGTTAAACTGTTGAGTCTTTCTAAGGATGTCCCATCTATGCCGACATGGCTATGTGGTTAAAACATTTACTTCGCAATCCGCGGGTTCGCATCTCCATTCACCCAAACTTGCTCGCTCTTTCAGAAGGGGGAGAAGGGGGTTATAATGTGATAGTCACTCCCACTAGTTGACCAAACAGTTGAAGGTGCAAATTAGGGACGACTAACGCGAAATTCCAGCCATCACTAGACAAATCATCTAAATTTTTGTAAATCAAGCAGTCCATCTCTACTAAACCCATTTTTCCTAATCCCCATAGCTCTCCTAGCCTTTTTAAATCTAGCTTATCCAAATCTAAACTAGAACTGTTAATATCTTCTAAACCCAAATTACAACACCTTCTATATTCAAACTACAAAGACTTTCTAAATTCAAATTATTAATTCTAACACCTGTAATCCAAAACTATACATTTCTATTGAATCTAATCTATCCAGCTATACTATATACGATTAAGATCTCTAAGTGGAAACTGCCTAAATTTTCTAAACCTAAACTATACAAAACTTATAAAGCTCTCTAAACTACATATATACAGTCATTGTGAAACCACTCCAGACGACTTCTCTAAACTTAAACAATCCAACCACTAAAATGAAAACTATATAAACCATCTAACCAATACTATTCAAGTAGTCTTAAAACAAGGTGTTCGAATTTACATACTAAACAGTTCATCCCCTTTAAATTCAAACTTCTAACTTCTTCAGAAACCTAATTAATCACCCTCTCTAAACACAGACTAATCTTTCGCGAAAGTTAAAACTAACATGTCTTCTTTAAACCAAAACTACCTACCACTTTTAAACTCAGAATATCCAACCATTATAAACTGAAACATTCCATTCCATACTAACCTAAATAATTCAGCCTTCACTGAACATAAACTATTCATTTAAGTTTAAGACAAAACTATCTGAGCTCTCTTAACCTTCTCTCAAGTTACAGTACTCAATCACTGGAAAACTAAATCATCTATCCATCTTCAATCCAAACTATTCAGTTCTTATCAATGCAAAAATACGCAGCCTTTATATTAAACGGAAACTGTTCAACCTTCTTTGAACTTTTACTACAAAACCCTTTCTAAATGCAAACTCTCTAGTCCTCTTTATTCCCCAACTATATTAGCCTTAATAAATTTAAGCCAACTATTCTTTACTAAATTTAAACAGCTTCTGTTAATGCAGTCAATCAGACCCATTGAAACTCATACAGTCAAACCCTCCAAATCCAACTTACCTAATATCTCTAAACATCAGCCATCCAATGTTTTATAGCTTAAACTAACCAGCCTTTCCAAACTCAAAAGTTTAACGTTGCCCTCTTATCTCTAACCCTCTTAATCCTAACTATCCACCTAACACTAAACCCAAAATATCAAGTTTTTCAAATCCAACTTCTTTAGCCTTCGCAAGTTCAAATAATCTTATTTTTCTGTGCTCAATCTTCTTTTACTTCTAAATTCAAGCTATTTTTTGAATCCTTGCTAAGAATATATTCCCTATTGAAAATTAGACTCTTTGAATCCAAACCACTCAGTTCCTCAAAATTAATCAATCTAAACAGAAAATACGCAAAACCTAAACTTAATGTTTTCAGTTCTTATTACTTCATGATATTCGCCCTTCTCTACTTCCATAGTATAATGTTTTCTCTAAACCAAAGGTACCGAGTCTTTTTAAATCTGACCTTTTTAAAATAAAACTATCCTATTAATTTTAATCAATCTTTAAAAATCTAAGATTGTCTAACTCATTTGAACCAGTCTTTCTATTTTTCCTTTTTCTTGCCTCATAGTAACTAGCCTTTCTAAACCTGAGATATCTTATCTTTTAGACACAATAATCTAGCTTTCTCTTAATCTTAAAAACCCCACCTAAGTATCATGTCTTATATAGAACTTTATCTATGTAGCTCCAGTAAACCAAACTGTGAAGTTCACCCAAAACTAACAGATTCACAATTTTGTCTAATCCTAAACTATTTCTCCTTTAAGCTCAACGTACCTAGCATTGCAAGTCCCAATTTTTCAAACATGTACAGCTATTTTAAGCCCAAACTAATGAGCTTATATAAACTAACTATCAGCCTAGTATGTCCAGGTGGTTAGGGCGCTCGGTCTGCAACATGAGGGTCACGAGTTCGAATCCCCATCACACCAAACATGCTTTACTTTCAGACGTGGGGCGTTGTAATGTAATGGTTAATACCACTATTCGTTCTTAAAAGAGCAGCTCAAGAGTTGGTGGTGAGTGGTGATGATACTTTTCTTCCCTCTAGTCTTACACTGCTAAATTATGATGTTTTTTAGCGAATTCAACAAACAAACAAACAAACAAATCAACTAATTATCCAGCATTCACTTGTTAAAAAAATATGAAAAATACTCAAAATTTAAACTTCAGTGCTTCTGATGTAACACAATTTAAATTTGTAAAACCAAACTTTCCATTACTTGTCAATTCTAACCATTTAATAATCTAAAACCAAAATAACCAATTCCAATTAAACCAAGGTATTTTTACACTTTACTCATTATCATGTACCATATAAAATTAATTTTCATTCAAACTTAAACTTTTCAACCTTCTTTAAGAAATACGAATCAAATCCTTTACATCTTATAATACTGGGCTTGTCAAAGGCTTTTTAACTCAAATTATTCTCAAACATTCTAAATACAAGTTGTCTAGTATTCGTAGGCTCATATTATCCTGTTTTTATTATCCATAACTCTACAGCTCTCTATATCAGCCCACCTAGGGGAATCGAACCCGTGATTTTAGCGTTGTAAATCCGGAGACATACCGCTGTACTCTTTTCAGAATCAAGTCTAACTACACAGCTCTTCTAATATTAATTACTTCGATTGACTTAATTCAAAACTATCCAACTTTATACAGTTCAAGCTCTCCATCTCCTTTAAGACTAAGCTATCTCACCTCTTCAAATTCCAACTTACAGCTTTCTCTAAACCTAATATGTTCAGTATTTCTAAATCCAGTTTATCTTATATTCTGAAACGAAAAATATCCAGCCTCTCCACTCAAAACCCAACTATCAAACTCCTTTAAACCGAAACTATCTAAACCCAAACTAAACAGCTATTTTTAACTCACACTGTCTAGTCCTCGTTTAATTACACGCTATTGAACTTTACATTTCCTGCTACATCAAACTTCCCAACCCTTTTTAACTCTAAGTAATTTAGTTTTTCCCAAAACGTATGAAATATACCATTCCCTGTTTACAAAATAGAGTAAATGCAGGTTTTTATAAAACACTTTTCATATTTTGTTTTAGTAAAACTATGTAAGTACTCGTGACTTTATTAACAAAATATTTTGTTTTAAAACATACATATTATTTACAATTAGTTTAAATAAAAATCATCTCAAGTTTTATAATTTATAATACATTTTAAGTTGAAAGCATATACTACGTTATAATTTTATTGTAAGTGAATAGAATGATATTAATAAACATGTAAAACAGCCAGACGTAGGAGTTTAACACATGTTGTCACTTCTGATGTTTCAGTTCTTTACTCACAGTATTGGTTCTTCTGGTGGTTACTGCTACTTCGGCTGAAATTTCATCTTGTTGGATAACAGGTTCTGGAAAACCGACTAAAAGAGGTTTGTAACTTATATTTATCTGTTTGTCTATCTACCCTTTCAAACCGTTTGAGTCGTATTTACAATGAAAAATACACAACTTATGTTTTTTTCTTTTCTTTTAAGATAAGTATCCAGGTTAAAAATAAACAATCAAAGGGAGTTTGATGCTTCATATATCACAGGTATTGCTACGAAAGCCTTGCTGTGTTTTTCTTTGGTCGAAAATTGGAACAAGTTGATGAATACAAAAGGTAACCGGCAGATGGAAACACTGAACGGAATGAAAATGTTTAGCATGCTGTGGGTCATTCTGGGTCATACTTATTATTTCGTAGAACTATTTTCCGCACGTACGTACAAGTTTCTATTCATATTTTCTATATAATGATTGTACTTTGTACTTATAACATCTTTAATGAACAACCTGAGCAACTAACTCATTGTAAGTTAAATGTGATGTTCCGAATAACGTCTTTCTTTTACTGAAGACTTTTAATGGTATATTGAATATCACCTATTCTTTCTTATAAGACCTGCCGAAGTACTTAAAATATTTCATTTAAGATTGTCGATGATAGTTATAATATCTTAATGGTATATCGTGGTATATAAAATACAGTACATACCTTTTTAAAATTTGGTCATTGTATTTATTAATATATGTTCAAAAGGTCTCCCTGTAGTATTTACAAAACCTTTACTGATAATTATATGTAAAATAGCTACAGTATTTTAATAAGAATTTACAGTGATACTTAAAGTACCTTTAGCACTTCTGTTAAGTAATTAAAGTGGTATTTTTATTGCTTAACTATTTTTGTAAACCATATCGGTGCTGAACACTCTTAGGTGTAATATTGAAATACTGATGATTTAGTTAACATATTTTTCAATAGGGGATATTTACCAATCTTTCTTCTCTATGAACAATGTGCCGTTCCAGATTATTTTGAACGCCTGGCTTGCTGTGGACACGTTCTTTTTCCTTGGGTTAGTACTTAACGTGGTTGACAATGTAAATGTTTCAACAATGGTGGCTGAGATTTGAATGATTATTAAATCACTATGCTAACAAAAACTGTCTCTTAGTTTCAATTAATTCATCCTCGTTGTCTCTATCATTTCCATAAGAGGTGCATTTGTGTGTGTGTGTGTGTTTTCTTATAGCAAATCCACATCGGGCTATCTGCTGCGTCTACTTCACACTTTAATTCCGAAGACTTACCACTGTCTAACTGGAGGACAATAGTTTACGTTGTACAGTCTCTTATCAGGAGTTTCTTTGTAGCTTCGCACTACCTAAGATAAAATGTCGTTTGTTTGGGTTTTAGGTAATTCACTAAACATAGTTTTATTCAGTATTCTTTCTTGAATTTTGCATCAAGATTAATGTATTTAAATCTATTAAGACTTAATGTACCTTTTTTAGTTATTTCTATCCTGTTTTATTTCAAGATAATCTGCTTTAACGTGGCTACATTCAGTATTTATTAGCTCTCTTTTTTTCTGCAAAGTAATGTGGTTACATTTAGTGAAACGTGATTAAGTGTAGATAAATTCAATGTAATGTGATTAAGTGTAGGTGAGTGTTTAGTGTTTTCTTGTATGTACCTGTTTTTATTCTTTTGCAATGTGGTTTGGTTTAAAGTAGTCGTGTTTATTTACAAGCGCGTGTTTATTTATTTATTTTTTTTTTGCTACGTAATGTGGTTGAATGCTCCTAAATATTTTACAGTCTAAAATTGTTTTTGGTTGTGTTGCACCGACTTGGAACCATAGACTCTGTGACTATTGGTGACAATTTTATATAACCTTGATGAGTAAAGTTTCAATGTTAATTACTCTATTATTATCTTATTAAGAGGCTTGGTCATGACATATGGAGTTCTAAAAAAGATGAAAAAATCTGAAGGAAAGTTGAACTTACTTATTGAAATACTGCACCGTTATTTAAGGTGAGTCAACCACATTTAGATACTTACAACGTAATTTACACCTTATTTTGAAGGCGTTTCGCCAATTTTAAGGCTATATTTAGGATTTAAACGTTTACAAGTACAAAAGTCTTGATAATTTTTTTCTATAAATATTTAGACTTAAAATTGTTAATATAATATATGAAGTATTATTTTCCCAAAGTTATTACAAGCTTGCGAATAGAAAACTTCAAAGACGATGTAGTATTACATTAAAGTACACTACACCAAAACATTAAAGCGACAATATTAGTAATATCTTCCAAAATCCACGGAAGTGGACTTCATAAATTATGTCCTTTTAGCATGTGGCGTTCACTTAAAAGGACAGTGCTATCAATTCGTTTTCACATAAGATTATTTACTGATTTACTATTTTAGTGTTCACTCTTCGATTTTAAAGACATGATCTTCCATGTTTTGATGTATTTATATTTGTAACTGGCAGTCCTGTTGATATCACAGCAACTCGTTTGTCTCGTTTGGCAGTCCGAACATGGATATAGAAGGTCAACTAGGCCATATAAAACCCACACTTTGTACAACAGGACTGCTAAGAATTACTAGTTCATTGCTTCTGAACTTAATACAAACAATCAGTAATCAACTGACAAAAACATATTCCATATATTTGATAAAAATGATAAAACTTATTTCAGTTCTGTAGTTGGTTACACAGCACTAAAATTTCAGTTGGACTTCCACTGAGTTTGCCAGGAATGGAAGCAGCTCCCTTTGGATTGTATACCTTCTTGAACAAACGCTGAAATAAAAAGAAAAAAAATACCTCTAGGTGAGAGAAGAATAATTGGGTCGGAAATGGCCAAGCGGTTAGCGTGTCTGTACTATAAATCTGAGGGTTCAAGATTCGCGTATCATCACAGATCAATCGAAATTTCGTGTCTTTACCATTCATTCATTTGGTGGTGATTTAGTTGTGGAGGGAGGAAACGTCAGTATTGATGATTCTAAATTTTACTATACTTCCGATAATAATTGCATTTAGAGCTCGACAACATATTAACGTTGTACTAGGCTGAATTCTACGACCTTTTGCCATCAGCCGTAATGGTAATTTGAACACAAATATACACAATAGGATTGTAAATTCGAAAACTTATCGTTGACCCACCGAGACACTATAAATCATAAAATGGCCAGCAAAAGTTTCTCACCTAAATCCAAATAGCACTTCTATAGCAGGTCTTCCTTATCTTTTCATACAACGTCAGAAATCTTAGCGTTGCACTGATTGTCTTAGTGTCGCCGTTTAACATTCGGCTTTGTTGTTCATTTGTTTAAAGAACAGTGTAATTGTAAAATCTTACCAATGTATAGCTATAAAAATGTTTTCTTGAATTCAGATTGTTTTAGATTGTATCTGGTAAACATGAGCGTTAGGCTTTAAACATCGGAAGCTGTATTTCATCAACACCGTATTCTTTGTTAGATTTAACACACTTATTGTTATACTCTGCAATCGTAGCATACGTACGACGGTGAAGGTATGAAAGTATAACTGGTACTCCTATTTTAACTAGTGAATTTTATTTCAAATATTCATAGTTTAACCTCTTCTACAAGTTCCGTCGAATTGTGGTTCTGTGACTAAGCAGTTTAAAATGCTTATATCGGGTTAAACTAGAAATACAGTCAAGTACGTGGTAACATCTAGCTCCATGTTAGTTTCATGCAAGTATATTTGACAAAGTTCATGGAACTACTTGAAACATTTTCAATTTTCTTTATTACTTGTGGTATGGAGCTTTTATTGATATATTATCATCTAAATGTAGGATTTTTGTATTGTCGTAGCTCAACTGATATAAGATATAAACTAAAGGAACAATAAAAGTGTCCAAGAATTATTACACTTATGACATAGACGCATTCACACACATGCGCACTTTTTTTGGCAGGAGAGTAATCGTAAATCTATCTATATTAAGGTCATTTCCTTTGTGGTTCGATCAAATAAATAATAACTTCCTATCGTCGAAGTTTGTTTCCTTTATTATATCCTCGTTTTCTTAAACCCCTTGACGGTAACTGCTTAAAACGAGCGCACACTGTATAGAGCACATTCACATTCAACTGCCGGTGGAAGACCGTAATCTACACAGTGAATCACTAGTCAGGAAATAGTTAAAGGTTTGGGGGAAGAAAATGGCGAAAAGAAATTCAGTATTAACATATTTTATCATATAATATTTACTACATTTTTATAGTTTTAGCATTAAAGTAATAGCAGAATTGGGAGCGTTGATTTCGGGTCTCAGTTTATACATCAGCAAACTCTCCTTTATTCAAAGGCTCTGCTCATCATTGGCCCTCGCCAGGACCATATACAAATTAAAATGGACAGAAACATCACATTCACGTGTGGTATGGACAAGAGCTTATGATTTGTTAGGGCTACTAAACGTTCACCGCTAGTATCCAATGCTAAAACTCATAACTGCAGTTTAGCCGGTTTTGGTAGAATTTTCAAAGAAAGTTCATCCCAAATGAGTACATTTTAGAAGACATTTTTGGAATTTTTCAATAAATGTAGCATATGAAGTTTGACAGTAACGTTTATTGTGCCAGCTTGACATTGAATTGCTATATACTATTAATATACGACAAGAAGAGGCTATACAAGTGAGTGCTGATCTAAATTACAAATTAATTGTAACGTAGTAGGCATTCCAAAACCATTTTCTAAGATAATTAAATATACCACTAAAATGGTTTCATTTTTCTAATGGAAAAATAGGCGATTATATGGAAGGTGTTGCCATAGATGCAAGGTTTTCATCATCCGTCACCATTTTCTTTTTCTATTTCCACGAAAAACAATGATGGGAAAAACTGCCCACATAACTTCTACCTTTTACTGTCGTAGATATGTGGATGTTGGTTTACAATTTATAAATACTTTGATCGGGTATCTCGATTTTTTACGATATATGAACAGCAAAAACAGCAGTGTGTAGTTTAGAAAATCATGAGGGTTGTGAACTTCCATTCTTAGACACTTTAATTAATTATAACAAGAATGACTTAAAGTGAAGGGTAGCACAAAAACTTTTACATGAATGTATTTTAACTTTACAACTGCATTCCTGATATTGTTATATACTCATTGATTGTTAAGTATCAACTGAAAAATGTTATCCGTAGGGTATACCCACAGATACAACAACTGAGGAGTATTTTCAAACCTAATTATCGCCTTAGTTTTTTCTTTAAATTCAAGAGACAAATTCCAACTTTACAATTTTATTATGTTGCTCCTAAGTTCATTTGTCTCTGCTGTTAACTGTGACTGTACAATTATTCAGAAGATAACATCGAATAAAGGTTACAGATAATTTGAATTTTATTCAAATTAGTCAGCCTCTAGTTGTTGTTGTTTTCTTTTTTACTTGAACGTCCTTCTCACTTGACAATCGATTTGGAAGGCAAATTAATTTATAAGAATACTATACTTTTGTATAAACGTATGGTAGGTCATAGAAATAGGATACTACATTCCTTGTCAGTCATTTGACAGAGCCTTGAATATTAGAGAGTTTAGTTTCGGGCCGCAGTTTATCATCAAAGTTCTAAGTTCCGATAGTTTAATAATAAAACAAAAAGAAAGGTGGTTGCTAATCGCTCAATATTTATTGTCTTTAGGATCTGACTCACAATCTGAAGGTCGTAAGTTTGAAACCCCGTCCCACTAAACATGTTCGTACTTTCAGCTGTACGGCGGGGGCATAATATTACTGTTACTTCCATTATTTCGTTTGTAAAAGAGCAGCCCAAGAGTTGACGGCGGGTGGTGATGACTAGTTGCCTTTCCAATAGTATTTCACTGATAAATTAGGGACGGCTAACAAAGATAGCTCTTGTATTGATTTGCGCAAAATTCAAAATTAACCAATTTTACACTAAAAAAGTGGAAGCTATCTATGTGTTTGCTGTATACATAGCAATGAAGAGTAGATAAAGTATGAATTCCTGAGGGTTATTTTACCACAACGCATATACTCATTTGTCTTATATTTTTTCTGAAAGGTTGACACCCACAATTTTGTTTGTTTTGGGTCTTTTATTTCTCGAACCGTTGACTGCTTCTGGGCCCTTCTGGAAGGAAAAGATAATGAAAGAAATTACAAATTGTGAATCGAATTGGTGGAGAATCTTAGTTTATGGAATCAACTGGGTAGACTACAAAGATATGGTAAGTTAGTGGTAACTTCTAACGTTATGACATACTGCATATATTTAAATAGAAACAAGTATCACCATCTGGAACTATGCTTAAGATTCAATTAATTTGATCACTTGTCTTCTATCTATGTATTTGTTTGTGCACTCACTACTATCTTATGAGGATTTCCTGATTATTAGAAGCTTTATGTGTTGTGACTTCTAACGTTATACAAGGAGCGTTTGAATGAAATTAGGGAAACCTTAAACAATAAAAAAAAATAAATTACCGGATGTAAATATTTATACCACCTTCCATATTGTCTTCCTGTACTTATTGCCACATTGGCCATAGTATGGTTAAATCTCTGCATTTCTGCCACATAGAAAATCTTTTGGCTACTCCCTCATTATATGATGTATGTCTTTCTTTATTTTAAAACATTCGCCTCATTGTACCTCTTTAGTGGGACCAAACAAATAGAAGAAACTTAGGACCAAGTATAAGCTGAATTCTGGGTAGGAACAAGAGCTCAGAGCCCAAGTTAAAAATCTTAGGTACTAATATTTGAGCAGTTTGAGAGTAAACTTTTTATGTTAAATTAACTATAAATAATTGGCTTGATATGTTTCTGGAACATTTTACACCAGTAAGCTTTAGAAGAGATTTTTGTCTCCTCAATAAAAAGGAAACACCTAATTATTCGCACTTCCATGCCATTACGTTATTTTTCAGGAATACGCTGATGATATGGTCATACAACTATTTAGAAGGTAACATCGAATAACGGCCACAATCAAGTTCAATTGTATTTAAGCTATTCAGCGTGTAGTTTTGCTTTTTTTCCTTCTTTTTAGTTAAATGTCCTTTCACTTAAAAATCAATTTGAAAACCAAGTTAATTTACGAGAATACTGTATTTATGTATAAACACATGATAGACGACAAAAAAAGGATTATGTTCTTTGTCAGTCGTTAGACATAAATTTTAGTAAAATATTATTAGTTCAGAAGAACGTTTAGGTAGCTAATGATCACATAAGACCAGGCGTGGCCCAGTTGTTAGTGTGCCTGAGCTGTGAATCTTAGGATTTATGGGCTTGCACTTGATGTTCCAAAAATCCACTCAATTTAGGGCCGTGGTTGTTCCATAAGAATGACGAACAAATTGCACTATTCCTTTACATAGGAGTAGCCAAAGTGTTGGCGGTTAGTACTGCTTACTAGCTATTTTCCTTCTGGGCTACCATATAAAAGTTAGAAACAGTTATTCACAAAAAGTTCTCCTCTAGTTTCACTCGATAGTATGAAATAATCTATTGAGCAACCAAAGACAATCAAACTTAAATTTGTGATAAGAACAACGTGAACTGTAAATGTCTTTTTTTTTCCACATTTCTTTGAATTTGTATATTTCGGATTCAAGATGAGAAGCGTGTAAAAATTCCATTCCAGACAAAATGTGTGTATCATTCACTTAACAAATACATTTAGTTAATATTTAGTAGTTAGCAAATCTGTTATAAATTTGTTTGATCTTTAGTGGTTACCACTCCTGTTATACATTTGTCTAATCTCTAATGGCTACTACACCTGTAGCTAATTTGTTTATCTCTAATAGTTAACATACTAATATTACGTTTATTTAGTCTTTAACAGTTACCTTACCTCTTGTACATTAGTTTAATCTCTAGCAGTTACAATATTAGTTTTATACTTATTTAATCTCTTGTGGTTATTTTACCAGTTTTATATTTGTTTAATCTTTAGGGTTTGCCACACTTCTTGTGCATTTATTTAATCCCTAGTGGCCATCACTGTTGTACAGTTTTTTATTGTTGATATTTATTTATTTACAACATTTATGGTGCATTTATTTATTCTAGTATTTTGTATTTATCACATTTATAAATTATATTGCATTTATTTATTTCATTTTATAGCTATTTCCATGACGTATTTAGTTTCACTCTTCTGTGGTATCTGTCACAGTTAACATACAGTTATTTACTTTCTTCTCAGGTGCTTAGGAAATTTATAATGCATTACTAATTATTACAAAATTTACTTTTTCCCTAGTGCTTACCACATTTATGGTACCTCAGTGTTGATATGCAACTGTTCATACCAATGTTACTGATAGCATGGCTTTTATACAAGTAAGTAGTGTTGATAAGTTTTGTGTTTTAGCAGTACAAGTTAAAACTTAGAACGTACCGCCAATTATCATAGTTTTAAAAATGCCATGTGACATATTTGTGTGAAAAATGTTGTTAGCTTCTTGCCCTTTTAAAGCTTTAAAATTCTTCAGTACAATAATATTTTGCATGTGACGTTGAATTGCATCCACCAATAGGACATTCAACTATCAAGATGATAATCAAACGAGCAGCTAGAGTTTAGCTGCTGTAATGTTTTAGTTGCCTTAAGTAAGGTATAATACCCATTAGCCTCCTTGACGAGGATTACTGCTGAAATCGTTGGGGACGCAGGACGATGGATAATCTCTTCTCACAGATGCCTCTTGCAACTGGGACAACTATAGAACAGATTTGTTCAAGTTAGTTGCCACTGAAACCTGCAGTAAGAAATGATATTCTTCTGCAATATTTTACCAATATCTATGGTATTTTACGAATCAAATAAAAACGTCAAAGGCGCGAAGGAAGTTCCTGAAAGATATGATGAAGGTGTCTCTCTCAGCAAGGAATGTCATGTGTGACAGATGAATCCTTTATGGATATTGGACAATATCTGATAGAGAGATGCTTATGATAATAAAATCTAAGCTTTTGAACATTGTAATAATACTAGTTTATGCACCGACATTTAAAAATGGGAAAAAGGACATTGACAGATTTTATGAAACACTGTTAGTTTCGAGAAAGTGGTTGTGGTGGTGGAAGATGCAAACGCAAAAATTGATTGTGTGTGAGTAGATAATATTGTTGGACCGCATGAATTTGGAAACAAAAATGTAAGAGAAGAGGAAATGACTGATTGTTGTGTTGCAAATGATCAACTCATTACGAATGCATGATTTGAGCAGAAACCGAAAAGAGGTTAATCCTAGAAAAATCGTGGAGATAATCTCAGAAATTAAATTGATTACATCACCATCAATAGAAGATCCAAAAATGGAGTAAAACAATCAAAATCATACCTACGAGCTTACTATGACAAGGACATATCTCTGTAGTATGATGCACTATCAACATAAGAAACCAACAACTGATTGTTGAAAAGTATGCATATGCGGTTAAAAATCGGTTTAAGGAATTTTAAGAAGAATGAAATACATCAAAATTGGAAATTTTAGAACAAGAATAATCATTGAAAAGATGGATAAGGTACACTGAAGATTTATTTCCCGGCAGTCGTGAAGAAAGGCTATCTATTAAAAAGAACACAGACAGATTGAAAATTCTCAAGTCAGAAACATAAACACTTATCGACAGAATAAAACCAAGTACAGCTACAGGACCAGATGAAATTCTAATAGAACAAATAAAATGTTTGGAAGAATTTAGGATACAAAAGTTAACAACTATTGTTAATGAGGTTTACTAAAATGACAAAATTCCCGAGGATCTCAGTATTTCTTTGTTTTTTGAATTTCGCGTAAAGCTACACGACGGCTCTCTTCGCTAGCCGACCCTAATTTAGTAGTATAAAGCTAGAGAGAAGGCAACTAGTCATAATTACTCACCACCAACTCTTGGGCTACTGATTTACCAACGAATAGTAGGATTGAGTGTCACATTATAATGGTCTTTTAACCTGACTTGTTTAATTACAGAAGTTCCTGAGATAAACTGAGGATTTACCAGAGATGATAATTGTCAGACATAATTTGAACTAGTGTTATGCTGATAACATAGTTTTAATAGCTGATTCAAAAAAGAATTTGTAAAAAAAATAGATAAAGTTTTTAGTGAAAGTGATAAGAAAGAGTTTGAGCAGATGAGTTGCGGATCTTAAGGCATGTCCTCAAGGTGTGTTGAACATGTCATACCTCAAACCAAAATATTTTATCAATCCTAGGCTGGTTAGTATCAGAAAGAGACAATTGTGGTTTCTTCAAGGAAAGAAGAAATTGAATGTGTAGTTGTAACTGGAACGATTGAAAAAAATAGAGATCATATAAGTCAGAGGTTTATTTATGTGAAGAGTCTATCTAAATGGGTAAATGTATCGATACTGGAAATTATTTATGCCTCAAGAGGAGGAAATTTGTGGAAGACCATTGTCATCAACGGCCTTTATGGATATGGTACACAGAGAGAGGGAGAGATTATTGAATAGGTACTGAGAACAAATTGTTCTTTTATAAAAAAGAAATTCACTGTTCCTTGCTACCCTCAAAATTACTTCCTCCATTGCATGTTTTGATTAATCTAATTGATTTCATATTATTATGTGAGACTGTAGTTTTCATTGTGGCAAAATTATGTTTAGGAGGGCAAAATCTACTTATCAATAAATGTGTTAATAGCCATACCAACCGTTCTGAGAAACATTTTTATTTCAAGTGGGTTTCTCGTCATCAAGAAAATAAATTTTTGAATTTGCATCTTGATATATTTTCTACTGATCTTCCAATAGACGTGAGTTTTGAATTTCCAGACAACCTTTAAGCATATATAATACATTAAAAAGTCAATTTCAAATGAAGTAGAAAACTTGACAGATAAGTGGCCAAATGTGATTGCTTCAGCCGTCATTCTCGTGAAAACAACATCTGCCTTTGACACATGAATGATGGCCTATTAGCCTTTATCAACTTTATATCTTTGTTTATCATCGTGTTAATGGTACAAAGAAATATGCTGAACTTCATTTAAAAATATAGGCAACACAAAGTTTACATTGCACAATAGATTAAAAAAATAAAAATGACTTTACATGTTTCGGTAGTTTCTGCTACCATCATCAGAAATAAAAAAATCTACGCGAACAGCGGAAATTTCTATAAGAATAGGTGAACTCGTTGTAGTTCACGGAGGTGACATGAATACTGCAAATAAGAAGTCACTATTTCCTTCCAAAATTCAGTAGCAATTACTGTGAACCCTTCATTTGTGTTTAACAAATGATTATTTAACTTACAACACAAAATTGCAATCAATTATCTGATACTGTTTAATATAATATTAAGCACAAAGAGCTATCTTTTCTCTGCCCACCACGGATATCGAGACCTACTTTCTAGTGCTATAAGTCAGCAGACATACCACTGTGCCACTGAAGATCTGTGTGTTAACACCTTATTTACTATATTGGGCTCCTTTAAAACTACTGCTTTGTGTTGCTGTATTCAACACCCTGTTTCCGCAGTGTGTTCAGCCAGCGGACTAATTAACATACTTTTATTACGTACATAACTTTTAGGTTCGTTAACGCGATATTTCAAATTGCATTTAATTTGGACCAATATATTTTTGTTACATTCACATCTAATTTGAAATATACCTTTGTTGTAGAATATCTTCTTTTTATTTCTAGTGCTAGGAAGTATTTTATCTTAATTTTATTAAATGACTTAAAAACTGCAAAAAAAAATGTTTTCTAAATACATTGGCAAACATACTACAGGGCTAATATCATGACATCTAGAGTATATCAGCAAAGAATAACATAATTTAAATTATTTTCAATCTTCTTGCGACGTGTTATCAATCTCTTAGATATAAATGGATCATGCCCTACCAGCTTGTTCGTTTCACTTAGGAAGACTTTGTATCTCAATGCACTAATGGAGAGACAGTATAAAAAGCTTATTGGAAACATTTTGTATCTCTGTTGAATTTAAAGTACTACCTTTAAATTTAAGCCTGGCATGGCCAAGCGCGTAAGGCGTGCGACTCATAATCCGAGGGTTGCGGGTCGCGCCCGCGTCGCGCCAAACATGCTCGCCCTCCCAGCCGTGGGGGCGTTATAATGTTACGGTCAATCCCACTATTCGCTAGTAAAAGAGTAGCCCAAGAGTTGGCGGTGGGTGGTGATGACTAGCTGCCTTCCTTCTAGTCTTACACTACTAAATTAGGGACGGCTCGGTGCAGTGGGCTAACAACCTACTCACTTAAATACCTGTTGAAGAATCCGCAAGCAATTGCGGCCCTATGTTCCTTGATGGAATCTAATGGTGATAACTACCTAAACTAAACTTTTAAATTTATGTTAGTATACTATATCTTGATCATTTCTTTAGAAAATATGTGAAAACTACACATTTTTGCATGTAAAACATCAAAAGCACATAATACACTTGAACAAGATATTGTATTATAATATTTCTAATAAGCGTGTTCTATTTCTCATGTGCAAACAAATGATAAGCTTGATGTCACTTATTATTTAAAGGTGGCCGAAGATGGGACTGCTATTAACATGCATAATAATTGTAGGATCGGCGACAACTGTTGGAATTATAACCTATCTGGAGGACTTTTATCCCACCATAGTTTTGTTATCACCTGATCAAGAGTAGGTATAAATTTGGTATTCTTATTTTAATTCCATTCAGCGAAATAAGTATATTATAAAGACTTAGGACTATGTTAGAAAGATAACATTAAAAACACAATACTCTTCATTAAAACAAGATATTAATTGTGTTCCACATAGCTCTAGACTTTAGCATTACTAGATGTGAGCTGTTTGTTTGTTTGTTTGTTTTTGTAATTTCGCGTAAAGCTACACGAGAGCTATCTGCGCTAGCCGTCCCTAATTTAGACTAAAGGGACGGCAGCTAGTTATCACCACCGTCCGCCAACTCTTGGGTTACTCTTTTACCAACGAAGAGTGGAATTGACCGTTACATTATAACGCCCCTACGGCTGAAAGGACGAGCATGTTTGGTGCGACGGAGATTTGGAACCGCGACCCTCAGATTACGAGTCGAACACCTTAACCCACCTGGGCCATAGATGTGAACGAAGTACACTTTATTTGCTGGTGAAGATTATTTGAAACAGACTCTTAATATCTTATGAATAACTTAGAAGAGTGCACCATTTATATGTTCACTAAGGTCCTCAAAATAACACACGTATAACCTGCTGGAAGTTCACAGATGGATACGTTTGTGTTTGTGTATTCTTATAGCAAAGCCACATCGGGCTATCTGCTGAGTCCACCGAGGGGAATTGAACCCCTGATTTTAGCGTTGTAAATCTGAAGACTTACTGCTGTCCCAGTGGGAGACCAGATGGAGACGACCATTAGGTTTTTGGTGAAGAATACCATGTGTAGATCCTACCAAAAGTCCTCAGTATATATCCATTACATTTTGGTGAGGAACAACATATGTACATTCTATCAAAAGGTCTCAGAAGAATACTTCAGTTACACTTTGGTGAGGAAAAGCTCATGTAAGCTCCCCAGTGGCTCAGCGGTATGGCTGTGGACTTACAACGCTAAAAACCGGGTTTCGATACCCGTGGTGGGCAGAGCACAGATGGCCCATTGTGTAGCTTTGTGCTTAATTCAAACAACAACTAAATGACAAGCTCATGTAGATATGCACATCCTTCAAAAGGTCCTCAAAAGAACATATGTAATATTGCTATATAACAAGGTTATGTTTCTTCGAACACTTCCATTTTATATTTCTGTTGAAAACCCTTAGATGACACCCTTTGACATGAAAAAAAAAGAACGTATGCATATTCTACTGAA
Organism: Tachypleus tridentatus; assembly: GCF_004210375.1. Lineage (NCBI taxonomy): Eukaryota > Metazoa > Arthropoda > Merostomata > Xiphosura > Limulidae > Tachypleus > Tachypleus tridentatus. Next base: position 132,774,193 of record NC_134834.1, on the reverse strand, counting down.
GCTCTCTGATGAAGATCTGTGGGAAATATATGTATATCTTGACATCAAGACGAATGCTTAAAGCAAAATAAATCAATTATTTATTGGCGAAAGTACTTAGCTAAACACCTTCAATAGTTATTAAAGATGTCTTACCTAAAAACACATCCATTACATTCTGATGACTGATGAGTGTTCTACGGAAGACATTCAAAACAATAAATCTGTTATGTCTTGGTGAATTCTTGAATAGTATGTATTTATATCCTAACGAAGATTTTAAAAAGAAGGCATAATTCATATCCTTGTGAAGGCCTTCCATTAATTCCTTCATTAGTTCCTGATGAAGATCCGTAGTGAAAAAGTTCTCGGAAGGAAATTAAATTAGTTGTCATTAGAGATTCTTAGGAAAACACATCCTTTATGTAATTATGCTCATCTTGGCAGAAGTTATCATAAGGAGAATTATTTTAAGAAATGGTTATATTAATTTCTATAATTAATATAGTAACATTACTTTCGTCAGGACACATCAAGGAACGTCGCTTCTTTATGTTCGTGGTAAAAGTATTTCTAAGCACTCTATGCTAACCGAACCTGTATGAGGTTTGTATGATTTTTCTTAAATATTAACTCTGACCAAACTTCTATATTGTCCTAGTAAACTTTAATAAGCTGATACTTTGTAATCTAATGTTTTATTTTGAAACTAATTAAACAATTCCAGCTCAATTCAATCATTGAACTTGGTGTTATTTCATGCATTAACAGTTAATTTTATGATTCTATTTTTCTCATAGGTTTTCTAAAAAAATCGCAACATACATCTATTTGAAACCGTACACACATCTTGGACCATATGCAGTCGGTGTCATTGTTGGTTACATGTTAGTAAATCACGAGAATGTAGCTCTTCCCAAGGTAAGTTTGATCAACTAGTTCTAATGTTAACATTGAATAGAAAGTCAGTTATTGATAAAACATATTAAAAGAATCCACCTAAAACTCGTTAAACTTCACTTTTCGTATTTCAAATTGTTATTCAAACTATTCGAAAACAGGTTATGACATTATCAAAAGTTTTAAAACATAATTGGCGTAAAATTCAAAATACGTTATACTGATGAAACGTAATTTCTTATTGCAACTATCAAAATAATCCTTAGTTATATCAATTGTCACAAAATGTCTTTATAACTCCAACTTACAAAACGAAACAACGTAAGCAAAAAACAACTTATGAAATTCAAATAAATCGCTTCAACTTAATCCTATAAAACAGTGTTCATTTAAAAAAAATTCTATTCAAAGCTTGAGGGAACCAGGGAGAAAACTTTATAACTAACTGCACTTCATTAAAAATATTTTTCTTAAACTACAAATGATATGCAGATAACTTTCACAACTATTTTCTCTCGTAGTGTTCCATAGTTCTGAGAGAATCCAACTTTAAGCAATGAACATGCAACAATCAAGTCGCGCATTAAAACAATTCTACAAACGTCTTTCCAACAATTAATCAATACAGTTTCATGACTAAATAAACACAGATAATATTTACACGGGAGTGTAAAAAATAATAATTATTATTAGTATAACAACTTACATGATATACGAGAACATTTTCATAAAACCCTTGAAAATGAAAGTTGAAAAACGGTAAAAAGAACGAAAGAGAAAAGATAAAAAGTCGTCAGTTTTGTCGTATTCAAAATTAGTTACGAAACTGAGTAGTACGCAGCCACCTGATTCAGTTTCCTTTTTGATTATTAAACTTTCAGCTATTGTGCTGTCAGCATAACTGTTTTCACAGTGTAAACCGATTAGGGGATAGTTTCAACAGCCTGAGTGTTTCAAAACCTAAGACAAATGCTCATTGGTCGTTTCTGTTTTTCTGCACATCGGACATGCTCGATCAACCTATCCGTTACTACTCTCACTACAAAAACAAACACGTTCTGTTGTATTACATGTTAAAGTAAAGCCAGTATACACTCAGAGTTTTGCTGAAACTACACATGAAATTATAATACAGGTCAGCAGCTACACAAGTTATATACATGAAGTTATAACTCAGACTAGTAGCTACACAAGTTGTATACATGAAGTTAAAACACAAGCCAGCAGCGACACAATTTGTTATTTGAGTTGTTCCAAAGCTGAACAACAATAAACAAACACTTTTGATTTTTGATGCTTATTCAGATATCTTACATTATTTTAACTCCTTCATAGAGTTTCGTGAGCAGCTGACAACATTATACAAGTTATTTACCTGAACAATGTGTTTTACCATACTTTGCTAATAATATCATACAATAAGACCTACGTCAGTGAAAATCTATAAACTCAAGTGCTATTTTTTTTTTTATGTTCGTGTGCTACTTTTTTAAAATATTAATTCCAAACATAGCATAACCTGAAATGTTGATCGATATAATGTATCAAAATTGAACTTAAACTGGTTTAGATATAGTTAAAGTACAAAAAGCGTTTGTTTTTGTTGGAAAAATTACTCATGTGATAATTTTTCTTGTAATTAGTTTGCCAAGTTCATTGGGTGGATGATCAGTGTTAGCTTTAACCTGGTGGTGCTATTGCTAACGTACCCTTGGAATAACGGAACTATCCCTGGTGTCTCAGTTTCAGTTGCGTATGCTTCAATCCATAGAATCATTTGGGCAACTGGAATTGGATGGACGACTTTTATGTCCGTAGTTGATCAAACAAGTAAGTTGTGAAACTTTATTAGAATAATAGCGTTAAACGCTAAAACTAAAATCTTAAACACTTCAAAAATTTATTCTCATTAAATTATTTTCACAAGTAAGCAGGTATTAACTAACTGTCAGTTCCTTCTAAGCAGCCCTCTACTGTCACAGTTGTTAAAACATTGATGCCAACCAAATTTCATACAGCATCACTCACTACTAAATGGCAGCTATAATTATTAATTAAGTGGACTACGCTAGAAAATACCAAACAAACAACATCAATAGATTATCGTGACCACAAAGTTACAGGTGTACAATGTTTGTACTTTGCAAAATCAGCATTGAGGATATATTTTATTTCACCATTCGAGTTTGCAGTTGAAGTTACTTCACACTGATGTTTAATACTGTTTCTTACTGCCGTATAAAACACTATATACATAGAACTTGAAATGCGTTTGGCCAAAGTTGAAGTTGTAATTACAGAGTTTAAGGTAAGGATAAAATGTTGACGATCATACCGATTTTGCACTGCAACCTGAGAAACAAATACCTTACAATAACTAAACAAACGTTTTGGTATATTGTTTTATTCTAAATACGCAGAATTGCAAGGAAAACATTGAATACCATAGAATACCTATGTCGTTACGTTGACATTCTTCGTGAGACTAATTAAAGGTATCTCATGTTAACTTTTAAAGTGTAATTATACATGCTTGTTTCCGTGCCGTGTATGCGAATCTATACTGTCCTGTTATAATGATTTTTTTACTAAATTGAAACAGAAACGCCCCTGTTGCTAAGCAGAAAGTCTCACAGCTTACAACACTAATATTCGAGTTTAAATAGCTGCTGTGGGAAGAGAATAAGCAGTCCATTCTGTAGCTTTGTGATTAACAACAAACAAACTAACTAACAATGCAACAAAAGGTAAAAATAAAATGAAAATATTCCTAAAATAAATGACATAATCACCCTATTTTGTGTTTACGTAACTTCTGGTACAAGGACTTCAACGTTCGTCCCTTAAGAGGGGTGGCTTGAACGTATTTGAATAATTACATGTGACACTTATGAATCCACTTTTGTGTCTACAGTTGTGCTCGGTGAGAACAAGTAGTTAGTGTACCGTATTGTGGATTGTGTTACAATCGTACTGTAACAAGAAAAAAACCGCGCCACCTTGTTAGAAAGTAATACATAAATAACATCAGGAATCTTAGGGTACACTGGATTCCTCTTGTTAAACGTACTAAACGTTCTGCACAAAAGTAAAGAGACTCAGAACAGTGTTCTGGACTTTTACCGATTGTTCTCGAAAAGGAAGTGATATCAGGAAAAGAGTGAGGTCATCAATGTAGCAGAGGAAGTATTCCAATGTAACGCTTACTTAAAATATTGTGAAAATACTGAATATGTTTTGCAAACAACATCTTTCCTCTTTTATCCACTACAGGACTAATGGAATCATAAGTATTCTAGTCACTTACAAAACAAGGTTTACAACTGTGAAAAAACCTAGGACTATTTGTTCAACATCATCATCAATCTCGTCTTCGAACACAAAACTTAACCGAGTAGTGTTAATACATTCTTGATTATACTGGAATTCCTAGCTTTCTGTTCTGATTCATTCGATTATTCTCTTAGAAAAGAATATCCAGAACATTACCTGAACAAACAAATCGAGCATATTCATAGAGATGAAGATTTGAAGTAACTTCAGATGCAAGTTTTAAATAAATTTATTTCTATTATGAAGTTCAAAGACAATAAAAGTATGAACAATGCGTTTCTGATAAATAAGAATATCGATAATTGACTGGCATTGTTTTTTTTTAATCGGAATTTTCAACGTTAATGTTAACTATGCTCTAAATTAGTAACAGTCACATCCCTTTATTTAGGAGCCCGGCATGGCCAAGTGTCTTAAGGCGTTCGACTTGTCATCCGAGGGTCGTGGGTTCGAATCCAGGTCACACCAAACATCCCGCCCTTTCAGCCGTGGGGGCGTTATAATGTGACGGTCAATCCCACTATTCGTTGGTAAAAGAGTAGCCCAAGAGTTGGCGGTGGGTGGTGATGACTAGCTGTCTTTCTCTCTTGTCTTACACTGCTAAATTAGAGACGGCTAGCGCAGATAGCCCTCGAGTAGCTTTGTGCGAAATTCAAAACAAACCCATTATTCAGTTGCTGTAGTCTAAAAGTTGACAGTGATTGCTGTTGAGTACTATTTTACTTTTAATCTATCAGTCAAAAATTAGAAACGATTAACGTAGGTAATCCTTGTGTTATTTTGCGCAAATATCACAAACAGTATACAAAATTTATATATATGTAACTGTTATGCCCATCTAAGTTTCCAATGTATCACTGTTGATTTAAAAAAATAATAATACCTTATGTATTCTGTTTCAAAACAAATATGTTTACAAGTCTCATACGTCGGACTTCTCAAACAATACACAAGAGACAGTACCATTATTAGGTTTCTACTCAGCTTGTTGGGTATTTAATCGAAAACCTGAACTTATAGCCAGCTTATGCTGTTCCAGATCCAGTAAAGATGGTACTCTCGTGGAAAGGCTTTGTACCAATCAGTCGCCTCAGCTACTCTCTTTATGTGGTTCACCTGTTGGTGATCTGGTTGCGAGTGTGGACCTTTAGAGAACGTGTGGTTTTCCACCACTATGACCTGGTTTGTACCTTTTTCAGTAGTTGTGGTTCTTATGGCTTTTATTTGAAATATTTAAAATAACAGTGATTGTACGCAGTGATTATAAAGAAAAATAAATTTTTAAAATGGTGATGATATTTTAAAAACTACTTCCCTCAAGGGAAGAAAAATGTCACCATAAACATACTGAGAATAGTATATTAAAGGAAAGCCGACGTTGTATGGAGTTCTTCAAAATTCCATCAGTATAATTCAGTATATTAAATCTCTCCTTAAATGTACCTGCTGTAGGCATCATGTGTTTTGTATAGTAATCATCGACCTTTGCAATACTCCATGCATTAGCATGAATTATATTCAAATCACCAAATAAAAGTAATACGAATTTAGAAGAAATTAAATTCAGGTATACAGTGTAATGCGGTTTTGAATCACCCTGTACTACGTCGAAACTTCCCAGAATGAAACTTATAATTCTTAACGTACCTCGGGTGAAATTCTGTTACTCTAAGTTAAACATTTTTGAGATGTAATCACTTTTAAAAACGAGAATTTTTTTTAAAAACAAGCTTGTATTTAAGAAATCCAGCAACAGGAAGCAGTTTTCATTTTGTTTTTAAGAGATATTTTAAAGGTATATTTCTTGTTTTAGTTACTAAGAGAATGCAATAAGATAAAGTTTAGTTTCTCTCAGAACTTAGTTTTTAATATATATAATATTTAAATATTACAGCGTTTGTAAAACCAGCATTTCATACATTATTTTATATGTTACAAGTTATTACCTGAAAACCATTTTGTTAAATACCAGAATTTGTCGGCTAATAACAGACATTCTTATCATGCTAATACTAAAAGCTGATAAACCTCTTTTAATGTTAATAGCATTAACCAACACTCGGTGATAAACACCTTGTCAAACTAATAGCAACAACAACACACAATAATAAACATCTTATTGTGTTGATAACAGCAACCAACAATTAATGATAACTACGTTATGATGCTAAGAGTAACAACTAACATACAGTGATAAACACTTTATCGTACTACTAGCAACAACCAAAACAAAGGGATAAACATTTTATCGTGCTAATAGTAACAACCAACACAGTGATAAACACCTTATCATGCAAACAGCAACAACTAAAACACTATAATAAACATCCTATTCTGCTAATAACAATAACTGACAGAGAGTAATAAACATTACAGTAAAGATGAACACAAGACATGTGAAAATATTTGAAACTAGGCACGATATGAAGGGAAATAATACAGGGAAAGCATTAGAATTACAGCAATGCTAGACTAGTGAAAGTTTATACACGTGTTTGCTTGAACAAACCAAATATTGTGAATGCTGATGACGATTTAAGTTTTGTTTCCCTTCACTCCATATATATGTATATTTGTTGTTGTTGTTGTTGTTGTTCAGTTATACCAGTTCTTTGGCCATCTAGTGGTAAGCATTGGAGCGGCTTGTGTGTGCTACCTACTTGTGGAAGCGCCATTTTCCAATCTAGAGTGTTTTCTACTTTCTCAAAGGCAGTGTAGGGTCCCAGAAAAACCTAAATCTAATCAGATGAAGAATGAACCATCACCTAATGTTTTACAAGAGACAGTCATCGAAGAAGAAGCCGTTTCAACAAAGAGAAACATTGTAGTTAACAATGGAAATGTTCAGAGCTCTTGTAGAATACATAACAACAGTCAAGCTAGCAGTCAAAATAAAGTATATGACAATTACAGCTTCACAAGTCGGCTTTAGCTTCAATACACAATACATATTTCCAGCTTTTCTTTAGGTGGAAGCGAATTCATCACACTTTGATGTTTTTCCAAACTTCAATAAAAATAAAACAAAAACAAAAAAAGTTAAATAATTTGTTTAGTCAGTCCTTTGTAACAAAACAAAGTTTTAAATATTGCATAAAAACGCTATTACAGACCATAAATCCTTTGTAGTGAAAAACTTGTATTTTTGTCTGCAGAATTAAATGACCAATGGTTTCTGAGAAGAGCTAAAATAAAACATCTGTACTTAATCCACTTTTTAGTGTTACGTTTTTATTGATGTTTTAAATGTATTGGAATTCAACTGATTTTTTGTGTTAGTAAAAATTACAGTATAAATATAATTGAGTAATAAATATTGGGTTAGACACTATAATTTTTTAACTTAAATAGAGATATTTGTCTTTGAATAAAAGTATAACTTAGTAAGCGAAAATAAACTGATTTTGAAAAATGTAATAAACAGAATGTATAATAAAATTTTTATATCACACGAATTGATATAAGATTGGCATTAGAACGTTTTTAAGCGAATGGTATTAAGAGCGTTGTGTTAAACACAATAACTTAAATATCATCGATAAATGGTGTTGCTAAAGTTACTATTGATGATTCCAAAACTTATATTGTCAACAAATGTTACATAAGTTGTGTGATATCTTTAAAAACATTGTTAATGACTTCACACATTATATAAACATTTAGTATTACTAAAAAATATGTTTGGTCTTATTGTTTGTAGAAAATACCCAAAAAGTAGCGTGTAAGAAAAATATATTAGTTTTATCTCTCAGCAACTAATACAAACTAGAGAACTCAGTAGAACTCATACCTCTGTCACGCAGCGTTAATCGTATACTTTACACATATGTGTTTGTTTGACAAGTCGAATATTCTGAATAAAGTTTTGTTTTCTATCAATTCATACATAAATATAGTTTTTGTTCAGGTGTATCAGTTGTTTGACCAGACATTAGCATTACAGCAATGCATTTGCGCTAGACTAGTGAAACTTTATACATTTGAGTATACAGGAAATGATAACCGAATGTTTAGTTTGCAAACGAAAGTGTGTCCGCATTTCCATAATTATCAATTATAATTATCAATTTATACATTTGAGTATACAGGAAATGATAACCGAATGTTTAGTTTGCAAACGAAAGTGTGTCCGCATTTCCATAATTATCAACGGACAGAGACCATTTTTCACTGGACAACGAGAAATAATATTATATATATATATAACCAAGTTTTGTCAACATACTATAATGTTTTACTGAATTATATAGCAACAATAATGTGAAAAATCGGTCTCCATGTTAACAGATAGAGATTGCTTTATTTTCGTGACGTAGTCGTGACCTTGACCCTCGAAAAACTAGTCATACCTATATTTTGTTTTAAACAAAGTGTTTAACAACTTTCGTTGAAATCCATTCAACCTTTTCTGAAAAATCCTGCTGAAAAACACAAAGAAACACATACGTTCGGTTGCGGAGATTGTGAAGAAACAGCGTTACGTCTAAACTTCTCAAAGCAAAAATTGTTAGAAATTTTGCACATGAAATTGATAATTAGTATTACAAGAAATACCTTGTTTTGTCTTGTTGTGTGAATAAATCACTGTTTTATTGACAATTGATAAAACTCCAGGAGTTGTAAAACATATGAATGTCAGTCTCTAATAAAGAACATTGCTCATTTATTCCATACACCTACTACTCTGAGAAACCACATCATATTCTTCCCTACTAAACTCTGCCAAGAGAAACCAGGCGTGAACAGCTTTTAAGTGTGGCCGTACTGGGGATCTGAGGGTTCATGTCCTGTTGCTTAAAAAAGAAATCGAACTTTGAAGATGTGGTGTATGAAAGAGGTGAACAAATCTCATTATTCGTGTAACCAAAAGAGTTGGCGGCAGGTGCTCCTGACTCTCTTAAAATTTTAGACAACTATGCGTAAGCAGTTCTTGTGTATGTTTGTCTAAAAATTTTAAAATAAAAATGCTAGTGAAACATGTTACATTGTTAATCGCCATAAAAGAAGCTACACAAACATCTAGCTGGTAAAACTCCCGTAAGAAAGCCTAATCCTTAGTTTATTTTCACTTCGGACGTTTTTATTTACTTCAATATACATTATATTAGAAAAAAACATCGTGTTGTATGTAATAACCGGTATAAACTGGTGACTAAGGCTGCTTTCTCCAAACAAAGAAGTTTTGTTTGAATTAAATATAAGCAACGAGGGTGGTTTTATAAGGAAACATAATGCACTAAAGCAGTTTTCTATCATTATTTACATGTATACATGTCTTTAAATGAGACTCTCTTATTTGTTTTTACATGCTTATTCAGAATAGGGTGTGTTCATATATGGTACCAACATTTGTATGATACAGTTGTACTAACTTGTAAAACTTCAATTGTAAATATTTATCGTGAAAATAAAACGGCAGTCAATACAATTTAAATAAAGAGTTCAACAAGAACAACAACAAAACACCACATCAACGACAGCAGAACTCATTTGAAATTTAAAAGAAAAAGTGATTAATTTGTTTTTAAAAGCATCTCACATCAAATGGAATCTCTATTAATAAAAATAAATCTATCAATATCAATCTGTAAATTCGATTAATATAAAGAGTCAGTCCTTACATACATTATCGAGTGTATGTAAGAAAATCTGAAGTAATGTCAACAGTGAGGTGAAATATGGAAGAAAAACGTTCGTGGTGATAAATCTTACTTTAACAACGACAAAACCAAGGAAATTACTCATATTTCAGGGAAAAAATAAAAAAATCTAGTTATTTCTTTATAAAATCAACAACAACAATTCATGGTAATAAATATTACTCTAACAATGTCTGAGTTAAAATGATGTACGCAGATTGCAGAGAATAATATATAAAACAGGAATACGAAAAAGAAATCCTTATAATAAATATTACTCTAACAATGTCAGAGTTAAAATGAAGTACGCAGATTACAGAGAATAATATCTAAAACAGGAATACGAAGAAGAAATCCTAATAATAAATATCCTCTAAAAATGTCAGAGTTAAAATGAAGTACGCAGATTACAGAGAATAATATCTAAAACAGAAATACGAAGAAGAAATCCTAATAATAAATATTACTCTAAAATGTCAGAATTAAAATGAAGTACGCAGATTATGGAGAATGATATATAAAACAGGAATATGAAGAAGAAATCCTAATAATAAATATTACTCTAACAATGTCAGATCATTTTTACATTGTCGTTCTTCTTATTCAAACAATAATCGGCTAATGAATTTTCTCATATCGTGGCCCTCAGGAATGAACCCCAAGATTTCCGACCTTGAATCCCATGGAATTTTTTTTCTTCTGGGGACTGTGCAAGGCATGTATATGCAAAGAAAAGATCGGGTACACAGAAGATCTGAAACAACGAATTCACGAGGAGTGTCAGATTTTTGACATGGACAGAATATTTTCTTTTTTCGCAGTGTTCAAATTTGTTTCGAATTACAAGGATAACACGTGAAACACAGTCCGTAGAAGCATACAGGACTAAGAATTCTCAACAGTTGTAGAGATCAAACCAGAAAACACTGAAATGTTTCCTGACAGACAGAATTTGTAGTTTTACCAGGTGAGCGAGTTAACATTACAAACTTTATTTCAGGACTATTACTACAAACAGATTGTATCTACTTTCTATATGCCAAATTAACCTTGTATTTTTAACATTTACTATAACAACGAAACAAAGATTAACTTTACTCGACAGTGTAACAAATTATAAAAAGGTTAAAATCGTTTAACAGTGTTTTGTCGCACAACATTGATCTGGATCTAAGATAATTCCGACAAAGTCCTTTGGCTAAACGTTGAAAAAAATAATGGGTTTATCTCAGAATGGCTAGTATGGGTATTAACACTTATTGATAAGGACTGTTTGTTTGTTTTGTTTTTTGGAATTTCGCACAAAGCTACAGGAGGGCTATCTGCGCTAGCCGTCTCTAATTTAGCAGTGTAAGACTAAAGGGAAAGCAGCTAGTCATCACCACCCACCGCCAACTCTTGGGCTACACTTTTACTGACAAATAGTGAGATTGACCGTTACATTATAATGCTCCCACGGCTGAAAGGGCGAGCATGTTTGGTGCAACGGGGATTTGAACCCATGACCCTCAAATTACGAGTCGAACGCCTTAACAGACCTGGCCTATTGATAAGGAGAGAACAACATTTCGATCTTCCTAAGTCACCTTCAGGTTAAAATGGTTATCCCATGTTTATCGTAATTAATTTTTAAATAACTCCTTTGGAATGTATAATTATATACACATATACTTTTTTTGCTAATATTAAGATAAATATTAGAATAACTCAAGTCTACCACTCTTCATAGCTCTTTTTAGCGAATTTACTGTACTTCTCTTTGTTTTGTTTACACACAATATAATTCGTCCAATAAAAATGTATTCGCATACAACTACTCTTAATTAAACTAGAGCTAAGAATATTATAATAAAACAACTAAAATGTTAGTTAACATTAGTTTGTTCAAAAATATAATTCAACTAGTTTTCATCTTTAGTAAAATATCTATTTTCAAGAATTATAGAATATTAAATATATATCTGAATCTTCGAAACAGTTTTCCAATATTATAAATTACTGACAATTATAAACAAAAAACTCAAAGATTCTGGACAGAAATATTAAACTACATGAAACCCCCTTTTTTTATAACTATGTGCTTATCGTACTTTTTAATTCTTGTTGGCTCAATAGCGAGTATGCCGGACTGTGGATCTAAGGTTTAGTGATTCGTATCTTACAAAAATAAATCGTGCACCCTACTGTGAGTGCATTATAAGAGTAGCAGTCAAAATCCTCTATTTAGTCCTATAAACTAGTCAAACAGTTGGCGTTGTTTTAGCTGCCTACCTTCTGGTGTATAACACAAAAATTAGAGAAGACTCTCGTAAACACACTTCGTGTAGCTTTCCTCGAAATTCAACAAAAACAATAAAGTTTATATCTCGCTTATATGGTGCTTTCCTATAATTTCCTCTTTGGCCCGGCTTGGCCAGGTGGGTTAAGGGGTGCGACTCGTAATCTGAGGGTCGCAGGTTTGAATATCCGTCGCACCAAACATGTTCGCCCTTTCAGCCATGGGGGCGTTATAACGTGACGATCAATCCCACTATTCGTTGGTAAAGAGTAGCCCAAGGGTTGGTGGTGAGTGGTGATGACTAGCTGCCTTCCATCTAGTTTTACTCTGCTAAATTAGGGATGGCTAGCGTAGATAGCCCTTGAGTAGTTTTGCGCGGAATTCAAAACAAAACAAACAATTTACTTTTCATAACAGGTAACACTGGCATAAATCAACCTGTTTTTCTTTGGTACCATTTTAGACGTTTTTCTTTTCTCTGGACTTATGCGTCATTGGTGATGGTGACACTGTCCAACTTGCTCGTGCTTTTAACTTTTTACGAGCCATTGGCCTTTTTAATTCTACTTAAATCCTTTATCCGATGTTTGAACATTGTTTTGTTTTAAAGTGATTTATTTTTACCTTTCCTTTTTTTTTGTTGCCCTCCAGTAGCATAGCAGTATGTTTGCGGACTTACAACGCTAAAAACACGCAGCCCATTGGGTTGCTTTGCGCTTAACTACAAACAATTTCCTGTTTTTTACTGGTTGTTTGACGCAGACAGCCTAGTTGCTTTGCGCCAATAGACGCCAACTAACCAACCGCATAACGCAAAATGAGATATAAATTTAAAAGTATAGGATAGTAGTGTTGAATGTTCTTAACGTAGTAAAGTTATACAGTGTCCATAACCTATCTGATCCATTTTAAGAATTAATAACTTCAAAATTATTATCCCTTAATTTTGTCCACCCTTAAGACCGGTTGACTGATTTAACCTTAGAACCCTAATAATACACTAAGAAATGTTCAATGCAATCAGAATTTATTATACATTTATCTTCTCAATTACTGAAATCCAAGAAATAATTGTAGAGGTGGAACTAGAGTAAGACATGTTTTTCTAAATCAGGGGTGTTTAATGGTTTAAATTTGTTTGTTTGTTTATTGTTATGCACAAAGCTACACAATGAGCTATCTGTGCTATGCTCGTGGTAGGTATCGAAAGATGGTTTTCAGCGTTATAAGCCCCAAACCAGACGCCTAAGTCACTGAAATACAATGAATATAAAGCTGTAAACTCAATAATGGGCTACACCACGTAATTCAATGTATAGTTATTAGTGATAAAAAGCTATATGGGGAACTTTTATCTTGAATGAAGATAAGGATTAGAGCGTTTCACTCGTAATACTCAGGTTGCGGATGGGAATCTCCATCTCACCAAATCAGTTCGCATTTTTAGCCGTCGGGGCATTGTAAAGTGACAGCCATTTCCACTGTTTGTTGATAAAAAAGTAACCCAAAGGTTAGCTGTGAGTAATGATGACTAGCAGCCTACCATCACCAAATATAGTATCAGATCATCCCATAAGTAATGTCGTTTGTAACACTAAGATTTAAAAGAAGAAAACATAACTGAAATAACAACTTTAATCAATCATGTACTTTTCATCATTTTGAATAACAGTCTGCCAATGTCACAAAAGATTTTCAATACCACGCTTATAAAAATCAGAGTTTTGAGACAAAAAATACAAAGGCTCTTTTTTAACTCGTGCATAGAAGTAACCTGTTTTTCATTCAGATGATGTTGCAAGCTTCTGTAAAGATGGTACTCTGAAGGAGCGAGATCAGGAGAAAAAGGGGGATGGGGAAGTTTCTCCCAGCCAAGGCTCTTCAATTTTTCTGGAAGTGATCTCAGTAGCGTGAGGACGTGCATTGTCATGCTGGAAAACAACTGCTTTCCGATTCACTAAAGCAGGTCCCCATTTTCTAAGTGCAGTGTTCAGTTGATCCAGTTGCTGACAGTGATTGTATGGTTTGGTTGTAACAACTCAAAGTGTATTATACCACCTTTATCCCACTAAACATTAAGTAAAACGTTTCTAGGATGCAGGTTCGCTTTTGGCTATGGTGTAGCTGATTTTCCTGCACTAACCTACTGTTGGCAGCGTTTAATATTTTGATGGAGTACACAATTCTCATCTCCAGTCATTAGATGGTTTAAAACGAAGCTTTAAGTTCATGAGAGAGATGTGCAGATGTCTACTCGTTTTTCGGATTATCAGCTGACAACTCACGTTGTACCCATTTTCCCAACTTTGAAACTCTACCATGTTGTTCCAAATGCCAATGGACAATGGAGGGAGATGAATTGAGTTTCTGGGCTAATTCTTCAATAGTTACAGTACAATCCTCCTCAAGTGTTGCTAGAAACAGGTCATTATCAGACTCAACAGGGCGCCCAGTGCGGGCTGCATCTATCAAATTGCAATCATTAGTCCTAAACTTATTGAACCATCTTTGATACTTCCTTACATTCAGAATGTCATTGCCCTAAACCTCTTGAATGCTTTGCGTAACCTCGGTAGGTAGCACTTTTCCCTTTTCTGAACTCGTAAAACATTATATGCCTTATGTCCTCCTCTGATACCTCCTTGATAATTAAGGCTTCTGAAATAAATAAAACAGAAACTAGTAACGAAACGTATTGCCTGACATTTAATGCTATCAAGCCATCCCATATAACTTATATGACTTTGAGAATAACTTCATTTAGCCAAGAAATATGTATTTAAACCTATCCTATCGCATATATATATATATATATATATTAGTCCATGATGGGAAGTGAGTTTCATATAAGAAAATTACAGAGCTCTGACTTATAACTGATAATTTTATACGTTCGATTATCAACCTTTAAAGTGTAAATGAAAGATAATCCTCGTCATGACGAACGATACAATTCATGTTGTGGTAACATTTTAAAATCCACGTAAAGAAATATCTTTTTTAAAATAATCGCAGAATAATTACTTAATTCAAAATCAGCTAAAATGGGATAGAAATGCGTCATTTAAAAAAAGAGAAACGTTTCGCCACTGTTAATTTTTTTTTGGTGGGGAATTTCGCACAAAGCTATTCGAGGACTATCTGTGCTAGCCGTCCCTAATTTAGCAGTGTAAGACTAGAGGGAAGGCAGCTAGTCATCACTACCCACCACCAACTCTTGGGCTACTCTTTTACCAACGAATAGTGGGATTCACCGTCACATTATAACGCCCCCACGGCTGAAAGGGGAAGCATGTTTGGCGCGATGGGGATGCGAACCCGCGACCCTCAGATTACGAGTCGCACGCCTTAACACTCTTGGCCATGCCGGGCCACCACTGTTAAAGTGGTATCATCAGGTATTCTGCACAGTTGAGCTTAATTCTAAAAAATACAATCAGCACAATTATATATGACACTTAAGTACATCCAACTAATGATGTCAACAATAAAACCTTAAGTTAGCGTAAGTGCAAACCTACTTCTTCTGTTTTATTTATTAAAGGCCTATATTCCTTTAACAAATGGTTTCTTTTATTTTACACTTATTAATATCAGATTCTCGACAAATAATTTTAACAGTTTTATTTTTATTAACATCATCTGTATCTTTAAATGTGACGGAGCGTGTCCATGTTCTGTTTTTCTAATGCTTAAGTTTCTAACAGTCTCCATTATATAGGGATTATTATAGTCCGCGCAACCCAACACTGTAAACTACTTATTTCTCAATAGTAGTCGGCTTATTTCTATTTTGAAAGATTATATTTATCTTTTTTCTTGATAAAAATAAACTTTTTACAACTGAAAGCTTACACATCCTTTCTGTTTCTTTCCAAAGTATTTTTATCGTATTTGATAGGTACATAAGTAATTACACAATAAAACAAATTATATTAATTAATATGCTGGATAATAACGTTAAAAGCACGGTTAATCTAGGATTATGCTTTTTGCTAAATATGTTGACGATACGTTTGTTGGGTTTGTTTCTGGACAAATAGTTAAACAGTTTTTAATAATTTGAAATTCATTACACTCTAATGTTAAATTTACCCATAAGAATGAGAATGAAGGTGAGTTATCTTTTCTCAATATCATGGTTAGTAAGACTAATAATGCTTTTAAAACGAATGTGTGTAGAAAAGTACTGATTTGTACTTGAACTGGTTGTCAGCTCATCACAGCTCTCAAAAAATATGGATTATAAGAACATTATTAGCTATTGGTAAAACTATTTTCAGTTTAAACGAAGTGCTGGAGAAGGACGTACATTATCTGTGAAGAGGAATAACTAACCTATTATTGTGGTGAAAAATACTTAAGAACTTAAGACAGAAGTCTAGTTAATATTTAAATAAAAATTAAACTATTTGTTTATCTGAATGTTTGAACGATGTTTTTGAATTTGTGAAAACGTTTATCAACACTACCTGAAAACAATTAACTCTGTTACCACTCAAGTAAAAATTCGCTGTATTGTATAATGAAATTTCCTAAACTCGCATTTTATGTAGTTTTTAAGTAAATATCACAAATATGAAAAGTAGAAATGAATTGAACATAATCAAAATACAGATTTTACCATCCTGAATTTGATAAAGTAAAGAGGACCTTATAGAATGTTATATCAATATCATGATAATCAAATTGATAAGTGAAAAATTTAAAGAAAATATTACTTGTATGTGTGTTTTTCTTATAGCAAAGCCACATCGGGCTATCTGCTCAGCCCACCGAGGGGAATCGAACCCCTGATTGTAGCGTTGTAAATCCGGAGACACACAGCTGTACTAGCGGGGGGCAAAAATATTACTTCCTTTCTCTGAAAAAACAAGAGCAAAAAACAACTTAACAATGACAGTCTTCATTGATCAAATAACACCCAATGCAGATGCAGTACAAAGAATGAAGAATGAAAATAAAAATAAACCCAAACCTACCAGGATATGTCACACATGTATATTTACTGTTACAAATACTACTGAAGGTTTTGACTTAATACATGGCACAATTGTTTTAGAAGAAGGGAAATGCCAACACGATGATTTGTGTTCCCAAATATACTACAGGCATTTAGTATGTCCTGTATGTAATTATTATGATATTCATGTCAACGTGATAAATGTGTACGGAAATGCTTACATAAAGAAACCATAAGTAATGTTATTGATTTAGAAAGTGTTATAAAATAAACCTAATGCTGTTGTTAGACCAATCAATCAGAACTGACCTTCATAATATACCTCTACGATGACCTCAACATACAGCATTTGAAAACTTCATATAATGTAGTAATACTGCTTCAAATTATATATTAATTTTGAAGTATTATAACACATTTGAAATTATAATTAGACACTTGTGCATAGTAAAACCTCGTACATTTCACATATTTACGTAGTTATTAAAAAGTAAAACTGAATCGATTTTGATTTCTAAAATTTATTATAAGCCGTCTCAGCCGGTTGTTAAAATACAATTAGACTCTGTCATTTGTAACCCATAGAAATTGTTGTGTACTGAGTTGTAATGAAGTAGTAATATAAAGGGTCAGAAAATGTAAAAATGTGATTGCATACATGCTTATAAACTATAGTAAGTCAACCCATCTGTAGTGAAAGGCGTTTTGGTATCAAACTCTGATATCACTCCTCCCCAAGATAGCCAAGCTCTCTGGTTCCCCTTCGTGAAACTATTACGTCATGTCCACATCTCATGGTGGCTTAGCAACGAACCTTCTCTGATAACAACAATCTCTCTACCGTTTTCATCCCTCCACAGAGGTCAACATACGTGTAGCACCATCCGTCGGCAGACAACTTCCACCTTTGAAGATTTGGGGTAATTACTACTATATCTTATTTAAACATTATGTATATTTATATAAATATAATAGTACTATCTGTTGCATATATATGTAACTACTTCGTAGAATATGAATGGATCTTCACCAATATTAGTAGGAAGGTTCATTAAATCCTTGCGGGGGTAGACAAAAACTTTCAATTTTGCATTTTTTAGCATTACTTCGCTCCGTGTAGATGAATCTTCACAAAACTTGGTGTGGAATTCATTAGATCCATGGCGAGATATGTAAAAATTTTCAGTTCCACGATTTTTATGAGTTTTTTCTTACCACTACTTCTCCCTCTGAAGATAAAATTTCAATTTGAAATGTAAATACAGTCCACACAAATATGATGCGGATGCTCATTTGACCCATGGGGAGAAACATATAATTTTTCAGTTTTGAATTTTGCGTTTTACTTTGCTCTCCGTTGATGAATCTTCACCTAATTTGGTGCAGAGGTTCATTGGGTCCATGGAGAGATACATACAAATTTAGTACTTTGTATTTTGCGTTTCGAAGTTTTACGGGTGTTTTTGCGAGTTTTAAAATTAAATATAATGGCAGCAACATTTTATGTTCTAAGATAAACGTCCCCGTTAGGAAAGCGGTAAGTATTCGGATTTACAACGTTAAAATCATAGGTTCGATTCCCCTCGGTGGACACAGCAGATTGCCCAAAGTGGCTTTGCTATAAGAAGGCACACACACCCTAAGATAACCTTTAATTTATCATGAATTTCCATAACTTCTATCCAGGAGTCAGGCACTCCACCTATATAATTAAAATAACATATACACTGCTGGCCAAAATCTTAAGGCCAATGAACATTAAAAAAAATATATGCATCTTGCGTTGTTAGACTCAATCACTTATTTGAGTGGAGCTTCGAAAGATGAAAATAAGAAAAGGGAAAATAAAAATATAAACCTTTCTTAACATATAATAAGGAAAATGTGAACACTATGAAATTAGCCTAAATACTAGCTGGTCAAAAGTTTAAGACCATACCAAAAAGAAGTCCTAAACAAGGTAGGAAATGCCCAACAAGTCGTCTCAGTAGTGAGTTGCACAGCCGTCATTTATTTAACTGCAAACATCCGCTTTGCCATGGTCGATATAAGCGTTTGCAGAAGGATTGCTGAAATGTTATTCCAAGTGGTGAAGATGGCTTCACGAAGATTATGCACTGTTTGGAATTGATGTCCATTTCTATAGACATCCCTACCATCCACCCCCAAACATTTGCAATGGGGTTCACTTCGGACAAACACGCTGGATGGTCCAAAAGAATCACGTTATCTGCCATGAAAAAGTCCTTTGTCCTGCGGGCATTGTGGATTGCAGCGTTGTCCTGCTGAAAGATCCAGTCATTTCCACACAAGCCTTCAGTCAGTAAGGATTCTCTCTCCAACATGCCAATGTAGCCAGCTGCTATTTGACGTCCCTGTATAACCTGAAGTTCCATTGTTTCATGAAAGGCAAAAGTACCTCAGATCATGATGGAACCTCCTCCACTGTGTCGTGTAGAAAATGTTTCCGGTTGGATATCCTTATCGTGCCAGTAACGTTGGAAGCCATCTGGACCATCCAAGTTAAATTTTTTCTCATCAGATAACAAAACCTTCGTCCACTTTTCTACGTCCCATGTTTGGTGCTTCTCAGCAAAGTTTAACCGAGCTGTTTCTTGGTGTGATAAGAGGCGTGGCCTTTGAAGACGTTTACGGTTTCTCAAGCCTTTCTCTCGTAGATACCGTCTTATTGTTCTTGAGCTGCATTCTGCGTCTGTAAGGGCCTTAATCTGTTTCGACGATCGACTGGTGTCTTGCAGGACAACCCGTCGAATCCTCCTGCTCAACGCTGGCGAAATTTTCATGGGCCGACCACTTGATATTCTCGTTCCGTATCCCTCAGGGTCTTTTAAGAAATTTGCAACAGCAGTTTTACTACGCCCCAGCGATGGCACGTTGAGAGAGACCTTGCTTTTGCAGCTCGACAATTCTGCCACGTTCAAACTCTGTCAACTTTTATCCTTTGCCATGTTTTTACACAATGTAACATAGGAGATGTGAGTGAAAGATGTTGACAACGCTAATGCTTGAACACAAATGACTAAATTTCGTTACGTGTTTACCGATTAACACCTCGTATCAGTATGGTCTTAAAAATTTGACCAGCTAGTATTTAGGCTAATTTCATAGTGTTCACGTTTTCCCTATTAAATGCTAAAAAGGTTTTATTTTTATTTTCCCTTTTCTTATTTTCATCTTTCGAAGCTCTACTCAAATAAGTGGTTGAGTCCAACAACGCAAAATGCATATTTTTCCTTTATGTTCATTGGCCCTGAGATTTTGGCCAGCAGTGTATTGTATGTTGAATTAAACTTGTTTCCAAGCGCAACTCACTTCAACCTGCATTAACTATAACTTAAAAACAAAATAACTGAAAATCAAAGATGGAATGAAATTTTTATTGTTCATTTCTTTCAGTTACTTACTGCGTTATCCCGTGTTTCTGTGTATCATTCTAAGTATAAAATAAATGTAGAATCATCAGGTTGTGTTTAACATGTTTCAGTAGATGTATCGTCTTCTCTTTGTAAACAAGGTTTTCTATAACCAATTATTATAATTATATTTACACACATAAATTTTAACTTATATTCATATAATCAATTAATACGTGTTTTTCATTATTTCACATAAATTTGGAAATAAGATTAAATTAATACTTTGTGTTGTACATGCAGTTCAATATCAGATTCCGTTCCCGATATTTCTTTGTTGTGAATTTCGTGTAAAGCTACTCGAGCGCTATCTGCACTAGCCGTTCCTAATTTAGCAGTGTAAGACGAAAGGGAAGGCAGCTAGTCATCACCACCCACCGCCAACTCTTGAGCTATTCTTTTACCAACGAATAGTGGGATTTACCGTGACATTATAACGCCCCCACGGCTGAAAGAGCAAGCGTGGTTGGTGTGACGAGGATTCGAAACTGCAACCTCGGATTACGAGTCGAGTTCCTTAACCATCTGGCCATGCCGAGCCTACTGATATTTACTATACTAATAAACCTTTTAATAGTTCCTGATGAAGAATACTTAACTGACACTTGTGATTACATAATTCTTTACTATATATATATATATATATATATATATATATTTATTTTATATGCCACTAAAATTAAGTTTTACATTGTCATTGGTGTGTATCGATAACACTATGTAACACAAATTTTGTTCCTAGATAGTATGTTATTTCTTAGTTGCTTATGCTAGAAAGGTACAGAAAATGGTCATTATTCCCTCCAAACTTTGCTTTTGTGACCTGGATAATGAAATTTAGAAATTGACCTATTTTCTATGTAAAAACAGGCAAATTTGCACATTTTCATTTGCATAAGGTCTGAATAAAACAACATATGAATCACGATTTACATGTATTTGTACTAAAGCTATACAAAAATGAACAAAAATGTTTAGAAGTAAGTAGTTTTTTGAGATTTGCGACTGTAATGTAAATCACTTTCATGTATCAGCCCCCAAATATAGTCTCCCATCATGTTTTCGTTATACGCTCCCAGGTCACAAAAGCAAAGTTTGAAGAGAAAAATAGTTCTTTTCCATTTACTTTAGGCATAAGCGAATGTTTGTACCTGATTCCGTCAGCGAGACAGTTAAAAACAAATTCGGGAGATTCGGTGAGCTAAAAACGGTATGCCACTGTTTCCAGTATTTAAGCTTAACTAAGAATAAAAAAAACAAACTCTTTACTTCCAAAACAAGTCATGTTTTAATCGTGTTCGGCCACAAAGATGGGGAGTCAGGAATTTAGTCAGACTGTGTTATCTTTTACAAAAGTAATAAATGTTCATTAAGATAGGCACCTTGTTTAGTTACCTTAAAGCAGAAAGAAAGTTTCGCTGAGTTTTCAAAGCCATCAAACCGTGAAGAAAACGCCTTTATTAAGTTGAGGAACCAGATTTTGTATGGCAAAACATATGAGACCACTACCTTGTTTGTGTAGGATTTAGGATTGGGATATGGGTTTTGCCCTCTTAGAATCTGGAAATTAGTGTAAATCTAACCAAACTACTGGCAATTCAGATTCTACATGTATAAAGAGTTCAAATTTCTTTCTATTCAGAATTTTTAAAAAATTGTATCAGAAACAAGTTTGTTTGGAAAGCAACCCTCAAAATGTATAGACTGTCTGCAGCTCCAATTACCAGTGTTAACATTTAAGGCTGATAACTATAACTATAACAATAAATATACAACTCTGCTAGGCTAGTCTTATCAGATTGTTTTATAAGCACACTGTGCTCACTACTGGTTTTAGTTAAGATCTAATTCGAATGGGCAACTACTCTACACTAACCTGAGAAATGTTCTAGAATACTTGGCATGACTGCCTCCATTACTTATGCATACTCATTTAAGTTTAAAGCAGATTAGTGGTTAACTCAATACAGCTGAGGTTACGTTGAACAATAATGTATTTTACTTTCTTAACCTTTAATGTATCACACTCAAAATACCAATCGTTGTTCCTTTTCGTGCGGGGCCCGGCATGGCCACGCGTGTTAAGGCGTGCGACTCGTAATCTGAGGGTCGCGGGTTCGCATCTCCGTCGCTCCAAACATGCTCGCCCTTTCAGCCGTGGGGGCGTTATAATATGACGGTCAATTCCACTATTCGCTGGTAAAAGAGTAGCCCAAGAGTTGGCGGTGGGTGGTGATGACCAGCTGCCTTCCCTCTAGTCTTACACTACTAAATTAGGGACGGCTAGCTCAGATAGCTCGAGTAGCTTTGTGCGAAATAAAAAAACAACAAAACCTTTTCGTGCTTCTTACAAGGTTGGTTAAGATATTGTTCACTTGAGGGTTATGGGATATGTTTTAAAAGGATCTCTCACAATTTTAAGCATCTTATGGGGTTAGTGTCTACATAAGCCCCGATTCCTGAAGAATAAGTGTTATTGAATAATTTATCTACAGTTAGCTTATGCCCATTTCTTTAATGTGTACAATTTAAAAAAAGAAAGTAATATATTCTAAATATTAATATCCCTAAGAGATATAATTTTATTCTGAAGCAAGTCCGACTTCTAAGTTTGGTGTTGCTAGCTCTAAAACTATGAGCAATGTTTAAAGAAATAAATTCATAAATATACAAAGTTAGTCATTAGTATTATTTCTATTGATGTAGCTATTTGTTTGGTCAATGTCAGTGAATGACAGAAATATCAAGCTTATTATACTAAGATACGTGAAGTTCCTACTGAGATTTATTTACTGCTTTGTTTATAACTATTGTAATGATATTACCTGAATATTTTTAATCTGAGGGAGGAAGTGTAGCCTATTCGATAGGAAAGGCCACTACCAGTTACAGTTACTATTTATTTCATAAAACGAAACGGTCATTGCCTGACATCATCAATTCATTATTAACAAATTGATAAAGATACACATTTATTGAGAAATGAAGTAGCACTATATTTAATTCATATCCTTTTTACCGGTCCAGAATTGGTCAAATTGAGTCTATACATACTAAATTGTACTAAAATTCTGCTTTACTTGTTGTTAAGCGCAAAGTTACATATAAGCTATCTACGCTAACCGTCCCTAATTTACAAGCGATGGACAAAAAAAACTGGGTACCCTGAAAATGTTAACTTGTTAGATATTTCATTAGATAACAGAAAAATACGTAAAACTATATTTTTTAGAAAGCCTTCAGCAAGATCTGTTCAGATATGATCTCAAATCTTAATTTCAACCCTAGCTGTCGTAAATAACTGAAATTTTCTTGATTTTAGTTGAATTTTCTCATAAAAAGTGTTGTGGACCTGCTGTAATTTCTTAGATCTTATTCCAGTTAGTATACAAAATGATCAAATAAATTTCTCTGCAATTGTGGAATTGTTAAAATATATCTTAGAATTAAGATAATTAACGTTATGGAAGGCCAAATCAATCATCTGAGATCAATCCGAATGAAAATTTATTGTCTGAGATAAAACGATAAAATCACAAGCCAAACACAGAAGATGAATTTTTTGAAGTATTCAAAGAAGGATGGCAATCAATAACTCGGGAATATCTGCACAAACTTGTTGATTGCATGCCACGTCGATGTGAAGCAATATAGATATCCAAGGGAAAACCTACTTGTAAAACTAGTCTGTGTTATTTTGAATTTCAATTTTTACGTTCGATTATTGCAGATAAATAAGAAATCGATTTCATGTTTTCATCGCAGTCTGGCGCGGATATAGAATTTTTTTAAAATAATGCATCAACACTATCAATTCGATTTATAATCTTAAACACCTCAGTCAATCAAATCTAACTTTTCGTTTTTCAAAAGAAAACAATTTCAAATATCTTAATCTTTCCTCATATAACAAACCCTCCATCCCATGCACTATTCTAGTAACCCTCGTCTGAACCCTTTTTAACAATTCAATATCCTTCCTAAGGTAAGGAGCTAAAGATTGAACACGATCTTAAAAGTAGCCTAACCAATGATCTACACAATGAAAGTATAGGTTTTGTAGACTTGTATTCAATATTTTCATCGAGACAACTTAAATCATATTTGCCCTACCACTAGCAACAGTACACTTCTTGGACACATAAAGCAACTGATAAACCATTACACCAACATCTCTTTCCTTCACGACACTTAAGAATATTCACATCCAAATTATTATGACCCACATGCCTTATCTTGTATTTATTTTTCCAACTCACTACATGGACTAAATCCTCTTATAAAGCAAAAACATCCTCTTCACAACTATAAACACTCAAGACCTTAATATTATAAGCAAATTTAAATAACGTATTGACCATTCCTTTATCTACGTCAATGATATAAATATATACAAATGTTCGTTACTCACTGATCGCCATAATTGTATACAGAGCTTTAAATGATGATATATTTTTGTTAAAGTGACACAGGCTGGCTCAGTTACTCTAGAACACCATTGAAACTATGAATAATTCTTCTCTGCTCGGTTAATATAAAACAATCGGTTATAAGTTCAGTTATGTTACACTGTTGGTGGCCACAGTTGTATCCAGAACTTTCAATATTTGTCTCTTTTTAATAAAATGTCCACACATGTTTGTTAAATTACTTTAGAACACAACTGACAAGACAAATTAGTTTTCTCTACTCTGTTGTTACAATACAATATGCAATAATTTTACTTTACAAAAAAAAAAAATCTCTTTATGGATATAACTTACAAACAGGCAACCTGGACCTATCTATCTTTAACTTTGTCTAAACTAACTTGAAAACATTTTGTGCCACGATGTATAGTCTGATTGAGGCCTATAATATTCTATATAGTACGAGATATTATGATGCAACAATACCAAATTAAAACAACAAGAAAAACACAGAAGATTCTTGTAACATGACGCAAAAATACTAGCGCCAATTGAAAACATCTAAGCTCTCCCCAGTAGCACAGTGCTAGGTACCAGGTGGTGGGTAGAGCATTGTGTAGTTTCCTGCTTAATTACAAAAATTTCTATAACTCAACTGCACAATACGTGATTTATATAGTTACATATCACATGTAACTGTGAACAAACTATTGCTTTTAAAAAATAACTAAATATAACACTCCCAGTATGTAAACAACCAATATCATAACATTCATGGTACACTTAAAAACGAAACGTAATAGTCATGTGTATCCAACAGTTATAATTTTCAAAATATATGCTTCATACTCTCAAAACAAATTTGTAGCTTTTTTTCAATATTCAAACAAAAGAGACAGATATAGGCACCAAGATGGCACCAAACTGCGCCAACACTTTTATGGGAGACTTAGAGACGAAAGTTTTGGAAAACTGCACATACAACAAACCAACGTTTTGGAGACACTAAATCGGTGAGATTTTTTTTCATTTGTGTAGGAGACGAAGATCCATTACTGTCCTTTTATAGACATGTTAACACCTTTCATAATTCTATTAAATTTACTCTAGACTACTCCACTATCGAAATAAGTTTCTTGGATGTAACCCTAACATTAAATAATGGTGTTCTACATACTGATTTGTACCGAAAACCAACGAAAATCGAAGCTATCACCTTCCACATACCAAACGCAACATCACATGCAATCAAGCACTTAAATTAAAGAATATATGCTCTGATAGTACGAACTATGACCGTCACATTAATTCCTTGAAACAGACTATGACTGAAAGAGGTTATAAACAAAACACTGTCACTCAACAAACTCTGAAAGCTAACAATATTATATGTACATCTGCTCTGAAACAATCACCTAAAAACAATTCTTCTCGTGTTCCACAAGATATTACCTATCATTCAAAACTAAAAAAATGTACCCCGGATACTAAAGAAACGCTTTACCTCTTTCAACTTAATGATAAACGAAAATCTATTTTTACGGAAGTTCCTGTCGTTTCTTTCAGAAAGAATAAAACTTTGCATTCACACTTAGTTCACGCTAAAGTAAACTCTAAACCGATACCAGGTGGAAGTCAACCTTGCAATAGCAAGCGATGTCAAACCTGTAAGTTCATGCAGGAAATGGATAAATTTTCCGATAAAGACAATCAAAAGCAGTTCAAAACCACTAATTCCATCAACTGCTTTACGAATAATGTTATTTGCTTAATCCAATGTCGAAATTGCAATTTTCAATATGTAGGTCAAACAAAAACAACTATACGGGAATGATTTAGTAACCATAAATCAACAACAGAAACAAAGAACTTCCGGTCGCAAAACACTTTAACATGCCTGGAAACTCTCTTGAAGACATTAAACTTATGAGGGCATAGAGACAAATTTTACATCTAACATAAACAGGGAAATTAAACAAGCTTATTGGATAACACTGTTAAATACTGTAACACCAAATGGTATCAATCTAGATCCTGGAGTTGTTGACCTTCGCAAGTCTCTGAAAAGATTTCTAAAACTAAATTCATGATTAAACTTACTTTACATTATTAGTATTATTCTTCCTAATAATAGAGTTGAGTGTATTAAAGGGTGAAATGTGCGTTTGCCAAGAGGAGGGGATAGCTGATAAATCGATAAACTGGGCTGTAAGCGAGTTACAGTTTACTGCTTTTTTATAAAATTTAGTGGCTAGTTGAAGTAAACGTGTTTTAATAGGTGGTATGTCGTATATTTTATCAAGGTAGTAATGGGGAGTGTAGCATGGTAAACGGAAGGCAGTCCTGATAGCCGTGTATTGTAATGCTTGTAGTTTTTTGGTGAGAGAGTCGGGCATGTTACAGAGTAGCACGCAACCGAACTCGACCAGAGATCTAATGTAGCCCAGTATATGAACATTATTGTTTGAGGGGTACATCCTTTGTTTATACCGCTAATCCTTCGCAGGAAGGAGATGCGTTGACTGATACGTGATGCAATTATGTTAATATGAGTTGACCAGGTAAGTTTATAATTAAAATGGACACCTAGAAATTTAACATTTTGAGAGGAGGATCACAGTATCATGGATTTTAATTTTTTACCTTGAGCATTGTTTTCTTTCTTTTTTTTTAAAGCATCTATAAAATAAAATTGGTTGAGATTTGTGAGGATTAAGGTGCCATTTGTCACACCATTGCGTGATGGCGTTGATGGCTGTCTGTACGCGATAATCAGCTGTAACCGGGTTAGTAGACGCACTCCAAACAGTTATGTCATCGGCCTATTGTGAGGCATGAGTGTGAGTAATGGCAGGGAAAGGAATGTCATTCACAAAGAGAATGTATAGCAAAGGGCTGAGCACAGAGCTTTGGAGGACTCCCGCTAATAAGGGGAACGAGTGAAAGAGTTCATTGTTAACTTTAACTCTGGCGAAACGGTTATTTAAAAAGCAAGCTATCCAACGAATAAAATTATACGGAATATTCATAGAAAATAGCTTATAGAGGAGAGCGTTATGCCACACCGAATAAAAGCTCGCCTGATATCAAGGAATACGCCCACTGCTACCTGGTTCCGGTTAAAAGCTTGAAATAGAGATTCAGTAAGTAACGAGGTGGACAGCAGTTTGACGTTTTTGTCGGGAGGCGTTCTGAAAATTTGATAAGAGATTATTAGTCTCAGCGAAGAAAATAAGTCTATTAGTAACGATTTTCTCTTGTAATTTACCTAGGGTGTTGATAAGGCTAATAAGTCTGTAATTAGAAGAATCAGACAAGTTAGTTGAAGACTTTGGGATGACAGTTATAGTGGCTGTTTTCCAACAATTTAGGATAGTAGCCATGCAAAAAGGAGTAATTGTAAATAGAAAGTAAATGAGTTAGAAAGTTTAAGGGTAGATGTTTTATGGCGCGGTTATTTATGCCATATTCTCCGGGGACGCTATTGATTTTGTGTCGTTTAATGGAAATTTTGAGTTCGGCTAACGTTATATAGGAGTTATGGATGGGAAGGTCTAAACTAAAGTTGGGATTTAATAATTCGTGATGTTGGGATATGAAATTATTTATTTTGAGGAGGTGAGTGCTGTCAGTAGTGGGAAGGTTAGGTGTAGTGAAGGATTTCTGGAGGACTTCGGCGAAAATGGTGCATTTATTTTTATCAGCAGAGGCCGTTTGGTTGTTATAAACCAAATTATGAGAGTTAAGGTTTAGTGATGTTTTACAAACAAATTTAAATTTCTTCCAGAATTCTTTAGGGTGGTTGCGGAAATTGTCTATTGAGGCGCAGAATTTTTTTTCCACTTAATTATTTGTTGTTCTTTTATTAGTCGTTTAATGGTATTATTTATTTGATTGATTGATTAATGTTTTAAGATGTTGGTTGCGTGTAAAGATAAAAAGTCTGTAATATGACTATGGTTTAACGGCAGAGTGCAGGCCGAGAGCGACAGAATGGAGAGCATCAGTAATAGATTTAGTAAATTTAAGAACAAGTCATCTAAGACTTGAGACCCGGGGAATAAAGGTGGAACATAAAAGGGGGCGTTAGGTAGAATAGAGTTGAAAGCATCCCAGTTGGTATTAGAAAAGTTAAGAGTAGGGGATGTGGGAGGGGGAGAGCGAGTAGAATTATCAAAAAGACGAAAGGAAACAGGAAAGTAATCACTACCACTGTGATCATTAACCTGAAAATCAGAAGTATGAGACAGAAGGCCAGGACTGATTGCAACCAGATCAAGGATGTCTTGGGACCGTTAACATATGTATGTGTTGAATGATTGTTATTGATACATGTTAAATTGTTCGAACGTAGAAAATTACGAATAATAAGTACATTGCGATTGTTAGTGTGGCAAGAGAAACCTTTATGCTTGGAATTTAAATCGCCTATGATTATGGAGTGTTTGTTAAGAGAAAGGGCGTATTGTAAAAAAACAGAATCGGGGGCCTGAGTGGGGCTGACATAAAGTAAGACTAGAGTGGTGGGGAAGTTAAAGAGGATTAATTCAGATAAAATAATTTCGTTAAGGGGCTGAATTGGAGGCTTTAGAATTTTAATATTTAAGTTAGGTTTAAAAAGAAGGGCGATGCCTCTAGTGGGGACAGAATGGGGGACAGAGAAAATGTTATAACCAGGGAGGGTGAAAGAATGATTGCTACTTAAAAGAAGATGATATCAGCGTTTAGGATATTACAGAGGTCAAAAAGCTCATATTTCTTAAAATAAAGGCCACCTCGGATATTTATATGTAGAAAAGAAACCATAATACTTACGTGAGAATGGCCTTGGTCCTTCTTGTTTCAATCCAGTGATGTATGGCTTATGGATCCGGGTTTTTTATATCTAGGAAGAACTTGGAAGATTGGGCTATCTTCCACGGACGATCCCGTCCCTGTAGACTCTAACAAGCGTCAGGCCAGTTCTTCATCGCCTCTACGTCCAGCTTCAGCCCCCTCCACTCCTAGCAAGACTGCACCACCAAAAGTCTGTGAGTCTTCACCTACTCGTCAACCCGTCTAGTCGCCAACAAACTAGTCCCCAGTCATTTCTGCCAATCTTATAGCTCTCCCTGCTATCATCATTGAAGGTGTTCCAACTTCTTACCGCCAGCCTGACATCGCTCAAGAGATCTTAAAAACCTTTCCAGAAATAAGAAGACTCCCGAAAGGGGGTATAGTAATAAAGTGTTTTTATCCGAGACACTACGCCAAATTATCACTACGACATCACTACAGATGAAGTAAAACTTGAACTTGTTGCCACCAATATTAACGCAATCAGTGTAGAAAGGATTAAATCTTTCAATACCGGCATCCCTACCCCTCTTGTGAAACTTACTCTCGAAGATCAAGTTACAGCCAACAGCCTCGTTGCCAACGGTATAACTCTCTGGTTTGCTAAATACCGTGTTGAGACAGCTAAAACCTCGTCAGTGAATGCTGTCCTCCAGTGTTACAACTCTCAACGTTTTGGGTTATGTTCAATGAGTATGATGGAATATATAGGCTGGATGTCGATGTCGTAAACCAGATGTCCAATATGAGTTGGCCTTTGGAACTATCCAATCATAACGTAGAGGTATGTGTGTGTATCAGGTTTAGTTTTGTGTCAAAGAGGTGTGTAAAGTTCATAATAGTTATAATAATTGGTAACTAATGTCTATATAGATAAAACCAAAATAAACAATATAAATATGATTAAAATAAAATAACGTCAAAGGTGGTGGTAAATAGAGAAAATAATAATGTAGCTCAGTATATAGGAAATCAAACCAATAGAAAAAAACCATCTTCTGAGCGCCCTCGATTGCTTTGCATCTCTTCTATGAGATGCAAAGTGTTAAATCGAAATACCTGCCACGAATTTTATTTTATTTGAACATAATCCTTTGCACGGCCCCGAATCGTGTTGTTTGAGTTGATGTTTTGTCTCGTCTGCTGTTTGGACTACGGGTTCCGGCCTGGCCTGGCCTACTTCCCTTGTGCCGCCTTTGTTTCGCTCTCTTTTCTCATCCGTCATTTTCATACTGCCCCATCTCGCTTCATCACCTTAAACAAGTCAAATCAAAATACAGGAAAACTCCCACGTAAAAGTAAGTAATCTTTCATGAGCGGGGACGAAGAGGAACTACAAAGTTCCTGACCACCCCTGTTAGAGAGAGAATTCATCATATTTCTCTCTCTCTAAACTAAACCCCAGCCATGTTCGCGTAGTTGTAGTGTTGAACATAACCCTTTACTCTCCTGAAGAAGAATAGTCAACCATGCGAAAGTGCTTGAGTTTTGTTTCTCGTTTTGAAAATATTACAACTTTTGTAGATGATCCTGTGTGGTAACTACTTAACCTGAGTTTATCATAGGTTTATTTACACAGCTGTATTCGTATGTTACGTAATTCGGTCGTTGTGATTTAGCATCATGTTACTAGGACCTTTTCAGTTTTGTTTTTTTCATATTTTAACTCAGTATTATTGCACCACCATGTCTTATGCTGTATAGAACGTGCTAGGTCTTAAAATATGGTTTGAAAGAGGCAGATTTCAATTGTATGTTTATGTGTTTAGCTGGAAAGAATATAACTTTTTTTTTTAAAGTAAAATTGTCAGTGAATGTATTGTAACAACAGAGTAGAGAAGAATAATTTGTCTTGTCAACTGTGTTATAAAGTAACGGAAACAGCCTGAGTGGTCTATGATGAAAAGATACTATTATTTATAGTTCCAGATACAACTATGAAAATTAACTGTGTAATGAATATTTGAATATATCTTTGACTTATTTGATCTATTATTTTAAAACAGGTGGATTATGTGCTGTTTGTTGTAATTTATTGTCAACAGTTCATAGTTATTGTCTTTGAATTAAGCACAAAGCTACACAATGGGCTATCTGTGCTCTGCCCACCACGCGTATCGAAACCAGGATTTTAGCGTTGTAAGGCTACAGACATACCGCTGAGCCACTGGGGGGGAGCATAAAAACCTAACAAAAATTTTGGGACTAATTACAGTATAACTTTAGCTCTTTCAATATTTCAAACCTGCAAGTGATAATGTTGAACTCTATAATGTAAAACTGTAATTAGAAAGTTACAATTAAAAAAAAAAACCAAGAAAACAAAAACAAACAACTGTATTTGTTGTTCTTTTTTAAACTTGTATATTTTGGTGCAAAGCTACTTGAGAGCTATTTGTGTGAGCTATCCCTAATTTTGAAGCGACAGGCTAGAGTGAAGACAGCTACTGAGCTAGTCTCACCACCTAATGACTACTTGTGGACAACTGTAATCGAATAATGGGATTTCACATTAGCCCATCAATCTTATAATACATCCACAATTCCAAAGTGTGGGTCTCAAGTTTTCTTGAGTCATTAATTAGTTCACCAGTTAATATGATTTCTTGGGTGTATTTATTACGTTCTGTAAATTGAATGATTATAATGATATCCTGTTAATCTTCAGAGTAAGTTTTTAATGTTTCATAGGAACAAGTGTTATGTATCAAAATTAAATGGTAAATATATGATGTTGTTTTATTATCTACATGAATGTACATGACAGTCCAATGTACTAATGTATTATAAAAGAAATGTTGACTTTCAGTCAAAATGTACTGCTTATATTACATTTGAGATGTGTCTGCTTATGTAGTAAAATATAAAAAATATTTATACCAAATACTTAACATTAACTTCTTTACAATGAAGCATATCTAATTAATGCAAAGTTTTAAAATAATATAATCTATATAATTATTATATTATATACACATATAAAAATATAATTATATAAAAAACAAATGGTAGGTTTTGTGTGCAATAGTATTTAAAAACGTATATTATAGACTTAATTTAAATGTTCGTTGTTCTAAAGCTTTTCAGTATACTGAACTTTATGTACAGGAATGCTTTGCTTAACAAATTGTATATGAAATCAGAAATAATAACTTTAATAAAATCGTAATAACATCCAATTACAGCAGTTTGTTTTCAATTTCGAGCAAAGTTACACAAGATCTATCTGTGCTAGCCATTCCTAATTTAGCAGTGTAAGACTAGATGGAAAGTAGCTAGTCATCACCACCCACCTCCAACTCTTGAGTTACTCTTTTACCAATGAATAGTGGGATTGACTGTCATATTATAATATACCCACAGTTGAAAGGGTGATCAGGTTTGGTGGGACTAGGATTCAAGCCAGCGACTCTCAGCTTATAAGCCAAGTACCTTAACCACTTGGCCATGGCAGGCAATTACTGCAGTTAATATAATAAATATATATAATAAGGTTTAATGTGTGTCATACAACTGCTCCTAAACCACTAGTCACATTGACTTTTAAATGGTACCAAATAAATCATCTCAGTCAAACTTTTCACCCACTCCCTGAAAAACTTGGAGATTTCCCAAAAAAGCAAGAATTCCCCAAATGAGAACAAAAACCTGGATTTGATTTACGTTAGAACACATAAAGCAGTAGGCCTACTAGTTATTGTTTGTAACTTGAATTAAAGCAATTAACATTTTATTTTAACAACAATATTCATTAAACTGAAAATGTACAATATAGTGGTTCAAGCATTAAATTTGCATTATAGTAGACCTGAAAATATGGGCCATAGGACCATGGGTTTACTAGTTATACACGTAACAGGTTATATATATAAATAAAGAAAAACACAATTAATACAAATAGTTAAGCACTAAAGTTGAATAAAGAATGTAGCAGTGGTTTTTCATTCAGAAGATAATGTCTGAGTGCATGACAGTTTAACCTTATTTTGAATAAACTATTTATTGTTCATGTAAACTCCAATAAAGAACTGGAGAACTGTGGAGGAGAATATATTATTAGAAAGTTGTGTGTAGATTTCTATTTATACGTGAATATTTGGGACACAGCTAAATTGTTTTGATTAACTAAAATGTTCTTCATTATTAATAAATTACAGTAAATACTAACACAAAACCATTTTTTTGAGTAATTTAGACCTTTAAGTTATTCTTATAATATTTGTTTTTGTTTTTTTTAATTTAACTAGAAGAGAAAATTGGTTCCTAAGGAAATGCAAATGTTACCATTTACAATACACTAAAAAAATTTAAAAGAAATAACATAAAGCAACCTTAATTTGGTAAAAAGATGTATACATGGTTTGTTAATGGGAGAATAACAAAATTTGTAACAGCTATTAAAAAGGGCCATACTAATACTAGTTAGTGGGTTTTCCCTTTAGCTATGTTAGCAGTAGTGTAATGTATTTGTCTCAGGGTAATACACAAGATTAAAAATAGATTAAAATGGTATTTAAATGAATAGTTAAAATATATCAACACTTGACTTATGTTAAATCTGTCATCATTATCTAGTTAATGATGTTGAATAACACATGTATTTTAACTATCCTTTTCTATCCTATTTTAAACTGTTTTGCTCCTCATTGATTATCTAATTTTAAGGGATACCTTTATAACATTAATTAACAAAATTTAGGAGTCTTAAATTCCTAAATCATTAATTACTTATGTCTTGTTTGTTTGTTTGTTTTTTGAATTTTGCACAAAGCTACTCAAGGGCTATCTGTGCTAGCCATCCCTAATTTAGCAGTGTAAGACTAGAGGGAAGGCAGCTAGTCATCACCACCCACCGCCAACTCTTGGGCTACTCTTTTACCAACGAATAGTGGGATTGACCATTACATTATAACGCCACCATGGCTGAAAGGGCGAGCATGTTTGACGCGATGGGGATGCGAACTCGCAACCCTCAGATTACGAGTCGCACGCCTTAACACACTTGGTCATGCCGGGCCATTTCTTATGTCATATAAAAAGATAAATTAATGGTAAGAAACTGAACAAAAAAAAAATTTGAGCTATGAGAAAAATGTATAATTCAGTTAGATATTCACCTTTCAACTCCTCTACTGAGCAGTATTTAAGCTAGCTAATAGGCAATAAGAACAAAGTATCAAAAAATGCTTTTCTTTACCCATATCATGAATATTAAACAGAATACTTGGCAAGGTTCATGAAAAATATCTCTTCAATTTTCTTCAAAATCTTGGCTTTATAGAGTGGTCTAGGGAAAGAAATCATTTAAACATTCATTGCCAAATACTTTACTTACATATTGATTGTGTATCATTGACTTCATAGTGCACACAAACTGCACATGATCTATTTTAACATGCAGCTAATATACTTTTCTGTAGTTCAAGAAGCTATGTAGTTATATTTTGGATGTAAATGTGGGAGAGCTACAGAAGCAAGAAACTTTTCTCTAAGAATGTAAATCACATTTTATATATAATAATGGATGCTACAAAATGATGTAGGTTTTAGCATCATTAGATAAAACTTTAATAAAAGTTTTATGAGTATCTAATATAACAAAGTATGTATAATCTTATTAACACTTGCATTATGAAAAAAAATGACTTTTTCATTCTTACTAAAAAAGCAAACTAACAAAAAGTACATAAATAAATAAAGGCATAACAATAATGAAAAGCACCCCCCAGAAGATGCTACAATGTTGTATGCATTTTAACTGAAGCTTTGTGGAGCTCTGAAAATTAGTAAATAGTTTCCTGAACTGCATGATGCTTTTAACCAATCAAGTGATATTTGTTAATTCAGAGCAAATGTTGTTTTTTACAAAACAAAATAGAATTATACAGAACCATTTACAAAATTTGTTAGTTAAAACAAAGAACTGAGGTTCTTTCTTTAGAGTAGGAACAAGCTAGAAAAATCAATTTCAAAGCTAGGGACCACTGGCATCTTCATCAAGTAGAAATCACAAAAGTTTTAGGTTCTTACTGTATTTATTGTTACAATCCATTACTTGTGTTTGGTGATAAAGTGACACAGTGAAGTGTTGTGGAAAAAAACAAAAGAAAATTATTGTATATATGCAACTGTGGACAAAGTTTTAGGAAGTGTTAGAATAACACCAAAGAGAAACTGACTGGGTTTAATAAATTAAGAAAATATTAATTATGATTATTTAATTTTACTTACAATAAACTAATGTACAAATAACTGGTAATTAAAAACTAATTTTATTTTGAGAGTTTTCATTTCTATAAATGTAATGAGTGTATACAATATGAATATAAAATAAAATATAATAAATATATCCTCAAACACGTTCCTTTCTTTATGTATTTTTGTGTACATGTTTCTTTATTTGAAATATTTATTTCAGTCAGTGGATGGAAAAGGTATTGATTTTTGGTGAAGTTCTAAATAATTTTTTCCTCTTATGTTCATTATTCAGCACATACAAAGATATATAGATTGATACTGATATTAATATCAAATTTAAGAGCAAAAATTGAATAATTTTCCATTAAGATACTTTTGAAAAAAATTTTTGATATATAATTTTTTTCTACAATTAACAGTTGAGGAGATACAGAGAGTAATATACAAACAATCATTTTGCTATTATATACACAATTATTGCAATAAACATGTTTTAGTTACCTAGTTTATATTCTAATTTTAGTGGTTTCTCTTTCTTGCTTCACTGTGGTTCATGTTCATTTTGTTTCTCTTTCTATACTTTTTGTTTCTGAAAATATTATTGTAGGCTATGTTTTAATATTTGGATTGCATGAGAGAAACTTTGGCATGATATACTCAGTTAGTGAATCAGTTACATCATTATAGAATGATTACCGAGTGTATTAGTCAGCTAGTTTGATAGATATATAGTAGGTTACCTGTTTTGTAACATAGGTAAAGAATATATGTATGTGGTTTGCTTCCAAACTGAAATACACATTTTTTTGTATTTGAGTTTTATTTGGAATGTTAATTCTGCATTCTCTATTAATACTCATTTCACTTGATTCTGAATTTATTACACTCATATTTATATATGACTGAGTTTTGGTTATTTTGATATGTTTTAAATGGTTATTTAAGTTTTTATATAATCCTTCATTGTTTGTGTAGGTTCAAAGAATGTTGCATGTCACCTCGAGAAAGATCATTAATGTACATTATGACATATAATTAACTTAATATTTCAGCCACCAATGTTGAATTTTATGTTTTGATGTGGAAACCCTGAGATAAGGAATGAGAAGTTGAAATTATTCTTAATTTCACCTTTCCATAATGGGCATAGAACATATCTGTGGTAAAGTACAATAAGGTGATATTTTCTCAACATTCTTGAAGGCATTCTCAACATAGTCAATGACAACCTTGTAAATTAAACAAAATGTTCAAAGCCCATAAATGTGTATTAATAAGTTTACTTAAGTAAAAGTTATGCAAGGCAATAACTATTTCATAGAGTATGTTACCAAGTTGAACTTTTGTACTTTTCTCTTCAACTAGACATGGAGCAAACCCAGTCCATCCCAAAGGGGACATGGATACTTGTACAAGTTGGTATGAGTTGAGGGCTCTTTCTCCCTTGCATATATTACTTGAAATAGTGATTGATGTAAATTATTAACCTGTTTTGGGATACTGTACTGCACTACGGTCCTTTGATGTACTTTGAAAGTGCAGTATAATATTAGTCTTTATTTTGAACATTTTTGGGAAACCTCTCATTTGACAAAACAGCTAGATAAAAGTTCAAATGAACAAATAAGACTGCCAGTAGGTGAAATACAACAGAACATTAGTATCATATATATGGATGGGATTCTGGGAACTCTGCCTTCTGGATGAGAAGTGCCCTCAATGTGCAATACCTATATTTTTCATCATTTTTCAATCTTCTAAAAGCTAACAACATAATCATTTTTAAAATCATTGTCATAGGAATTTCATTACATTAATTATTCTGTTTGCAAGGAAATCCTACAACTGAAGTAGAGTCAAACTGACTCTACAGAGGTACTGTGAGCTATATTCCTCATTGAATAACTTCCAAAGGTTCAGAAAAATCATTCCTGTTTGCATATTTTTGAATTGGTGTTTTGTGTGGTTTGTTTCAAATTTCACACAAGCTTCACAAGGGCTATTTGCACTAGCCATCCCTAATTTAGCAGTGTAAGACCAGAGGGAAGGCAGCTAGTCATCACCAACTATTGGGCTGTTCTGTTACCAACAGACAGTGGGATTGGCTGTCACACTATAATGACTCCATAGCTGAAAGGGTGAACATGTTTGGTGTGATGGGGTTTCGAATCCATGATCCTCAGATTATGAGTCGAGTGCCTTAACCACTTGAATTTGTATGAAACTGAAAACTGTTACAACATTGAATACATCAGGGAATCATTAATTTTGAACAATAATTTAGTTTATAGTTCTGTGTGCTAATTTTGAAATTATTTGTTTTTATTTATTCTATTGTGTGCATTTATATGTGTTATTTTTATGCTTGTTCAGATATGAATTTGTATTTGACCACCATTTTGAAATATTGATTATTTTCCAGTGACGTATATGTGTATTTTGTATGTGATAAATATCAAATTCAGATAAACATTGTTTTGAAATTATTCTTATGCACATATAAAATTGCCCTAATACATAAAAATTAATCAGCATATTATATCTTAAAATAACCAACCACAACTCCTATAAAATTAAAGCTTTTAGTAGGATAATAAGTAGAAATTGTAAACAAGCATGTTATAAAAAGCTATTTTTTCTCACATTAAATACTGATGGATTGTTTGTTTTTAAATTTTTTCACACAGCTACACTAGGGCTATCTGTATTAACTGTTCCTAGTTTAGCAGTGTAAGGCTAGAGAGAAGACAGCTAGTCATCACTGTCTACCTCCAACTCTTGGGCTACTGATTTACCAACGAATAGTAGGATTGACTGCCACATTATAATGGCCCCATGCCTGAAAGGGTGATCATGTTTGGTGTGACTTGAATTCAAACCTCCAACCTTCAAATTACAAGTCAAGCCCCCTAACCACTTGGCCATGTCAAGCTTAACTATTGATGAAACCAGCAAACTTCATTTGAAACACTCCTGCATCCATTTGAGATTGTTAAATCACAAACATGCATTTTGAAATTACAAAATATTTTATTGTGACTATATGTGTGCCTTTTTACAATTCAAACCCTGCCCTTCAAAAAGTCTGTATCTACCCCAGAACCATAGAAGATCAAGAAATGTATTATTTGTTTATTTGTACTTCTTTATTTTTCTTTTATTTTGAAGTTTATTATAACTCTCTGCATAATATTTTTGGGATATGAGTTTTGTTTGAACTTACCTGTTGAATTCCAGATGCTGTAGCTGTTTATTAATTTCACCCTTTTTTACAGAGAGTAGAATATATCTTCATTTGAATAATTTTTCAATATTTTCATGCAGGTTTTCTGCATGTAATTATGACATTCTTACATAGCAGATTTCAAGTAGGCTGTAAAAATGCCCTAACTCTTCTATTTCTACATATGACAACTACTCAAAACTGTTATCACTTTGGCTCTGTGTCAATGTCAACTCTATGATGGGGATAGCCTACCTTAAAAGGAATGTATATAATTCTAGAAATTGTTTTTTTTTCTTGTATATATAACTTTGGATCATGGAATACTCTGATTACAACCATTATTTGATATTAAAGTGTAGTGAATAATAGCTTTTGCTGTTCTTGTCCTGTACAGATATTTAAAAAAAAAAGCAGCCATAAAGAAGTCATCATATTGAATATCAAAAGTAACCAGTAATTAAACATTTATACAGTTATTTTGAATAAAGATTTCATACATTCAATGTTTACACACCAAGAGATATTGAATTATTAGAAACTAATAGGTCTAAAATTTGTGATAAAAATAAGTAAACTGCAGACATATTTTCACATTCCCCTTAATCTGTCCATTTTGAATTCACAAGCAGAGATATGTAAAAACAGCATTTCAGAAGTATCTTTTGTCTCCTACAAGTCACTGTCCAAGAGGCTCTTTGTTCAATGCCCAGAAGTCAAAACTATAAAATCTCTCTCTAAACCAAACCAAGCTAATCAGTTAGTTTTAAGTTACATCTCTTACTGCTACAGATTTTGCACTAGTTTGATTCAGATAACACTGTGCCTGAATTACTACAAAGGAACAAGGTTCATTTCACATGTATGTGATTTACCTATGATTAAAAAGTATTTTTAAAAGTTAATGAGCAATAATTTATTTAACTGCTATTTTTGTAAGTTTTAAATTTTAACGTTTTATCAGCCCAAAAATGTATTTCTTACAGATAACTTTCTGGACATATTTATTATTTCTTATGCACCTACCATTGAGATTTGATTACAGCTTGATGTAAACTGTACTAATTCATCATGTATTCATTATGTGGAAATAGGAGACTGACACATATTTCATGTGCAACTACATTCAAAATAAATTCTTAGATGAGACAAAAATAATGTGCACTAGTAGTAAGGAGGAAGGTGTGCAAAGAAGTAAGTGTCTATCTGAAATACATTTTCAGGTAAGGAAAATATTAACTTCTAAAACTAGCAATCCACATACCTCTCTTCAAACAATAGCTAGAATCCCACACTGATAAGGTGAGGAGCCAGTTCAAAAGAGAGAAAACCTAGATAAGCTCCTTCCTCAGAGAAAGCACTAGAAGATGAATACTCTAGGAAATGACATTCAAGAGCATGGGCTAAACAGAGAGGCAACACTCATGTGAGATTACATCCTTCTCAGGCAGAACATATTCTTTGTCCTTATGAAAGTGCAAATGGAGGAAGGCAAAAATGAGTTAATGTGTTACAAGGATGAACAGAAATAATGCATGACTAACTGAGCTTTTGTACACAATAGGTTAGATGGCCGTGAGATATAGTGTAGCTAAGGCAATAATAAGACCATATGGTTTGGTATGTGTTCTTTTATACAATTTTCTCACTAGAAATTGGAACTAAGGTCTCTTCAAAAACCACCTACATTATACTGACATCAACATCTGTGCCCTACTTCCCTAATGCACTGTGCTACCCACTTAGACTTTTCCAGATGAACAGCACAATCAGTGAAGAATTCTCTAAATCAATTACTCCAGTATCTAGGAACTGGGAATGGCAAGGTACCTCATGCATTTCCCAAAAACCAGGAATAATTCACACTGAAGAGACTCCAGACATAACCATCACAATAGTCTTTTATTGGAGAAAGAGTAATAAATTACCACAAAACCTATTTTGAAAAGATGGCATTAGCAAGCCAAGGTTGTGGGCAGGTATTTACCAGTACTGGCTTTTTCCATGATAGCCCATGGAAGGTACAACCTTTAATGGATATATATATATACATATACTACTATAGAGATCTTGCAGAAAAACTCAACTCAACAGTGGGCACATAAGAATAAGAGCAGATGAGCTTAATATTTTCCATTACCTCTGACTTGATGCAGATTTAGGGAAGTAAGTACATAATATGAGACAACACCAGCCATTAAATTGGTTCTCAGGTGGAAAAGAAATTATCATTAAAAGTGAGAAAATAAATAAATAAGGTACTTCCCACATTGAAATTGGTGAGTAGACAAAAAATAGCAACTAGAGGAAGAAGAAGCCTAGATGGAGATGAAACTGATAGATGCCTTTATGTGTGATGGACAATGTTCACCTCCCTGTTTATAACACTTCATTCAGTGGTCATTAAAAGAGATAGATAAGAGATAAGTGTGATGAGAAATGATGTGTTAGAGTCTACAAATAACATCCTCAAAAGAAGAACAGATTACTCAGATGGAGTGCTCAACCCAACTGGTAAGAGTAGTGAACTAAGGATCCCTGGATGAGGAAGTGCACACAGTAAGAATAGATTATTGTGGGCATCCTGAAAGAAAGCTGTGCATGCCAAGTGACACCAGATCACATAAACATGATAAAGAAAAGACTACCAGAGCTAGAACAGTTGTTGTTGAAAGAAAAGAATAGAAGAGAAATAGGAAGTTTTTGATCCAGCACCCTCACAAGTGTAATAAAAAGGGAAAAACATTCAAGGAACAAAATGGATTACGAATTGAAAAATAGAGTACTGAAAACATATAACTCAAAAATTTGGAATAGTAGCAACCTAAAGCCAGAAAATAAAAAGAGGCTTTCAAGAAAAAATGAAAGATGGAACAAGTAGCCAGGAATTAAAATGGGTTTGCAAGAGAGTGTAAGGGACAACAAGATGATCTCAATCAGGTAAAATCTGAAAGCATATGGTTTAAAATGAACTATCCATGCATATTTTAGACCTAAATAAGCCAATATAAATTGTACTTAGTATAACGTTAATTCGTTCTATGAAAGTACATGTGAATTATGCCTTGTTTATGTGAAATACTGAACCAATAAAAAAAATATCTAAAGTTGGAATTGAAGTCAGTTGTCATGCAATAGCAGTGACATTGTGCCATCATGTACCATACTTCTTGCATTGAAAAGTTTGGCTAAGTAAAATGAAGGTAAGGTGATTCTGAATTGAAAAGCTAATATGCAATCCAGTCTTCACAGACAAAGACCTATCTGATATCATGAGATTTGTAGCATTTGATCAAGAAATTTGCAAAAAAAATGATGGACTAACAAATGCTAGTACATTATTTATATACATACTTGCTTGGGTATTTAAATTACCACAAACTTTTGTTGTCATTACTTTATTATAAATATCAGAATTAGTATTTGTTTATATTACCCACCCATTTATGTACTGCACACACTGTAGTTAATAAATATTATTGAACTATATTTGACCTATTTATAAAGTTCATTTCTAAGTAACCCCAACAAAATTTGCTCCAAGCCTATCAGGTCCTTAATCTGGCCCTCACAGATAGGAATACAACTAGCTATTGTATTATTTACTAATGTATTGAGAAGTGCACAGAGTAAAACCATACATTTCATAGGTTAGTAATCTAAGTATATAAGCAAACTTTACATGCAACAATTTATATTTAGCTAATCTCTTCAAAAATCTCACTTTTCAACCCAGCTAATGAAAATTGAGTGAGTGATAAATACTTCTGTCCCCATCATGTAGACACAATAACCCAACGCACAAACAAGGACAGTCACAAAAACCGAACACACAAATATCTGGACTCAAGTGTGAAATTTCATATGTGGTAACTGCATGAGTATATGGGTACAATATTTAAAATGAACTACTACCTACAGTCTTCTCTTGTAACTTTTAAGCTCAAAGTAGTTTTATTTAATTTTAAAATAACTATACCTTATGAGAAGCTATGAAATGGTATTATGCAATTTACTTACTTCTGATGAGTGTTTTACTGTTTCTCTTACAAATATGGCTGCATTTTTACAAACTAACTCATCCTGATCTCTAAGCAAAGAAAATACTGTGGGATAAGCTTCAACTTCAACAGAAAATTCTCAAAGTTCAACTGAATGTTTCACAATACTGCTTAAGGCCCAGAGTACTTGATGCTGAAAGAGTAATATTAAAAGTTATTAGCCTTTTTTTTTTCAAACACATGGCAATATATCAATATTATGTTCAATCACAAATACTAAGAAACATAACAATATTTGTTAAATGTTT
Source organism: Tachypleus tridentatus (assembly GCF_004210375.1). Lineage (NCBI taxonomy): Eukaryota > Metazoa > Arthropoda > Merostomata > Xiphosura > Limulidae > Tachypleus > Tachypleus tridentatus. Next base: position 132,730,692 of record NC_134834.1, on the reverse strand, counting down.
TCTTAAATTTTAATGGTGAAGGTTTGGTTATCCAAAGAATATGTATTGAATACAATTTTTAACCTTAATACAAGTTAACTAAACAAGTACTACTTTGCAATGTGAGAATAATCATAAACTTATTTAATATTACACATCAAAGAGAATTACACAGTGTGAATTCAGTTTATTATTAGGTGAAGTAAATGTTAGTGTATGTGCATGTATGTCTCTATGTCTGGGGGTGAGATTTATATAAGTCTACATATGCATATGACAAGTAACCTTCTGTACATTTGGCAGTGAAGTTAAAAAGAAGGAGGTAGAAGTTACACTTGTGTTGACAGCTAGCTAGTTGCAATGGCAGTCCTACCTAGCCTCTATTCTTGCTGATATGTATGATTGACATAAATAGTTTTTATGGTTACTTTCAAAAAAAGAAACACACAGTGTCAACAAGAAGTCTTCTGTCACTTTTTGCAACATTTGAAATAGCAAACACAGTAAATTTCTTTACTGCAGTAGATATGCATTGAAAAAGTCATGTCTCAGTTAATATTCATACAGTTTTGAATTGGAAAAGAAGATCCATTTCAGTAACATATCACTTAATCAATTGCAGTTATACCTCTTGCTATGAGGTTCAATTATTTATTAATTCCAGCTTGGAATAGTTTTGTGCTACAAAATGCTTTGCTGCTTATGTATGGTTAAGAAAATAACCTTCTCACATGTACCACTATGTTGAGTGCTTTTTCAACTTTTTTTATAAATAGACATCTTGAAAGTTTCCTAAATTGTACAATACAAGTATAACACCATGAAAAAAATAAAAACTGGGTTTGAAGGAACATTAAAGGTATCAAGTTCTGCTAATTAATCTTTAGAAGTATTTGTGATAGAGCACTTACTTGGAGAGCAAAAGGTCTCAGGTTCAACTGTGAGACAAGAAATATATAACTGAAATTAAAGGAGAAAAACTGATTCCTAACTAAATATATCTTGTAACTCTGAAATAATGGCACTTGTGTTCAATAGGAAAAAGTGTTAAGTATCTCTTATGTGATGTCATTTTAGTGTCTCTTGGCTAATTGACAAAGAGCACCCTGCTGTGGTGTGAGTGGTTAAAACAAGTGACTGCTCCAAGCAGCCTGTGGCCCCCTTAAAATTACACAGTAATACTACACTTTTCTGATTGTGCCAGTATGAAATAAAATAAAGAAACTGCACATGCAGTGTCTATTTGTTGTTTACTTACAGGAGATGATCACTCTTCTCTTCCAATCATTCAAGTTGAAATCATCAATCAGACTGTCCAAATCCAATGTTGTTTTTTTTCACAAGAAACTTCAAATTTACCCTGAATGACATTAACTACCTTCATAGCTAGTAATTGCTATTACAGCATAGATGGGGCTGTAGTCTAAAAATATCATCTGATCTATTGAAGGCTACTACAGCAGACATTCTTATGTAACATATCATGTCAAGCAATGTTCTGCCTGGGTATCATGGCCACGCATAGCCAAGTGGTTAGGGTGCTCAACCTGCAGTGTGAGGGTTGCTGGTTCAAATCCCCATCACAGCAAATACGTTTGCATTTCAGCTGTGGCAGCATTATGATGTGATGGTACATCACAATATTCATTGGTAAAACAGTAACCCAAGAGTTGGTGGTGGGTAGTAGTGACTAGCTGCTTTCCTCTGGTGTTAACAGATAACTTTTGGGTAGCTTTGCATGAAATTCTAAGCAGATAAATACCTGGATGTTAATGGGTGTCATCCACTTTTCAGAACAACAAAGGTACAAAAGTAACTTTAGGCATAACTAACTTAAATTTTTTACAACCATGTGATACATGAAACTTACACACATTTAAAATAAAGAATAAATTCAGGATAAATATTACAAGAAGACAGAAACATATGTTATATAAATATACCACATTTTCCTGTCTTTCCAACTTCAGGCTTCACCTCAAGTAAACAATTAATTTTAGTTTTACAGAGAGTAAATTGTTAATGTGTCCTGGTCCAAAATTGAGTTAACTTTTTCTTGCTCCCACAAGAACATCTGCATGCCATACCAACATCACAGCCCTTGAAAGAAAAAGTAATTATATCACATAATGCACTTCAAAAGTACATTTAGAAAAAAAAAATTAACCTTTTAATACTGAAATATAAAATACAAAATAAACCTTTTTATAAAAGATATGAAAGAACACATATTCCAAAATATTTTAGCAAGAATACAAGTTTATACATGTTCAAATAAAGCCCCTAAAAATGAAAATCTCATTAAAAACCCTTATCACAGAAATACATTATTTCAAATCTTTAAACCAAAACACAGTCCTTTCATTAAACCTTTCAATAAAATATATTGTAGTTACAATCACATACATATTAAAATACCTTCTGCAATTCTTCATAGTGAGACAATAAAAAAAATCATTTTACAACAGAAGAAAACTATAATCCAACCAATATTTTAAGCAATAGAAAAATACAAAATCATAATTTCTCTCTACCATGCAGACTCTCTAGACATCAACCAAAACACATTACAATAAAATCTACTTCAAACTACAACACCACACTAAAAGTATTTAACATATCATAGAAATAACACAGAACAAACTAATGTAAAAACTTAAAACTCAAGCAATAAGCATTTTTGTTGCAATACATACTAACTAACTTCTACCTCTAAATGTACTTAAATGTAAGATAGAATCCACATGTAAATTTTTAAATATACTACATATACAAAACCTAAACTGCTCTTTAACATAAATAATCATACATGAAGAAACTAAAAACTAAAAATGCATATAAACACAAATATATATGATATATATACATAATGCTTACTAAATAAGCATCTTGAAGATTAAAAACAAAGTATAAAAAATATATAATCACCTAGGTCAGCCATGAGGTTTAAACATTCTTTGCCCCAACTTTAAGTCTGATATATTCTGTTGTATGATGCCATTTTTTAACAGTTAGCATGCAGAGCCAAACACATAAATGAAGACCTTAGCTACTCCACATAATCATGTGAACACTGGGATGTCTGCTCTCGATGGTAGACCAAACATTAAATCTACAAAAAGTAAGACTTATTAATACCAAACATCATCCTGTTGATCTCTGTTCAGTTGTATAATACACCACCATAACAAAAGGTAATTGTTCATTCCAGTCAGTTTCATCTGAAGAAACAAACTTGGCAAACATATGTTTGATAATTTGTTTCATCATTGCCACTAAACCACCATACAGACAATATAAGGTCAAGTGCACATCTCCACCACATCTAATACTTTACAGAATTCAGTGAAAAGTTGGTTGTTAAAGTTATCTCTCTGATTCATGTGGATCTTTTCGAGTGCTCCATATTGGGCCATGGGCTATGTGGGTATATAAACCAATGAATAAGTCTTTGCCCACTCTGTGAAGTTGATGACCATAAACATATATATATGAATTCTTTCATCTCTGAAATTGGACTAGTGATATGCAGGAGTATTCTATACAGAGAAGTACCAACAAGTGAATACTGGAATTCACTCTTTTTGCTTATTCTTGATCATTTTTAGAGTTCCTAAAATATTAACTGAGGTATCCACTATCTGGTAGAATCTATTACTATATCACTTGTTATTAACAGAGCAAAATGGCCTTAACTATCACATAATGTTCATGATACATGTGGTTCAAACTTTAACAAATGGCATGGATCTCACAATCTGATAAGAAAATCCATCCAAATTTCTGGTGTGTCCAGCCAATAATGTATTATTACATAGTTCTCCTTCAATGCTATTTTCTAGTGAGGCATCATCCCTTCAGATTTTTTAAAGTTCATTACCCATTTCACTGATATATGGTTGAATTAAGCAGTAAACTTTCTACCATACAAGTAATGCCAAGAGTATTTTGGTAAAAACTACAACAGTGAGCAGTTCTCTCTTCATCACACAGTATCTGCTTTCAAAAGCTATAAGCATACAAGTAACACACACAGTTACACATTCTATTCCATCCTGCAACTGCAATAATACTACTCTGATTACACTACTGCTTGTTTCCATGCTTAGCAAGAATTCCCAATTCTTTCATAGACATACCAACATTAGAACTACTACTGAACTATACTTCAGAGACTGAAATACTTGCTCATTTTCTTTATTTTTTCTTCCTTAGAAAACGTCATTAATGATGGATCTTGGATACGTTACCACAAAAATGTGGTTTTTAAGATACAGAACCAATGACACTGTAGACTTTATATTTGGTCAAAAGCTGAGACCAGTTTTGTGCCTCTATTATACTAGCAAGATATGTGTAGATCCATTCTTGACCTACAATATGACTAAGAAGTTCAACTTCCAAATGTATGCATGCACGTACACTCTTTGGATTCGAGTTTGAACCTTGACATTTTTTCTAAGCTGCAATACTATTTTCAGAATCTTATATGTATACTTAAACATGTGACAAATTCCATAAAATACATATATTAGACTTCTCTGATTGCAGCCCATTTAGTTTACACAAAAGTGGCAGACATGTTAAACATGCTAAACAGCATAATACGAAATTCACATAAGTCATCTTTTGTGCTAAACTACTATGTCTGCTCTCATCATCCAATTCCACTTGCCAATATCCATATGTCAGGTCTAATGTATCGAACCAATGGCCCCTTCCACCACATTCAGACATCCATCTGTTTGTAGAAGTGGAAAAGTGTCAGAACAAGTTAGTGTTCTCTTATCTCAAGTCATTTGAAAATCTGGGCATATCTTCTTTCTTCCTTACAATCTCTAATGGTGATGGCCAAGCACTTTCCGAAAGCTCTGCCATTCCATTTTATTATTTCATAGCATCCATTATACCTCACTGTTTGCTGCTTCACTAGCATACCAGGGAAGCTTGTGCAGCAGTTGTTTAAACAGTCGTGCATCACTCATACCTATGTGACTTTGCATAATTCTAATTCAGTCCATCACATCCCAAAAATATAATGACACTGGGTTGCTGCCATTGTTTTTGTCTAGACTACATACACAATCCTCAACAAGTAATCTCAGATGTATTGGCAACCATATACTTTCAAATGCAGCATAATGATGCAAACTTAAGAGTTACCCTAGCAGCTGTTCCTGTCACTAAGCTTACCAGTTAATAATCATTTCATCTTGTAGCTGGATAAATGATTGACCGTGACTGTAGAGCAACAACAGAAAATCGTCTTATCTCACATAGATAACTGCCAGAACTAATTCTGTTTCCTTTCTGGACTGAACATAGCCAATTTCATGCAAGAGCTCAAAAAATGTTTCACACAGAATCAAGGCATTACATATTGTCTGTAGTAAGCCCTGGAATACCACTTAAGTACCTGAGGAAGGGCTGTGACATACTCTCCTACATACATACAGTACACTATTTCTTTGGTCAGTCTGGTGACATTGTATAATTCTTCCACAGAAAATCAGTTTGCCTAATCCTGATTCCAGAACCAATGTTTAAAACTAACTTTATTTCTTTTAGATAAAGCTGGATCTTCACCACTAAAATCACACTGAGCTTATTTTTTCATTAGTCAAAACTCTGTTTTGACACCACCAAACGGTGGTTTTGCGCAAAGTGCTCAATATTCTGCAAGGTCTTTCAGCATTTTGGCTGATTTTGTATCAACTAGGAACTCTCTCTCTTGCTCTTGTACTCCAAAAGTCATATACCAAAACCTATTACATCCTGAAAGAGCTCACATGACTACAACAGTTGTTTAGTGCAAGCTGTTTCTTGCATTCAGAAGTCACTGACAAGCTCTGACTTGGAATCATTTAGTTCCCTGGAGCTATTACTCTCACATTTACTGCCTGTTGTTGGCTCTTCTCAACTTGTTGCTCTGTACATCAAAACTAAAAGCTTTGTCTACCCAACTCCTTGGTAAGGTAGGAGTAGTTCAATGAAAAATAATCCAACATTCCACAGTAGAGTACATGCTTTGCTGTTCTCTTTGAGGACAATTTATATGTGGCATATGAACTATGGGAAAGCTTGGATAGCCCTACCCATCCACTGGATACAAATGTATTTGCATTAGAACACCAAAACGTGTAGATGGTCGCTTAATCCTTAGCTGGATTAAAACCTGTTGCAATGAGGTTACATAGGTATGACAGTAAATTACTGCACCTCCTGCTATAGGTTTCTTCCTCTATTGCAACTGACTCAATGTAACTATGTCATACAACATCATAATACAAGCTGTCCCAGTTAGGATGGGAAGATATCTTACACCCACATGATGCCAAGTGGTCTCCACAGGTATATTCACAATCTGGCAGGTCCATTGCAAAGTGCACTTTATTGTGCAATTTATGCAGACCATTTGCATACAAAAGTAAGCTTTCTGCATCACCCCTTTTCAAAGTTTTGAATTCCACCTGGTGGATTGCTCTTTTTTTACCAAGTGAAAACTCTGGTGCAGTGCAGTAATGACTGCTTTGCAGTCAAATAATTGTTTACCATCTAGAGGTTCAATACTGTCTAGAACTGAACAATCTAGACCCAGAATCTTGTGTTGTATAGCCTGTTCTGTAGTCTGACTATTCCAGACTGATCTGCATAAAATGAACAAAGTGGTTCAAACTTATTTTTGCTTGCCTTGTCTTGAAACAACAGACTAAAATAAACCATTTAAAGACTCGGTTACAATATAGTCTGAAATTGTATCCTAGCCACAATCACTTGTACACCCAATTCTTAGTTAATGTTTTGCTTACCTATGATTTGGCTTTCACAAAGATTTTTTTATTATAAACACTTTAAAAAGAGCTGTTTTAAAGTTTTATTGTATATAGCATCTAACTGAGTTAAGTGTGATCTGCTTTGTGAGATACGTATGACTGTTTCAATTTAAGGATAGCACAAGTGTTAAATTTAATTATTTTTGAAGCAATAGTTTACGACAAGTTTGTTCACATCAATGGTTATGAATCATGGGTTGAGTAGTTCAGTTGCTGTGAATTGGCAATTACTGTATTATTGCACCATGTTACTAGAATCTTTTAAGGCCTCTGTTGAGCTATAAATACCCATCCAAAATATAGTTTTGGATAGTTAGATAGATCTAGACTATGTGATTGTAGGTTTAGCCATAAAGTGTGTAGACTAGTGATTTTTAAAGTGAAATTATCACAGACTGTATAATAATAACAGATTAGCAAGGAATAATTTGTATTGTTAATTATGTTATATTGTACCAGAATCAATCTGTGTGAAAGTTAACAAAAAGAGTGAAATACTTAAAGATCTGGATACAACTGTGATTATCAATAGTTATAGTGGTGAGTTTGAAATGAAATTATCATAAAATGTACTGTAATAACATACAAGAAGAAGAATTTGTCTTGTCAAATTGTGTTCTAAAGTAAGAAAGAAAAAACATTATTTACAGCTCTGGATACAACTATGATAATTAACAGTGCAACAAACATTTGTTGATTTACTTTAATATATTATTTTAAAACAACTGAACTTGTGATGTTTGTTTATTGTTGAAATTTACTGCAAACAAACCACAGAAACGTGTTTTAAAGAATTGGGCCCTTACACAAAAATCTGACATTCATTTAGAGTAAAATACACAAAAAATGTAAAAAGAAAATGGAGAAAGTATCTTCATTATTTGTCAAATATTAATACTTTACCTTTAATTTAACATTTGGGTTAGTTATAAGGTTCACCAGGTGTGGAATTGCCCCTGTGTCAGTGAAAGCTTGGGCTAATTCTAATGTATGTTTGCCTATTTCTGCTAAGTCTGTTGCAACTACCTGTTTCATGGAAACTCTGGTTCTTGAAGGGATAATACCAGAAGAGCACAGCTCCTACTTCTACAATAGATTCTGCTAGTTCTTTAAGAAGTATATTTGTTTCGTCAGTTCCTACATTAATTACCATTAATTATTACACAGTTTCCCATTACTTCATAAATGAACTCGAGTTACTCAGATTATTTTTGAATTTATAATAAAAATACTAACTAGCATAATACTGATAATTTTTAAAGCTTGTACGAAAAATGCATTTTACCAACCATGAGATTTTATTCTGAAATGAGCATAAAAAATTACATTACCTTTAGTACTTCTGTAGTACGTATTATTAAATAAAGTCTAAAGCTATAGAAGACGTGTATTACAAGATTTTTTTATGATTTAGTGATATTAAATTTAGAATTTTTAATTACACAGAGTGATTTGAATAATAATCTTTCAAACAAAACTTTACGGACTTTTTCACTTGTGGATCGAATTCCTCAAGATTCAGTAACAATGCATCAAGCCCTCCAGCTTCTATTACAGTTTTGGCTAGTTCAACTGAATGTCGAGATACAGTTCTCAGAACTAAAGCTGCAGATCTTTTATAATGTTTCTAAATAAAAGCCATATAACCTGTTTGTTTGTTTTGGTTTTTGACATATTTAACAGTTTGATCATTATTTTCAATTTTTAAATAAGAAGAAACTAAATATGTTCACATACCGTTTTAATTAAATAAGAAATTAAAACTGTAGTGTCATTGTCATACCAAAACGGGGAATGTTATCGGATGTATTTTAGCTTTCATTGGGATGCATTTATAATTGCGTATTTTTCTGCAACATCTAAGGTACAGTTTTTAAAACTAATGATATATAATAATAATAAAAGTAGCAAATATGTTAATATGGTTTCCATTTAGACCATGAGATACAATAGTAGTTTACATTTAATCTTAAAAATATCAAATATAAAAAGTAAACCTTCTGCCTATTATCGACACCATAGTTTAGTATAAAATTCAAGGGACTGTATTTTATAATTACACCAGTCATCATCGACACGGGAATAAACCAAAATGACGGAACGTAAATGTAAAAGACATCACGTATGAAACTTGTGCTGTTCGAAAAGTACAGTGCACGTTTTTTACATCAATATTCTTAATCGTTAAAAGGATAGAAACAATAGTTTTTCTCCTTTTTGTTTGTTATTATACAGAAAGCAGTTTTGTAGAAATAACATCGCAATTTGTATTTGTAGGCTATCTTTCATATACTGGTTGACATTGCCTATCTACTATTTATATCCTTTATTTCAAAAAGAACCATTTTTTCGAAATAAAGTTTGAGTAACAAATTTTAAGCAAAAAAAGGTATCAGAGCTAAAAAAAAGTAACTTATACTGACACACTTATTTCTGAGCACTAGAATGATAGCAACATTTCACTGTGATGTGTTATTGCTTTTTTTTCCCTTTGTTAATTATTTTTAAATTTATTTTTTTACAAATCTTATCTACTGACATTTAGTTATGTCTTGCGTTTGTTTGTGCTTGGTACTTAAAATGTTCAATTTTCGAGAAGTATAACACTGATAACCATCATATACGTAAATAAACGGCTGGTATGAATAGAGAAAGCACTATGTAGTGGAGCGAACAACGTTTCGACCTTCTTCAATCACACAACCTCCTTCAAACATGTGGTCAGCTATCAGTCAGTTACATCGTTCTTTCTTTATGAACCTGACGATGACCGAAGAAGATCGAAACGTTGTTCGCTCTTCTACATAGTGCTTTCTTTATCCATACCAGCCGTTTTTTTACATATATAATTTTCTCTACAAGTGGGTTTTCTGTCATCACGGATCACTAATAACCATCGTTTCATATCAATGATAACTATAAAACTGAGTCAATACGTTCAGAATCTAGCAAGGTATGTCAAAGTCGCTAACAACAACAAATTGAAAGAAGTTCATATAAATGACTTCATTCTTTTTCCATGAAAGTATGAATGGTATAGAAACCTGGATGTTTACAAATTCATTTACGCAGGACAGATGGATCATGTATTTCTAAGTAATTGCTCGAGTGAGTTCTTTTGTAGATACTACTTTTTATACTTCCATAGTCGTTATTATGAGCATAAAACTTATGACCACCAGTATGAAGTGTTAGTAAATCGATTCATTGCATACCTCAGTCTTCAACACTGGTGTCTGACGCGGGCGTAACCTAACGACAGTACTTATAGTTATATCATACTAATTACAATGTTCGTAAAAAAAAGATATGGAACCATTAATAAATATCAAGAATATGATTAATAGTATGATACTTATTTATATATTTAATATCAGGTTTAAATGTATGTAAATATTCTTGATAAAAGTTTTCGGATACCTTTCACAACATCAAAATGTGCCCTGTGAAGGTTGAAAAGAATGATTGTCAAGGCTAACCACCTGACATGAATTTGACATTATGGTTCCAATAGTGGTAAAAATGTTATAAGTGTTCAACTGATTCTTCATCAATTTGTTACAACTCCTAATACTGGATTTATTTTCAATGTCCCAAACGTTGGCTAATGGTGTTGTTGCTTTGGACGTAAAGGACCTAGACACTACTTCAACTTTATTCAAACTAAGGCAACTAAGATACTGAAAGCTCACTGCTACTTACCTCTAATCCCATCTCTAACCGAGTTTCAAGCAGACGTATCTGGTACTTTTCTAGAAATGAATGTAGGTGAATTTAAAAAAAAAAGAGCTAATACAATAAACATTTTGAATTCTTGTAATTGGTTATCTCACTGAAAGAGTCAGCTGGTTATCTTTCGATGTATGAAACATTTGTCACATCTAAAGGAATCAGTCTTCCACAAAACATTACTAATAGTGTCTGTATATCTTTTCTACCCACTCACTCATCAACTGTTACACATATCAACAGTACAGATACATGTACCATTTATTTGCGCAATTCATTAAATGATCTAAATCCTTTTGTAAAGCACCAGCATTCTCTTCACAACTAGCAACACCCAAGACTTTGATATTATCAGAAAATTTAAGTAATATATTGATCTTTCCTTTATCTATGTCGTTGATGTAAGTCTATATTTGTGTTCTTTACTTCTATAATTCTCGCTTATAAGTATGAAACATTTATTTACATCAACATTATTAATTCCTTTTACAATCTTAAACACTTCAATTGGATCCCCTCTAATTCTTTTTTTTTTAACAGAAAACAATTTTAAAGATCTTAATCTCTCCTTATATGACAATCCCTCGTCCTAGATACCATTTTGATAACCCTCCTACAATTCAACGTATTTCCTAAGCTCAGAAGCCCAAAACTGAACATAATACACCAAATGTGGCCTAACCAGTGACCTATACAACGAAATTATAACCTCTTTAGACTTGTATTTAGTATTTCTGCAGATACAACCTAATATACTATTTACCATACCATTCATTAATAACAGTACATTGCTTGGATGGATTAAGATATTGATCAACCACTAGATCAAATTATGATAGCCCACATGCAATATCTTACGCATAGCATAATGAAAATCCATCTGCCATTTATTTGCCTAACTCATAAAATGATCTAAGTCCTTTCGTAAAGCAATAGAACCGTCTTTACAGCCAGCAACACTTAAGATATTGATAGCATCAGCAAATTCAAATAATTTATCGACCATTCCTTCATCTATGTCACTGATATAAATCAAAAAGCAGTGTTTTTAAGACTGAGCCCTAAGGTACAATTCTTGCAACATTAATCCAGTTTGACTGAACTCCATTTATAGCCACCCTGTGCTTTCTTCCATCAAGCCACTTTTCTATCCAATTAACTTATTCATCATACATATAGAGATAAGTTTATTTATAAGCCTTTGTTGTGGCTAATGTGGCATTTTGAAAAAGTTTCTGTAAAAGTCCAGATTACCCAAATCTATACCCTTACCCTCATCTATTTATAAGCAGTAACATTTTCAAGGCATGTAAAAAAATGTAGGGCAAGATTTTCTGTTAGTGAAACCATGTTGACTATCATGTTAAATGACTTTTCTAAGTATCTTTTATCAAGCTTTTCAAAACTTTTCCCACAAATGATATAAGACTAATAGACCTACAATTACTAGAACTTCTGTTACCTCACTTATTGAAGATAGGAGTAACATTAGCTAATTTTCGATCTGTTGATACTTGTCTAATCCAAGGACTTACAAAACATTGTGGCAAGTGGCTCAGATATCCAGTCCTAGACCCCCTTTTAAATCCTTGGTGAAATATTATCTGGCTCGAGAACCTTATCATTCTTTAAACTTCTTAAAATATATTTAAAAAGTCAGAATTTATACTGTAGTTTATTATTGAGCACAAAGCTACACAAAAAGCTATATGTGCTGTGTACTTTATTTTAATTAAAGTTTTAATACCCATATCAGCTGTCTTGAGAATACCTAGATAGACGCCTTCCTTTGTCATATCTCAAGGGTTTTATCCGTATCCTAACATTTTGTTTACACCTACTATACTTTTAAAAAATCCTCACTGTTATTTTTAATAAGACTCAACGCTAATGTCTTCTTCTGTATTAGATTTAGATTTAGTTTTGAGGCAGAACATGTTATGTTTTTTACCGTGTTATGTTTATTATAAGTTATACTGGCGAGACAAAAAATGTATGCATGATTACAAGATAATATTTACAAACATCACGTAAGACACCCAAAACATCGATTTGTTATCATTCAGTCATTATTTATATAGCTAGTTACGATCTTCAAAGCATTTACAAGAATTACCATGCCCTTCGCTTCAGTTTTCCTTATTCTATCATTTTCACGTACGCCAATTAAGCCATGCTTTCATGCAGGCATTGTGTTAAAGAGAACTTCTGGTCTACTTGAAGACATTTTACACGGTCAGGCAAATAAACTCACATATACCTAACTTTAATTTAAAAACTACACGTAAATTAAACAATAAAATAATGATATTTATAATAGTGTACAAAATGTGAAACAATTATAAGCGTTCAGTGTATCATAGAGCTTTGTGAAAACAAATAACTTCACAAAAACAAGGAATAAAATTTGCAGTAAAGTAAACAGTTGCTAAAAGGTGCTTATTGCAGTCTATGAAGCGAAATTAAATTAAATTATTGCAAAGTAAAGTCAATGTAAAATTGAAATGAAGACAAACTTAACTGATTATACAGAAACGAGTGTTCGCAAAGTAATAAGTATTTGGTTATGAACGTTCTGCGCATGCCTATTTTTAAATCTAAATGAAAATTTTATTTAGTATAATATTCATTTTTAAAGGAAATCACACGCAGATTAAGTGTTGTTTGTGTGAAATACTTTGCAAATAAGAAAACTAAAGTTGAGATCAAGTCATCACGTGATAACAACATTGTGCTATTGTGTACCATACTCGTTACATTGAACAGTAAAAAAACATGGAAGTTGATTTTGAATTAAAAAGTCAATATGCAATCTGTACTCCTCGAATAAAAGCCTTTCTTATGATACAATATTTTTAGCGACGACTTTGGAAATTTGTGAGGAAAATTCCAGAAAAACAAAAGCAGGCGTATTATTTATAAAAATTACCATTTATTTGGGTAATTAAATTGTTTTAGTCATATGCAAACAAACAGAACCTAATAAAACATAAAAAAAATGTTTTCTTAATCGATTTAAGATCATTTTAGTTGTACATTAATTAATCGACAGAGGGCCTCTAAACACAATCTCAATACACGTATTGGGCTTTAAAATGAAGAGCATTGTGACGCTTGGCGAGTTAAGTAAGTTTCTAACGTTGATTGGGTTCAACACTGGAATCACTGAAAATGTGGTACAGACTTGTTTACAATTACAATTACAAAAATAACTGAAGTTACAGCATAAAATACTTGTTCTGACCTGTTTCTTGTATTTCTTCCTAGGTTAATTTTTAAGTTATATACACACTCATGCACACGATTTAGTATTTGGTGATTGTTTAGAACTATTTCAGTAGTCATTGTTTCATCTAATAACTATTTTTCTTAGTTACGTTATTTTAGGTCACATGATAAGAATCAGTACATAATAAACCAGAACATTAAAAAAGAAGCACATCCGTTACTTGTGTTGTTGTTTTTTTTAATTTCGTGCAAAGCTACACGAGAGCTATCTACGCTAGTCGTTCCTAATTTAGCAGTGTAAGATTAGAGGGAAAGCAGCTAGTCATCACCACCCATCGCTAACTCTTGGCCTACAGTTTTACTAGCGAATAGTGGGATTGACCGTCAAATTATAACGCCCTCACGGCTAAAAGAGCGAGCATGTTTGGTACAACGGGGATTTGAACCCGCGACCCTCAGATTACGAGTCGAACGCCTTTACCCACCTGGCCATGCCGGGCCCAGGTACTTGTGAAAAATAATGTTTTGAATCAGTGTCCAGAAGTCAAGAACTGAATTTACTTGTAAAAATACACTGTGAGAACCAATCGCTGTTACATCTAGCCACTTGGAGCGTTTAACTATTAAAAATATAGTAAAATGCCTGTTACATCTCGACATGTTATTCATTTTATACATATCATAACAACACAATATCTTCTAACAACTTATTCAATAACATAAGTATGGTGTTATGATGACTTTAGCGTAAGTAGTATGGCGCTTAGTTCGATCAATAAACCAGTTCATTTCCAAAGACACATATAGAACAATAACAGAGTCTTACGTATGGTAAAAAAACGAAATGAGAAAGGAGAATCAGTGTTCATTAAGTTCTGGAATATCTAGTTGTAAGATAAAGTGCTCTCGTGTTCATAGCGTTGGCTTCTAAGTGTCAGTTAGAGACAGTTAAGAGTCATTTCAAAGTGAGAGAAAATTGCGTCAGCCATTTTATTTATGTTATAAGCTTTGATAGAAAGAAAAAAAAAATCACTCTCAAACAGTATTTAGTGATCATTAGACAGACATTTTATCGAAAGAAAACTGCTATCTTATTACTCCCATTTTCCGTTTTAAATTTGTTGACACACGTATGAAAGAAATCTTATTTCAGCAGAAATACGTGAGATATTTTAGACTACAAAAGAAATAACTCATTTATTTCTTCACTGAATCAATAAATTTGCAAGTCTTTTCTGATATAAATATGAAAACAGTATTTTGTACTATTGTTTTTTTTCTGTAATTAATATTGAAGGGTCATCATTCTACAAGCATATGACTGTTATTAGATAACCTAACTTTGACAGCATTTAGTGTTAAGTTGAAGAAAATATTACACCTAACTGGGTTTATTATACTTTGGTTTTAAATATTATTATCCTATCATTTTAAAACATTCGGAAAAAATTGTGCGAAATTTTTTTTTGAAAAGAATAGTTCGAATTATAGTATTGCATGTATATTATCATAAATGAAAAATATTCATTCCATTTTTTTCTATTTCATGAAAAAGATTTACTAAGTAACTTAAAAAGTATTTGTTTAATATTTAATGACTGTAATTCTTTAGAGCGTGGGTTTATTTTAGTTTCGGTGATCGTGAGTGTAACCAAACCTTTGAATTTTAATGTGTAATTTATTATATTTCAAAGCACTATTTCTTAGTGTGGAAATTTCATATTTACTTGGTCGGTCCTTAATTTTAAACGTTCTATTCATTTCTAAAAAGCCCCTCGCCCAGTATCTCAGCATTAAGTTTCGATACTCCTAATAGGTATAGCATAGATAACCAGTTGTGTAGCTTCTTGCTTAATAACAAATAAATAACAATCTCTGAAAAATTAAAAGCAATCTAATTTATAGGAACGAGGTTGTTATTTGAAGTATTAGACATATATCAATATCATCTAAGGAAAAATAATGCCGTTAAAATTTAAACTTAAAAATAAGAGAACGATTTATTGAAAAAAATACAACACAATTGCGCCATTCTAGAAAATAACGTACAAAAAAAAATAAATTAACAGTTAACTTTTCTTATCTTAAAATAAGGAAACCAGATACAGAATTTGTTTACCACATTGAGTTATCTGTTCCCTCCATCGCAGGAATCGAACTTCGTATTCTGGCATTAAAAGTTCGTAAAGTTGCTGTTCAACCGCTGTGAGCGGCATGTTTAACCTTGGGTAGACCTTTGGATTTTAAAACTAACGAACCGAACAAGCACAAATAATTCATCTCACTCTAAGGTGGGTGTACGTTATAAAAGTGACAGTCTATCCTTTAACATATATATTTATTGGTAAATGTATTCCCTATCGTCAGTAATCAAAGTTAGAGATGACGACAAATAATGTGAGTAGTTTGCCACAAGTTTAATATACTAATGACAATAAAATATGTTATTTAATACCATTAGAACCAGATCGAAAAGAATATTATTTTACAAAATAAACATTTTTTTTACTATATTCTAAATTGGGTAGAGTAAAAGAACCGCAGTTATAATATCAAAATCTTATGATGTTTTGAAAACTGTACTATGTTCAGGGTTAAACAAGTTGTAAAACTGCACAACCTTCACAACAAACAAGAATAAAAACACGCTCATCAACTTCTCATAAAAAAAACAGAAGTTCACGTTTCCTATATCGCTGAAGTAACATAAACGTTGAATGTTTATTTTTTTTAATTGTTTGTTTATCAGAATGGCTGTTATTTACAATTATCCATCCATGAAATTGAATTGACAGGTTATACGAAATACAGCTAAGCAACACCTAAGACCAACAACTTTTGAGTAATTCGCATCTGACCGAATACTGAGATTTGTCCGTTACTCCCTATAGGACACGCACGGCCCTAAGGTAAAAAGTACATTTTTGAGACACCGAAACACGAACACGAAACCCTCAAATTTACAGTCTAAGTAGACTAACCACTAAACCGCAATTGACCCCTATATAAAAACATAACCTCAAAAGTGGAAGAAAAAATATTCATGCTTTATAATATCAATATGAGACAAGTAAAATAGAAATAAGTTAAATATTCTTACAATTAAAATTAAGTCCCCAAGTGGTTCAGTGACAAGACTGAGGGATTATAACGCAAAAAATCGGTTTTTGATACCTGCAATGAGAAGAGCACAAATAACCCATTGCGTAGTTTTGTAGATAACAACAAACCAACGTTTAAAATTACAAAAGAGACATTTACTTTCCTCGAGAAAATATAGTTATATCAATTATATAAATATGATTACGTAACTTGTCAGCATTACTGGCTGTGCTAATTCCAATCAATTTACACTTACTAACATGAAACAGCCTACTTAACCGGGATCTTTTGATAATAATTTAAATTATTCCTAGCTTCAGGCTATTCCGACAGCAACCTTTCTTTGGCCATAGCTAGTACCAGAAGCGTAGTTCGAAAATATATTTAGCAGTGATACGAAGACGGAATATGTAAACAAATCCTTATAATACGCTACAGAAAACAAATCTGTTTAATGTGTTTATGTTTTACCTGTAATATCATAAAATCACAGCTGATAAAACTCGATTATTGTCAAAAAACTTATAAATTAAGGTCACTTACAGAGATCTCTGCTTATAATGATGACAAGTTTAAGGGTTCTTGAAGACTTCCTTCTCCCTACACACGGACGAACACTTACACTGTCCCCAACTAAACGTGATGATACTCTCATCGAAGATTGCTCAACGAAACAAATTCTATAACAAATTTTGGATTTTGAACACTAACTTTTCCAGATAAATATAAAACTGTTGAAAAAATTTGGTAAACTCAGATATGTTTTTACCCTAACACTTCAAACTAAATTTACTTCCTTGGTTCTATAATACCATTAAACCAAAATGCAGTAGGTCGTTTCCTACAGCAACAAGTAAGTGCACGTGTGTGATTCTCGATCGAATCATTTTGGCCCTTACTGTTGATTACATATTGGAAGTTGCAATCGAAATATTCTGGATATTATAGAATTTAAGTTTCTAAAAATGTTATAAAACGACAGTTTATGTAAATCATTCTGAAAAGCTTTTTAGGTAGTATTTGACGAAATTCCTTCCTTGAAAAACAGAGTTGCATTTTTCAAACACACGCACATATATATATATATATATATATATATTTACCATTATTAGAAAGTCTTACTTTAAAATTTTCTCAAAAAAATATCAGAGGAAAATTTATTTTGTAATCAATAAGCCACTCAGTGAAGCAAAATAGAGATAGTTTGAACAGTGATGTATTTAGGTAGGGGCCAGAGAAGCTCAGTCCCAAAGTCCATGGTCTTAATGAGGGCACATTGATAATTTTATTTTATGTAAAACTACGTGGAATGTAGAGCCTACAAAAATTATTAGTCCCTCGACCTATACAATTTAAATCAGCCACTGAGTTTTAATTTTCTTATTATCAGAACGACCATTTGTACCAGTTTTGTGAAATAACCAACAACATGTAGAAATTCGTGATGACGAGAAACCCACTTGAAGTAAAAATGTATCTCAGGACAGTTGGTATGGGTATTAACACTTTTACTAATAAAACAGAAAACAACGTTTCGACCTTCTTAAGTCATCTTCAGGTTAACCTGTCGAAATGTATTCACAAAATCAATCGTTGTTCATAAATTCGTTCAATGAAATCCAATATATTAATCCTCTGTGTGCCCTTCAAGTAATTGTCCCTCTATTTTCTTTATGAAACCACACGTGGGCTTTGTGTATTAAGCTGTAATAAGTTGAACTATACATTTCTTGGAGCAAATTTGACTTCTGTAACTTCAGGAGTTGGCCCTAATGGATCTGAAATGAATACTGATTAGCGTTTCAAAAGTTAGAAGGTTGATTACAAGTTGAAAACTTCCAAAATATTTTATGAGAATTTGAGAAGACAAATATTATGACAAAATTAATTAAAAAGTCTGTAATGAGCGTTGTATAATGAAAGTACTGAATTATTTTGTTGTGTGACGTGTTTAAAAGCCTACAAAAACTTTGAAACGTTTTCAATTATTATAATGTTCAAACGTCTACGAAATATTAAAACTTTAAAAAAAATAATTATCAAATCCTCTAGTGACTCAGCGGTATATCTGCGGGCTTACAACACTAAAGACCGTGTTCCGATACTCGCAGTTGGCACAGCATAGTAATCCTACCGTGTAGCTTTGTGTTTAACTACAAACAAACAGAAATAATTTTGACAGTTTTACACTACTTTTACTGTAGTTCTCCGTCCTATTAATGACGCATTGCACCATTCTCTGTGTACTCAACACAATTAGAGTGTCGAACGCTTATCTCTGACAGCTACATTTGATTAACTAATTCTAGATCAGTATGCAGTTTTTGTATATCTAACTCAGCCAGCAGGTAACGAGTCTGATTCACACGAACTGTTTGTAAGTCATTATCTTTTTTTTCAGAATAAACAAAAATGGCTGTTTTAAAACATCCTTGTTTACGTGTAGTACAACCAAGGACGAAAATAACGCTGTTTTATTGGTAGTACAAGCCAATGACCCTTGTTAGAGATTTTTTTGAGGCAGTTGCTAACACTAATTGCATTACAACAGTAGTCTTTACTTTGGAATTCGTTAAAACACGATATATATATATAAAATCGTCTTTGTTTCTCAAACAGCGGTGCTAGTCGTTTACACTGTAGCGTTTTTTTCATTCCTTAACAGTTCTAGGTTCTAATAGGTCTTGTACACATTACTTTGGAGTTAAAGTTACACTGGCAATTTCTTTGCGTCACCCGGTATCTTATAAGTCCCATTAATGCACAATTAATACAAGTAATATAATCTCTAGTTCTGGAGTTAACTTGTTATACTGACGTGATCAAGTGTGTTTGTGTGTTTTTGTGAATTTCGCACAAAGCTACTCGAGGGCTATCTGTGCTAGCCGTCCCTAATTTAGCAGTGTAAGACTAGAAGGAAGGCAGCTAATCATCACCACCCACCGCCAATTCTTGGGCTACTCTTTTTACCAACGAACAGTGGTATTAACCGTCACATTATAACGTCCCCACGGCCGAAAGAGCGAGCATGTTTAGTGCGACCGGGCTTTGAACCCGCGACCCTCGGATTACGAGTCGAACGCCTTAACCCACTTGGCCATGCCGGGCCCGACATGATCAAGATTGAAAAGATAACGAATTTTTTATTCGTTAAGTTTTTCATAAATAGTTTTATTTTTATTGTTTTCTTAACCGCTTAAACTGTTATTAAATATTTTGTGTAAGACAACTTGGCCACCCCAGTGGCACAGCGACATGTCTGTGGACTCAATGTACGAGAAACTAGGTTTCGATACCGTTGTGTAGGTTTGTGCATAATCCGAAACAAACAAATAAGACAATCTGATTCTAGCATACCTCATTAACAAAAAGAAAATAGGCTTATATTAAATCAATTCATGCTCTCATGTAACAACTCACTTTAAACCATTTCTAAATTGTCCTGCTGCTTTTGCCTTTTTAACGGATTCTTTTTTTGTTAATTATATTCAGACATACTATAGAAAAAAAATGATTATGGCATTTTGTTTTTGTGATTGTAATTGCAAAAGGTAAAGCAGTATCATTGAAACACTCTGATTTCAAATGTCATTGAGGTAAAACCATAAGCTAACCACAAAGGATATCTTTATCTGGTCGAAAATTGTCTGTTTGTTTCTTTGTTTGTTCGGAATAACTCTGTAGTCTTTGGACTAATCTCAATCAAACTTGACAGGACCAAGGGACATGCAATAGAATTATTGATTATTGTTACTCAGCCTCACTTAATCTGAGCCACAACTACAAATATATACATATATATATATGTTGGTTTAACTAATGACCCTACAGTCTTGGACCAATTTTTATTCTTAAGATTTTTTTTATTTTCAATTTTTTCTTGAATCTTTTATCAGCTTTTGGCGTTCAAAATATGAAATATCTAGGTTTTTGCCAGATAAAATGACAACCAAAGTATAAGGTCAGACTTTAGCAGGTCTTCATCTGTAAATTTCTCACATGATCCCCTAACATAAAGTATATACATATGTACTACCTAATTCTGTGGAAAAGCTAATAGTCTTGGTAATCTTTAAAGTACTGCTTTTATTATAAGCTAAAAACTTGCGAAATGAGAACCTAGAGTATCATTAGTTTTCCTCTATCCCTTATCCGGGCTACAGGTCATAAGCTTCAAGCTCGCAATATGCTACTGAATATGCTTCGAAACGTCAGTTGTGGATATATTATAAAAGTAACAGTCAATACTGTTATTTAATGAAGAAAAGTTGTGTTTGCCTTCCTTTCAGTCAGATCAATTATAGATTACTATATTCAGCTTTGAAAACTCTAACTTGACTATTTAATCCATTTGTACATAAAATGCATTTTAGCTTGAAAATGGCAAATGCTATAATACCTGCTTATTACAGATGTTCACTTATACAACACGCGTTTATTTGTACACAGGTACAGAAAACGTTTCAAACTTTTGCGTAATGAATTTATATATAGATGCTCAAACTCAAACTAAATAACCAACCAATATACTGAATAGGCATGCCAGTAAAACTTCTGTTAGGAACATTGCTTGAGTAAATGTTCTGTTATTTGTGAATAATTGTGGTTCACTGCTGTGACAGTGGCAAGTCTTCAGATTTACAACGCTAAAATCAGGGATTCGATTTCCCTCGGTGTACACAGTAGATAGCCTGATGTGGCTTTGCTATACGGAAAACACGCACACGCATAATTTTGTACAGGCTTTATTATATTCTTGTTTCCATTCAAAGTCAAACTCTCATTATAAAATTCAGATTAGTACTTATAACGCGTGGACTTAACGTTAATATGCTAGGAATGTGAATTCACAGATTTAGGCTTCGCTATCAACTGCCGCAAGGCCCGGCATGACTAGGCAGTTAGGGCACTCGACTTACAGTCTGCAGGCTCGAATCCTTGTCCCACCCAACGTGCTCGCCCTTTCAACCGTGATGGCGTTATGATACCTCGATTAATCCCTCTGCTCGTTGGTAACAGAATAGCTCAGGAGTTGGCGGTGAGTGGTGATGACTAGTTGCCTTCCCTCTATGCTTTCACTGCTATATTAGGGGCGGCCAGCGCTGATAATCCTCGTGTAGCTTTATGCGAAATTAAAACTAAATCGTTAATATAAAAATGCCCTTCGCACTTAATGAACGCAAGTGCACCTTTAGAATTACGGTTTGTTTGTTTGTTTTTTGAATTTCGCACAAAGCTACTCGAGAGCTATCTGTGCTAGCCGAACCTAATTTAGCGGTGTAAGACTAGAGGGAAGGCAGCTAGTCATCACCACCCACCGCCAACGCTTGGGCTATTCTTTTACCAACGAATAATGGGATTGACCGTCACATTATACCGCCCCCACGACTGAAAGGTTGAGCATGTTTGGCGTGACCAGGATGCAAATCCGCGACCCTCAGATTACGAGTCGCACGGGCCCTAGAATTACGGTAAAGTCTCACTATTCAATTAGAGTACCCATGAACTTGGCAGTGGGTTCTAGTATACAAGTTCCAAAATGGGGCTGGCTATGCGTTTAGTTTTGCTCGAAATTTTCAATCAAACAGAGAAAGAACTAAAATATATTTTAATTTTCCTTAATTGCTACCTGAAATAATCGAAACTATATGGCTGCGGTTGAGAAATCGATTTCCTTTAGTTACCAGTCGTTGTTTGGCGGAATTACATAGATCTTTCCTTATAGTAACGTCACGTTTTACTAGAAAATTGGTAAAAATTGATTGGTATAATTCTCTAGATAGGTGGCGAGTGTTTTTTTATGATTTGTAATTACTAATATTTATTTGTAACTTCCAGTGCTGATGGTTATACACCACTGGAAATACTAATTCTTATAAGTAAATTTAGGTTTTGAGTAAGTAGATTTATTTATGTTTTCAATATCACGTAAGAATTTTTTTTCACAAATCAGGAAGAAGAAACTCTTGCTTATATCAAATTATTATTTCGTTTACCACAATGAACGTTTTTCTATTATTGTGCTTGGGTTCTAGAACGATCGATAAGGCTCTAATGCTGCGATTGGTCTAGAAAAATCGATAGCCAGCATTGTCAATATTTTAAGCATAAGAAATTTGATCCGATTTCAATGAAGATTATTTATTTATGTAAAAGTACATAAATAAAGTACAGAAACAAATGTTTCTGGCGTTTTTAAAATAGGTCGACTAACAGTGATTTAATCTAAAGTTGATTAATGAGAGGGCCCGGCATGCCCAAGCGTGTTAAAGCGTACGACTCGTAATCTGAGGGTCGCGGGTTCGCATCCCCCTCGCGCCAAACATGCTCGCCCTTTCAGCCGTCGGGGCGTTATAATGTTACGGTCAATCCCACTATTCGTTGGTAAAAGAGTAGCCCAAGAGTTGGCGGTGGGTGGGGATGACTAACTGCCTTCCCTCTAGTCTTACACTACTAAATTAGGGACGGCTAGCACAGATAGCCCTCGAGTAGCTTTGTACGAAATTCAAAAAACAAAACAAACATATTAATGACAAGTAAACAAAATGCTAGAAAGTAAACTATGCATGAAGTGTAAAACATATATATGTTTGAGTAATGACGAAGTATGTTAGTTAGAATTTTGTGTGTTTGTGTTTACTTGTTATAATATTCTATACGTTTTACATAAGTATGGATATATTGAAATGTTATGGGTCTCAAATTGGAAATTGTTAAAAATGAAATGGTTGAAAAACTAGAGCACCCGTAAAGTTCCATGGTTTTAAATGTTGCACATATCTACTACATTATTCTCATAAAGGTTAACACACAACCAGTAACTGTAGTTATGAGTTTTTAATGGCTTTAACTGTCTTTAAATAAGTTATTCGAACGCTTGATAGATACATAAAGTATTAAGTCTGTAACTTAAAGTCGTATGTATATCCTAAATTGTAGTCATTACAAAATTGGAAGTCGTTAAAGTGAGTGTGGATTCTCTTTTGAGAGTCGAAAAAAATTCCATAATATATTGAACAAGTGAAAATAAAACAAACTTTTATGCACAAAAATCAAGTCATCTTAAAATATTAAAGGTTGTTATATGACTATAAAAAGCCGTTAAATGGATTAGTAATATTATGCAAGTTTCAATTTTTTGACACGTGCACAAAAATCTATATTTTTGCTCAACGTTTTGTACTTTATCTTGTTTAAAACTGATATAATTAATGCAACTTGTATAACCAATGTAAGTTACGCGTGTGCGTAAGTATGAAGCATTTGTTTTCAGATTCACAGATTTGAAATGCAGAACCACTGTACATATTTAATCCTACACTTTTGTTTCATGTGAATTTAATCTAAATTGAAAAACATTAAGGCTCAATGCTTTTGTGTTTATTCTTAATAATAGAGGGCGCAGCATGTTCCTTAATTGACTTGAAGATGTGTTTCCGAGACTGTATAATCTCTTATATGAAAGTTGTATGAGCTGATAACTTAGTATGTAGCTTTGCACTAAAGCAACAACATTTATCGTTTATCGTCTCTTTAAACTACGTAGTGTTACCATAAAAAACGATAAGATGTATTCTGTCACTTTGGGTTAATGTTCTTTTTTTTTATGATATACGCTGGAAAATGAAAGGTCATTGAGCTTAAGCTGTGACCATGTTGGACACAATAAGTAAAACGTGTTTCACGTTCAAGACACCTTCTCGCTGTCATTCTCTTCAAATTAGACATGTTAAGCATCTTTTAACCAGACGTATCTTATACAGCTTTAACTCGTTAATTCTGAGAGTCGCGGGTTCGAATCCCCGTCGCACCGAACATGCTCGTCCCTTCGTCCGTGGCGGGGGGTTGTAATGTGACGGTCAATCCCATTAGTCGTTGGTAAAAAAGTAGCCCAAGAGTTGGCGGTGGGTGGTGATGACTAGCTGCCTTCCCTCTAGTCTTACGCTGCTAAATCAGGGACGGCTAGCGCAGATTGCACTCGAGAAGCTTTGCGCGAAATTAAAAAAAACCAAAATTTTAACTCGTTAAACACTGTCATCTTTCAACCAGACATATTTTATAAATAGTCTTGATTCATTAAACACTGTTATTCCTTAGCTAGCCGTATTTTATATATAGCCTTAACTTATTAAACACTGTCATTTTTTAAGCCAGCCATATTTTGTACA
This sequence comes from Tachypleus tridentatus, assembly GCF_004210375.1. NCBI lineage: Eukaryota > Metazoa > Arthropoda > Merostomata > Xiphosura > Limulidae > Tachypleus > Tachypleus tridentatus. Next base: position 132,705,653 of record NC_134834.1, on the reverse strand, counting down.
TGACTTTCACCTGTTGTACATTGTCATTTCTTAGCCAGACTATTTTTCATGCATAGCATGGAATTGTTGAACGTTAACTATCAAATCACGCCTGGCCCGGAAAAGAAAGTGGAAGGCATACATAATAGTTTTCAACAATAATAGTAGCATAAAGTTTAGAAATGTTTTAAAGATTGGTGTGTGTGTATTATAAAAAATATTAAGTTGAAAAACTCTTCATTAGAGCTCTAGTTGAAATTTCTTACATCAGAGATAGAAATTAGTTAAGCAAACTTCAGCGAACATATACAGAACGATTTATTATCTGCAATCATAAACACAATGATTCGTTTACGATATATTGTTATATATTGTTAGATCATAGGTAAACTGGCGGATTTCAAACGCTAACATCCAAGGCTCGATTCCCCGCAGTGGACGGACCTTAAGATAGTCTTTGAATTGAAAGAAATAGTCATTTAAATGTAAACACAGAAAGGATCTAGAAGAAATGAACCCAACTACTTATGAGCAAATAAGCATCAACCAACTATTGAGAATTTTGAAAGTTGGTCGAAAAGTAACGAATTACTGTCTTTATCATATTAGTATTCCTGGTTTAAATACTACTTTTAAGAATGTTAAATTGTTCGTGCTTAATTGTTATAACATAAGAACTTGATATTATTTTTATGTTTGTTTATTTCTATTATGGCAAAGTCATACTGGGCTATCTGCTGTGTCCACCGAGAGGAATTGAAACCCCTGATTTTAGCGTTGTAAATTCGTAGACTTACGACTGTCCTAGCGGAAGACATTTTTTGTTTTTTGCAAAGAAAATCATAAAATGAAATTAAATCGATTATTTTAATTTCTCGTAATGGTATAAGATTAAGGACAGTTTATACGTTTACTTCAGGTAAAAAAATCTATCACACACATGTCTATATATATATGAATGTATATAAATTTAAATATAGCCTAGGGAAAACATAATCATATTTACATTTGAACATCATTCACTAAACATTTTTTCTAGTAATGTGTGGTAACGGTAAATATAACAAGAACGTTAACAATAAATGATAGCGTCAAATATTTTCATTGTTTCTGTTAGATTGATATTACTAAAATCTCTGAGTTAGAGAGTAGAAAAGTGGCAACAGCTTGTGACATTTTTGTCTTTGTTCGAAATCGTAAATAAGATACAAAGAACATCTTCGTAGTTTTTAAAAAATTTTTCTACAATTTTATAAAAAGTATTTGTCAACCATATGCTTGCTTTCTACTTCAAAATCTACAATATTAATTGGATCAGTGTTGAGTACCAACTTTCTTCGTGTACGGAGAAAATGAGAGGCATGATTATGAAGTTTAAAATATACTGAGAAAATAACAATTTAGAGTGAATAAACCATAGCTAAGCCTTTTTTTATAAACCAAACAATATAACCTACCTTAATATTGGTGTTTTCTTGGAATTTGTGCTTCGATTATATCTACAACAAACGTTCGTTCATAGTTTCGTAGCCTATACGAGTATTTCCGATTGGTAAATATTCTTTCAAACTGTGATTCATGATTGGTTGATGTAAAAGTCACGTGCTTGATGAAAGAGCACGTTAAGTAATAAGGCGTGTCTAGAGTTAAGTTTGTTGGGTTAAATTGACCAGAGACACGTGTAGTTGAGACTAACTTGTCTTTTCTAGAATAAAGCAATCCAAGCTACTTTATAATTACTTAAACAGCAGTTCAAGTAACATTAACAATCGCGTTTAGCGAGTGTTCGTTGAACTTACATGAATGTTGTTTTTGTCGACATACTATCAAGCTACCAGAAGACCACTACCCTGAACTGAGCTTTAAGGTTTAATACTCTGAACCAATATGACGCCTGTACCCACAATGGACAAGTCCTTTGGCGCTTCTTCGGGAAAAAGTTCCCCATGTTCCGATTTTTCCATGGACCGAGCTTCCATTTCTCCCCTGTCGGATACAAACGCTACTTCCACTATAACATCTGCAAACACTATTCTGTCTTACTCAATGCCTGTCAAGTCAGAATACAAAAGTACTGAAGAACAGCTGGGTTTCAACAGGCATGTGATGATGCCGTCTCATCTGTTTCACACGCCTTCTTCCACGCTACATACACAGAAACCTCTGCAGGCTGCGATGGCTGTGAAGCCAGAATGTACGGAGATATCCATAACGACATTATCTGATGATCGAGAAACGGGAAGGATGCAGCGAAAACGCCGAAGCGGAAAGCGAGAAGACTACGCAGGTCAATTTCCGCTCCAAGGAGCGCGACCGCCTCGTAAAAGAACTTGCCAGAGTTTCGAAGAGTTACAGAGCCAAAGGATCTTAGCTAACGTACGAGAACGCCAGCGAACTCAGAGTTTAAACGAAGCCTTTGCTGCCCTCCGAAAAATAATTCCAACCCTACCATCTGATAAGCTTAGCAAAATACAGACTCTAAAGCTAGCAGCCAGGTACATCGATTTCCTCTGCCAAGTCTTAAAAAGTGATGATCACGACAGCAAACTGGCAAGTTCGTGTAGTTATGTTGCCCACGAACGACTTAGCTATGCATTTTCAGTGTGGAGAATGGAAGGTGCTTGGTCTGGACAGTAGGCTTGTTGCTATGGTAACCTCTACTGTATATAAAGGTAAGCATCGATATATTTTTTCTTGAAGCTTGATAAAAACTAATAATGAATAGACTCCAATTACAAGCAAGTATTTGTAATATTGCTTCTTGGATGATTAAACGCTCAATGAAACGGTTGTTGCATTATTTGAAAGCAAACATTTGTCTTCGTATTTTCTGTTATCGATGAAATGGTTTATATTTTGGTGTTTTTGTACTCTTACATACACAGTGACGAGAAACCAGAGTAAAAGGAGTTGAAATTTTAACAGGATACATGGGTTAAGGAACAGAAATTTACCTTCCTGAACTCTAGGGTTAAGAGTTCTTACGGACGCTTACCGTTAATAGCATATTCTTAATATGTAACTGTAATTTCTGTATTGTTACAACAAGGATAATCTATCATAAAACATATTTGTACAGAAAATGCATTATGTTTCATCTTCTAAGTAATTTATACATCAATACTATTTTATTTTTCTTTTCATAACAATAACGTTCATACAAAATTTAATGTTAGAGGTTATTCCAGTCGTTGCTAGGTTCAATAGTCGTTTAATTAATTTATTCTTTTTTAACTTCTATTTCAGCAAAATAACGTAAGATTGGTTGGTTTTAGTTAATCACAAAACTACACAATGGGCTACCTGTGCTCTGCCCATCATGGTTATCGAAAATGGAATTTCAGCATTTTAGGTCTGCATGCTTACCGCTGATAAGTTATTTAAAAGTAACATATCTTCTTGTAGTCGCTGATGAACTGTTATATCAGAACAATATTCAATTCGTTTTTTGTGTTTTTCAAAGTGATTTAGTTAGAATATAGATTATACATTGGCTCAAAGAAAGTTCCATATGACGAAGACACACCTTCATTTTTATCTTTTCTTTGGAGTAATCGTGCAGATAAAGCTTTCTGATATTTCTCTGTCTTACGATGTGCTTCAGTATATTTTTGTTCAAGGTGAATTAGTCACTTACGTGAAAAAATTAGTACAGTTCTGTTCGATTTAACAAACAGTGTAGCGTACAAAAAAAATAGCTTTTTCTCTCCAGTTGAGAAGATTCGGAAGGGCTACCAACTCATACTGTTAACATTTAAAGGCTGACAGCAATAAAGTATACATGTGATTTTACCAATTCCTCTAAAGCTATGGTTACTTTCATCTCTCCAGCATTCAAGAAAAGGACATCCTCAAATAGAACATTTTCGATTGGCTGTATACATTTGTACCGAAATCAAATGTTTCCATAAGTTAGTAATTTGTCGATTGGAAGAAAATTTGTGACCAGTACTAATGTCCAAGCAAGACTTTTTTTTCTGAAAAATCAAAGAAAGTGTTACAAACTTCTATATAAAACAAAATAAAACGAACTAAAACGTTAAACCCTTTTTATTTTTTGTATTAATCCCTTTTATTCGCCAGAGTCTTATATTCGGCTGATCTTATGTTTTCACTATGTTTTAATCATGTAAGTTGGAAACCTGCTTTATATCATATATCAAGTTTTATTCTAACATCATGCTACACTCGTTCAAACAAGACAAAACAGTAAAAAGTCCATAACGCACTGTTAGTGTTAATTTTAGTTAGAAAGAAATATGTTAACGATTTTCTAGTAACAACTTTGTATAAAGAAATTAATCTTCAGTGATAATGAAACTGGAAACCCTGTTTATATACGTAGCATACTTGTAAATTTGTCTTACACTGTATCTGAGCTCGATAAATTACTTTTAGTCTGTTAGATTACTATAAATATGCATATTTAAACAATTTCGATTTTATAGGTTAGTAACGTAATAAATTAACAATAAAATCTAGTAAATTATCCGGTTTATAGCTTTATATGCATTATCAACACAGGTTGTAGAAACTACATTTTGTTAGTAGTAATGTATCAATCAATGGCATATAAATATTACTTATCTAAAAATATAAATATTACTTATTTAAAAATATAAATATTACTTATTTTACTTGCTGGCGAATTGTTTTTATTTTATCAGTCAGCAACATAAAAAAATTACTTATTTTCCTTACTGGCATAATATACTTACCACATTTGTAGTATCAGGAGATGTCAATAAATTCAGAAAACGCAAGCCACATACAACGATTACAGTTATGCTTGAGTTTGATCTAAATAGGTTGAATATTGGTTTCTAATTCTGATAGCTTAAATTCTAAATCAAAACTCCAGAAATTTTACGTACAACAGGTGTTGAAATGTATCTTAAAGTTAAATAAACTTTGAGCAGAAGTCGAATTTGTATCTAGTTTGCCTTTAGAAAAGCTTGTGTTTTTTTTAAGATGTTTTGTGCAAAACTGCTCGAAGATCAACTGCAGTCGACATCTTTAATTTTAAAATGACAAACTAAATGGACGACAACCAGTGAATAGCACTTACCGCCAACTCTTTGAATGAATCGTGAGATGCGGTCGTTACCCTTATAGCACGTTCACGACTCAAAAGTATTACACGTGTATTTGCAGTAGTATGTTTTATCACAACTTTGTTCTGAAATATGTTTATATACTTTATGTGTATAAAAATGAGTTAGCTTTGTTACAGGTGAATATATTATTGTGAATGTTTATTTTGTTGCTATAACAATATAAAGATCACGCGTATCCACGTTCCAAAATAGTTTTATAATCTACATTATAGTACTCATATGCTAATCCACAAAATGCTGTTATAAAAACGATTTTGGTTTTATTCAGTTTTATTGGGTGTCTGTATTTCTTCGAAAGTTGAGAATGTGTGTTTAATAAACGCTTTGTATTGTGACAGTTCGTGGTTTTCTTCCTAAATGTTGGATTAATTTAATGTTTGTTTTGTATAAAATGTTAGGCCTACCGAAGTTTCGTTAAGACGAAACGAATTAAGAATAAGTAAAAAACATTTACATGTTCTTTTACTTAATACTTTGTTAACTACTGCAGTCAGACTCCAAACTGCGCACAAAACTGTTGTCACATAATCAACCACAAGTGTAAAGACTTTTTGATGTCTAACTACAAGCCTAATCAGTCTTTCTTTGGAAAATGATGTACTAGTTTTAAATAAATCTACACATAAAGCATTAGAATTTGTAATAAGAGGCTGGAGTACCCATCCACTGACAGGGAATGTTTAAACATAACTAAAACAAGTTAAGTTTAACAGCAATCATATATTTCAAAGTTACTTTAGCATAAACTTTATCTCAAAAGTTTAAAATTATAACAAAGCTTTGTCGTAAACAGCATTTGCAGTTTACTATCCGTCTACCAACAAATAAATATTTTAGGTGATCTTACCCTTGAACAACCTACATCTCACTGACCATGAGAAAAGCATGAATGTTTAAGAAACACTTCAACAACTTTCATAATTTGACCTTGACTCCATTTCGAATATTCAACATTTTCTGAAGCGTCAATCTGCCACAACTATTTGAGATTGACTCAAGGGGTAGGAGTAATTAACAAACTTTACAAACAGAAATAGGGTTAACTTCAATTTTCGCCCCATATTCCATAGTGTTTACACACAAGTTTTAGTTGGCCTGGGAGGCTCAGGGGAGTTGGGTTGTGCAAACAAACACATATTTCGTCTGTAGATGGAATAAATCGTTTTCGAACTGGCAAGATGTATATGTCATTGATATTTTAATTTTTAATGATAGGTAACAGTTGACGGAAAATATGTTTTATTGTTACCATTATATTATTGTGCTAATTATTAATGGAAATTTGATTTTAGTTATACGAAAAAATAACACGATAATGCAAACACATTAATGCTATTATTTAATAGTTAGTTGACCAAACGATGGCTAACAAAATAAGAATTATCATTATTACTGGATATTTCGCCAATATATCCATATAATAAAATTCTGTGTATGTGTCACTTAAGTCGTTCTAAGCCGCTGGTCGCACTTTCTTCCTTAGCAATACCAAACAAATTGTTTCGATCCCGACGTTTGCACAAAGGCAAAATTTTTCACCCCACCCCTTTCTCCTAATCTGTTGAACTTACCAACTTCTAACTGGTGCCAAACGAATGGTCTCGGCCCCGAGATTTGCACAGGGATAGAGCTTTTCGCTTAACCCCTTAGAAACCTTGAAACTTCATGAAAACGTTTTTCGAGGATTCCTTGAAAGTGGACCCTAAATTTGGCATTGCTTTACATTAGAAAACAAAATAACTCGGCCTACTAATTACCGTTTATAATTTGATTGAACAAATTAAGTTTACATTATATCAGCAATGGTTACATTAAACTGAAAAAGTGGCACATAGTAATTCAAGAATTAAATTTGCATTATAGAGGTTCAGTAAATGTGGATTACAGGCCCACGGGTTCGCTAATAAGTACCATATGTTACAAAGTACTAAAGGATAAAGCAAACAAAATTGTTTAGTTAACGATAGCTACGTATCGTATTTTTGTATTTGTATATGAAAATGACAATATGTTTAAAACGTATGAGTTTATGAACTGATTCTTTAAATTGATTTTACCATTATTAGTTCCTTGGTGTATTTATTTTTTGTTATTGTAGCAAAACCTTTTGCGCATAAACAAATGGACAAAATATATTGAAGCAGGGCTGATGCTAGAGGGTGATGGGGTGGGGTGTACAGCCGTAAAAGTTATTCTTGCCCACCTTAGTTCATTCTCATCAGTAGTTTAAACAATCATATTATTTGTTTTAAAGATCTTTATGATTCCTTTATATTTTTTGAGTCTGACAAACGTTTTTGGGATATTACCTTTCTTGTAAATCCATATGACTGTATATATATATACAATTGATGGAAAATATGCTGTATCGTTACCATTATATTATGAGCTCCGTACATTTATGAACTGTACATTTATAAGAAAAAATACCTTATGTTTACACAGAAATTATACATAAACTCCCGAAAAGAAAAATATTATTGTAAAGTTCTTATATCTTCTATTAATAGTTAATGTTTGCTTTTAATATATGACTGAAAACATGAATTGATTAGATTGTTGGTTGGTTCTTTATTCGAATTTCGCGTAAATCTGCTGAAGATATTTCTGTGGTAACTTAGAATTGATAGATAAGGCAATAAGTTGACACCATCAACCACAAACTCTTAAGTACTTTAATCGAATAGTAGAAGTGACCCTTTTATTAGAACGCTCCCGCTGCTGAATGGACGAGCATGTTCGATGACCGGATTCGAACTCGCGACACCTGCATAATTCAAGTTGTTCGCTCTAACCATCAAACCATATTGATAAGATAGATGTTCTTTAAGCACACTAAAAGAAATGAAACTTCACATGTAGCATCATTCTTTCATGGTGAGGAATAAGTAAGAAACATGATTTAACCACATATTTAGAATTTATGCTACTGTAGTATTTATGATATTTTTTTCACATTCGAGGCATCGATATTGAATGAAAATTACCAAATCGAAATCATGGAGCCATACTTTTCATAACATATCGTAATATTTAGGTTCAAGAAGGGACCTGTTGGTCCACCTTGACTGCCCCATCCTCTAAGGGAAACCAAAACTATCAAATTAAAAAAAAATCCAGCTTTTATCATTCATATATCTATCAAGCTTTCTTTTAAACTCACTCAAACTTACTGCTTCCACAACATTTGAAGGAAACACATTCCATAATTACGTACCTTATTTGAAAAATAAAGTTGTCTTAGTTGAAGACGACTTCTACCTTGCCTAAATCTATATTTATTTCCCCTAGTTCTATAATTCTCGCTGTTAAGTACGAAAAATGTTGATGCCTCAACATTATCATTTCCTTTCATAATCTTAAACATTCCAATCAGATCCCCTTTAACTTTTTTTTTTCAAGAGAAAACAATTTTAAGGATCTTAATCTCTCTTCATAGACAACCCCTTCTTCCGATGTATCATTTTGGTAATTTTCCTCTGAACCCTTTCCAACAATTTAATATATTTCCTAAAGCAAGGAGCCGTAAGACTGAACACAATACTCTAAGTGTGACCTAACCAGTACCGTATCCAATGAAATCATAACCTCTTTAGAATTGTATTCAATATTTCTGTAGATACAACCTAAAATTATATTTGCCCTGCCACTAGCAACGGAACACTGCTTGGACAAATTAAGAGATTGACCAACCATTATACCAAGGTTATTCCCATCCAAATTATGCTTATAATTTAAATTATGATAACCCACCTGCAATATCTTGCATTTATCATAACTAAAACCCATTTGCTATTTATTCGCCGAACTCATTAAATGATCTAAACCATTTTTTCTTCACAACTAGCAACACCCAAGACTTTGATATCATCAGATAATTTAAGTAATAGATTGACCGTTCCTTTATCTATGTCGTTGATTTAAATTAAAAAGAGCAATGGTCTTAAGACTGAGCTCTGAAGTACTCCACTTGCAGCATTAATACAATTTGATTTAACTCCATTTATAACATTTATAACACCCTCTGCTTTCTTCCATTAAGCCATTTTTTATCCAGTTAGTTAAATTATACTCCCACACCTTATATACAGCTCATTTATGTGACACCTTTTTCAAATGCTTTTTTAAAATCCAGATTGACCTGATCTACACTTTTACCCTCATCTATACCTGCAGTAACATTTTCAAAGCATGTCAAAAATTTGTAAGGCAAAATTTTCTCATAGAGAAATCATGTTGACTATCCTACAAAATTCTAAATTTTATTAAATGACTTTGTAAGGTATCTTTCATCAGACGTTTCAAAACTTTTCCCACAAAGGATGTAAGACTAATAAGTCTATAATTACTATGACAATTTCTATTACCTTCTTTAAAAATAGGAGTGACATCAGCTGACTTCCAATTTGTTGGTACTTGTCCAACATTCAAGGACTAACAAAAATTTGTGACAAGTGGCTCAGATATCCAGTCCATGACCTACTTTAAAACCCTTTGGGAAATATTATTTGGCCCTAGAGCCTTATCATTTTTTAAACTTCATAATTTTATTTTAAAAACTAGAATTTACGTTGTTGTTTGTTATTAAATACAAAGCTACACAAAGGGCTATCTGTGCTTTCCCCACTACAAGTATCGAAACCATTTTTCCAGCAGTATAAGTCCGCAGACATTCTACTGTGCTACACGGGGGGGGGGGGACATAATTCATTCAGTTGTCTTGTTCAACTTTATTCTCCTTTATCAGTTGTCTTGTTCAACTTTACTCTCCTGTATCAGTTGTCTTGTTCAACTTTATTCTCCTTTATCAGTTGTCTTGTTCAACTTTTCTCTCCTGTATCAGTTGTCTTGTTCAACTTTACTCTCCTGTATCAGTTCTCTTGTTCAGCTTTATTCTCCTTTATCAGTTGTCTTGTTCAATTTTACTCTCCTGTATCAGTTGTCTTGTTCAACTTTACTCTCCTGTATCAGTTGTCTTGTTCAACTTTATTCTCCTTTATCAGTTGTCTTGTTCAACTTTACTCTCCTGTATCAGTTGTCTTGTTCAGCTTTATTCTCCTTTATCAGTTGTCTTGTTCAACTTTACTCTCCTGTATCAGTTGTCTTGTTCAGCTTTATTCTCCTTTATCAGTTGTCTTGTTCAACTTTACTCTTCTGTATCAGTTGTCTTGTTCAGCTTTACTCTCCTGTATCAGTTACTTAAAATGTGGAGTAACGTTTAAACCTTCATTAGTAAAATCTGAAGAAAAATCAGTGGTTTCTGGCAGTGTAACTCCGCAAACATACCGCTATGCCACTGGGAGGCATATTATCTAGAGTTTATGCACCTTTGAAAATCCATTGACAAGAATTCGAATGAAAGTAAAGAAAAATGTGTTGATGCATACACCACACTCTGTCTGCTGCATCCAATGCTTACGAGGCCTTTTTACTAATAACAGTCATATTTCTCATAAACTTAAACATATTGTACTTCACTCTTAATGCTGAAACACTCTATATGTTTAAAACTGGCTTGTGGAACAACTTTATTACTTTATAAGCTGATTCTGAACTATTAATCTTTGTAGAATCTATATTTAAGTTAGACTTCTCATGAGACATTTTCAACACATTGTATTTTACCTCGGCTGTTGATTTCTTATGAGACACCTTCAATAAACGATACATTACCTTGACTACTAAGATATCTTTGTAGTATGCATAGTTAAGTCAGACTTCTGGCACAATTTATATTTAATAGTATTGTTATGCCTGATTTTGTGGATGACATCAAACCATTTCATGACTAAAGCTATTTCAAGAAGTTTTGTTTGTTTGTAGTTAAGCACAAAACAAAACAATGGGCTATCTGTGCTTTACTCATCATGGGAATCCTAACTCGGTTTCTAGCAGTGTAAGTCTACAGACATGCCGCTGTGCCACTGAGGAGCATTTTAGAAGCAGTATTTTATTAATATACTTTGACTTGTAGTACACAAGTGATTTTAAAATCCACAACAAATCCTCTAATCTATGATTGTAACATTTATTACGAGAACACAAGTTCAAGTGCAAGAAACGACTAGATGGTTTAATATGACGTTTATAAATCATGTGATTCAGACAGACTAGTATATTTGTGTGAAAAATAATTTTACTTATCAGAGTTCAGTTATTACAAAAATAAAAACTATCATTTTTCAAGACATCTAGTCATGACAAAAGCCAATAATGGTTCTAAGCAATTGCTTTTAAACAGCCAATGAAATTTATTTGTTTGCAATGTACAAAAGCTGTTCCAAGAGTTCGTGTCTTGGCCTAAACATAAAATTAGAATGTACGATGTTATTTTTGATAAATATCAAGTTTGAATCTTTTTATGAGTGAATAGCACGTAACATGTAACATAACAAGCTAATTTTGTGTGTTGCGGATTTTTGAAGGAAAGTAGTAAACAATGTTAAAAGTCGTGGAAAAGACCGAACTTTGTGTTCTGATCAATTATTTGTTAAAAAGAAAATGGCACTGCATGGTACAGGACATGAAAGTAGCATTAAGAGAAGGCGCTTCGGCACATTCAACAGTGAAAATTATTTTGAATTTCGCACAAAGTTACAGGAGGGCTATCTGCGCTAACCGTCTTTAATTTAGCAGTGTAAGACTAGAGGGAAGGCAACTAGTCGTCACCACCCACCGCCAACTCTTGGGCTACTCTTTTATTAACGAATAGTGGGATTGACCGTCACATTATAATGCTCCCCCGGCTGAAAGGGCGAGCATGTTTGATACAAGGGGGATTCGAACCCGCGATCCTGGCCATGCTGGGCTAACAGTGAAAGAGCGGGGTGATGAGATTAAGCGTGGTAGACAATCATGTGAAGATGATCTGATGTTAGATTGGCCTTTGACGTCAACTCAGAGATTGTAGTTAAACTTTATGATTTGGTTATATTTGACAGAAGAATTTACCTTAGGAAGTTAGCAGAAGAAGAGGAAATTGGTAAGAGTACTGTAACAAGTAGTTTGAGTAGCAGTTTGGCCATGAATAAGGTTAATTTAATTTTGACATTGTTTATTATCAACTTCGGAAAATTATGAAAGTCAGAGTGACAATAGGGTGAAATCTTGTTTCTTTTGAAGCCTATCTCCTGGACAGAAGTTATGTAAATGTATTATTAATGAAAGGTTATTTTAGTACACAAAAAGTTGCTTCCCTTTTATGTCAGGCTAGAATGCTTGATTCATAATCTGAGGGTCACGGGTTTAAATTCCCGTAACTCCAAACATGTTTGCCCTTTCAGCTGTGAAGGCATTATAAAGTTACGGTTAATCCCATTATTCATTAGTTAAAGAGTAGTCCAAGAGTTGGCAGTGGGTGGTGATGACTAGCTGCCTTCCCTCTAGTCTTACACTGCTAAATTAGGGACGGCTAGCGCAGATAGCCTACTTATAGCTTTGCGCGAAATTAAAAACAAACAAACAATAATACTATGTAACCAAACTTTTACTTTTTCTTGTTTCTGGGCCGAAAGTGTTATTTTTCAATTGCTTATGTCTAAAATAAACGGAAAAGACCTATTTTTTCTTCAAACTTTGCTTTTGTGACCTGGGTAATGAAATTTTCAAATTTACCCATTTTCCAGAACATTCCAGGTAGATTCAGCGTTGGGTAGCTGATAGAGAAATTTTTTGAAGAACTTTCTAGAATGTTGTAGAACTTACGATAGTTTTCAAGAACCTTTTAGAATTTTCCAGAAATATCCATAGTAATATATATACAGGGACTCACCACTTCAGCTTAATTCTAGCTGCCTAAGTGAGCGCACAGACCTATCTGATTTTATCTTAGATGGCGTCAAAGAGCTGCAACCATTCTCCAGCTGCATTCTGCTATGTATGTGGCAAATTTATCAAGACAAGAGCGAAAAAATACTCTGTGACAGCATCTGCTAAAATGTGTGAAGCCTACAAGGCATAGAAGCCTTGAAGTATAATGAGTGTGGCTGGGAGGTTATCAGAGACTTCACAATAGTGACATTCCTGATGGTTCTCCAAAGAGGCTTTACCAAATTTCCCTGTTATTTTTGCCTTTGGGACAGCAGAGACACTGCAGCGCACTACAACAGGAAGCACTAGCCACAACGGACCTAGTTCTCTGTGGGGAAGCACAATGTCAAGTGTGAGCCACTAGTGGACCTCCAGAAGGTGTCGCTTCCACCATTGCACATAAAATTGGGCCTTATTAAACAATTTGTCACAACTCTTGATAAGGAGTATGCAGCCTTCAAGTACTTTCAAAACTTCTTTTCTAAGCTCTCTGAAGCAAAGGTTAAAGCTGGTGTCTTGGTTGGACCACAAATAAAGAATATCCTGGAGTACACAGAATTCCCCAACAAGCTCAGTGGGAATGGAAAAAAAGCTTGGGGTAGCTTTGTCGCAGTGGTTCGGGGTTTCTTTAGCAATCACAAGGCCGAAAATTATGTGGAACTGGTTGAGGCTCTGGTGAAGAACTACGGCAAAATGGGCTGCAGGATGTCCATATCCTTGACGCTCGTATTGATAAATTTAAGTTGAGCACAGGAGTATACTGAAAGGTGCAAGGCGAGCGCTTCCATCAAGATATATTGGACTTTGAACGCCGCTATCAAGAAGCGTATAACAAAAACATGATGGGAGACTATATTTGGGGACTGATACGTGAAAGTGATTTACATTACAGTCGCAAATCTCGAAAAACTACTCACTTCTAAACATTTTTGTTCATTTTTGTATAACTTTTGTGTAAATACGTGTAAATCGTGATTTATATGTTGTTTTATTCAGACCTTATGCAAATGAAAATGTGCAAATTTGCCCGTTTTTATATAGAAAATAGGTTAATTTCTAAATTTCATTATCCAGGTCACAAAAGCAAAGTTTGAAGGGAATAATGGCCATTTTTTTGTACTTTTACAACAAAAGCAATTAAGAAATAATGCATACTCTCCAGGAACAAAATTTGTGTTACATAGTGTAATCATAGTTAAGTGTACAGAAAGCAGCCTATTTATTAAATCATGATCAACAAATCATTAATGAACATAATATAGCAACATTTCGCACCAATTTCCACATGCTTGTTGACTAATGAACCTCACGAACCCTGTCACACATTAAACATTACACCCAGTTACAGCTCGCTCTTTTCCTGGATCCACAGCGTCTCTTAGATGTTGTCTGTACCTTCGTCAATGTTTTTCTTTTGTTTGTTTGTTTCAGTTGCTTTTCTTCGCGGAAATCGGGTGATGTGAGCACCTTTGGATGTCGCTTAAGCCTGCCAGCGACCCAACGCTTAGGAATGGTTGGAAAGCGGCTAATTTCTTCAAAGGAGGTAAATGGTTGAAGTTTATGTGCCAGAGTTATTGAATTTAATGAAAACATAGATGTTGATGGTTATAATACAGTAGGGGAAATGCTACTTTACGGTATATTTGTCCATAACCTTGCATTCTATTTCTAGAATACTAAGTTGAATTATAAAACACGGTTGCCCCTTCATAGTTCACCAATCTATCTACAATGACCCAGTCTGTTATTTCAGTTCGCAATTATTTTACATTCATTTACCAACAAGAGAATACGTAAAAACATCCTCATATTATATTACACGTGTACTTATCAAGGAATCTTGCGCTACCAGCCAAAACAATGCATTCACATTGCTATAACGGTTGCAGAATGCACGTCTTCAACTGATTCCTGCAGTCTTTGCTGTCCTCAACTTGTGAATTATTGGTTTACCTCATCTCTGGCAATTTCTCTCAACTTATCTTACATCAAAACGAAATGTTAAAGTGTTTACATATAAAGAGTAAAATAAAACTCTACTTGCTGGGAGTAACTATTAGATAATCAGTTTGTTTTTTCTAGGCTACAACATGGACTTAAGCGTCATAAAACGTCTCGGTAGAGCTCAGTGTAGGCAGCCTAAACGAATACTTTATCCTCCACTTTCTTCTCTTCAGAAACACACTGGACATTGCATTCCATAAGGTGACTTTAATATTCAGAACCATAATGAACACGGTATTATATAAGGTGACTTTAATGTTGAAAACCACGGTGGAATGTCATTATATAAAGCGATGTCGGTGTTCAGAGCCACACTAGATCTGGCGTTCTATAAAGAGAATTTAATGTTAAGAGCCATTCTAAATAGCACGACTTTAATGTTTTTGTTCTCCTTTTCCCATCTTCATTGGGCAATAAGAATACAAAGTAATTTTTGTCCCTGTATGTAAATATAAATATATATAATTATTCTACAATGCTAGTATAAATACATCATATTCATGGGATGATTTAATTTAAATAAAAGGGCTTATGGTGGCTCACATAAACTCATAGTAAATTACAGAATAACACAATATTCTGATGGGAACAGATTGTTTACGCTTTAAAAACACAACATTTATGAAGTGAGCTGGTTAATGCTAAAAGTAAACTTTGATTGTTAAACTTTAGTATAAGATTGAATGTGTTTTGAGATATTTCTATCGCAAACAGATTCAGAGTGAAAGCTATTAGCTCGAACTAGCAGCAAGTCAAATAAAAAAGTTTTCAAATTTCACTCATTAAGTATTAATTAATTAATTTGAACGGAATAATTAAATATTAATTAAGTTCATTTAATCCTGAAAATAAAGTTTTATTTATTATAACAATAGTTTGTTTGCTCATTTTATAGCAAAGTCACAGTGGGCTGCGTCCAGTGTCTACGGTGGAGAACTGAACTGTGGATTTTAGCGTTGCTTATTCTGTAGATTTGTCTCTGGCCCGGCATAGCCAAGCGTGTTAAAGCGTGTGACTCGTAATCTGAGAGTCGCGGGTTCGCATCCCCATCGCGCCAAACATGCTCGACCTTTCAGCCGTGGGGGCGTTATAATGTAACGGTCAATCCCACTGTTCGTTGATAAAAGAGTAGCCCAAGAGCTGGAGGTGAGTGGTGATGACTAGCTGCCTTCCCTCTAGTCTTACACTGCTAAATTAGAGACGGTTAGCACAGATAGCCCTCGAGTAGCTTTGTGCGAAATTCAAAAAACAAACAAAACAAGATTTGTCTCTATCTCACTGGGAGACAATTGTAATAGTAAATATTTCAGTTACATGAGATACCGAAACTTTGGTATACTTACTATTGTTATGTATGGTAGCTTTAGGTGTGGTCTGAATTTTATCCCATAATTCGCAACATTATAAATGGTTATAAAGTATTTGTGTTAACGATGTACTTTAGAACCTCATAAATAACACAGAAAAATACTTTCGATTAGTCTCGGCTCCAGGTCTCTTAACTGAAGAGAGCAATAAGAAATGTAATGGGAACATATTTAAAACAAATCTAAAACTAGATTAATCGACGGCATTAGCGCATTGAAGCAGCAACATTTGTTGTTGTTGTTGTGTAATGTTTGGGAGGGATGGGGGGGGGAAGAAACCTCCTGGTCTTTCGCTGGCGTTGAACTTGTTTGCGATAAAACAAAACTAAGGAGCTCGATGTTACAATGGAACACACATCATAACATAGGTTTAATTATGGTGTATACATGTTCAGTTCGTGTGAGTCTTAATAAATAATAACTTTATGTATATTTTCATCGTGAATTCCGATCGATGCTCCCAGATTAATAAAATCTTTAATCTCACTAAAAACACAAAACAATGGTTTACAAAGTACTTTCTAATATCTTGTTTACTTGCTGTTACCATTAATCAACTTAAGAACAAATCTCTTTTACTCTACCTATTTTAATAACGCCAGAAACATTTGTTTTATCCCTTTACCATAAGCTATTTTCTAACAGCTTGTTAACCTTTTGTTTTGGCCCTAGCATGGCTAGGTGGTTAAGGCATTCGACTCCTAATCCAAGGGTCGCGGGTCCAAATCCCCGTAACACCAAACGAGCCCGCTCTTTTAGCTGTGAGGGCGTTATAATGTTACTGTCAATCCCATTATTCGTTGGTAAAAGAGTACAGTAGCTCAAAGTTGGCCGTGGGTGGTTATGACTAGCTGCCTTCCCTCTAGTCTTACACTACTAAATTAGGGACAGCTAGCGCAGATAGCCCTCTTGTAGCTTTGTGCGAAATTCAAAACAAACAAACAAACCTTTTGTAATGATTGCACAGGCCTGCAGTGGTTTTATTGTCTTTACATTTTTACAGTAATTCCTTTACGCTGAATCCGAAACTGATATTAGTTTTTCTCATCACACACAGATTTTTTACAAAACGTCATAAATACTCTCACATAAGTGAATCAAGTTCATTGAAATCGGGTCACATTTTGTTATCTTTTAAATCGTGACAACAACTGGCTATAAACATCTCTAGACCAATCGCGACTTGAGAGTCTTATCGATCGTTTTAAAATCCAAACATAATGATAAACAATAATAATCTGATCTAAATAAGATTTTTTTCTACGATTTGTAAAATATCCTTACATGATAGATAAAAAAATATTATCTTTGAAACTTGCGGAACTATGGAAAATCCATTATTAAAACCAGAATAACCTTTATAAAGTTTAACTTCGCAGGCCTGTCTTATTAATCAACTTTAAGACACATCTCTGTTACCAGATCTATTTTACAAACGTTAGGCTCCTTTGTGTTATCCCTTTACCTTAGCAACAAAAGACATGCAATGGAACTATATTCTCCACACAATACACAAAAATATAATACACATTCTCATATTAGTATGATCAATTTCATTGTTGGTTCAGCTTTTCAATATTCTTTTCAGATGCATTTTGCTTTTACTTTATATAAATAGTTTTGGAAGTGATATCCGTTCTCTTGTCAATCTGAGAGTCGCGGGTTCGAATCCCCGTCACACCAAATCTGTTCGTCTATTCATCCATGGAGGCGTTATAATGTTTCAGTCAATCTCATTATTCGTTCGTAAAAGAGTAGCCCAAGACTTGGTAGAGGGTGGTGATGACTAGCTGTCTTCCATCTAGTCTTACTCTGCTAAATTAGGGACGGCTAGTGCAGATAGCCCAAGTGTAGCTTTGTGCGAAATTCGAAAAACGAAACGAAACGTTCTAATCGCAGTAAACAAGTTAAATTTCCCAACCTCGTGGTGATGCGTAAAAATCTCTGCGAAGACATCTAAAAAACAACAACATTTATAAGATAACTGATCTACCTCATTTCAAAGTATCCTTCACTTTCTTTTATATTGTACTATTCAATATAATATACGGGTACCTATACCTAACTCGTATGCCAAGACACCAAATTTCAGAAGATGGAGGACTTCTGTGACTTTTTTTCTCATACAAACGTAAATGTTTCTACGAAATTCATCAACCACAAAGTAAATTGAATAATCCAGATAAAGATGAATGAATACGAAATGTTTAAACATTAATTTTCTGTCTTTTAAATAATTATTCGAAATTTAAAAATTCCGAATATTTCGCAGTCCGTTTTACTTTTAACAGTTTTGTTAGTTTATTGTTGTTATTTGGAATTACAACTGTGACTCCAGATAATAAAAATAAAGAATTATGGTAAAGAAGGGTACAGTGAAACTATCATTCACTCCTTGCAGTCCTTACTTCGCGAAAAAACTTGAGCTATAGCCACAATCAATCAAATGGTGTGAAGACCATTGTAATTACTTAACTAGATATGTCGAAACTACATAGAAAACATTTTAACATGTTTTCGTAGTTTAGATGAAATAGGTGGTTAAGAAAGGTATTTTGTCTTTGTTGAGGAAGATTTCAACACATGAAAACGTAGTACACGGCTGGTTAATGATAGAAACTGGAGGATGCAACTGGTTTGAGCACCATAGGTATAAAATTAAATAGTGTCAGCCTTTTCATAAAATAAAGCTAGTATAGTATGGTAGTTACAAAAATCATACTTCTGGCTGTACAGTATATTAAGTGATTCTGCTGTTGAAACGTTTTTTTATACTGAAAAATAATGACACATTTTAAATATTAAACTTTTCCATGATATGGCAGGTCAATGGTAGGTTTACAACAAAAAAGGTACTAAGATCTTTTTTGGGATGGACAGAGCATAGATGTGCTAATAAAACAACAGCAACAATAGCCACATAACTTATTTCGCTAAATTTGTTCTCAAATGTAGTTCAGTTGTGATTTGTGTTTTATGTATTCGAGAAGTTTGCATTTGCCTAACTTGAAAACATGGCCTTATCATTCACACCTTTCTAGGTCTTGACTGTCTCCTCGTGTCACTGGTTTGCCAGCCTCAGTGACCAGCAAACTGAAATTGTTAGATTATCGCAAACATCCACTCACATATGAGAAGAGAGACTGTGTTAATCGATTTAAATGTTTAGTAGTTGGCACACTCACTGTCGGTGATGGTTCCAAGCTACTTTACTATTATGTATTTTGAGCATGCAACAGAATCGACTTTTGTCGAGAATAGTTTAGCTGTGCAAAATAGTAAACCTAGGGTTGTTAGTAGTGCTTTCATATTAAAATATTTAAATCTGGTAAAGCGCAAAGAACACAGCTACAGTCTGAAAAAGACCAGCTCCGTGTGTTATTGTTATTCGTTTCTGACTTTTGTAAATAAAGTTCTTTTTCTTTTATTAGACCCCAAGTCAACTACTTCTAGTCATTTATTACAAACAGTATTCACCTTGAGAAACAAGCCAGCTTACTTCCTCCAAAATTCTCGAATCTCCTCTTATTGTGATGTTTATATTACTCTTAAAATATCACAATGTAATTGGGTGATTTTATTGCACAGTAAATATTGTTTTATAATATATGACTGTTTGATAAATCTTCGATGTGGTGTAATGTACGGTTTTTACCAAAATATTGTTGCTTGTGTTTTTATAATGTATGACGAATTAGAAAGTAACTTATTTGTATTCTAAAATATATTGTTTATTGGTGAATTACTTTAGCTTTGTAATGGATGATGTAGGGGTATTTTACTGGGAAGTATTATATTAAAAGCAGTGCAGATTTTATGTTGTAGGCGGTGCTGGAAGTCTGGTTTGGTCATTTGTTATATTTCCGAAGATGACATCACAGCGCGTGATTAAGGGAAGGGCAAATAATATTATGCTTAGCGGCGGAATAACTATTCAAATATTTAGAAAAGAGTGACTTCAGAAATTATTGTAGTACAAATACAAAATAAATGTTAAAATTCTCACACATGTCTGTTAAAACACTAAGGTTTAAAAGTAATTGTTAAAGGTAGACTGTAACTGACGTTGTAGCCACCTAGCTCAGTTAGTAAAATCTCTCTCCCAGATGTTGTTTGTAAACACGAAGCTGTAGAAACTTAAAAATAAAAAAGTAACATTCAGGAACTCCTATCAACAGAATGACGTTTATTATGTCAGTTAAAAAAATGAATGTTAATTTCACAGACCATGTGCTAAGATATAAAAACTATGCAGAGATGTTGCACAGCTGGTTTTGTCATTCATTAGTACCTTGGCTTACTTTTCGAGGCCTCGTAGTTAGGGTAGGCGAACTTAATTGTAGTATGTGTGTTTTTCTTATAGCAAAGCCACATCGGGCTATCTGCTCAGCCCACCGAGGGGAATCGAACCCCTGATTTTCGCGTTGTAAATCCGGAGACATACCGCTGTACTAGGGGGGGGGCTAATTGTAGTAGAATCACACACACACTTGGCGCCAAACTTTACATTGTCACTTTTTATTTTTTTCTTATTTGGTCTTGAAATATATTTACAATATGTAACTAAGTCTCTAAATTAAACTTATTAAGTCCAAATCTTTTATATCACAAACATTACGTCATTGTCATGTATGTATACTTCAATAAGCTGTCAATTTAAGAAACAAAACAAATGAATATTTATAGAGATTTTATAATTAATGATTAATGTTTTACATTAAATAAACATTATGCCGGGCTCCTAGAAATAATGTTAGAATAAAAACTACTTGCTTTGAGCCTACATATAAAATGTTTTAGTCCGTGAGTAAAAGTCCATTGTGCAAGTGAGAAATACCAAAGATTTTTCATTCACCATCTGATTTTCTTCAAATAAAAAAATGTTTAAAAAGACAAAGAAAAAAGAGCCTATTAACTGGTACAATATGAAAAATCTTATTGGTACTTGGCTATTTTTGTTCTATAATGTAGTTCATTTCCATATCAACTTTATCTTTCTTTCTGTTATAAACTATGGAACTTTGCCGTGTTAGAAAACTAATATCACTTTTGTTTATCTCCCACAGACAAAAGAAACCAGAAGTTCTTAATGACAGCTGAACTTTCTCTATAGCGGTATAGTGGTCAGCAGGATTTGTGGTTGCTCTTCACATATCTAGACGCCATTTCGATATGCTAATAAACAAAATTTAGATACTGCGAAACTTTTGTTTAATCGGAGGTCAGTCCTGAAAAGGTAGTGAACTGACAGAAGGGCAAGTTCACTCTTTGAACTGTAGTAATCTAATTAGAGCGACCTTGATGCATCCTGTTACATTTATGCTTCGAGACTTCTTGGGCAGCGTTTGTAATAAATAGCTGCATCGCATCAAACCAGATGCACCAGTTACTAGGTGATAACTAAAGTAAAATTGTAAACTAAAACAAAACTAAGAGAGATGTCACTATTTTATGACGTCATGCTTGCTGCAGGCAATAAGTATGTAAATACTTATATATTTTTTGTTTTCCACTCAAGACAAAGACATGCTAGTTATTGACAATTTTTAATATATCTTTAGCAACTTTTTCAGACAAACAATGAAGTTTTGAATCTTTGAAGATATGAACATTTATGTTGATGGATAACGTGTAAAAAAAAAAAAAAACCAGTAAAGAAATTTCCAATATATACTCAGTTTTATAATTCACCAATTTTGAGCCTGCTTATGGAATATTATTAAGAAGCGCCAAAATAATGACAATTAAACAAACTTGGATTAGACCTATTGCACTAGCATTAAAGATCAATCCGAAAAATTAATTTCATCTTTAACGCCGAGCTGTTAACACAAGATGCTAACTTTTCTAGTCAGATGTAACAAAGAAAAACAATACTGTCTCTGTTAATTACTTAAAATTTGTTACACTCCTTTAAGAAGTTGTTTATATTGGTAGGATGCTACCTAATACACTTTACAAGCCATTATAGTGATGAATAACAAAAAAGTTTTATCTTAAGTAAATTAAATCGTAAAGGTTTGTTTTGGGAATGATTTTTAAGTATATATTGTCAAAAAAGAAATATGTTTGAATAAGTTTATCTTTCTTAGTTCTCTGTTTATTGTGTCTAAATTTCGAGAATTTAAAAACGAAATGCTCTGACGTTGCAGTGAAAATTACTTCGCAGATATGCCCACAGTACTAACGTAATAATAATGTTATATATTGCTTTCTTACAAACTACGAAACCAAGATAAGAACAAAACAGAAATGGTAAGAGCAGTGACATAAATTTATTAATTGAGTTCATATTCAAGTATTATCTTACTAATAGATACAGAAAAAAATAGTTTTTGACACAAATTTCAGGTCAGTGAGGTCAACGAAGAAAATTTCAGATATTTAAATTTTGTTTTGTTTGAATTTCGCGTAAGGCTACACGAGAGCTCTCTGCGCTAGCCGTCCCTAATTTAGCAGTTTAATACTAGAGGGAAGGCAACTAGTTATCACCACCCACCGCCAACTCTTGGGCTACTCTTTTACCAACGAATACTGGGATTGACCATTACATTTTAATGCTCCCACGGCTGAAAGGGCGAGCATGTTTGGTGGAACGGGAATTGGAACCCGCGACCCGCAGATTACGAGTCGAGTGCCTTACCACTCGGCCATGCCGGGCCACGAAGAAAAATCTTTGTACAATACTTCATAGCATATCAAAAAAGCTAAACGATATAGATTGAGGAAGGGTAGAAAGAAGGGATCGAGAAACATATTTAAACACAGTGAGGGAAAACGATATATTGGTGTGAATATGCGAAGTGGTTTTAGACTACTTGACAAGTTTTTTTATTTGACTTTGATTTATTTTTGTTACATATTATATAATAAATGAAAGGAATTTCATTTTTTCTGATACCTTAGGAGTGATAAAAGTCATTATTTATTTACATAAACAAATAGATTCCGTTTTGTTTTCAAAAATAATACTGTAAAAAGAATCTAACTCTGATATTTATTTTAGTTTATAATCTTTTCAGTCCTCCTTTTGGGTTAACCGCAAGGGTGTGTAACGGGTCTTATTTCTCAAAAGTGCAAAAACATGTATTAAAAACCAAAATGCAAGACAAATGGTTATGAACAGGGTACAAATAGGTGCCACTTATGTAGGTAGAGAAGAGGGCTGGAGTGTTATTGACCTATGTATACGTGTCCGTTTTAATAAAATAAACTCTTCCTTGTGAAGAAAGACGCTTAGTTCAGGGATATCATGAGCAATAACTTACTTCACAGTCATTGGCTGCTTTTTTTATCTTACCATGAAAGGAGTGATAATATTGTTTTTTTCACCTTGTTTGTGCGTTATTCTTGGCTTTCACTGTGTTCACACGATGAGTCAACAAACGTAATTCACATTGGACCACATAAGTGGTTATTATGATTCTGTCTGTGTGTATGTTCGTTCTTTAAGTACTAACGGATGACAGACAGAGAGAGTTATCTAACATTCACTGGAATAGAGTCATGCGAAAATCATAGTCCGGAAATGGATCGCGGTCAATTGGCATGTGTAACACGGTAGGACTGCCCCGTTTATTGCTTTCCCTCTAGCGCTTTAATCATCCACACAGTTGAAGTGTAAACTTATATCTGTGGATGCACTGTTTCACCCTAGCCGAAACCGCTCATAGCTGTTACGTAAAGATTTTCAAGGGCAGATTTCCGGTTAAGACCCCATCTATCGTACCATCGTTACCCACTGTGTGTACATATATACATATAAAAAGTTCTTCATTCGAAATTTTCCACTTGAAGGTTCATCAACAACAAAATTTTTTGTTTGTTTTTCTTGCATTTGGCGTTTCCGGTTGTAAAGCCCATAACACATTGACTTTTTGCGTTTTATTAAAGATAGTCCCACTTCTGATAATTTGTTAAGCATCATTACTGATCTATTTATGTTTTATTTGTCCAACATCAAGGGAACGTATATAGTTAATTCTGAAATCCTTAGCCAAAATGGAACGGGTATATAGTAATGGTTAATTTTCTAAACTATGAATTCAAGGATATGTAATTCATGTTTCGCATATGGATGTTGTTGACGTAATATAAGAGTGACTGTCAAATTTGAATATTCAGTCAGAAAAAAGTAGCCCAACAGTTTCCAGGGGGGGGGGGAGCTGCCAGTTTGTTAGTTCAAAACTTGAAAAGGCGAAATATAACTGCGCTAAGATTATCTACCAAAGAAACAATCCCGAACCAAACATATTTCTCTTTATTTGAAGGTATCTAACTTTAATCTTTTTTATGTTCCCAAAGAAGACCTGAACATTGCTAATGTATAAATTTGTTAATATCTATAAGAAAATATTTAAGTCCTGTTGAACAGACCATAATAATTCTTCATGCAGTATTAAGCACAACAAGCTATTTTTTAACGTAATATTAATTAAGAGTATCATACCAATAAGCGGTTTATTTTCTTTCGGCTTATGACTGATAACATTAAGCATAACACAGAATAATTGAATATACAATGTTTATGTAATGACTTTAAATATGCTTGCGTTTTTTTCTTTCTTTGTACAGAATTATAAGTACCTATCGAATATTTTTTTAATTTTTGAAGGGCTTAAATTTTAAAAATGAAATTCAGTAAAGAGAATATATTATTCCTTATTTTCATTGAAAAATAGTCTGTGGTTACTCAGAAATTTTGAGATGTAAAAGGTGTGTACAAATAGCAAATAATTAAATCAAAGTATCAGAAAGACTACCGTAAATAGGGATAATGATTTTTAACGAGAGTTTTTCCTTCTTTTAGAATCTAGAAATGAAGTGCTTATTTACTTAATGTCTTAACAGTTTACGGATCACGTGATCTTGAGAGACCCTGACCACCTTTTATTAATTTCAACTCCTAAACTTACGTTTACATCTGAACTATGGAACTGTTGCCAGCTTCTTAGCGTGATATCAAACATGTGGAAACTCGTTGTATATTTTCTTTAAGCTAAACTTGTACATCAAAACCTTCTCATTGTTTTAGCTTTCAATCTTCAGCGTTAAATTCACAATGACTCTTTTCAATCACTCGTTTAACTTAATCATAACGTCTCGTTTGGAAACGATAAGCTGGGTCAATGTGCAATCATGAAACTATTTTCTAATGTATATGTGCAATCACAAAACTATTTGTAATGCAGTAATGAAACAATTTTCTAGTTTGATGTTCCATATTAAAAGTATAGTTTTTATGCACAGACATCGAATATTTTTTAGTTTATACTTATAACCATGAAAATATTCTCTTGTTTTTTAGTGTATAATGATGACAATAAATCAGGTTCCTATGTGCAATAATGACACTATTTCAGTTTGTGTACAGCATTGAAACTATTTTTACTTTTTTATGTGTAATTATAGCATAATATTTTAGTTTGTAAGTGCAATATTGACGTCATTTTCTAGCTTGTGAGATAGAGTAATAATTTACTATTTTACATGTGCGTTACTACGGCATTTTTTATTTTATACATAATTATAACACAATATCTATTTTGTCTGTGCAACATTAAAACTAGTTTCTGTTTTTTGATATGGAACAATGAAGATTCTTTCTAATTTGCCTATGTAATAATAAAACATTTTTTTAGTTTCTGTATCAAAAAATGAAACATTTCTAGTTATACATACAACAATGAAATTATTTTCTGTATGTAGAAATATAACTATTTTTTAGTTGTCAACATTGAAACTATTTGTTAAATAGTTGTATCAGCATTATTGAAACTATTTCATGATCTGAACTGGCAGTATTGAAACTATTTTCTAATTTGTATTGGCAGGATTGAAACTTTTTATCGAACATGTGTGTTTAAGTGTTTGTATTAATTAATTAAAATATTCTGACAACATTAGAAATTAAAATTATTTCTTATTGTACGATAAAACATAATAATATCTGTTTAATGATATTAACGATTGGACATGTATTTCGAACGAATATCGTTCATATTATACATTTATGCATTCTTTCACAAACATGATCTGATAAAATTGTGTGTGATAACTAAAAACTTTGCTCTAAAGTTAAATAAGAGCAGAATTGTTTTGTTTTTTATTCAAACCAATGAAAAATATATTTTGGTGCTCGAGTTTTAACTAATAACGTGAAATTTTAAACTGTTTTAACGTGTTCGTGTAGATACACAGACTTTACACAAATATAATTCACTGTGTACAAAATAAAGATATATGTGTGATCTACAAGTCCTTATATGGAACAAGAAATAAAAATACATTCGAAAAATTAATAAAGTTTGATAATTTCATCTTATTTGCGATTGATGTTAAATATCTAAAAGTTAAACTAATGGATTTATACAACATTTGCTAGTAAAGTAGGTATATAAATATATAGAAAACAAAAAAACTTTTTCCATGTGTATCTAATTATTTTTCATTCCTGTTGTAGGAAAATGTTTTTTTTTGTAATTTTAATTTGTTCTGTAATTGCAAGAGAAAACAATAGGTTTTCACCTAAACAAGTCAAAATACAATTAAAAAACTGCCTTACTTGCTGATTTTTAAGGGTAAGTGTCGTTTTATGGATACATACGTAAAACTAAGTTTAATGTGTAATTAATTAAACTTGTTGAAAATTATTATAGCAAATGGGTAAGACTGCCCTGATTTATTAAGATAAATATTTGGTAATATAATTTTGCCTAAGGTAACAGAAGTATCATTTTACATAATTGTATTTATTTTATTATTTTCATTGCACATCAGACTACTATTTGATCCCCAGAAAAGGGAACAGGTCAATGACATGGGCAAAACCTAAGCTTAAAGTAGTTTACAATGGTATTCAGATACAAGTGTTTTCTTTAAAAGAAAAATCTGTTTTTTGGTCAAAAATGAATTGTTTTAGTTAACACAGTACATAGTTTATCCCAACTGTTTGCTATCTATGATTTTCATCATGAGGTGTATAAATACGTTTTTTCATAGTTTTATATTAATGTGTTTAATTTGTTACAATCAATGAGTTCAGTTATAACTAATTATAATTCCTTTTCACTTTCGTAATACTAAAACCAATATAAGAAACTATCTTCTATCAATGTTGCTCGGAACTCCAAGTGCACAGTGCAAACTGGTGTTAAATTCATGGTGTTTTCTGGTTAAGGTTCAGACTTAAAACTTTGTATAAACTAAGGTCTGGAACAGTCGTACTAACTGATTTTATCGTTTTGGTTATCTTTATCTCGCAACTCGATCTGTGTGATTTTTATGAAAATGATGAGGACAGTGAGGTAGGTCATAATCGACCCTGTATGTACTTATTATGGCATTCACATTACTTGAATCAGGTTAATTGTTTCTTTTGAACATGTTTCACTGGATATATTGTTAAATCAAAGAATATTTCTGGAAATAAATTTTTTTCTTGATAAAGTTTTAAATGTTTTGCTACTTGAT
The DNA here is from genome assembly GCF_004210375.1 of Tachypleus tridentatus. Taxonomy (NCBI): domain Eukaryota; kingdom Metazoa; phylum Arthropoda; class Merostomata; order Xiphosura; family Limulidae; genus Tachypleus; species Tachypleus tridentatus. The sequence continues at coordinate 132,677,905 of NC_134834.1, read as the reverse complement.
TATCTCTTGGTAAACAATGACCACTTAAGCTTTAGGTAACCAAAGATGCAACAGAAACATAGATAATTTTACCATTTAGTTTCTCACTTGTTGAAAAAGTTTATATTTTTTATCATAAGCGATATTTTAAAATGTACAGACAAAAAATTATTAACAAACACCATAATTTAAATCAGGTTTCTGAAATCGAGTTCTGAATAGTGTCTCGAATATGGAATTACATTCCCTTAAACAAAACAAACGTCTTCGATCATAAGCAGTTAACATTGTCACTATTACCTCAGACATATGCGCTACCCCCTATGGCACAGCAGAACGTCTGTGGACTTACAACACTAGAAACAAGTTTTCGATACCCGTGGTGGGCAGATCACAAATAGCCCATTGTGTAGCTTTGTGGTTGTTACTACTAAGAAACAAATAAATACATATGCGTTATTTACATAGGATTCTCGACAATGGTAGCATGTTGTAAATGACTGATTTTATGGGTTTTTGATTGAGACTTTGTGTACTAAGTTCTGAACTGACCCAGTAAACTCTGGTATTAATAAAAAATTATTTTCGGCACACTGTGTGTTCTCTAAAGATATATTATGTTTAGTCTCTTTGGAAACCCGAAATATAGAGCAAGCAAAATAATATATTTGTATTTTTTTGTTTGGGAATTTCGCACAAAGCTACTCGAGGGCTATCTGTGCTAGCCGTGTCTAATTTAACAGTGTAAGACTAGAGGGAAGGCAGCTAGTCATCACCACTCACCGCCAACTCTTGGGCTACTCTTTTACTAACGCATAGTAAGATTGACCGTCACATTATACACCCCCACGACTGGGAGGGCGAGCATGTTTAGCGCGACGCGGGCGCGAACCCGCGACCCTCGGATTACGAGTTGCACGCCTTACGCGCTTGACCATGCCAGGCCCAAATATTTGTAAAACACCGTTATTATCATACGAAATACTGGTCAACTATCAGGGTTTATCAGAATAAGGCGTTGTATACCATGATAATTCAAGTTTCTCTTTTCAAAAAAATCACACTCTTGGATATTTCATCAAATACAATTACACATTGTTACACACAATTCTATAATATCGAAGGTTCACTAAATATTATGCAAACAATGTTTACAGATAAGTTTGTAAAAGTCAAACTTTTTGTATGCTTCGACAAATATCAAGTACACGCTGTTTATCAAAAACTTTCGAAAGTCAGATTTATATGCTTGAAGTAATACCACCAAAATGTCGGTTACAGAGAAATTGTCAACTATCTAACACTTGGATATATATAACATCAAATATTCCACACCCACTATACGCACAGAAATATTCAAAACTCAAATGGCCAGCTGAAAATTTTGGAAGTTATAACACTAAAACATTGGATCTGATCACTATGGAAAACATAGAGTAAATATCCCGCCACGCAGCTTTGCACAGACAAAATTAAATATTCACTCCGTAGAATGCTAAAACCGTTTATTCTAAGTTAAAGAAACTTACATATAAAAATAAACAAACTTTATATCACTTTTTATTGTACTTTAATAATTCTGTTTAATAATTTTGTTGTCATGTTTCCAACATTGGTTAACAATTTCTCTACTATTAGTGAAATTGAAAACAAAAAATCAAACAAGGATTCATGAAAGACCCGAGTGGTTGGTAACTCTGAAAAATAAATCTTTTCTGCTTCTTTTATTTCCCAACCTGAATACATTTTTTATACATAGGTCTTCAAAAATAAAGAGCTCCGATATTTCACCAAATACACACACTATTCACAATGTGTTCTCAAAACGCAAATATCACACACAACCTATTTATTTAGACAAGAAATCCTCGAACGTCAGACACTTGGATGCTCACAGAGAATGTGATCTAAATAACGCGCACACACACACACGTATATAATAAATTCACACTTCTAAACTCTTATCAAGAACAAGTTCGAAAAATAAAAAGGCCGTGCAACAAACTGAAACAGACTAGTCATAGAGGCCTAATGAGAAATTTCCCAATGGCCGAATACGAAAAAAATGCGTCCTATTGATACACTTCAATAGTATAAGTTGGTAAAATTAGAAGTTAGCAACCATCACTAAATTGTAAAGTCGTAAATACTAGCAACGCGATCTGTCATTTCTCATTGGGGTGTGGGTTGGCCACAAAATAATCTTTTGATCACAAAATCCCAGTGCTCCCCAGTGGCTCACTGATAAGCCACGAAACATTGGATAGCTGTCATTTTGATGTATTTTTCATACTTCATTCATCAATTGTTAATCTTGATATTGAATCGAACATAACCTTTGGGTTAGCACCAGGACTTTGAATCTAAGGGTTTATGATTTGTATCTTTTTATTTCAAAATTACACCAAATTACATTTTGGAATCAAAGGTGCTCTATTCTATTAGAATAACCTGTAGTTATCGGTGAATGCTGCTGATTATATACTTCCCCTCTAGTTTAGCAGCTCTAAATTATGGACAACTATATGCGGATATCCTCTGTGTATCTTTAAGCAATGATTCGTGACAACCTACAAAGCCTAAGAAAAATCATGAGCCATCTAGTGGACAAACGCTGAATTAAATGTCTTCCATTTATAAGTAAATATATATATATAATTATTACTTTAGAATTCTTATTGATATGTGTATTGTATTCTCCTCACCTTCTCTCATCGCCTGGAAAATTTACTAAAACTTGGTGTAGTTTAGTATCAGCAACGATTTTTGAAATTTCCCTAAAAATTATTTATATTTTGAAACTCTGAGAAAGGAAATACATTTTTGAACGGTTACGCAATTATCAGTACTATAAATATATATACAATCTAATGTAAACAGACAGTCTGAGAACGTATAGCAAGAAAGAGCAAATTTACTTGCATTAGCGTTAAACAGGGGACGTTTCCTTATTCATGACTACGGATGAAATTACGACAACAGAATTTCATCTCACAACGATATACTAGCTTGGCGATAAAACATTAAATTATATCATTACTTGTCGAGATCGTGGTATAATATAAATACCAACAACTGATACACAGAGATATAACAAATTTGAATACACGAACAATTGTTTAAAATACAAATATTGAAATGTTTTCCTCCATATAAATTAGATTATGCTAAAAAAGGCCTCTTATTTAGTTTGTTACAAGAGATAAAACCGTTTCATGTCGTGAAAATGGGCTCATTTGGCTATTACATGTCTTTAATATAGAATCAGTTGGCTGTTTCTTGTTATAAAAATGAGGTTAATTGGGTATTTTGTGTATAAAGATTGAGTTATTGTCCGTTTCTTTGCACCTCACTTTATGAACAAACAAAATGCAAACTTGCTGGGAGATGAAGCTGCGGTGAACGTTTTTGAAAAACAAAACATTATGGATACTAAGAAACACAATACATTATTTCTTTATAAAAATTCATAATCAGCAAAGTATTATTGAGCTAAGACGTAAATATTCATACAATTTAATGTTCAAAAGATTAAGTATAATGATTTGAGTTCTTGTTTGAATTTTTCAGATTGGTCTTGTGTTATGAATTGTTCTGATGTTAATGTTGCTTATGATAATTTTGCTGAAGTGTTAACTGATTGTATTCAAAGTTGTACTACTACTGTTTCTGTGTCACGAAAGTTTAGAAAAATTAAGTCATGGATTACCAGTGAATTGGTTTTGTTAATGATTAAAAGAGATAAGTTAAAAAAAAAGTACATCAATTTCCTGATGATATTTATCTAAAGATTAGATTTAAGTGTTTAAGGAATTATGTTGTTAGCTTGACCCGTAAGACTAAATGGACTTATTATCATAACCTGTTTAAGAATGCTAAAACTATTAAACAGAATTGGAATATTGTTAACTCTATTATTGATGTTAAAAAAAAAATAAGAAATTTTGTAATTTTGGTAATACTGATTTATCTGATTTGAATTATTTTTTTGTTAATGTTGCTAAATCTACTTGCTCCGATCCTAAATTTTATTCTCAGGGCATGCCTCCTGCTCCTTCTTCTTCTTGTTACCTATATCCTGTTACTATATCTGAAACTATGAATAATATTTTCTCCTAATCAAATTCAGCTTCTAATGGTGTAGATGGTGTTTCGGTTAAGATTTTGAAAGCTAATGCTAATCTTTTTGCACCAATTTTGACTTTTTTAATTAATTTATCTTTTACTCAAGGGAAGTTTCCTAATGCTTTAAAGTTATTATTGGTCATTCCTATTTATAAATCTGGTAATATTTTTTATTTTACGAATTATAGACCTATTTCCTTATTAATACATTTCTCTAAACTATTTGAAAAATCTATGAAGGTTAGAATTTTATCATTTCTTGATAGACATTCAGTTTTGTCTCCTTCTCAATTTGGCTTTCGGCCTGGGCTTGGAACGGAGGTTGCTGTTGCTAAACTTGTGGGAAGTATTACAGAAGCTTTGGATTCTGATCTTCATCCAATTGCTGTTTTTCTTGACTTAGCCAAAGCTTTTGATTCTGTTAATCATAAAATTTTGTTAAATAAATTATCTTATTATGGTTTTAGAGGCATTGTTTTTGATTGGTTTTTTTCTTACTTTCACAATAGAAAGCAATCGGTTTGTATCCATAATAATTATAGTGATTGGCTTACAATTAATGTTGGAGTACCACAAGGTTCTGTTCTGGGCCCTTTATTATTTCTCATTTATATAAATGATATTCTTTACCAACAGTTTTCTGGAGATATCCAAGCCTATGCCGATGATATTGCTGTTGTTTATAGTAAGCCAAATCTAATTAATGAAGCCATTATTTCTAGTGATCTTAATAAAATTAAAATTGGCTTTTCTGTAATGGCTTATCCTTAAATATATCTAAATCTTTTCTTCTTCAGTTTAACCTTTATGGTGTCATTCCAGCTTTTCCTTCTATTTTTATCATTCCAATGATTGTTATACTTACCCTAATTGTAAGTGTCCCAAATTGACTCAAGTTTCCTCTGTTAAATATTTAGGAATTATTTTAGATCGAAAATTAAATTGGCAATTTCATATTAATTCTTTAGTTAATAAATTAAAATATAGTTCTATGCTAATTTTTGAACTTAGTCATTGTGCTCCTTATCATATTTTGTTAAGTGTATATTATGCTCTCTTTCAATCTTTCTTACAATATTGTATTTCAATTTGGGGTGGCACATATAAGACTTTTTTAATTCGTATTCACAAGTTGCAAAAAAGTGTTTTCTCTCTTATTTTTACCCATAGGCTTGATACCGATTTCAGTAAATTTAACTCTCCTCTTTCATATGATAAACTTTATTTATATTTTTTAGCTTTATCTACAATGCATGTTTCTTTTAATAGGCCTATTAAAGTCACTTCATATTTTACACGACTTCAATCTTTTTTTCCAATTAATGTACCCACACCACGTAAAACAGTTACACTTCATTAATATCTTTATTTGGCACCTCGTATTCATAATTTTATTCCTTATAGTATAAGATCTTGTATTAATCGTGTTAATCAAAAGAAATACTTAAAACAATGGATCTTAAATACTGATGATAATATTCTGGGAACTTTATTTTGATTTTGTAAGTTTTGATTTTACTTTATTATGTGTTTAACCATCACAGGACGAGTTAACTCTTTGTTGATGGTTTTATATTGTTATTTGATTTTTTGTGTCTAATTTATTGCTTAATAAATTTATTATTATATTATTATTAAAATTGTAAAAAAATTAAAGAAAAAATAGGAAATAGGGATGTGAGCACCAAAAAGTAAAGAACTAAACATGGATGGGCAGTTTTTGGCATGGTACAACTTCATAGTAGGTTTGGCCTTCTTTTCATCAATTTCTATTTTATGTTTTACTTTGAACTTTCATCCAATTATGAATTTGAATTGGGTTTTATTAATAGCTAATTCTTTCTAAATACTCAACAAATTTAAAAATTGTAAAAATCAGTAGTTTTCTTACTATTTCTTTGGCCCACCTCTTACCAGTCAGGTAGCTACACTGACCCCTATTTTAATTTCTTTGCACATCTGGCTCATTTCTACTAGAAATACTACTGCACTTATTGTAAAATAACCGAGGGTATCCGTTAAAGAAGCAAAATATTTATAAAGGACAATGTTAAATAATGTTATCCTTCGTTTGTTATTAAATCCATAATGATGTCATTAAATGCTAATTGCGTATTCTATCTCCTGAAAGGTAATAATTGGCACATTTAAGTGATTAAGTACTTGTGTCATTACATTTAAAGCCAAATGTCTGTTAAAAAGGAGAAATATGTCCTATTTCAGGGTCTTAATTATTCCTTTTCTCAGACAAAAATCATAAAACAATTTAATCCTTGTACATCTTTGGACAGTTTTCAGTTACAAAAATCGAACCAACTATCCATCTCTATGTTATGGATAGTTATACATACACACACACACACACATAATGATCATCTTTATAAGATATTCCCCTTTTCGGCAAGTCACTTACGAGTATTACATACACGTTATACTGGTTTGTTTTGTTTTGAATTTCGCACAAAACTACTCGAGGGCTATCTGTGCTAGCTGTCCCTAATTTAGCAGTGTAAGACTAGAGAGAAGGCAACCAGCCATCACTATCCACTGCCACCCCTTGGGCAACTCTTTTACCAACGAATAGTGGGATTAACCGTCACATTATAACGCCCCCATGGTTTAAAGGGCAGACATGTTTGGTGTGACAGAAATTCGAACCCGCTACCCTCAGATTACGAGACGAGTGCCTTAACTGCTTGGCCGTGCCGGACCTGCGATATACTGTATAAATTGTTTTATTATTATTAAAGTGTGGTGCACTGCAAAACTTCAAAGATATTTTTGAACAATGTTTTATCAAGAGCACGTTTAACGAACGAGATGTGCTGTATTGTATTTTAAGAATTATATGTTCTTTATAGTCAATGTAATTTCTCTAAACATTAAAGTAGCATAAAATATTAATTAACGTGACTGAAATCATAAATCAAAGCTATGAATACCTAAAAAATGCTTGAAATACTTTTTTAGACGAACCTTAGAAGATATTAGATTGTTTACTCGAAATTTTAATAACAGAAGTTTCTCGTAACCTAAAAAGCCGGCGACCTCTTGAATAAAATTTATAAATCACAGTATGAAATGTATTTTTCAAACTCTTATATACAAAGAATGGAAAAAATGATTTGTTTATATAAGGTATATGTAAGGTGTTTTTATCTTTAAATCAAGCATCATAATGGTGAATCTCGTTTTTCAGAAAGAAACTGAAACACTTTCTTTAGATTGTTTTTCTGTATTTGAAATATTTTGTATTTTTATTGCCTATTTTGTCAATTCAAAGTTATACAGTGGACTATTTGCACTTTGTAGAGCGATATAAATCGAACCTAGGATTTTGACTTCGTAGTCTGAGCAAAAAACTTAGAATTCAATTACAAGAGAAACTCATCTGTCGCTTGTATATGTTTCGAAAGGTCTAGTTTTATTATTTTAAAAGCTAAACAGTAAATAAAATATTTTCAAATTACTTTATTGTTTCAGTCATGCTTAAAAATGTAATGGTGAACAAAGAAAAACAGAGTAATATAATTTTCTTGTGGTAGGATCAACAGATTTGAACGCACAGTTTAAACTTTTTGTTCACTATTGATACAAACGAAATAACAATATCACTGAGCATTGTTTGATTTTTTATATTAAATAAGTTAAATCATTGCTCAGACCTCGTAGCAACAACTCCTTGTACCCAGTGGGTAAATTAGTGTTTTCAAATAGGTGTAACTCCTACTTTGTGAGCCTCTTTGTAATAGCAGCGTGATCCAATAAGGATCGCCAGTGTCTTGAATCTCTAAGAGAGAGAGAGAGAGAGTGTGTGTGTGTGTGTGTGTGTGTGTCACTGTCAAGCACAAACAACACAAAGCGTTTTCTGTGCTCTGCCTACCACGGGTATTAAAACCCGGTTTCTACTAGAAGAATCCGTAGACATACCGCTATGCCACTCGCGGTCCTTAAGAGGCGAAATGTCGTTCCGGATCCTTCCGTCATAGTTTAAACCCTGCTTGTACTTAATTTGGAAAATTACTATAAACAAAACCCCTTCATAGTTTTGATTAAGTTAATTGTTTGCTATTCATGTGGAAGTTAAATAAAGAATGTTTTGAAATAATTAACGCTTAATTTTAATTGGCACAATAAAGAAACTTATGTCCACCCATGATAATTGCCAAAAAAGAGAGATAAATATTACTTATATTTAACATTTTGCAAAATCTCTTAAAATTCCTAACATTAGGAAACTGAGCTGCACGTATTTTCACGGTGATTATTAAAGTGATGTGGTGGAATAAGTTATTACAGGTTACTACTACAGTCTCAGATGCTTGCAGCTGTCTTCTTGCGCCATTTGCTACAGTAATGTAGTGAAATAACTTACTACAGATTACTAATATGGTCACAGAATATCCTGGATCAGTTTCCCAGGTGATTTATTTGAGTAAAGTGCACATCATATTTTGTGATTCGTGCACATTTCGGTAAGTAATGTAAACATTAGATTTTAGTTATTCTTCGATGAAAAGCGTGAGATTTGCAAGTGGTCTATACACGGTAACAGTAATTTGTTAAACTTAAAAGTTTTTTTTTTTTAAACATCTAGTGTGCGTTGCACGTAATTAGATCTAGGAGTTTTACTGATTAGTCAATTTCATATCAAAGAATGAATTCCGTAAATGTCGAGAAACCCTTCTTTAATACTAATATTTATATTTTGTTAAAGTAAAAACGCTACATAAATAATTCGTTCAAAGTTAAGAAATATGACTTAAAACAACACAAAAGGTGTTCGTGATTGAGATATTAACATGGGATTACGATCGAAAATCTTGTTAACAATGAGGATACCAACCCGATGAAATAACTTTATAAGCGTGTGTTTGTGTGTTTTTCGTATAGCAAAGCCACAAAGGGCTATCTGCTCAGCCCACCGAAAGGAATCGAACCCCTGATTTTAGCGTTGTAAATCCGGAGACATACCGCTGTACTAGCGGGGGGGCGCTTTATAAGTAGAAACGTATTTTTGATTAGCTATACTAATTGTCGAGTTGATTTCTAATATAGCTCTAAGTACATAAATTGCTGCGATCGGAAGTTAATAACAGTTGCATTGAATTAAGATTGGAATTAATATAGAAGACAAAATTGAACTATTAAGTTTAGCTACTATAAAAAAAAACAAAAAATTGAACTGAAGTATTCTGTTATTTGTGGTAGTGTTAAAAGTCTTAAAATAATGAAACGAATAATGCATATATATTTGGCTCGGCATGGCCAAGCGTGTTAAGGCGTGCGACTCGTAATCTGAGGGTCGCGGGTTCGCATCCCCGTCGCGCCAAACATGCTCGCTCTTTTAGCCGTGGGGGGCGTTATAATGTTACGGTCAATCCCACTATTCGTTGGTAAAAGAGTAGCCCAAGAGTTGGTGGTGGGTGGTGGTGACTAGGTGCCTTCCCTCTAGTCTTACACTGCTAAATTAGGGACGGCTAGCATAGATAGCCCTCGAGTAGCTTTGAGCGAAATTCAAAACAAACAAACAATCTTCTTATGCTGGAAATAACGATAGATATTTTTAAAAGCCCCCTGCTAGTACAGCGGTATGTCTCCGGATTTACAACGCTAAAATCAGGGGTTCGATTCCCCGCGGTGGGCTGAGCAGATAGCCCTATGTGGCTTTGCTATAAGAAAAAACACACACGCATATATATTTTTAAATAATTTGAATTTTCGTTTTGAAACACTTCGAATTTATATAAAACATTTTATTCTTCACATTACATTTAATTCTAATCTTTAATGATAGTCAAATGGCTTGTCATATCTACTTATACAAATTAATTGCAAATAACATTTTAATGAACATTGAAATGAAATAGGTGCTCTTTGTGTTAAATATAGAGAGAATTACTCATATTTGTATTTAATAAATATCCTGATGTACAGTGGCCAAGGATAACCTTAGGATATTGTATAAGATCAGATTTATATATATTACTAATTAATTTAATAAGCTGGAGTGAAAAATCTTTTCTTTTTTCTTTCGGAAGTTCTTTACTATACTACAGTGATGTGGTGGAAGAACAGATTAGAGATTACTACTATGGTCTTAAACATTTACATCCTGGATCAGTTTCCCAGTGATTTATTCAATAAAATTGTATATAATATTTGTATAATTCATGCAGATTTGAGTAAGTAACGTAAGCAGAATCTGACAGAATTGCCAGGATCAGGATTCAAAGAAAGCATTATACGAATAGACCATACCTCCAGAATACATCAATTCCAGTTATTTTAAGAGAGCTATACTTCGACAGAAGAAAGAATAAGACAAGAATACAACAGATGATTGACTAAAAATATTATAAAATAATGATAAAGAAAGTGTTACACTTGTAAGTGAACCAGCTTCAAAGTATTTGAGCCATATTGAGCTGCAATCGAGAAATTCAAGAAATATCACAAACGAATAAAGTCAACCAAATCAGTTTTGATATATTTGAGTAGGTATGAGTAGTTATGGTACAAATTTTAACATGAGGACTAAAGAAGGACGTGTAAGGTTTATTGAAGAGTATCTAAAGAAACCATTTTAGTGGCAAATATGTTTATTTTATGCCAACGAGCTTCCTCTCAGGTTCCTTTTGAAATATGTCTTTGGTGGCACCTGCAATTCACAGCTACTGTTACTGTCAGGTTCACTCTTGAAGATTGAAAGCATACTGACGCAACTAAATTTCAGCCAATCAAAGCCGATCTTTCATAAAGTGATGTAGGACTTAGCACAGCCTGACCGTATGTTTTTTAGATTAGCCACGCAATATCAAAAGGACATTACTCATATGGCGTAATCTGTCGAAATACTGGAGAAATGGTCTAATCTGGGGTCATTTTCTACAGCTCTGTATTGAGAGTAATGAATGATTATCAAATTTTAAATGCTTAAAGGAATTTGTCTTTAAGGAATAATCCCCAACGTAGTTTATGATTAAAACGAAGCCCTCTTCCATGGAATAAGGAAAACAGTTGCTTGAATTGATTTGATGCTCAAGCATAATAATTTGAAAGTAATAACTGATCCTCTCGTTAAAATAAATTAATTTTATGGTCATCCTGAGAATCTTTTGCAATCAATGTTGATTGATGAAAGGAGTGTAATAAGAAAAGTAGCTTTACGGAGGATGTTATCTGCTAAATCTGAAGATCAAAAGAAACCTACAAGAGCGCCACTAATTCTCGGAGTGCTTTCTTAAAATTTTGACCCTAATGACTACAAAAAACTAATTACCTGGCACAAAAGTAAGAGATAAGAGCCGCCCCTTACAAAGCACTTGAGCGACGAAGATCTCCACAATTTTATTGATTCCCTAATCTTCCATAAATGGAATTTCAAAACTTTTATTTTTACACACGATCAGTAGACAGACTAATGGATTCAGTGGCAGAAGCTTCAATGACAGTGTATGGAATGAAGCAGAGAAACGATTTTTATCAACATAGAATTTAAACAGCAATACTAAAATTTAGCAAGTGAAAAGATTCAGTTGCTGAGTTCCTTTTTCAACATGTGGATTGGGATTAGAAAATTTTTAAAAATTCCGGCTTTGAAGAGGAAGAAAATGAATGAAACTAAAAGAGCATCCACCTCCAAGTGGTGAGTTCTGGGTATTTTGCATGATTGAGGTAGATAGTCATGAAAAATATTTGAGAACTGCTCCAGAATAGAAACATTATTAGTGCTTTAACTATTCCTAGAAATTTGAATTTTGACCAAATTTTATCTTTCTTGTGACAGACCTGAATAAATGAGTAAATGAAAAAATATTTTGCTGATAGTTTAAAGAAACCAAATGATAACTCCTTCTCGCTATAGTAAATTGAAATGACAATAAAACATTTTAGCTGTATATGATTACCCCATTCTAGGTCACAGACATACAAATGATACAGTGAAATGAAAATGATTACATTTGTTGTGAAAAGTATTTACATTTTAGTTACTAACGTCTTGATAAATTTAAATTTAAACGGCTCTGTCAGAAGTATTCAAATTCTCCTCTGGCATGTAATGTTATCAACCCAGCCTATTTTGCTACTTAGTGGTATAAATATAAGAGCATACCAGGTACATTACTACTGTAGAAGTGTGAGCAAGGTGATAAAAAATTGATATTTTAAATAGTTGTAATGCTTGTTCACGCATAATATACTGTTCATAATACCCTTCATTATAAATAAAATAAGCTATGACCGTTGTTTCTAAAGAGAGACAAAAATAATTTTCCAAACAAATTAACGGTAATTTTTATTAATATGGATGTTTCGATGGACTGAGATATGAAAACTGTTCACTACTTCTGTGATTGCTCAACATTGTATTGTTTGGTGTACAGCCTTTCAGAACCGCAGTTGAAGTGAATTCTCTTATATTTTATGAACCAATGAAAGGTGTTTCTTAAAGTTCCAAAGTGATAGTTGATTGTAGCTCTGAATGCACGTAGGCGAACGAATCGCCCTTTATATCATTGTAAATGTGAAGTGTTGCGATGAAAAAGTTATTGTATGAGTTGCACTGTGGATTGAGCGCAGGACCTAACTATGAAGTGTTTATCAAGTCCAAGTACCCATGTTTATCTAGAGATCTTAGAAACACACGGCGGAGTGATTTGGTCATTGGACAATTGCTTTGTTAAAGTAGGATAATGTTTCCTGGCACAAAGCACCGGATCAGATTGTAAAGTAATAATATCAGTCAGTGTCTTGGAGAGACCCCCCGTGACCCTATTGTACATTCTGGAACCATTGAGAGTGACTGATTTGAAAAGTTATTCCGCAGTCTTCAGTTGTTGAAATTTTGAAAAAAACAACAGAGAGGATCTAGTTGATGGAATGAGAGGCTCTAGTTATTCAGGTCAAGGAGTTTCCATTTGACAACTACCACTTTAGTTAGAGAATGCACAAGTTTCAGTGACCTATAATGCGATGTTTAAAAAAAGCATAAAGACGCTATGTGATGGGAACATAGTTATAAATAATATAATTCCCATATAGATCTAATGAAACATTCTGATGGACAGATTTAAAAATAACACTAGTAAACAAACAAACGAAGTTTTGTGTTCTAATAATTAACTATTTGTAACAAAACATGTAGTACTGGCTATCTGTACAACTCATGATCAAATAATTCAAAGATTTATGTTCAAGCACGTAGTCTATTCTCGTGATGATATATCTAGTAGAAAAGAGTATATTTCATGTTTTATTAACTGATTGTTTAACTCGTATTTTAAAGCCGGGCGTAGCACAATGATTAACATGCCTGAACTCTGAATACAACCATTCATAACTTGCAGCCCACAGGCTAAAAACACACTGAAGTCGTTACTGCAACATAAGAGTGACAGTCAAATCCCATTATCTAGCTAGACATACGTAGCCTAGGAGTTGGTGCCGGCTGCTGTTGATTCACTGTTTTCCTTGTTAATAACAATGAATGCATGAGTAAAAATATCAATTTTAATATTTTGATTTTATCTGTCTTCTGTCTAGTTTATCAGGAACGGCTGTCACAAACATTTCTTTGTGTAATTTTAACAGAAATTTTTCTATTGTTAAAATATAATGACAAGTTCAAACTAGTGTAATGTCTCAGTATTTTGCTGTTGCGTTTAATAACGTGTAAAATGTAACCAAATATATATGGTGTATTGGCTTGTCTGTATTCTGCACAGACTCCATATAATATTTTAATATAAGTTCACGCCTTATAAGGCACTTACCACAATCAAATAACCCCATTGAGATTAAATGAAAATACATAAAGTATTATTTTGATGCTAATGTATAATTTAAAAGAAAACATAATTTCCATTATTAAAATTAATTTTGCCCCCAGTGGCTCAGCGGTATGTCTGTAGACTTACAACGCTAAAATCCGGGTTTTGATACCCGTGGTGGGTAGAGCAAAGATAGCCCATTATGAAGCTTTGTGCTTAATTCAAAACAAACAAACAACACTAATTTTAAAAAATAAAACAAAAATATTGCAATAATTACTTCCGAACATTGTTATTGTTATTTGTTTTAAGTTAGGTATGTTATTAAGAGTAGGTTTAGGTCCGGCATGGCCAAGCGCGTTAAGGCGTGCGACTCGTAATCCGAGGGTCGTGGGTTCGCATCCCGGTCGCGCCAAACATGCTCGCCCTTTCGGCCGTGGGGGCGTTATAATGTTACGGTCAATCCCACTATTCGTTGGTAAAAGAGTAGCCCAAGAGTTGGCGGTGGGTGGTGATGACTAGCTGCCTTTCCTCTAGTCTTACACTGCTAAATTAGGGACGGCTAGCACAGATAGCCCTCGAGTAGCTTTGTGCGAAATTCAAAAACAAACAAACAAGAGTAGGTTTAAGGCAGCAAAACAAACTAGACTGTCTGTAGGTGTTGGTATGAGCGCGTGATTTTTATTTCTGAGAAGTTCCTTTGCTAGCCTAATATTACAGTCTTCTTATTTAGATGGGGAAACAAAAGTGTGAGACTTATGGATTACCCGAATAGTTTCCTTGGAAATAGGCGTATTTCTTTGAAAGTAAAACTGACAGATATAACCCAAGTCAATTAACTAACCATAACGTAGTCGTAACTTGGTGATGTTCTACGACTGAAGTTTCGGAGAATCTGAAAGTATTTGAATGTGCAATAGAATGATAGAAAGCTAGAAGTTAGTGGTGTACAAAAATTCCCAAATCTATTTTTTATTTGTAAAAAGAATTGTTTTTATAGAAGGTTGTTCAGTGTAATAAATTAATTTGTAAAAATATGATTTGAATATTTTTTTAAATGTACTGTTTGTATATTTTCAGTATCAACTGACTTGATGTATAGTAATCAGTTAGGACCCCACAATGGTTAATAAATTGGTTAACGAACTTTTTCAATGGAAATACACAATTATAACTGTTTTAAACATAATATAAATAAAAAATATTCATGGTACTCATAAAAAATCATACAACTAAAATTAATGTTTTATGTTGACATCAAATTTGCATGTATCGCACAGCCAGTAAACAGAAATCCAAAAAGTAATGTTACAATGGAAAGTCTTAGTCACTTACCATAATTCAATGGAGGTTGAGTATGCTTAATATTCTACCTTCTTGCGAATAACTGTGATTATCTGTTCTTATAAATTATCTTGATGTAATACACTAGCAGTACTGAACGAAAGTAACGAAAATGTATTTTTTATTGACATTCTTGAGGTAACTGATAATACAAGATGTAAAAATCTTCAGGTTTCAGTGTGTACGGGGTTATTACTTAATTCTAAATAAATAAGAATAAGTAATAATCTGTCAAACGCACCACATCTGAAATATTTTGTTCTGTCAAAGCCTTTTTGCTAAACCAGAGATTATCAGCCATTTGAAGTTTTCATATTCATAACAAGTTTGCGGTCAGTTTCTCCATAGTTTTCAATGTATTATGTATGTTCTCTGATGTCTAATTATTTTATTGTATACCATTTCACGAATATTTGAGAAAAAAACAGTGAAAACTAATAAAATATTATTTTCCTAAATAAACGACTGTATAATTTATATTATTCAACATTTTGAGAGTTATAATTGCTAGCAAATTCTCAAATGAGCGTTATACAAACTATAGGCTGCATTTTAAATTGAGACTTTATGAAACAGACAGGCTCCTTTAAGAGTTTGGAAATGTTCCACTCCAATAAAAGGATTAGATACTTAGTGCATGTGATCAGCGGACTCTCTAATGTGTGTTTGAATTCCACCTTTTTAACTGTCACTAATTATTCAAACTTTCACAAACCAGACAACTAAAACAGTAAAGGAAGAAGGAGCTGTGGATATTTGATCGCTGAATCTGAACAATCTATTAGGAGTTGAATAATATCGAAATGCTGTTAGTATCAGGACTTGAAGATGACCTTTGGTAATTGACCAGCAATTTAACTTGTTTAGGAGAGACTAAGAATCTAAATATTTTTATCAGTCAAGTGACCAGGATAAGCATTTTCCTAAATTATACATTCTGATGTTTCCGAAGAAGTAAACTCGAGTTCACAAACTAAAATGTGAAAGTAAAGAATAATATAATAATATGTGAACCACGTTATATTTGCTATAACCAGCAGCAACAAGGCCTTTCGTCCAATACCAGAACTCATCAAACCAATTGTGATACGACAGATATAAGTAGTCGAGATGTTATCGATATAAAACAATTTCTTGAACTGCAAATGTTTCGATATAAAAAGATTGAGTTTGGTGAACCGTAATTATTTTTAATTCAAGTCATTACACATTAGAATTAGGTTTATGATCTACATTAATATCAAATTATTTATTTACTGTAATACTGAAATGCTAATTACTGATGTTATTACTCTTTACTTGTATATATGTATATATACGATAAGGTTAGAAATCTGTAAGGAAGGAAACATTGTTACAAAACATTAACAATAACACTCTTTGAGTTCCTGAGTTATTTCACACATGCTGTTTTGCAAATACAATAAATACTACATATCAAACACTAGGCATTAATAAATGTTTACTGAAGGGACATGGTACTTATTTTCGCAATGATACTTTTATTTTTTACAGCTATTTTAAATCAGAAATAGCTCCTGTTTCAAATGCATTAGTTTCAGTGGATGGCTAGTAAAGTTACCACACCTTCAATGGGCTTGAAAAACGTCAACGTTTCGTAAGCTGTGAAAAATAATTCTGTTAAAGGTGTTTTCTATAGTGATAAGGTTGTTTTAAATCGAATCCCAGATTTTTGCATTATAAATGCGTATATTTACTACTGCCTCACTGGAGAACTAATGAAAAAGAAATTTAAACGTTTAAGTATTCAAAAAAAGATGGCGTTTAGAAGAATACGTTTCACGTAATGTTAAAGGGTTTTGTATTAATTGAGAGTTTAACTTTGAAAAAGAGGAAAGAAAGTCCAAAAAACGATAAAAAACAAATTTCAACTTTAGATGTATTCTAACCGCCTCAAACAATAAAATTATAAATATCTGTTGTTCACGGAGTAAGCAACACACATTACAGAATGTTTAATAAGGGCCCGGCATGGCCAGGTGGTTAAGGAACTCGTATCGTAATCCGTAAGGGCGTTATAATGTGGCGGTTAATCCAACTATTCGTTGGTAAAATAGTAGCCCAAAAGTTGGCGGTGGGTGGTGATGACTAGTCTTACACTGCTAAATTAGGGACAGCTAGCGCAGATAGCCCTAGTGTAGCTTTGTGTGAAATTCAAGACAAGCAAAACCAAGATTAGTAGGTGTGGTCAACATGACAAATTTGAGACAAGAAGCCTGATATGAACTTGTTCAATCATTTAAACATGACACACGTCACAAATATTGGAAGAACAAATAGAGCAATGAGCTAACGAAAATATGGAATAAGGACTGGGCATTTTGGAAACACATGGATCTGTAACTCTACACGTGGATGTTCTTTTGATGAGATTCAGCAGATAGCTCGATGTGGCATTGTTATAAGAAAAGACACACAAACACATATATTTTATGAGGAATGGTAGATATTGTTAAAAATCGCAGTGCTCTGAGTAGAGGTTTCGCTGGAATATTTTACAGCAGTAATTAAAAAAATACCGGCTGGGTCTCATAAAACTGATAAAATATATTTTTGATGACGTAGTCACATAGTTAAAGACCTACTAATTTCTGATTATTAAATTTGTTATATTTCATATTTAGCTGTTTATACCTAACTTTCCAACATTAATTTCAATGCGACGTGTAAACCAAAGAACTATTTTCGTTCAAAGCATTTTTTAACAATTACATGTTTATACGTTTGAGATAAATTTATTATCATTTCTGTAACTATGTATCCTTGAAATCGTTTTTTTCACCGAACCTATATTCTACTTGTACATATTAAATGCTACAATTTTTTTGTAAAAACTTGTATGTCTGTTACAATTTTTGGTTTCCACATTTGCATATAAAAACAGTTAGACCTATCAGCTGTTGTAATTAGAACATTTGGACTTTAAGCATGTCTGAGGTTCCTTAATTGTTTTGCCAGAAAATTTGTGTGGACTTAATAATTTATATTAAAGTCAATATCAAGCAAACACTTAAGATATAATCAATAACGAAACTGCGAAGTCCTCTAACACTTAGTTACCTCAATGATCTAATGCCCAATTTCAACCAATATTTCCGAATTAATGTGACTGAATTGCGAATAAAGGTTCCTTACCTGTTTCCTGATTGTTGAATTAGATGAAATTTAAACTGAACAACCAGCAAACACCTAATAAATTTTACCTGCAATTTAAATAATTGAGCTTCATTTAAACATTCATGCTGAATTGTATAGTTTTAGTGTAACTGAGTAGCTCTTCAGTAGCAACTCTATCTATATAAATGTAACTAAGTAACTCTTCAGTAGCAGCTTTATCTAAGTGAATGTTTAACACCTCTTGTAGAGCTAGATTTGAGCAGCTTGGATAAACAGAGAAATGCTGGGCTACACGCCTCGACACCACTGGGTCTAAAATATATATATTGTAGTTGACATATGGTGATACATTATTGTTTGCTTTTAGTCAAAAATTTTAGTAATTGGAAAGAGGATAACAAACAAAGTTATCCAGTTTTCTCAGTATACTACAAATTACGAACTAGAAGAAAAGCCTATAATTTACAAAACATTATATATACATTGCGAAACAAAATGTAAATTAATTTGAATGTGTTTTCAATATTTTGTATAAGAAAGTTGACATCAGCAATTCTAGTCATAAAAAATGAAATGACTAATATATCAGTATCATGTACACTTGTGTTTACCATGTTTTATCTGTATAGAGGTTACTGTAAAGAAATATCTTTCTCTTGTAAATGTTTTAAGAACCCTGTTACTGTTGGACCATCCTTGTCTGTCTTCCATTTGTTTATTTGAATGCATTTCACGCGCATTCTTTATATGCTAGTGTTACACTGAATATCACCAGGTCGAATCTTCATAGCTACAAATAAAAATGTGCTATATTAAAACAATTCTGGAGCCAATCACTTCGTTGCAGTCAGCGTCGCCATTTTCAGTCATGCTTTTCCCGATGACTATTCCTTTTGATAATAACCTTGCAGAATGGTTTCCTTTGTAAAACTTTCCATCATAAGGTTGACATGTTCAATCATGTCTCTCCTACTGCAAGTTCTCCTTAAGCTGTCTAATGGACGAAAATGACAGTTTTCCAGCACTTGTTTCAAATGTCCGATAGCAGATAAATCTAGATTCGTCAATGTACTAGTATACAATATCAAGAATAACCTTTTCATTTGCCCCTGTCTTAAGGTATGCTAATTCTTCAATAGATATTTATTAAATTACATAAAGAATAACGGTAGTGGCCCCAAAATAGAAATAATCCTTAGTCAAGGTAGTTTTAAATATTTTTACTGATTATTCTTTTTCTTCATGCACCATTTGATTTTACATCATTCGCAAGGCATGAAACTTTATAATCCTATTTTGGTGATGTAACATATTTACTGTTATACGTTTGTTTTAGTACCTACGCTTGTTTCTGTATATTTCTCTTTTTTGTATATTCTGTATATTCTTAACAGTGTATTACGCAAGTCCCGCCTGTTCTCGAAACTCGTGGAAAATTCTTGAAAGTGAGAAGCAGCAATATTTGTTTACGAAAACGCGTTAGATCATTGTTGCTAAGCGAGCTTTGGTGAAGGTTCCAGAGATTTAGGTGATTTGTATGAAAGTAACGCGCCAAGAGAAGAATGTTATTAGACATCTACAGTCAGTATGCTATAGGCCTAAGAAGCTGTAATTGTGATTAACGTTTATTAATCAACAACTTTAGAATTTGACCAGGAACGTTATTGATTTTGAATATTACAAACCGTTTTACTTTAGTGAATTTCTTCGGACGTAATTGTTTCTAAAAGAACATTAAATATCTTTGCTTGGGGCCCAGCATGGCCAGGTGGGTTAAGGCGTGCGACTTGTAATCTGAGGGTTGCGGGTTCGTATTCCCGTCGCACCAAACATGCTCGCCCTTTCATCTGTGGGGGCGTTATAAGGTGACGGTCAATCCCACTATTCATTGGTAAAAGAGTAGCCCAAGAGTTGGAGGTGGGTGGTGATGACTAGCTGCCTTTCCTCTAGTCTTACACTACTAAATTAGGGACGGCTAGCACAGATAGCCCTTGAGTAGCTTTGTGCGAAATTCAAAACAAACTCGTTGTTGTTCCTAAGTTACCGTGGGTCGCTTTTCTATAATTTTATATAGCTCGTGTTGAACTATGTTAAAATTCCGCATGAAAGTAACTAGTAAAAAATACCAAATCTTTCTGTAACGAATGTAAATTTAACAGTATTTGGCATTCCTCTGTTCTATGTATGAATTGGGCAAGTAATTCCTTGATTATTGTTAAATCACCAAAAATGCCGCCAAATAAAAGTGTGATGTAACAAAAGCTGCTGTGTTTCGCATGAATAAAAGGATAAAGTAATATATATATATCAAACTCATTGAAGAATTATCCAAAAGTAATTTTTAAGGTGCAATAACAACAAAATAATATGAAAGAAACTAAAGCAACTTTTCGAGATTGCAGCATGTACACATCTTTATAAGAGGATGTACATTCCGGGCCTAAATGACGATAAAAAGAACCGTCTTTATCCTCAGGAGAGGTTCCAGATATTTGACATATCTTCCCACGCGGATTCTCCGTGACTCTGCTGCTGTTTTTGTATTTGTCATAGTAACGATAATCTTGGAACGTTCTACTTGGTAATTTTGGGATCATGTTTGTAGCCATATCATGGGTACAGCTCGTGTTTGGATGATGAAGGGATGAACACGATGTCCTGCGCGTTTGTTCATTATGGAGATTTTTCCTAGTCGTCCTGTCGGCTTTCTTCTGTAACAAATCTGCCTAACGCCCAAACTGACCCTCCCATCGATAAACATTACATTTCCGCGTATTGGTCAAACCACCCGAAGCGCGTAAAGGTCTTCTAACCTTCTGCTCATCGTTAGACTTTGATTAGTTGGTATTAGTAAGACGTTAAACAGACATCTCCCAGATCTGCGCTTCTCATAGGCGCGTGCGTACTACAGTCTCGTGATTTCTGTTCGCTAGTAATTAGTCAAACTTGACTGGGCTAGGTGAAACATGTACTTGCTTCGAGACACTGAGTCTAGAAAAGTCTTAACATTAAAGTTATTTCCGAAAGTACTTCCAAGAAAAAAATGTCAAAGTTAGCACGAACTGAATCAAAACTGTGTGACTGTTAACGGCTTGTGTCACTTCTTAGTAGAATGTTGAACTATTTATGTATGAAAAAAATTGACAAAGTGAAAAAAGAAGGAATTATATATATATATACACAAATCACATACAGACTGTGTAAAAAGTATTTTGTTACAGATTTATTAAGTAAATGACAAATACTTTATTGCTTTATGTTGTATATTTCTACTGTATTTTGTGACAGTGTACGTCAACTGCCCCAAAAGTACGAAAGAAACGACAACTAAATGTTATTCTTAGCCATTGTCTCCCTTTCACCATCTTCTGAGTAATATACTCTAACGTCGGAAATATGTGCAGTTTTGGGGTCAAAAACCAAACAAATAAAAGAACTAGGTCATATACCCTAACTGGTACATTTACTTACGATAGGGGAAAAACAGCAAACAAATTAGTAAGATAATATACTTATATATGGTATTTTAAAATCAAAAATGTATTCTGAATAAAGACTTTATCTACTGCATTATTATTTTGTTATTCGAAACTCTTGTTAACAGGTGTTTTATTATGCGTGAATATACTTTAGTAAAGAATACACCAGTACATAGTTATGTAACTGTTATTACAGAAATCAAAACATAAGTTTAATTAATTTCGTGTATATCGAAGGAGAAAGACATGAAAAAGCAATTTTTAGTAGGATTTTATGCTCTGTAATTCCATTACTGGAATTGAAATTACAGAAATTCACAGATTTGAGAATAAATTAAGGTTTAAGTGTTCTAAGGTTATGATTTTCACTCTTCTTTCAGCGATGTGACAGAAAAGTTATGCCAAGCCATACCACCCACGACAAGATTTTTTTAAATAGTTTTCTTCGTTTTGCGGAAAGACTGATTTTTTCTTTGTGTTCAGCAACTTTACTGGTCAGAAATGATTATCATATTATTGACATAAGTTGTTTTATAAGTAGAAGTATTAAAGGCGATGTACTGTGAATTCAGCATTTTCCTGAATTGTAAAAATTTCTGTAAGTAGAAATCAGTAGTTTTCAAACGTTGAACATTGAATTATTTGTTTTATTTTAACTTTTTAAAATTCAATAACAGTGGCGGTTGGAAGCGCAATGCTTGGGGATTATACGAGTTTAAAATTAAATACATACACGAACATTTTATTTATACGTACCATTCATTTCCTTAACGCAGGACGTTTCGCAGTCGGTTTATCTCAGCCATTGCGTCGCCTGCTAACGACCAGTAGGTGGAAGTTAATGCTTAGATCATAGTGGATCAAACCTCTTCTTAGGTTAGTCCTCTCTATTTGTTTGTTGTTGTTGAGTCGGATGTGTTGATTTATAGTAAGCAGTAAGAAGATTAAAATAGAAAGTCTGCCCAACTCTGTATATGTCTTCAGGTTCAATTTTCACTTAATTAACTTGTGAATTGAATAACATGTTAGCGTTAAATGAGGTTATTTTCTTAACAATAAAATGTAGAAGGTGAAAGTATTCAGGTTTAGAATTAGTTTATATTATAATGACAGTTTATTAGTGTTTCATATCTATATGACTCTTCACATTCACCACATTTAGAAGCTAGCTGTTGGAATAGTGACTGTATTTGTAACTGAAACTATATACCACTGGACTTCATAAACGTTTAGAATGATATAGGTTAGTTGTTTCTCATTTATAGCTTAAAAGACAATAAAGTCCCTAAACTTCAATTGTAATTCCAATGAATAGTTGCGATAGCTAGAATAAATTAACTGTGTTATAGATTTTCAATCTGCGGTTTAATATGTTCCCTAAATAATATGTTATTATATATTCCATAAAACTCCCTGGTAAAGTAAATATATAAACCTGCCACTGCCTGGTTGTTTTTGGTTTTTTTTTTTTCAAAGTAGGTGTTTGTTGCTATCGTCATTTGTTTACTTTGTAACATTTTTGCGCGCACAAATGCAAAAAAATATCGCTGAGTCGGAGGCGAACATAGTTTTGTTAAGATCGACTTAGATCTAAGTCGTTGTCTGAGAGCAGTGAGGCCAGACGTGACCACCTAGGCCTAACAGATTGCTGCAAGTGTCAGTGTTGAAATGCCATCTTCTAAAAAGTTTAGCAACATTTTCTAATACTAAATATCCTTGATGTTTTCTCTACTGCAATAAATGACAGATGTACGTCTTGGAATAGACAGATCGCATCGTTATTTAGCTAGCCTGAACTCCATTTCGTTGGTGTTATTTTATCCTTTTCTGTATTTAAAATATTTCACATTTAAAGTGACTTTGAGTTAATACTATATATTTTAAGCTTCGTGAGAACGTTTTTCTTACTTCGATATATTTTTACAAACAATCATCTACATACTTGTATGCCTTACTGAAACGTTCTAAAATTATTAATTTGTTACTAAGTTCACATCTGAAATACATAAAACTTAATTGCTCGTTTGATTATGTACTGGAATACAGGTAAAGTCAGTGCAGGGACAAATCAACCAAACTACCAAAGATACCTTTAGTAAAACAGTATCCTCTACGATCATATATATTGTTTTATAGCAAGTCATATCGGTATATCTGTTATGTCCACCGTGGGGAATCGAATTCCTAATTCTAGCATTGTAAATTCGAAGACTTGCCGCTATCTCACTGGGGGACCACTACGACCGCTCAATGCATTAACATTTCATGTATCATGGATAAGTTAACCAACTTATCACACTTATCCCTAAAACATGACTTCTCATACATTATGGATAAATTAAACTATACTGTAAATTTTCCATTTCCCTTAATTCTAGTATAAATTTGAGTGTTTAGTCGCCCCTTTCCACTCATCCCTATATATAATGAATCTATACCATGACTTCATAAAGGTTTTCATTCACTATAAGATATTTCACAGAAATATTTTTAGGTTTTTAGTAATGATTCGTTTCACACGTAAAGCAAACTTTGTTCACACTTGAAAGTTTTAAAGCGGCTTTTCAGATTATTCCTTCATATTTCCGTTAGAATTCATGATTATCAAATTATGCAAGTTGGAAGTCATTTCCGAACCCACACGAGTTAATTACAGCATCCAAAACAACTTATTTCACACTGCTTGTACAATGATGCTTCCATAATCTTTTGATTGTAAATGTAACAAAAAATAGAACTTTTATCCATAATTCTATCTTTTCTAGTAATCTTTTTGATAATGCAGTCCCACATAAACTTATCCTATTATTAGTTTTGAAAAGAAATAAAAAAACATGTTTTAACATTTTTGAAGAAGATTTAATTAAGGCCAGTTGTTAGTTCCAAGTTATGATAGTAAAATTTTCATATTTTAAACGCAGTTCTTCGGAGTTCTTGTTTAGTTTAAATTATAACCTTTGTCACCAGTAAATGCTCAAGGGTTTGAAACTAAAGAAACACAATCTTCCGTGATAATCCGTGATTAAATTTTGTGAATAACACTTGCCAACAACTAGCGTAATAATGTTAGGCCTAAACTAGCATCTGTTCTCACAACAGTCTTTTCCTTCTATATACGTACTTGAAGAAAAGATGAGCCGACAATTGTCCTTCCGGTCGTGTTGGACACTGGATTTAATGCTAACAGCTGTGAATGGAGATTCACCATAGATCGTATCGTCATCTGTGTTCAGTCATCACGATTGTGTGGGAAACACAGTGATCGTGGAGCGTCTAGTAAGAACTATAGACGTACACAGCTGTCTAACTTCCATTTTAAACGGCTTATAGTTCTCCCGCTGCTCATGAGAAAGATTTAAAATACAGTTTTAAATTAATTATTTCTTTGTTATTTTATACCATTCCTTGCTTCTTTTCTTTACCATTTCGAAATATTTGCAAACTTTTGTCACCAAAATTAGAGTTTACTAGAAAGTCTTCGTAAGTACTACTGTTTACCAAAAGTTGTTCAAGGTATATTCATAAATAATAACCTGCAAAACGTGCTTGGTTATTAATAGACAGTGCATCCGTAGCTTCTGATGTGTCAGATTTTACTGCGTACACCTTTTAGACATCAAGTCATGTAATGTCTACTCTGAAATTATCATGAAGTGTTGTTGAAACTCGAACTTTCCTTAAAACTATAAATATCCCCCATCATTATTCACTTGTTAGTTTATTAATTTTTGAAGTTTATAAATAGTAGCACATGTCATGGTAAACATTTCATCTACTTATATAATATAATTATATATGAGCTGGGATTTTAAGGCATTTCAGGGTAAACACATGAATCTTCATAACTCTCTTAATTACATTATTTTTAATATTGTCCACATATTAATGTGACCCCCCTCCAGGTCCACAGCGACATGTCTTGCTGACTTATACCACTAGAAACCAAATTTCGATACCCGTGGTAGGAACAGCACAGATAGCCATTTGTGTAGTTTTGTGCTTAATAACAAACAACAACAATATTAATTTCAATTATTTAGATCCTTGTTAACAAGTGTATAAATGTGAAACACTTAAGGTATTATGATGAACTTCTATTTAAACTTCAGTATGTTTCTTCTGTTGTCCTCACCATGTTTGATGTGAAACACTTAAGGTATTATGATGAACTTCTATTTAAACTTCAGTATGTTTCTTCTGTTGTCCTCACCATGTTTGATGTGAAACACTTAAGGTATTATGATGAACTTCTATTTAAACTTCAGTATGTTTCTTCTGTTGTCCTTACCATGTTTCAGTGGTAAGTCTGAAGGTTCATAATACTAGAAACCAGATTTCGATACCCATGGTGGAAAAAAAAGCACAGAAAGTACGTTGTGTAGATTTGTGCTTGACAACAGTTACTTTACCGGGCAAAAGAGTAAAAGAAAAAAGCATTGTACTTGGCAAGTCAGGTAGTTTAACAATTACGGGAATGTTAATTTAGAAAGTGTTGTTACATGTATTGTAACATAGCTAATGGTGTTGATGCATTTTCCACTGTAAAAAAAAAAAAAAAAGAAATATTTATTTAGGTTAAGAAATGAAGGCAGAAAGGAAACTTATTTTATATCATTATAATAAGTCTTAGAATATCCTATTTCTTTTACAAGTTAGTTGGAATTCTAAAAGATCTTAAAAATGTACTTTCTCTTATCTTTATAAATTCCCCTCTGTTCTAGTTTATTTATGCAAAACACAAAATACCAATTTCAACATTTTGAACACTTTAAAAAAGTTTTCTTCGGAAACAGCTTGTTGTTGCTGTTTTCTATTTAATTAACTTTTGTAATTAAATAAGCAATTTATTCATCTATGAAAAGAAAAAGATATATGCATATATTTTTATTTATTTTCATACTCTTAATTTGTCATATGTTTTCAAAATTAAATATTCTAATCCTTTTAATTCATATATTAAACTCTCAATTCTCTGCCTAGGTTTGCTTTGTTTTTCTATTGTCTTGGTTTTTGTGTGTCCTGTTGAGAGTGTCGAAACTCATCGGTAGCAGTTTCCAAAACTATCCATGCGATATTTTTTAGCTAAGTCAGCGAACTTACAACACTAAATATTGTAGTTCGATTCTCCATGGTTGACAGAGCGCAGATAGTCCATTGTATAACTTTTCGCTAAACGCGAGCTTCAATTACATTTTTATCAAGTATATAAAATATTCTATGTTTATACCTTGAATTAATAATCTTTTTCCAGTAAAATAATCACTAATGTGATGATACTGTTAAGGCAGAAAACTCACAAAAGAGTAATAAATATTTATGTTGAAAGAAGTTCTCGAATTTTCTCTAAACGTAAGTTACATTTTATTAAAAAAAACCAAAACAACTTATGAGATTCAGTTAATTTCAGATAATTAATACCGTAAATATAACACAAAGATGCATATTAAGCAATAATATTGATGTTTTGACTTATTACTTTGTCAGGAAATGCATTCGGAGACCATTGTTAAATGTTTATTTTTTTAGTTATAACCTAGATCTGCTGACTCTCTCTCACTTTCCTTCTTTTTTTTTTTTACCAGATTTACCGTCATATATCTAATATTATTTGAATCCTTCCATAGGGGGATAAAATCCATTAGTATAATTGTTGTTGTTTTGAATTAAGCACAAAGCTACACAATGGGCTATCTTTGCTCTGCCCAGCACGGATATCGAAACCCGATTTTTAGTGTTGTAAGTCCGCAGACATACCGCTGAGCCACTGGTGGGCTTATAATTGATAAAATTTTTGTTAACATATAAGCTTTATTTCTGTATGTGTAGAAGTCTTTATTAATTTAGTAAACTATTAAACCTTCCAGGGCAAAATAAAAGAAGAAATGAAAACAAGAGCCAACTTCACCAGCTAGGATCTTTCTTTTTTTTTTTTCTGGTGATCACTATGACGATCATTAATCGTCATTCTAAAAATAATACGATTTTAAGAAAAAACAAACTGGAATTGATACGGAGATGTACAAAATGAAGAATTTCTTCAATTTTTAACAACCTTTTTTCTTCGCAGTCTTTTCATTTTGAGCTTTAAGTGAATAGGGAAGCATATTAAAGAAAAAGTTTAAAAGTATCTTCTCACGTTTTTCACGAGCATATGATAAAAATTGGCATGAAAATAAAATCTGAGGTCAGATTCATCGTAAAATATTGGCAGAAGACGTGTAATATAGAAATAACGGTTATGTTGTTGTTTTTTGCATAAAATTTTGAGAACGAACGTTAACGGAAGTCATAAAATAAGGTTTATTTGATTCAGATATTCACGAAAACTACATAAGAGCTATCTGCGCTAGTTGTCCCATATTTTGAACTGAGAGACTATACGGAAGAAGCACCTATGCCAGCTCTTAGGCTACTCTGATCGAATAGTGGGATTTGACCATCACTCTTATAACACACCCACGATCTCAAAATACGGAACGCAATTTTATGGCAGTGAAACTATACCCATATGAATAAGATAAATTTAGGAATAACTGTTTCGGTTTCCTACGCTTTTTTGCTTTATTCGAAATCCACATCCCTCTAGTAATTTTAACTTGAAACACACGAGTTAAAATAAAACTATACTTTTGGCAAAAACGACAGATCTGCATACTTATAACAGCTAAAGCTACAGTCGAAGAAGAGCAAACGTACTGTTGTAAACTTGTACAAAATATTAAATATTCTACCCGAGATGGTTCGATTGTTTTCTCCACTAGTTTTGTTTCTGTTACTACAAACCCTTTAAAAAGTCCGTTAAATACGCCTGAAAGAAGTGTATTATCATTCCTATAAGTAATAACTTCTTGAAATTGTAAAAAAAGAAGTAAAAAGAACTTGAAAAGCAAATTTCATATATCACACGGGAAAAATGCATTTTAAATACAAGTGTGTTTTCTTATAGCGAAGCCACAGCGGACTATTTGTTTTGGCTACTGAAGGGAATAACTCCCCTGATTTTAGCATTGTAAATCCGAAGACTTACCGCAGTCCCATCAGGAGACGCAAGCTAATTAGAAATGCTCTTAAATGATGTGTGGCTAACGTTATAAGATTGAATATTGATCGACTTTTATTATTATTAGTAAACTATATTGTTTATGCAAAGTAAGTTTCTATTAGAGTAATCACAGTTCTTACAATAGCATAAATGTATGCAAAGAAAAAATAATTCTGTGGTGAAACCAGATAAAAAAAAAAACATATAATTTTTGCTTCTATTTTCTCTTTTAATAAAACCCGGTTGTTAGTGTTGTAAGTCCAATTGGGTATTTTACTATGAAGTTTCGTGTTAGCTCAAATCTCCGTCATCGAGCGTACTCACCCTTTCAGCCGTGAGAACGTTATAATGTGTCAATCAACTACTCGTTGACAAAAGAGTAAACCAACAGTTAGCAATGAGTTGAGTTGACTAGCTGCCTTCCTATCACAACTAAATTATGGATAGCTAGCACAGATAGTCCTCGCGTAGCTTTGCGTAAAATTCCAAACAAAAAACTTAAGACTGTGTCTAGTTTTTTTTCGCTATCTCAATGGTCATTTAATTCAAAGACTTATACTAAAAATGGGTAACTTTAGACAATAATTTAAAGAATTTCAGAGAATACGTGCATCGATATTATCAACGACAATATTTATTTGTTATTAGAAAAACTGTACTGTGACACCTCAGGGATCATGCTACAAATTTTAAGGTCATATGATCTCAATCTAACAAGTCAGCTAACAAGCACTTGAGCTCGTAACGGATTTACCGTTATAAGTTTTTTTTAATATCTACGTGTGTTTTAATTTTATATATGTGACATATGTTGGATATTTATTGCGCAAATCCCACCTGTTATTTAAATTTGTAGAAGATTCACTAGAGTAAGAATCAACAATATTTGTTTTACGAAAACGATAGCGTGTTTTCGAATATTGTTGAAGATTCGAGAATCTTGTATGTTTGGTATATAAAACCGACGCGCCGAGAGACAGTTATTATTACTGATCAACTACAGTCACTAAACTATAGGCCTCAGTGTGATTAACTCTCATTAATCGGAAAAATACAGAATTTGATCAGGAGATTTTATAGATTTCGAAAATTACAAACCGTTCACCTTTAGTAAATTAATTTCGGACGTTAGTATTTTTACGAGACAATTAAATATCTTCATTGGAAAAAGTCAGCGACGTAAGAACAACCAAGCTAGTTAGTTTAAGCAAAATGTGACAATATCAACTCAGAATTAATTTGTCCTTTGTGGACCTGGATTCGATAAAATATTCAGTTCTAGACCGGATAAAAAACTCAGTATTGTCTGTAAGTTTGTAAAACTGTTGTAAAGAAATCATTATTTGTAATAACCGTTATTATAAATTGTAATGTTTTTGTACATTAAAATATATTTGTGTTAAGAAAAAAATAGTGTGTCTCAGTCTTGTTGGCAAATATCATAAGTTTGATACACATTGCGATTCAATTAACTTCTAAATGAAAATCAAGATTTTCGGCTATTTGGAATCGTAATACGTAATGCACGTAATACAGGGTGTTCCGAAAGTCACTTTGCAATTATATATTTATTAATAGACAAAATTGCACAGTGACTTTCCGAACACCCTGTATAAATCAGAGACTAGTCCGAGATACATTATACTACGTAATAAGATTGAACGCCAAATAGAGTTTCACGTATAACATCAGAAATTCCAAATATTGTACAGATATCTTGCTAAGAGCTCGGTTAAAAATAAAACAAAGATGTTCCATACGCTTGGTATTTTTTTATACATACGCGTTCTCATACAAATGTGCAGAATAAGCTAATAAACTAACCCGTTGAAATCCGGCCAAAGATATCGTTGTAAAAACAGGAAATTGTAAGCTGCTTTCTTGCTGATTTAGTAAATTTGGTTGTTTTTTTTTAAGTCTACTGACATGTGACTGTCTCGAATGTACGATAATCCTGAGCTAGATTTTCTCCTGTGTGTTTATATCTCACCAGGAGAAAGAGGAATACCTAATTGGGCATCGTCTTGTTTCGTTATCACGTATTTTCACAACACTCTTCCTCACGTACGTACATACATTCATCTACTTCACGTACGTACATACATACATCTACCTCAAAACACTGGAGTCCAAATAAGGCTTCAACATACGTAGTACAGCTAGAGAAAATACACTACAGGCTTATGAATAGAATAAATGGGTTGTCTATTCTCGCTAAAAATCTTCTCTGATTTAAAGTACATTGAGAATTTGGGGAAGAACAAAATAAGAGAATTACATCTTGTAACATGAAGCAAGCAGACGAGGTCTCGAGTAGGAAAAGTATGTTGTTCTTAGAAATTTAATATCCCCTATCCGTAGTTTAGAGGATGAAACGCCCACGTGAAATGGATCATTAGCTTAAGATGGGATTTGTTTTGTACATCGTGCTTTATATTAGCCTTCATAGGTAAAAGCAAGCAAGTTAATTCGGTACATAACACTAACAGTGTCGATATATATATATAAACATAATGAAAATTATCAGACTAACGAACATTACGTATGTGCATCACATTCATTATATACACATATATATAATACTTTTTCATAAATGATAAACAATTCCTTGTATTTTCTATAGTATACTTTTGCATTAGTGATGTTATAAATTATTATAGCGTAAATAGTCATTGTGTGAAAAACAGATATAAAAGTTATGTTTTACAATTATGCAGTTCACTAGAAACAACAGTTAGTTGTTTTTGAAGAGTAAAGCTCATATTCAATTTATTAATAACTTACGTAAAAATATTAATTCACAATAGGACTTAAAATTAATCACGTGACGCATATTATGCTGTACTTTTGGGTATTCTTGTCTAAATGGAAACAACTAAACTAAACAATTTTAACACAATTCCTGCCGAAACTTAAATGTTGATAAATAACATTTCAGCTTTCGCCAAGCATGCTACCTTACAAAGACGCAACCAGCCTCTTAATGTACGTAGGGTCTGCTAGGGAGAAAACGCTAATTACGTGTCCTAATAACGAGTCTAAACCTTTTTTTCAATAAGAGATACGGTGCTCGTTCGTTAGTTAGTTTAACTCAATTTAGTTGTGTTAAGAAGTTTCAAGTCCCACCTAGTATATTGATAAATTGTATTATTACACAAAAATGCGCGATACTAACAAAATTCCATCTTAACAAGCACCATGGTAACTGCAACAATTCTTTCGGGTACCCAATTACTATCTTGTTTACTTGCTGAGTTTAACCTGATTCACCAGTTTAGTTTTAAATTGTTTCTAGCGTTTGCCGTTTTCAAATGATTATAATTATTATAGACTTATAAAATTTGCTGATAAATTCGCATTTGGTGACGTGAGTTATTAACTA
This sequence comes from Tachypleus tridentatus, assembly GCF_004210375.1. Lineage (NCBI taxonomy): Eukaryota > Metazoa > Arthropoda > Merostomata > Xiphosura > Limulidae > Tachypleus > Tachypleus tridentatus. The sequence goes on along the minus strand of NC_134834.1, from coordinate 132,645,643 downwards.
TGAAGAATTATAATAGTTTTTTTTACTAAAACCTGGTGATCGAGCGTGACCTTGTAATTAGCGTGCTCAGCCCGTGAATTTCGAGGGTTCATGGTTAGCAGCCCGTTGCTGCAAATTAAAGTTCCATACTTTGGAGCCGTGGTTGCTATATATGAGTAAGGGTCAAGTTCCCCCATTCGGTCATTTGGTGCCATGTAAGAGTAAGGGTCAAATTCTCCCCATTCGGCCATTGGGTGCTATATAATCAAACAGAAACAGCCCAATAACTGGCGGTTGATACTGTTGACTGCCTGCCTTCCATCTAGTCTATCAGTTCAAATTGAAGGTGCGCTATGCGCAGATAGCCCTTATATGGCTTTGCACGAAACTTCTAAATAAGAAAAACAACAATAAAATGTACTGAAAGCGTGCAACTGTGAAGCGATTTGCAGGATAGTATTAACATATTTTATTATAAATGTGTACAAAAGAGTCTACTGCCAGACGTACCAGATATTTTCGATGATGTTAAAGTAATAAAATACGAAATATGTAGAATTCCTTTGCCCCCACAGTAACACATGGTATATCTGCGGACTTACAACGCTAGAAATCGGGTTTAGATACCGGTGGTGGGAAGAGCACAAATGACACATTGTGTATCTTGGTCCTTTACTTCAAACAAATCTATGGATGTAAATAATTTATAGGTTTAGCTGTGCGAATCTATTACTGTATAAGTAATAAAAAAAAAAAAAAAGATAAAGCAGAATAAACAGTCTAGTTTAATGGGATTTTTTGAAAGTCACAAAGGGAGAACATCTTATAAACTAGTAGAGTAATTGAACTTAGTTAATTGCCTGTCCCTAATTACAGCTGAAAGGGCAATCATGTTCTGTGACGGTATTCGAGCCCATGAGTCGATCAACCTAATCACCAGGTTTGTCAAGACTAGTTACGAAAGGGAAGATATTTTGATATTAAATCATCATACCTGATATAGAAATAGATTAGGAGAACTTATTATATGAATAAAGTTGCCATATGTGTAATAAGGAGTGCCTACAGTGAACTGTTCCTTTTTTTGGAAATAGTAATGAGTCTCACTGGTGTGTCAACGTATGTTCTAATGCAGTATACGGATTTACACAATATATTTATGTAGTTGGAATACTCAGCACCATAGAATATTTAGTGTTAAACAACATATATTTTTTTACATTAGTATTCAGGATTGGAACGAGAGCCGGGTGTGGCCATGTGAGTACTGTTCAGTTTCTGGTAAAGCACTCTCCACTCTTTGTGGCCGTGGGTGCTTTATAAGAACGGAGGTGAAGCTCCACCGTTCGCCTGAACAGGAATAGCTTGGATGGTCGTAGGTACTATTGACTAACTCCTTTCCATTATGTTTATCAGTTCAAAATTAGGGAAAGCTGTCTGTAAATAATCTATGTATAGCTTTGGACGAATATTAAAATTAAAAATGCACTAACTCCCAGTATCAAAACTTGTGTCCCGTTACATTCCATAGTTGTTTGTTTTATAATTTTGAGTACAAACATTATTGCTTCTACCTATCAGTTTTTACACATTACGTTGAACGTTTATCCCAGTAACATAACCCTTATGAATGTATTCAATATAATCTATGCTTCACAAGTTTATTTCGGTATGTTCTAATATGTGCATGTGAAGGCGTATCTGCGAGTATATAAATAATTACACTATACATTGACAATAAAGTATTTAAAAATTACTAATACTTTTAAACATGTTTCTTTAAACATCAGGCACATTGTCTACTTTAAATATCGTTTCTCTTCTATTGTATTCACAATAAGATTTAGTTTTATCAGATATGAAAACCAAATTATTTAGCATGAATTTCTCGTTCTAAGTTTCTTTAGTACCAACAATTTCTTGTTTTGTTAGAGTGATCATTATACAAATGGTCAATGTTAACACTTTTTCGTTTTGGGACGTAACGATCACTTTTCAAATCACTTAGTGCTAACACTTTTTTTCTTCTGTGATACGATAAGTACTATTCAACTTGTTCTGTGACTCACGTTTCAAGTGCTTAGTGCTAACACTTTCTTGTTCTATGGTACAGGGTGTTCGGAAAGTCACTGTGCAGTTTTGTAATGATATTTTATTCAGTCTATTTCAAGCCAGCAACTGATAGCGGTGTTTAGAAACAAAATAAGAAGGATCCAGGCCTGTATTGATGCCAACGGGGTCACTTTCAACATTATTTATAATTGTCATTCATATTTACCCCCTGTATTCTATATTGAAATATATTTGTTAATAAATATATAAGTGCACAGTGACTCTCCGAACACCCTGTATAATCGTGCACGTATATAGTGAGGGTTCGAGAGTGTTCCTTCGAACTCGCTACTTTTGTGATGTAAAACAATTATGCTTATGATATTAAGCATTTTCCGTGTAGTATGCATTCATCTAATAAAGCATTTGCCTATTTGGCTTGGGTTTCTGTTGACACCTCGTATTTTGAAATCTGAAGCCGTATTCCTACTATCAGGTTTTGTAAGCCGGATTCTTTACAGTTGGTGTCTGTGACTCGTTGGTGATAACTTTTGAACAATAAACAAACGATAAAACTGTCCAATTATTTTAAAATAATATATAAAAACAAGTCAAATGTATATACAAATGTTCGTTACGCTGTCGGTTATTACAGTTGTATCCGGAAATTTAAACAGCTGTTTCTGTTTCGTCAAAGTCCACACAGGCTGGACACAAACCGAAGAAGGACTGAGCGCTCTAGCTTTAGTAAAAAATCATTATGACACTGCTATCATAATTGAAGCATTATGTTAGTTATTTACGGAAAAGTAACCCAGAAGAAAGAAGCGTGCTAACATGTTATTTCATTAGAGAATATACGTACATAAACGACAGTCAATGATTGAAGTATCTAATATATTATTGTTATTTGAATAGTAATAAAATTTAAGGAATAAATGCCCTGTATAAGTACTCTATAATATAATGATTACTATTCAAGGTATAAAGCTAACACATTACTGTTCTATAATGTATTGATCACTACTTAGAAGAAGAAAAGCATCGTGTATATTTTATTCACTGCAACAGTTGTTTTCTGTCATACAGGTTATTCACCCTTGAGCTTATAATTTGGGTAATATCTCGTGTAATACAGCATTACTATTCAAAACTAAAGTGTACAGAACATACATTCCAGCAAGATTTTAAGATCAACATTTTAATAACCGCCATCAGTATAATTTCAATTTGCGTGTTTGAAAGTAATATAAACGAACAGCCACTTGAGGTTGCAAAATGTATACATATACGGCAAAGAGAAACTTCTTGAGCGAGTGGCCAGAAAACATTTATTGATACTTTTGATGCTATAGTATATGAAAGCGTATATTTTTTCAAGTTGTGTTGATAACTCACGCTTGAACTTATATAAGTACAATATAGAAATAAGAAAAAATATTTTGCTTGATCTTAGACTAAGCTGTTGAAGTTTAAGATATGGTTCTAGTCAGTTAAAAAGTGTAAACGAATTTGTTTATGTGTGTAACAAATTTAGCATGTTCCAACTCACTACAACTACGTGCTGGTAATCTACTTCCAAATTAAAATTATTATTTTTTTCGCCTATATTACTTATATTTTATTTTAAGTGTAATCTCACATTTGTGCGTAAATTTAAGAACGTTTAGATAATAAATTTTGATACAAAACATAATCTCGAAACAACGGAGAGTGTATTTAATAATTAACAATATGCGCGTATGTAATAATTAAATGTTCTAAAGTATTTGTGCAACAAACTTCGGATATCACAAGTACGAGACAGTAAATACAGTGTCTAATATTCAACAGTTCGAAAATGTTTCGAGAACAAATTACATATCGCCCATGACGCAATAGTAAACGTCGTGTGTCTCATATTCAACAACATTCAGTTATGTTTCACGAATAAACTTTTGACAGTAATAAGGCAGTAAACGTTGTTCCAGAACTTGAGACAAATATTTAATACCAAGTTTTAACGACGTATTTCTCTTCTTGATGTCTATGAATGAAATGCTCAAAAAATATATTTATTATATGGTTCTTTTGTTTTTAATTCAGTGAATTGCAACGTCTTCGAAGATTATAGCTTCTAATCAATATTTATGCAAGAGTATGAATAATAAACGCTAGATCCCACGCATATTTTTAATTTATGAAACATCCTTATTTACTATCACAAGCTATCGTAAGTGTATCTAAAAATCTACCTTTTCTTTAATTCGAAGTACAATTGAATGGCTCAGGTGGCGAAGCTGGTGGATTGGGTGATGGTGGCCTTTCCATCTTTCGTGTCACGAAATACATATAATCCTATTTTAAAAACTTGAATAAACGACTGAACGGGAATCATAGCAATAAACGAAAATTCATTTCACAAAGTCATGTTATATACAGAGCATGAATATCCAGTTAACTTATATCTGTGTGCGTACGAACTGAGACACCAGTTTTTATCAAGCGTATAACTTATGACAGAATCCTATTTTCAACGCAATGTGGTTGGTTGCTGGCAAGATACATAAATAGATATTTAGCATTTATGCATCTCAGCCCCACTTTCAAATTCGTTACACTACTCACATAGCTTCGACAACATACATTGCATATAACTTCTCACAAGAAATTCCGTTTATTTCCTCCTTTGTTTGGATGCAGCGATAAAGCTACAAATTGGACCGTTTACGCGAGAAATCGATGCCTTATTCTAGCGTTCTAATCCTACAAGACCGCTGTGCCTACGAATGCCTTTTCCTTCGAACAAAATACTACAATTTATTGGAAAATATAAAATCTCAGAAAAAAAAGATGAAATATTTGTACGTCTTGTTCTTATCAGGAACTCAAACAAGCAGAAAAAAACTCAAAAATTATAAATTGCTTTTGTTATTAAAATTAATAACTGAAGAGAAAAAGAATGAAATCGTAAGTATTAATAAAGTACTGGTTTGTCAGCATTCATCCTTAGATCTACATAACTTTTAACTATATTTTAACAAGTTGATATAAACTTTTTGTTCTGAAGCTGTGCACTTAATTTTGTTAGAACACTGTGTTAAATCTAGACGATAAGAGTTGCCCTACATCTTGCTGTAAAATACTATTATTTGAATTATTTGTTGTTACCTGAAGTTCCACAAGTTAAGCTGCATATAACCTTCCATTATGATTCCTACACAGGCGCTAGTGACTTACGTCTCAATATTTATAATTCACTTGTCGTAAGTCTGATATTAAGAATATCACATGGTTTGAATTAGACTGTTATTGATTCTTGTTTTGTCACAAAAAATCTAAACCTATAGTTCTATCTTAAATTGTACATTACTTTAACTGTTCTAGACAAGTGAGTAAGTTCGTTTTCAACAAAAACTTTCTATTTGAAAAGTTTTACCGACTATTTATTAGATTTTAGCAAGGTTAAATTCATAGCTTTGATATCTCATAGACAAACTTGGCCATATCGTGGGCTCAATGAATATAATGAGAATCAATACTTTCTGTATATTAGGGAAATATTTTAAACACAATACTTCAGAGATACAAAATTCACATAAGATAATTTACAATATGTATTGCAGAAATACTTCATTTTACGGAGTAGTTGCAAATGAACAATGAACTGTTTATGTTGTTTAGCAACCGCTACTGATATGCTCATGAATTAGTTTCGTTTCTTTTGAATTTCGCGCAAAGCTACACGAGGTCTATCTGCGCTAGCCGTCACTAATTTAGTAATGTAAGACTAGAGGGAAAGCAGCTAGTCATCACCACCCACCGCCAACTCTTGAGCTACTCTTTTACCAAAGAATAGTGTGATTGATCGTCACATTTTAACGTCCCCACGGCTGAAAGGACGTGCGTGTTTGGTGTGACTTGGATTCGAACCCGCGACCCTCATATTACGAGTCAAGTGTCTTAAACACCTGTCCATGCCGGGCCGATATGCTTATGAAACAAGTGTTACTCGTTTTACTCTACTTTCTACAGACACATTCGCTTTTCCAACTTTATAATATAAGAGATTTATAGAATTTTACATGTAGGTACGTATGTTTATCAACATAGTGAAACTTGGACACAACTGAGTTTTAACAGTTTCGTAGTTAGACGTAGCTCTGGAAAGCAAATAAGAAACGCGTATTTCATTATTTTCTATGACGACAGAAGAAATTTCTTTGTGAAGAAGTTGTTCTCATACAGCGAAACACAAGTCTATTCCAAAAACAGATCATAGTTTGGAAGCTAAAGTTGTGAAAACACTGAAAAACAAAGCACAAAACGCTAACACTCTCTTTACGTTATACTGTTTCTTGTTTTTAAAAGAAAATATTGAGAAATTACTGATGCTTACAAGTTATAGTTCTTTGTTAAATATGGTACATATAATACCTCAAATCGTTCTTTATAATGTGTTATCAATACACTTACTTCTATACTAAATATTTTCGATTTATTTTGTAGTATCCACAATGCTTGGATTAATAATATAACGTAAACTTTATGCATAAAAATGTTGCATTTTTCTTCGGTCATCTACATTACATTAAGCGAATATACTGAGAAAGTAATTTGTAGTAATCCGTATTTGTTTAACGTTCGACACTCAACTACCGAAAAGTTGAGGCGGTGTAAAGCAAAAGTCTCAAGTCACACAGGATGTTTACTGTAAAACAAGTAAATTCGCGGATTGTGCTAAGCCTATCTCCTGTCCTATATATCCATCTCATAGATCTCTTTTCTCACCCTGAAATAATGGGCACATTCATTAAGTCTGGGGCGAAATTACCGTAACGGCCCGACCATTAGCGTCGGCGGCTTTTTTAATGAACAACCCTGAGAATCCCGTACTGCGCCTAACGGCACTTGCAGGGCTGCTGAGTGAAGATGTTCCACAATGGAATCATTCATAGTTCCCAAAGTCTGTTCTAGCTTTCCACAAGACTGGCGCTATTTAGAAGGAAAACGTTTTTCTTGGAAAGATGTGCATGATTTCTTGGTCCGAATGTAACGTAACAAGGGTTGTCAATAAGAATGAAGTCCATAGTTATGAAGAAATATAAGTACACATGACTACTTAGTCCTTATAAAGGAATGACAAATTATCTCTGACTTTATTTCTTTTATATCTCCACTACCTTATTTTGGTCGCAAAAAATATAAATCTGATTTTTCTAATCTAATATTTTACTTCATCTGCGTGTGTGTTTTCTTTCAGCAAAGCCACATCGGACTAGCTGCTGCGTCTACCGAGGGGAATCGAACCCCTGATTTTAGCGTTGTAAAACCGTAGATTTACCACTATCAAAACAGGGGACACTTCTTCAGCATAAGCAAACGGTTATGGTTCAAAATTTTTAGAACCTAGAAGTACAGACAACTTGGACAGGATTTCGTAAGTTGACGGAGGAAAAATGCCTGTAATATCTAATAAGTTAGTAAACTAATAATATATAAATAAAAATGAAGGTATACTCACACATAAACTCAGTATTTTCAAAGTAAAAAGTTACGTATTGAATTATTATGGTTATCTCCTATATTTACGCAAAGTATATTGGTCATGATCTCGTGGTAATTACGATAGTGTTACATACTAAAACTGTTTAAAATGATTTTTTTTATTTATAATGTAGCCTCATGAGGATCACAGATTTGTTCACAAATTTGTTACGTATCAACTTTTAACCAAACAGTCGTACATCTGCAGTATGCGACTCCAAAATTCCAAAATTTTAACTGCAAAGTTAATATAAAGGGCCTGACGTAAATATCCAAGTGGTTAATATGCCCGGAGTATTAATCGCGATACGTTGCCACAAAATGCGTCCCGTACATTTAGGGACGTGTTTGCGATACAAGATTGTCGGTGAAATCTCACTATGTGATTAGAAAAAAAAAAAAAAAAAAATCGATGGCTGTTGTTTACCACCATTTTAGGTTAAACTTACAAAGATTATGTTTAGCAATTTTTAAACAAACAACTCACACAAATAAACGTTAGCTGTTACATTGTATAACGGCCCAGCATGGTCAGGTGGTTAAGGCACTCGACTCGTAATCTGAGTGTCGCTGGTTTGAATCCCAGTCACACCAAACATGCTCGCCCTTTCAGCTGTGAGAAGTTATAATGTGACAGTTAATACCGCTATTCGTTGGTAAATGAGTAGCCCAAGAGTTGGCGGTGGATGTTGATGACTAGCTGCTTTCCCTCTAGTCTTACCTTACTAAATTAGTGACGGCTAGCGCAGATAGACCTCACTAAAGTGAACATGAATAATGGAAACACAACACACGAGGTCATCTGTGATTTTTAGCGTCGATGGTGATAACACCGGAAAACACATGAAGTAGTGATGTATTAGTGTTGTTTATGTAGGTAAATAGCAAAGTATTAACTTTTATTTGTTGTTATTGGGAAACTCTCTGGGATATTATTCGTTTCTGTGTTTTTATGGAAAGGTTTACATTTTGTTCTGTTTGTAATAATTTCTAGAAATTATATGGAGTATTAATGTTGTATGAGGTATTACAGGTATTACCAAATACCCACATGGATATTATCTCCACCCATTCTATTACTAAAACATTAAAGATTTGGTATTACCAGGTGTCGAGTTAACGTCGTTACAGGGACACCATTAATCCGTGATGACGAGAAAACCCACTTGTAGAGAAAATTATATATTTAAAAACGGCTAATATGAGTAGAGAAAACACTAATAGAGGAACGAACAACGTTCCGACCTTCTTCAATCATCGTCATCGTTGTTCGATCCTCTATTAGTGCTTTTTGAAATATTTCCATTTTCCTTATTTGTTACAATAGAACTACTAAGATATTATGCTCATCCATGGTGTGGACTACACGAAATGTTACCATAACCTATGCTATTATCAAAAACTAACACGAATTGTATTCTCAACTATGGTAATATTGGTGCATTACATATCAGATCTTTATGTAAAGTGTAGGCTACTGAACGCTCGGACGCTAAGCACGCCCGCCAGTGTGTGCTACTGTTCTTGGCTTCTAACAACAGTATCATGTACAGCTTAAAATGTTAAAAGTACTTGGTAAATTCACATGTAAGTATTATAATAATGCACTGAACACTCAGAGGCATATATCAGATGCAAATATAACAAATCTGACAATTTTACAGTGAGCTTAACACTGTCGTCACACGGTCAGGTAATACAGAGAAAGTAGTAGAAAGAGTAACTATTCTCCTGATAGTTAAACTGTAATTACTCTCAGTATTGTTGTAAGAGTTTTCAAGCAGATGGATACAAGAACACTGTCATCAATAAACCACTGGTGTTAGAGTTTATTCTTCTATATAGCAACGAACATTGTGTCGAGAAGGGTACAAGGTAACTCCTGTAATGGAAAAGTAATAAACAGAAAATACTTAAGTTTTTAAAACCCAAAGAAACTGGACAACCTGTATGTTAAAACGAATACTTGGTAAAAAGTAACCCAAAGGTTAGCCGTGGGTGGTGATGATTAGATGCTAGCTGTATTCCCTATAATCTTACACTGCTAAATTAGGGACGGCTAGCGCAACTATCCCTAGTGTAGCTTTGCACGCAATTTAAACTAAATCTAACTTACTTTATTTACCTGTTTTATTTTACGTTCTCACGTTAGAAGAACATTGATGAGTAGCTCTAATCTCTTGAATTAAAAACTTACTGTATGAGTCACCTTCTATTAATAATGCACAATTACGTTATAAAACACGCACTCAGGTGTCTTGTATTTATAATTGGTACCTACGATGAAAACAAGATATGAAAGGTTATGTAATAGTTCTAAAGTTCTATAATATAGAACTCGTATGAAAAGTTTCATAGTTATAAACACAATATGTGAATCGCCTTGTATATAATAATTGGTTCTTACTTTGGTAGAAATGTAAAATGTCATATTTATAATACTTGGATATTACGTTGGAACAGGATAAGTAAACGTCTTTTATATAATAATGGACTTTTACTTTAGAAAAAAATGATTCTTGAAATTTGTTGTATATGACAATAGATTTTACTTTGTAAACACGATGCACAAAATTTGTTATATATAATAATGGATTCGTACATAGAGAACACGTTACTGTAAACAAGCACCGTAAATCTGATTTTGGAGAACTTTCAAACACGTGTTTTTCGATAACATGTTTGAAATAATCGTTATAAGAAATGTACCACTTTATTTATTTATGATATGATAGACGTGATCTTAATTTGTGATGCCATAAAAAGGAACATGAACGAATAGAATAACCCAGACATTAAGTGTTAAATTGCCTCTTGGAATCTGAGATCTGATATATTATGATTTATGTAGAGAAACTACCAATTAGAGATTGAAAAATATAGTTATCAAATAGTATATAACAGTACTATGTTTGTGATGGCGTTGGAAATGTCACCCATCCATTTCCCAAAAGTTGATTAATGAGACTTGGTCCACAGGCAGAGCCAATTGACATTGACGGAGACCATGTTGAACTCCCGGACATAACCCATGCTAGTGATGTTGTTTTTTTATTTTTTGTACGATAAATCTCGTGTGTTAGTCAAACTTTGGCATCTCTCACAATTTATTTACGGATAAAGCCATGTTTTCTACTCTGTTTTTATCATACACATATACATACCTTGGTGTTCACTTTCAACTTTTAGTAATCTAATCAGTTGAAAAAACAGTCATTTGAAATAAGCGAATCATAACTATTGTCAATTTCTGGGAGCTCTGTTTCACTTGATTTTTTCTGATAACATTGAGTTTGTATTTAACACAAGGTTAACAGAAGATTGCCCACCCTCTTAAACCAAGAAAACTATGAATGATCCTCAAATTACCATCCTGATTTTTTACTGACTATTAATAGGGGGCTTAACACGTTACTTCATAATGAATAATACGATGTTTCTGTCTGTTACGACGCTCAGCTTAAATAATTAAAAAACAAACAGTGAACAAAATCAAATGTTACATATCTGCAATTACCTGGATCAATTGCAATATTAATGATATACTCGTTTAAATGTCTTGAAACGACTTGTGTTATTAGAGTCCTTGTAACGTACAACTAATCTGGTGCGTAGCTAGTTTAGGAAAAAATATCTTTAAAAACAAAACATTTACTTTTTCAATGGAATGCTCTCTAGTAAGTACAACATGATTCAAACAACTGTTTATACAGGTTACATGCAGTGATAATTGAATGATACATAGAGTCGCATATTTTTGTTATTACGTCTACATATGTTATTTAAAGTAATTAAAACACATTGTAACTTTTAAATAAACAAATCTCAACGGTTAGATCCTACAAGGATACTAAAAATTGCACTCTAAAGAAATACTGAAACACCACTTACTTATATATAGTAGGGCATAAATATTGCCATATCTCTCACTTTTATGATGGAAATAATTTGCACAAAATGGTTATAGTGAGCGTAGGCAAAACGTATAACACTATACAATACACAGGCGTTTTTACTGGAAGTAGTATCAGAAAAATGTTTGTCATTCCTGTTTCCACCTGTACTTGAACTTTTTGTATTTTCCTTATAGAAAAGCCACATCGGGCTATCTGCTGAGTCTATTGAGGGAAATCGAACCGCTTATTTTAGCGTTGTAAGTCCGTAGACTTACCGCTGTAGCGGCGGGGCTCTAAGCTTTTTAAGGGAACGCCTTATTTCTGTAAGACAGCTGGCTTCAATTCGTTTACACTGGACTTATGATGTTTTGATCTTATGTAAAATATAGAAGGAAGAAATCGAATTTGCAATATACCTACGACCTTCGCAATACCTTATCTAGTAATATACAAAAGTTTGGGGTGCAATATAACAAGCTGTTTTTGTTGTAGGCTGGTAAGAGAATAAATACCACCGAGCCGTTTTGAGCGGATTTTATATTCCTTCTAGGTCTAACATGCGCACTTCTTTGTGGGTTTTTATATATCTATAGCCTTAGCAGTCAATTGTAAAAAATGTTGTTTGAACTGAATCTTTACTGTTTAATGTGCTTTTTTGCCCGAACGTTCTGTTAGGGTTTTGTATAATTCTTTACGATTCTTATTATGAATTACTGCCGTGGTTAATGATAAAAATGTTTTTGTTGAAAATAGTGTCAATAAAATGTGTAGTAAGATACGCTTTTAATGAAAAATATATCGACGAGATGTGTTGTGTAGTATTTTAGTGGAAATAAGAGCCGTGTTGCTTGAAACACTTCGCTGTACAAATGTATTAGACTATTACAAACTAATTTCTGCATATTTGTAGCTGAATTGACAAAAGAAACAAATAATTAAGCATGCTTATTTTGAATTTAGCCACTAACTTTAAAGCAGTGTGTGTCCTCGTTTTATCTGAATACATATGGCCATAAAATACATAATTCATAATTCTAGTTGTATTTTATTCTAGAATTTCAAAGCAGGTTGTACATTTGGAAAATCAGAGGTGAACTTTGAACAGCACAGTAGTTTCATATATTATCTTATTGAACTTGATCTATAGTATTAAGTGATTTGACAAGTCCTGCATGGGTGTTCTGGACTCCCGTTTTGTTCCTGCTGAAATATATACATTTGGCGATTTAGAAAACAAACAAACTAGAATCTTGATCAAAATTTTAAAACTGCTTCCCTGTTTACCTCAGGCCTTTCTCAAATGTCTTCGACTGAGAAAAGGTAACCTATTTTACCCATACGAAAGTTCAACGTGTGAGATAAATAATCCTAGAGCTAAATCCACAAATTTATTTTTCGCGTCGTTATTGTTTTGGAATATTAGCAGGAACTAATTTTCAGAGGTTATCTTTGAAAATCGGTTACGTTTGTATTCATCCACTCACTTAATTACAAAATACTCTAGAAACCCTTCTTTGTTAATCAAATTTTCTATGTTCTGTTTTATTTAATGAAGCGAATCTAAACAATGGAAGTTAATTTTTCCCGTTATCACATCTCTGAATGATGAATTGAAATTATTACTCGAACTTAACTATTACAAGACAGATAAAACTACTGTCTTTAACCAATTTGAGCTGACATGTTTTTATATCACAATTTTTAATTACCGAAATTTATGTTGTTTTTCTTATAGCAAAGCCACATCATGTTATCTGCTGAGTCCACCAAGGGGAATTTAGCGTTGTAAATGCCGTAGACTTACCGTTGTACCATCGGTGGACTCTATCGAAAAGAGAATACAACCGGACTCAGCTTGTATAGGACCCATATGCATTAGTCGGAAAACAAGACCGTGCACAAGGAGGGTCCCAGTAACTTTATGCACACGGCCTCCATCACGTTGATAAGATCATTGCTGCTAATATATATGCTATATGTACATTGTTAATATAAGTTATCATATAATATATACTACGTCTGTATTTAATGTGTTATCTCCCTCAACAGCGGGCAAAGTTAAATTTCTGCGAACAGCCCTGTTTGGAAAGCTGTATGTATATCTTGAAGCTATACAAAGATGTGATAATATATTCAAAATCTAAACTACATCATTCTACATGCGACGTCTAAGGACATATAAATCTTAAACTAATGAAAATCTTCGTCACCGATCTATCTCAATTGAGGAGAGATGATATGATTTGGAACTGCGTTTTGAACTTGATTATAATACAAGACGTCGTAACCTTTTATAAGCTGATTGATATGTGTTCATATCACTTTATCAGAATATTACTTGAATTATGATAACTTATCACCAGCCTTTTAGTGCCCCTGCTTAATAAGCTATAATTATTTAATCCTAAAAAATATCACATTAAACAAATAAAAAATTACATTTAAAGTGCACATTTTATTGTCATTAATATTGGCTAAATAATTTAGACTTTCTTTTGTTAGGCAGATTAGACAAGTATGTTATGAACTATGATATGAAAAATTAAAGTGCAACAATTTAACATAATACTTTGTCTAACAAGTTCCCCTCCTTGAAAAAAATAGAAATGAAATATACCCGTAGAAATACTAATTTCAAATAAAACTATCACTCTAAAATTGTTCAAGGTTAAAGTAAAAATAGCTTAGATGTGTTTCTAATTATTTCCCACTTTGAAGAGAGTAAAACATTTATATTAATAGCTGTCCACTGCAGAGAGCGCAGCCTCTTAACTCCACACGCGCTTATTTATCATAACAATTGTCATTTCTTAACCTCTGAGGACGCTCGATTCGTAACCTGAGGGTTGCGAATTTAATTCCCGTCATACTAAATATGCTCGCCCTTTCAGCCGTAGGGGCGTTATAAAGTTATGATCAATCCCACTATTCGTTGGTAAAAGAGTAGTCCAAAGTTGGCGGTAGATGGTGATCACTAACTGCTTTCCTTCTAGTTTTACACTGCTAAATTAGGGTCGGTTGCAAAGATAGCCTTCGTTTAGCTTTTTGCGAAATTCAAACAAACAAACTTAACCTCTGGTATATTGTTAACCTTTTATTAATTTTAGCTTGAACCAAGCGGGTTGATATTTCATATTGAAGTTCTTATTTTTCACCAACTTTATAATGATTTTCAGGTGTCCCTTCACATACTTAACAGACAATATACTATGAAAAGAAAAAAAACTTTTGACGAAATTAAAAACTGGGTTCGTATCGGCGATCTTTTTCAAGGAGTTGTTATATAAAACTCGGTGAAAGTTTAACATCATTTAGCTTTTCAGGGTGATTTTGGAAACTAAACAACGAACTTGACATTTGAATAAAGCAGAAATTTATGGTTACCTTATATGACGTAATTATAGTTAACGTGGTTGTCAGGGTTAGTATCATTAAAATAAAAAATGATATTTTGAAACTGTTTCAGCATTTTCCTCGCTTGGCAGTAGTAGCTTACTTCTCTTTTTATTCTTCTTTGCCTTAAACGTAGTTTTTTTTAAAGCTCACTTTTCATCTAACGCTGCGATTCTTCAGCGGTACTATCCAATGATTTCATTTGACAACTGACAAGTGGCGCGAAAAATAGTGAGATGTCAGGCACTGATTAGGCAACCTGAGCTGCCCATGTCTCTCAGCACGCGTCACGTGGAGAACAACCATTCGCTAAGGTTTATCGTAATTCCAGGCACGTGATGAACTGGGCTATCTTAATGAAACTGTAACGTTTTTAAAATAAAGATGTAAGAGTAAGGTTTTTATGAACAAAAGTGACTGAACTTGTAAAATGTTCACAAAATAAAAAAATTCAGGGTTAACTTAAACTTTAAACTATGGCATCACAGTTAAAGAAAAACTGCTGTAAATAGGACAAATTGTTAAGTGGCTTGATATTGGAAAACTTTTTGGAGCACACTCGTGTGTTCTCTTCAGTCTTATGTTATCTTCTGACAGAAAACAATGTGATACTAATGATGATACATTAATGTGTCGAACTAATTTATCTAAGACTTCTGAGAGTTTTTTGTTTTTTTTTCCATTTAGTGTAGTTTTCTACAAATTGCTACACCCAGTATTATGTTCTTTCATTACTATGGCATCACAATCATTGGTATATAATGAAAATACAATTTAGAGGCGTTTCATGGCTACAGTTAGCTTACTTCAAGAGTATGAAATATGGTTACTAAGAAACTCCCTTCTGACATTGATCATCTTCATTAAAGTTTTGTTTGCCATGTCGTTCTTCAATGTAGAATATATTTAATACTACCAAGTGACCAGTCTGAATGTCTAGATTAAAATCTCTCAAAGGGTAATGTTCAACATTTCCTGGTTTTGTTCAATGCCCAACCTATTCAGTGTCACTAAGTAGGACTATAAAACATAAATTATTAAAGTGAAGACCTCATTGAATTTGTTTTACATATACACACAACAACTAATCAAGAGAAGATTTACGGATAATTTAATCCAGGTTTTCCAGTAATGAATAAAAGTTACATTTCTGAATTTTAATAACTGAGGAGTATATATACTTCGATACCCGTAGTAGGTACAGAACAGATAACTCATTGTGTAGCTTTGCGCTTAATTCCAGACAAATAAACAAAATAATTTCTGAATGTACTGGAACGCATATCGGACCCTTGTCACGCTGAAATGGTATTTCATCTTTGTTTCAATGTACTTTTGTAAATCTAATGAGCTTCTAACAGCCATTGTAACAGGAGTTTAAAGCTTCTTTCTCCTAGAAACACAAGTAAACAGTTTTATTAACATTTTTTGACATCCTGTATAACAGGTAAATGGAAAACTTACAATATGTTCATTTATTATATTACGAATGCAAATCTGACTGCCTAATGTGTAACTGTACGTTTATCTATGAAATGTACAATACCGTGAAAAAAGTGTTAGAATAAAGTCAAAAATTAGATTTCAGGCTACTTTCAATAAAAAATGAAAGGTAAATCACAGGTGAAACATCAAGATTTTATTTATCTTCGTATTTAGAACAACAGAAACTCAGTGAAAGTGGTTGAGTTCAGCAAAAAGTTAACATTTGCGTGTTCTCTTTTTGCCTTAATAACAGTAGACCGTATTTCAAGCGTTGTTGCAATGTAATCAAAGTTTCTTTGGAAGTAACTTTTGATTTATCTAGTTTTGATCTATCAAATTCTAGATCTGGTCAATTGGGTTGAGATCAGGATTCTGTGAGAACAAATGCATCATTTCAATGACTCTAGCAGCTTCTTTCTTAGCTAAGTAATTTATGCATAGGTTGGATGAATGTTTGGAGTCATGTCATTATCTTCTTGGTAGTAGAATCCTTTACCAATAATATGTAAAATCACTGAGTATACCATGAGAGATTCATATCAGGCTCATTATTTCATCTATTTTGCAAATGTCTCTTATTACCTCAGCAGAAAAACATCCGAAAACCATGACACTGTTTCCTCCATGCTTCAAAGTAATATGCATTGAAGTAAGTATTTTTCACTTTTTTTCTGCTGGATGTATAACCTACGCATTGAATCAAATATTTCACACTTGCACTCGTCCGTCCATAACACCCTTTTCTAATCATTAACAGTCCAGTTTAACACTTTTTACTAAACTTCATTTTCTTGACAATATCTGGAGATCAAAGTAATTTTTTAAAACTGCTACACGACTAAATGTTCCATTCTCGTTGAGTATTCTAGATACTGCATATCTGGACACTTTTCTGTTATTTGGTAAATGGTCATTTATCCCATGCTTGAGATCAGTGGCAGTCTTCTTTCTGTCCCAAAAGCTGCATAAAACGAAGATATTTAACATCAATATTATTGAGTTTAGATGTTCTGCCTCTTCTTTCCTATTTTCAAATTCACCTGTTTTGGTTTAACGATCTAGGGTGTACTTTACAATGTTGGGAGAGCATTTCATGGCTGTAGCAATATGTTGGAGAGTTCAACAAGCATCACATAAAACATTTATGCGAACTCTCTGCTCTACTGACAATTCTCCACGCTTTTAGGACCGTGGCATGATAACAAAACTCAGTATATAGTGCTAAACACTATTTTATCAATGTTCATTTGGAGAGTGCTATTAAATTGATTTCTTCTAACATATACCAGTACCATATGCTAGCTCCTTGCTAGCTTTATTCTATATAGTTAAAACACTGCATGGGGTAACATGACAGTTATTTTAGACTCTAAATTTGATCAGTACATTCATTCAAGCAGAGCCCTTTGGAAGTGTTTTCTAACATATTTGATACATACAGGATACGTAGTGCAAATTATGTCAATTAACTTGTACTATGCCGCTAGGTAGTAATAAACAGGAAATTTGTCGTTCTTTCCATTCTATGTATCTAATTTTCCATGTCATTACAGAATGTAGTCACTTGAAAAATTATTTCACTATGATTTTTTTATCAATAAAAATCAAATAGCTTGTTGAAAGAAATATGAATTTCTGTAACATGGCTAGGCATGACCCGGAATTTAGAAATAGTTGTCCCTAATTTTGAGCCACCAACCAGAGTAAAAATAGTTAGTCAGCAACCCTTCTTCCCGGTTGCAAAAAGACTGTGTCTGGCTTTTTGAACAGAGAAACAGAATTGACTATTACTTTTATAACGTACTTACCATTGAAAATGCGGATCGTGTTCAGTGGCATCACAAATCGAATATTGGACCCTTCAATCCACATCCCAGAACACTGACCAACACATCATGTCAAACACATATAGATAGCTACACATTATCTGATCTTTTGAAGAACTTAAGACAAGACACATAAGATCACACCTAAACCTTTAATTTGTTGAACATCCATACCAAACACTTCACGAGGGCGTAAACCCAAACACTTGTATATCCATTCCCATTGAAACAGGATTTGAATTCCATTATGTTCTACTACATATAGATTTTAATGTTGGCAACTGCCAAAGACAGTCCATTGAAACAAAAATATCACAAGAAAAGGAAATAACAAACCTAAACAATTACATCAATTGAATACAGCATTAATGGTAGGAGTATTCAAGATATTTTAGCATAACTGCTCATCCACAGAACCATTATTGGTAATGTTTCGAAAAGACGGAACGCTCACTGCTGGACTTGTTAATGTGTTGAGGGATAAAACTGCCTATCTTGACTCAAGTTCACAATTGCAAAATACACCTGCTGCACTTCTAGTGTTCGATACTGCTATTTTTCATGAATAAGTTGCTTTCCATTAGCTACTATCACACTCTTGATGGTGTGATATTCCTGGATTTGAATGTTTACATAAGTATCTACTAGAAGTATGCTGTAACTGAATATTCATGAATTTAGTTGGCAGGAAAGAATAAAATATTAAGTTATGTATACCGAACTAATGAATTTTATAGGCGACCTAGGAATTCACTGGTGTATGAAAAAAGAGCAAAGGCTAGGAAGTCAGAATGTTATAAACACCTAAAAAAAGCAATCTCTATCACTACACAAAGACCAAAACGATTATCCAAGATAACACAGAACTAACTCCAGATGAACAGACTGTACTAACTACATCAAAAGGGACAGCTAGCCCTATCTAACCGACATGAATAACTAAACAACAGAGATGTAGCTTGTTCTCAAATTCCCTGGGAAAATTTTTTTACACCCTCATTAAACCTTTCTCCGGGCTTTAGGACTGCTGCCCTATGTATTGTTACGTCACTGTTAAACAGAAATAATTGATAATTACCGTACACATCAAGCGCACATTTTTACCCTATTATGAATCTAGCTAAACGTTTTACAAGAAAGGTTATGTGTAAACTGATTTTAACCAAAATTCATTGACGTCACCGTGTTAATAGGGCAAGACAGAATGTCAACTTAAAGTTAGGACATATGTCATATTATCAGATGATTCCTGCTTCCAGCTTTAGCTGATGGTAGATATTACGTGTTTGTCGTTTGCCTGGAGAACACACAAGGTAAGATTGTCTTTCCCACAGATAACACACAGAAGGTGGTGCAGTAGGGTAGGGTAGCTATTTTTCATGATGGAAAAATTCTATTTATAATAATTTGATGTTATATACTGCCATTATATATGTTTTACTAAGGTTTTATTGTGATAGGTTGCTAAATTACACATCTTTCTACAGGTGTCTGATAAAAATGTTTGCTGCGATTATGATTCGTTCATGATGTTCATAGAGCCTGTCTCTAAACAAATTTGATTCCGTCTGAGTAATAATAATCTTATTTGTTAGAAAATTTACACACATTTTGGCCAAGACTCAATATGTTGATATCTTCAAATAATCTATGTTCAACTATTTGTGTTAAAGATACTTGAAACACTAGTGCCTCTTTTATAAAAAAAGGTTTTGGTAAACGGATAATTTTGAATTATCCAATGTTGCTGAAAATATTTTGTAAGACTGTAAATGTAGTACCACTATGGCTAAACATATTGCATATCCTAGATTGATGTTTCATAAAGTCAAATAAAACTTCCTAAATAATGTAACATTTAAAGAAAAGTCAAATAAAACTTCCTAAATAATGTAACATTTAAAGACTGTACCGATCACAACGTTTCCTGTAGTCCAATGACGTTTAAGATTCTTGGATACAGTACACCGGGGGCACCCTAATGTTTTAGCAATGGCCATTTGCTTCAATTCCTGCACAGTCAAATAGTATGAGTCCCTATAACTTTCTGGCAGGTGACGCAGCATGACTGTAAATGAAGTACAGAGACATTGTCTAAAAAATGTTGATCTGCTTCGAAAATGATTATATTAAAAGCCCAGCCATTTATACACAACAGGTTTGTATGTGTGTTTTACTCAAAACAACTTATACAGACAGGAATAACAACTGGTATATGTTTGCCTGATCATACGCTACCTTCTATATCACTACTCCTAAAACATTTAGTCAATAACCACTCAATGTATGTAGACAATATCATCAATATAGAACAGTACACAAACTTTATGGCCTAGACTGTAGTAAATTCGATATGATGAACAAAACTTCCTGTATGAGTTGGAGGTCGTATTAAGAACGAAAAGGAACATTTTCTGCCATTAATTGAGAGACGTTTAAAATTCTTTTCCGATGTCGAACCTAGTGTTTTCTTGTAACAAATTGTAGGTGAATTCTGAGTTATGCAGTCAGCAAAACTACGACTGGAATAAAATGTGGGTGAATTTCTTAATTCAGGTGTGTCTGTCAGTGATATATTTTTTTTAACATAATGTAAATTCATAATATGTGTTTATTTTTTTGTATCTCTTTTGAGGTTTCAATAATTTTAGATAATCACCCAAAAGTGACTTTAAGTTCTTAAGTTTCTTTACGTCACTTAGTCTACCTGGCCCGAAACTTTCCAGTTTTCTTTTATGTCGTTCCTCTAAAATTGATAGACATACACACAATAGTTTCTTCTTTAGTGGCATAAATTTATTTTTGTCGGTCAGTAGATTTTAGTACATAGGTTCAATAACGGTCACTAAAACTCAATATCTGTTTTATACAAATTGTAATACATTCTTCTTAGTTAACACTGTAAAATTATTATTATCACTTTTTAGTAACAATATAATGGTCAGTAATCACCAATAATGCACTTTCATCTGAATTCTAAGTAAGAGAAATGTAAACATTTGTTCATATCTCATATCTACAATGAATCAAAAACTAATTTTTTCTAGAGGATTCACTTCTATTGACAACTGGGACCGTTACTACACCACCATTCCAAAGCCAGAAATCAAAATTATATAAAGTTTCAAAAGCCGAATTATGGATTCCAAAATTCATTGAGAAGCAGTGATGACAATGATAACAACTGTAAGGGATGTAAGTCACTCTTACAGAAACACAGAACCTAAAACAGGGTATTAATAAAAAAAATAGTATCCCTTCACTTTAATAAAGACAATTATTAACTTATACCAATGGGCCAGTTATGATCTAGTAGTTTACAGTTTAAAAGGTTCGAGCCTGTTTACGCAAATGAACATACTTTCTACTTTCAACTGCGGTAGGTGTTATAACGGTTATAGTTAATCTCACTATGCGTTTAATATCATCAATTAATAGGTAGTGGCTGTGCTACTCGTTTATCTTTTTCTAATCAGAATTTTTAGATTAAAAATAACTATTCCTTGAACATAAGAGGCTCTGACCTGACAGAGTAGCCCATATGTTGTAGAAGGTGCCATTCATATTTAAAATACAAAATACCAAGACCAGCACTGATGAAGAGATAGGGAATATATTTTCATTTATGAACATTGTTATTCAGCTACGAGTATATGAGCAACACTTTAACAGAGACTTTAAAGCAGAGGTCATAGTTCATCGTCTCGAAGAGTGAATTATACTCAGTTTCCTTTAACATTCAAATAAACACTTCTCAACATTGTAGGGTCAACCAAATTTTCTTTTCAAATGTACTGCAATACATAGTTCAGAACAAATGAAGTAATGTACACTTACCTGATTTTATCATTGAATTACACATTTACACAAACCCAACACCTAAGACGTGAGAAAACAAAGTTTGTTATACTGACTCAATCTGTTATCCCACGTCAAACGATAGCGAAGCAGAATTTGGGTTTTACCCACGAGAAAGTTTTATGTACGCTTTCTGCAAGATGAAAATACTAGTGAAATAGAACCTTTCAGCGATCAACTGCAACTGACCAAGTGTGACAGTTCTATTCATCGTATAACAGTATCGATCAGAGGCGTTACTATTGTTCTTAAAAACATCAACTGTATTGATTTATAGATATTTTGCAATTAAATGTATTATTTTTTATCACTTCACTTTCTCTCAGCTTTCTTCACCAAATAAAACATGTTATAAACATAAAATAGTGTTTAGATCTTTCACATGATATTTCTTGCGTACGTTTATATGCTTGTAATCAGGCGGAAATTGTTGATTTACACAATATAGCACTACTGAGGGCACTTCTGGAATCATCCTCTGATAGCGGAATGTATTTGTATCAAACAATTCTCAGTTTGTTCTAAACGATACGGACTACTGTGGTTTTGTAAGCTCACGATATCTACTCCACACTTTATTTGAATTTCAAACATTATTGTATACACGCCGTTTCTGTTAGGGATATATTTTTTCTTTTTTGTTACTAATGCTGCCTTTTATTGGTTGCGTAATGTTCAGTTAAGTGTGATGGCCACCAGGGTAAATAAAAATCAAGCTAGGGTAAAAGAGAATGCGTTTTATAAAATGTATAAATCCAATACGACCAGTAAAATAACGGCGCTGAAGACATGTGTTTTCTAAATAAAAAAATAAGAATGCAATATTTACTAATGATTCAACACAACATGGTTATTTTTGTTCCCGCTTGAAAACCTTTCGAGCCATTAAATTTTGCAGAATCTAAACAGGGTACTGAGTACTTTTGTACAAGATGAAAGACACAGGGATTTTTTACTGAATGAAGAACAAAGGCCAAATATGAATGATGTAACTCAAAAACTCAATTAGACTAACCACAAGTTCTAACGTCGCAGCTTGTAGGTTTGTGTCAAAGTCTTCCCACTTTGTATAAGGCAATCAACCTCTTAGTATGACCACAAATAACAAACTAGACCATTGTTCTCCAAATATACACCGTTCTAAATTTTTTTTGATGTGGCTGTAGGAAGCTAAAACTGCATAACCTTAAAAATTATCACTTATTTTGATACGTTGATGCTGACCATAAAGACACTTGAGTCCTTTTACTGCAAAGGTTGTCGGCCTTAAGTGACGAAATTATCGATAAAACATAAGCGTTGGCACCGTCAGTGATACGTACTTTAATAAATAAAGACTGAACCTAGAAACAGAAATAACTTATCCATTAAGTTTCGTCTGTAGATCCTATCGACTAAGCTACTTCCTAGAGCTATAAGATTGCTTTTACTTGCATATTGTGCCCTAGTGATATATATATATTTATTTTTCTAAAGTAGTTTAGTATAGACGTTCGTGTTACTGAAAGGTCAAGAATGGGTTTAACACATTATATGTTTATTTTCATGCACCGTTTATGAACTGATACTAAACAATTTGTTTTTGCACTACTGCTGAGTATGTACTTAGCCTGGTGGTTCAGGCACTTAACCCATAATCTGAGGTTCGAATCTCTCTTGCAGTTGTGGAGGCATTATAAGGTGACGGTTAATCCCACAACTCATTCGTAAAAGAGTAATTTAAGATTTGGAGGTGGGTGATGTTAACTAGCTGCCTTCTCTCTAGTCACAGTCAATTGAACTACCCATAGAAACTAGCCACAAAGAACTGTACTACCTATTACAACTAGTCCCAACCAACTGATCTACACATAACAACTAGATACAACCAACTGACCTATCCATAGTCACAAACAACTGAACTACCCATCGAAACTAGCCAAAAACAATTGAGCTAACCATAGAAACCAGACCCAACTAACTGAATTATCCATAGCAGCTAGTCACAAATAGCTGAGCTTCCTATAGCACCTAATCACAACCAAATGGCTACTCGTAGCAACTGTATACAACGCGTTGTTATTTCTGTTGTTTTTTTAAATTTTAATACATGTTGTATTATTAACTAAAAATTCCTGACCCCTATCGGTGTATAAAGTAAGCATTTTGTACGATTATTTCTGCTGATAATAGCTGTAAGTTGTTATTTCAAAATAACAAGAGTACTAAACACGGACAAGAAAAACAAATATGCAAGGTCTGAAAAAGAAGTCATGTGAGCAAGTGGCTTTTAATGACAACTGATAACATCTCTGAAAATAAGCTGTGTTGAAAACAGACGTTCAATAACCTTGTTTGTTTGATTCATTATTTTGAAATATGGTATCGAAATATGGTTTCTAGCTGTCTGAGTCTGCAGACATACTGCTGTGCCACCAGGGGAGTGTTTCGATAAGCATGCCTGTTTTCAGATGTCACACCCACACAAATAATTCCAAAACAAACTAATAATTTCTAATTAAAAAAAAACTAAGTATATGGATTACGATAAGAAAACAACTCAATATCATAATTATACGCAAGAAAAGTGAAACCTGTGATAAATGCGATTCATTAAACCATGCTTTTCCACAGAATACTGAACAACCTCAACAATTCAGGAAGCTGTAATCACGAACTGGCCAAATGAGTAGTTTAGCAATTTATTATGTAATTCTGTACATACGTACATTAAGAGACTTCTCAAAAATCTGACTAAATTTGTTATGTAAAAGTTTTAGACGAAGAAAACTTTTAATGACTTCCATACAAAGGGAAGTTTGTATAATGTAAACCTACTGTTTCGGTTGAAATTTTTTTAAAACAGTAATCCTGAAATCATATAAATGTACATTTTTTGTTCGTCTGTTTTTTTTACCAATAGTACAATCTACTGTAACATTTTATGTGTACAGAAAAACAATTATAACATACTGTAGTTATATCAAAAAGTGGACGAACCTCACATGAGCTCAGATAAAGTGGCTGTTTTTGTAAGACACTGGAAAGTTTGCTAAACTGCAGTAAAAACACAAAGATTAAAAGAAAATAAAACGTGATAGAAACTATAAATTCTCTGCCTTACGAACTAGAGCCTCAGTGTATCAGGAACTCTAGGCGATAGGAACTGACTGTTAAGCGTAGAGGGAATTTAAACGTTTTTCAAAACATTCTGCTTTGTATGAATGTACTAATTAAACATGGTATCTAAGAGATATAAGTTTGTGAGCGTTTTTGTTAAGGGCACCATAATGAATACTAACAGAAACGCGTGAGAATATTGCGACCAGTTCATGGAAGAAAGATTAATAAGGGTAATAGTGAAGTTTATATCACGCTTCACTGAACTGCTTTAACATGTTATGTACTTTTTTATCTTTGTGCATAACTGCTTAAAAGAGCTTAGTATGATATTAAAAAATAATGATCAAGAGAGAAATAGAACAGTTACTTGTCGTACGATGACAGACAACTCGTAAGTTGTTCTTTTTCATTCCCCACGGAAATACAAAGCGATGCAATATATTTACACCATCACACAAGCATAATATTGAAATGGCTGGTTATAAGACAGTAGCTTCTTTAATTTATAGGGGGGTTAAAGATATTTTTATATTTATTATTTCGTTTATGTGCTATGCTTTTATCGTTGAAGTATACGTAACACAAGAGGTAACAAATTATGATATAAATCTGAAACGTTTTAAAGGAAAGGTATTCACACGTTATTGTTTGTATGCTAGGTTTTGAAAATAGGTTATGTTAATACGCTGTGTGATATACAGGTCAATATGGTACACTACTTGTGAGTTTTCTGGACACAATCAGATGTGATATCAGCGATATTTGGTGATTAGGGCAATCGATTCGCCGATTTGCGGGTTCAAATCTCCTTCACCGAACACATTCTCCCTTTCAGCCGTTGGGGCATTACAATGTTCGATTAATACCAAATAGCAACCCAAGTTGTTTTTGTGTTCCAAGAATCCTGAGAACATGCTGTAATTATCTCTATCCATTTAAGCAAGAACCATTAGTTCTTAAGACTTCAGCTGAATAAACTCTTTCAATTTTAAATCATTATTAGCTATATTAATTAAACTGAGATCCTCCTTCTTATCCCTTTATTTACTTTATTATCTGAGCTAGAATTTTCTTTAAAGTTCTTTTTACCTATATTGCCTAAAACAAAATATTCCCTCTAGTTCTTTATTAGGCTTATTTATGAATTAGAATCCTTCTTCTAGTCCTTTGTAAGCTTTATTACCTAGGCTTTAATCTACCTTTTAGTTCCTTATAAGCTTTGTTACCCAGACTTTAATTTACCTTCTAGTCCCTTTTTTTTAGCGTTACTACTTGATCTAGAATATTCATTCTAAATATCCTTTATACGCTTTATTACTTTTAATTAATGATGTAACAAGAAGCTAACTAAATTGTTATAAAACATTATTTTGGTTACAGAGAAATTTGAGAATATCTGCTATAATACTGAGTTGTATTACTTTATCCAGGATCTTAATGTTTTACGTTCGAACTGTTTTACTTTAATTTCTTGATCATTATTATAACATTATCCGAAGTAGACAATTTTTACTTAACCTTTATTATTTGTATTAGCTACACTAAAATAATTTCCTTAATGCTTTTAGTTATATCCCTTAAGCTAAAATTTCCCTCAAGTAATTCATTAATTATATTAACAGTAGTTTGACAAACAACTGAGCTTATGAGTGTGAGCAGCACTCGCCGTTTTTAGTGCCATACTTGACAAGTGTAAGTTATAATCATAGGTCTAGCTATCAATCTAGATACTTAAGAGTTAACTTATCTGTTGTAGGCTGTAATATTTATTATAAAGTAAGCCATTCACTCAGTTTTTCCTTCTGGTTTTTAGCTTTTTTTAATTCAAGTTATAATCATAAAGCGTTTTATTTACTCGAATAACTTGTTTTTGTTGTTTATTTCTGGCGCAAAACTACACAATGGGCTATTTGCGTTCTATGCTGCGAGTAGTCAAAAGGTGTAAATCTGTAATATTAACGCTGACCCACCGGGAGACACTTGAAGAAATAAAAACATTTAAAAGGTTACCACCTACAATCCAGTATAACTTTCTCTTGATCATACATAATTAAATATTATAAGCCTCTTGAAAATCTAACACTGACTAAATAATGAAATTTAGCTTGTTTTGTTTGTTTGTTTTTGAATTTCGCACAAAGCTACTCGAGAGCTATCTGTGCTAGCCGTCCCTAATTTAGCTGTGTAAGACTAGAGGGAAGGCAGCTAGTCATCACCACCCACCGCCAACTCTTGGGCTACTCTTTTACTAACAATTAGTGCGATTGAACATTACATTATAACGCCCTCACGGCTGAAAGGACGAACATGTTTGATACGACCGGGATTCGAACCTGCGACTCTCGGATTACGAGTCGAACGCCTTAATGCGCTTAGCCATGCCGGGCCGCTGAAATTTAGTAATAATACAAATTATGCAAGAACATTTATTTTGTAAAGATTAGTTTGAATTAACAACTGACTTTGTAATTAAACATTTGAGATGAATAATAATAAAATAAAATGACAAGTAAGAATATATATAAAACATTTTAAATTAATTCGTTTGTTTGTAGTTAACCACAAAGCTACATAAAGGGTTGTCTGTTCTTTGCCCACCACTGGTATCAAAACCCGGTGTCTTGCGTTGTAAGTCCGCAGACATACCAGTGGGGGTATATTAGTTCGTATAAGAGTTTTAGATATCCTTGATTTAAGACATTGCTTGAATAGCTTGCTTATGTGGGTGTGTGATTGTAAACTTGATGTTTACGATATGATTTCGATACACAATCCCACGAAATATATATACATATATAAAAAACACAAGAATGTACATATAAGTTTATGACGTTTCCGGTTATACGTTATTTATAAATGTAAGAGTAAAAAACAATTAAAAGGGTCTAGGATGTAAATATATATATATATGTATAGACTTCATTCCATAAATGCAGCATCCATTTTATTGCTCGCATCTATCAAAACATTCTTCTCTTTGAAGAGGAAGTTGCAAATATTTGCTACACCATTTAGTTAATTTATTACATGTCATCTTGGGGATATGTTGACAAAACCTAATGATGTCCCTCTTCTGGATTTTCATCTAGAAACAGAAAAGAGATCAACACGTGCATGAAGTCAAAGGCGTGTTTTTTTATACCTTCTGTCTTGGGCATCCTTCTTAGAGTTTCTAATGATTAATGAACTTGGTACCACCACAAACAAATGTCCTTAATAATTATATTAAAAAGTCACAGTTTTCAGGAATACTCACCTCTCAACAGAAAAGAAAATAATCTTCTTGTCAAGACACGTCTTCCCAGCATGCATTATGAAACCGTGTAGCTTTAAGAAACTGAATATCAGATCTCTTGCAGCAAGTACCAAAACTTGCAAACATTCATAAAATACTTTTTCCACTCATACACACAAATATATACGGAAGTAAATGCATCGCTTCACTCTGTAAATTCTGTAACCGAAGGTAACAAGTGTTACACATTAGGGATTGGGATTCCACATACATTTTTCGTTTTTTTTATTTGTTCCTGAGGCTAGAGATGATAGCAGCATTCCATCTGGCACATTTATACGGTTTTTCTCGCTATTTTGGTAATCAGATCTTTCTCTTTAACGTCATGTTTAGTTAGCTTCTGAAGAAAAGGAATCTTTAGAACTCTAGACCAGAAACATCTTGTTTGTTTTTACTTCTGACAGGGACTGGTATCGTTTCGTACCAAGGCTCTGTGCATGCACATAGCGAAGGCGTGACACATTGGGTAAACAATTCGCACTTGAGATTTTCGAAATGTGTATTGTTTTTGTTGCCTTTTTCTTTACCCAAGCCGTGCGAATTCATTACAGGGAAGGACATATTTCGACAAATAGGACTAATCTATAACGAACATGTAAATACCAACCCTTCTAAAGGCACGGGTCGGTAACTTTCACGATTGGTAGAAACTGAAGAAACAGATACCAGTGATATTTTCGACAGCAGTGCATGCTGTGTTTGAAGAAGGATCTTTACACGTATCTGCAAATATCTACTGTACAAAACTACATAGGGTGCCTTTTAACAGATTCAATCTCAGTGATTATAGATAACAAGAACCTCATAACACAATTTTATATATATATAAACTAAACCTTTCATCCCTATCTTATAAAGTTCATACCAGTTAGTCCTAATTCGTCTATTCATAAAAACAGAATGATGACGTTGTTATTTACACACAAATTGTTCTAATTTTCCTACTCAGTGGCTCAGAAGTAATTCTACGGGCTTACAAACCCCCAAAACTGGTTTGATACCCCTGGTGGGGAGAGCACAGATAGTCTGTTGTGCTGTTCCATACTTAACACCAACCCGACTTTTTCAATGAGAACAGCTGAAGTAATACAGCATCGCGAACTGTTGCAATAAAGCTAAGAAAACTCAAAAGAAATATTGTTTGTTTAGAATTAAGTACAGTTATACAATGGGCAATCTGTGCTGTGCTCGCCATGGGTATCAAAACCTGCGGTGTGAGTCCGCAGACATAACGCTATGTCACAGGGGGATTTCAAAGGAAGTAACAGTTCTGTTGAATTCAGCTATTAACTTCTTTGTAGTCTTAGGTTATCAACACATAAAGAATTTGTTGCCGTGACTTATAAATCTGTTGTTGTTTCCTATTCAATAACTGTTAAAATTCGAAACAGTGAAAAACAATGTCTTTTTTTTTCCATCTTTTTTGGATTCAATACATCAATATTTAATTACACGTAAATATTTATAACCTACTTATTATTCATGTTTTCATACGTGCATGTAACGAATCATAAACGAATTAAAATTTACACTGATGTCAAATCAACAAATCGCAAGTTCGTTTCTTCGACTTGCACAACATATAAAGTTTCTAGAAATACGAAAGGAATTGTCATACACTTGTAGCCCACAATTAATCTCTGATTGATTACTTTTTAGCACAGCTTCCCCTTCCTGTGGGACAACGGTAACTTTACGAGCTTTTAACTTTAAATTCTGTGATTCGGTTTTTCTGTGATGGATACAGGAGATAACTCAATGTGGCTTTGTTCCAAAGCGAACAAACAAAATCTTAGCACCGCTGAATTGTTAATACTTTTGCCTTCCACAGCAGTAATAAGTGACTCGATGAACCATTCGTTTATCTGTATAAAACATCATGGATGTTATAAAATATTTTTTTTATTAAAATAAAAGTATTTCTATTTGGAATATGAGTAAGCTTACACTTCAATAGACTTAATGAGCACGTAACTGTAAAATAGTCTGAGTATATTAATAAATATACGTTCTGCATATATGATTAATAAAACCGTGTTTAAATCCTATAGTTTACGATCAAATTAAACATATTTGCTAACAGATTGTTGGGAGATTACTTAGACTTAATACATTCAAACCTAATGATTGCACATAATTGTAAAAGGTAAAAAAGTTAACTAGTTAATCCCTTCTTTCTCCAAAGACACACACAGGCATACATATACATCTCCCAACACTAAGAGGAAAATCTCATGAACCACTGTTTTAATGTATGATAATGAATATAGTGCCTCGATGTTTTCATGAGGAAAGCAATATTCCAATTTGAGGGAAGATTAAAGTAGTGTTTCAGGTTTACATCTAGTTTATGGTATTTTGGTAACTACATTAGTACTTTAATGCCTGTGGAAAATTCAGTATATAAGTGTTTTGATTATTATACTAGTGTCGTATTGTATAGCAACAAAAGCAGTGTCGTTGTGTGTTGATATCTTTAGTAATGTACAAACCAGTTGATAACACAAGAAATATGGCCCGGCATGGCCAAGCGTGTTAAGGCGTGCGACTCGTAATCGTTATAATGTGACGGTCAATCCCACTATTCGTTGGTAAAATAAATACTAACACAAGAATTGGCGGCGGGTGGTGAGAACTAGCTGTCTTTCCTATAGTCTTACACTACTAAATTAAGGATGGCTGGCGCAGATAGCCCTCGTGTAGCTTTGTGCGAAATTCAAAAACAAACAAACACAAGAAATGTTCTAATATATAATAGATAATATAGTATGTTAGTATATATGATAACGAAAAAAACATCTTAATGTTTTGGTAAATATAACTATAACCTAGTGTTTTGAGATAGTGTAAAAGGATCTATACCAGAGTGCTTATTTATATCTGTATTTATCAGTCATCCCTTAAGTAATGTCCGATTTTCAGATTCAGAAAAAGATAAAGGATTTCAAACTCTTTTAATATTAATCAATCAGTAATGCATGTTCTATTATTATTAATAATTTCCTGCTAATGATTCACAAACTTCTAAATGCCACTTCTATAAAATTCTCGGGGTTTGGAGGAAAATAATGTAGAGGGTAGTTTTGACATCTTCATGTGTTCCAAGCTCTTTTCCATCAAGACAGTTCTGCAAACTTTGGAATAGATGATAATTAGATGGGGCAAGGTCTGAAGAATAAGGATGACGTGGAAGTTTTTTTCCAGTCTAGCTCTTCATTCTTTTTATATGTGATCCTTGCTGTATGGGGCCATGCATCATCCTGGTGTAACACCTTTACGATTAATCAAAACAAGCCTCTTTTCTTTCAGTGCAACATTAAAGAGCTCTAACTGTTGACAGCAGAAGTCTGATATAATTGTTACATTGAGTGGCAGCAACTCAAAGTGGATCACACCAACAATATCCCACCAAACACTTAACAAGTCCTTCCTAGGGTGAAGGTCAATTTTGGGCTGTGCTTTAGCCAGTTTACCTGCACTGAGTCATTGTCTGCGGCACTTAACATTTTTATAATATATCCAATTTTTATCTCCAGTCACTAACCTGTCAAAAACAGGTGAGTTACGTTCATGAAAGTGCAGAGAACTGCAAATGTCCACTCTTCCTCTGACGTTGGCTTCTGTCAAATCATGGGGGACCCATTTTCCAAGTTTTGACACCTTTCCAAGCTGTTGCATATGACGTTGAACTGTTGAATGTGTTGTATTAAGCTTCTGTGCTAGTTCTTCAACTGTTACAGCATAATCTTCATCAAGTGCAGCCAGCAGCAAGTCATCATTAAACTCAACAGGACGACTTGAACGTGAAACATCACTTAAGCTGTACTCACCTGATCTGAACTTCTGAAACCACATTCGACATTTTCTTTCATTCAGAGACTCCGCACCATAAACACCTTGAATATTTCGTGTAGTTTCTGCTGCACTATTGCCTTTTATAAACTCATAAAGCATTATACGCCTAATGTGCTCTTCATACACATACATGCATCTTCATAAGGGTTTATTTGATTAATAATCTGAAAAAGTGAAGTTTCGTTAGTTTCTTTTGTTTGTCTGAACATTTTTATACATGTCCTACTACATATTTTAGTCATTAAAGCTTTCTACAAAGACAGAAATGATGATGCACTTTCTGTATTAAATTTTTGGACATTACTTATGGGATGACCTAATATATTTCAAATATCATAAAGTTTCGTAACAGTTCTTCGCGCACTAACTGATTTATAAAAATTATAATTAAACTACAGTCCAGTGTTTCTTTAAGGCCAATAACACTTCAGTCTAAGCTGTGAATTATTAAATGCTAGTATGATAAATGCAGTCGGGCCTGTTGTTGGACACACTAAACTAAACTGAAATAAGTACTATCACTCTGTATACAGATGCATATTTCCAAATATGCTCGTATAAAAAGTTGACTGTACATTATCCCGAAAATACAGCTTGGATGAATTTCATACCGCATGACTTCATTCTGTGTTTTGAAAGAGTCACAAACACAACTCATACAACAGTTTATGTCAAAACAATAACATTAATAAAATGGTGTGGTTGAAAGTATAGTTTCAAGCGAGTTACGTCGTCATTTGGATGCTATAACTATGAAGATTCATCTTTTTATTATTGTATAGCTAATCGCTTTTATTGTGTGAAGCCCAAGACACATCTTACAAAAAAGCCACCCCAGTAACACAGCGATATGTTTGCGGACTTAATACCGCTAGAAACTGGGTTCCGATACCCGTGATGAGCAGAGCACAGATAGCCCTTCATGTAAATTTGTGCTTACTCAAAACAACTACAACTTACGAAAGTACTGATTACACATGTTGTATATGATAAATTTTGTTTTCAGATAATAATATCACACGAGGTAAAATAAACAGAGGTAGTAAATGTTTCTCCTTGCCGCAACTCAGTCTCTCTATGATTTACAATTTAATAAATAATTCTATAAACCATAACTATATAAGTATTTTATAAAGTAAAGAACAAAACAAACCATATATATATGAATTGGTTTAACAGTTAACGTGGTTATATCTGAAACTTTTCAAATTCTAGTAAATAAAAAATGCATATTATTTTCACCTATAAAATCAAACCTTTCCAGTATGTACAAGTGCATATACTAAGAACCTTGAAATGATACCTGCTTAGTAAACGACCCAAAAGGAAGTAATTTATACTAGACCCTTATGTTCGCTTTAATTAGCTGAACGACCTGCCATCAAGGGGTTCCGGTGGGCGATTTTCAAATTCCACATAGTCAATCAGTGGCATACCAGAACCAGATGTTCCTCTATTATTTCAATTTTCCATCCCATTCGACTTAGGGTGATACTCTCAGTACAACTGGGAACTAGATTCTGTTATTATAAAGCAGAAGTTAGAATGGCTGTTCAGTTTGACTTCTTTTTCCAGTTATTTAGAGGAAGTTTCGTTCAACAATAATACGTGGCTTCCTGGTCAATTTCATATATTATTTTATTATGCGTTTTATTAAAAACAGTTTTAATTATCACTAATGTATACTGTCCTGTCTCTCATAATTTTTTAAATGCTCGTAACTAATGAACATAAAAATAATTTTGGAATTATACTTCTTGGCAAAGTTTCAAAAATATCCCTTTCATTGCACATCACATTATCTGTCATCTTCGATATGCGAATTGATGTTATTACGCCTAAATTTCCTTTTTCTTTGAATACTGTTTGTTCTTATTTGTAATTTGTTCTCAAAAGTAATTTCAACTCGGATAAACTTTAAACAGTATTAATACCGAGCACTAGTTATTAGTCAATAAACACTTTTTCTAGCTCGTTGACGTGTATTTGTAAGCAAACATTGCATATTATAGATCGTTCTAATGATTATCAGTTTCTGTTTTGTGGCTTTGCACTCTCCCAGTTTACCGGTATATTAAATTATCTGTATTAACTACTCTTAATTTTTAGTTATGGTCCAAGTTGATCGTTATTGATAGTTAGTTTCCAATATTTTTCGTTTCCATTTTACAACTGAGACGCAAACCTGATATTTTTCAGGTTCTGCATTCTTTTAGTTGTTTTTTTCTGTGTGTTTTACTGTCGTCTATGTTTTGTACACCCCAGTAGCACAGCGGAAGGTCTGCGAACTCACTTTGCTCGACACCGGGTTTCGATACCCTTAGTGGGCAGAGCATAGTTAGCCCATTGTGTAGCTTTGTGCTTAATTCGAAACAAACTATGTTTCGTAATTTAAATTTTTATTTTCATCATGCATAATTTTTACTGTCTTTCAAACAAGTCTTCATTATAAAAACCAAGTAAGCTTTCATTTTGTGATGTATAAAGTATCGTAATGGTTAATAAACAAAAACAGACTTGTGCACAAATTTACTGAAACTCCTCTAAATGAATTCGCGAAGGTCATTAAAATTTTGTCCTAACTACGTATTGTAAGTGTCATAAAGCAAGAGACATTCAGATCAGTGTTAATTGCAATGATCCAGATGTTTGCGATATGAACGTGAGTTTCGAGAATTTCCCTGCAAATCTGCATGAAAGACTTACTTTCCTGTTGCCACAAAAATACACTCCGCATTTGGTGCGCTATAACATCGACGGTCAAAATCTCACTATTCGTTCAAACAAGGGTAGTTTAAGACTAAACAAGGTCCAACATGGCCAGGTGGTTAAGACCCTCGACTTGTAATCTGAAAAAAGCGGGTTCAAATCCTGTCACACCAAACATTCTCGCCCTTTCAGCCTTGTTTGTGTTATAATGTTACGGTCAATCCCACTATTCGTTGGTAAAAGAGTAGCCCAAGAGTTAACAGTGGGGGATGATGACTAGCTTCCTTTCCACTAGTCTTACACTGCTAAATTAGGGACGGCTAGCGTAGATAGCCCTTGTGTAGCTTTGCGCAAAATTCAAGAAAACAAATAAACAAACAAGACTAAACGGTGGGTAATTTTTACTAGCTGCCTTCTATCTAGTCTACTAGAGACTTTTATTTGCATCTAACTTCTGTGTAATGGTTTTGATTAAAATTCTGAACAAATATTAGCATAAAAACTTCGAATTTAAAATCTATTTTGGTGATAATCAGTCAACACCCTGAAAACCTAACTATAATACAGACACAACAGTCCACGCTGTTGAAATATTCGACATTGTAGTAGTTTGTTATAAAAATAAATGTGCAGTCAGAAAGAGAAGCTAACCTGAGCAAGAAACGAAATAACTTTCTGTGTATTAACTAGAGTATTTAGTTATTAGGTGATAAATAAATTACTTTACCACATTAAGAACAGATTGATATAAATAAATGCTTCATAGTGGCGATGTCTGGTGGTAGGTTACGGAACTGAACTCTTATTGACTCAGCTTTCCATTTTTAATTTTTTTCTCCCCACTTTCCAACAAAGAAGTTAGGCAGTCAGTCATGACGTACTTATTTATAGACTAATACAACACATTCCAGCATCTCTACAACCTATAAAATAACCCCAGTTTAAAAAAAAATTCAAGCTCTTAATCATCAGCAGTAAAACAGCGAAATTGTCTTGGTAAAGAATAAACACGTTCATACAGACAAACAACAGTTTTGTTTTGCAACACTTCAGTGTTGAATATTTCAAATAAAACACAAAACTACTCGTTTTAGTTTGTATTAAATATTTAGTTTTGCAAAAACTCAATGGATCTCATGCACCATGATATTTACCTTCTTCCTGTGTCTTATCATATGAGAAGGTTCAGAATTTTTAGTGTAAGCAGCACCTCAAGCTCATTCAAATACTTGTACATTAACACAATTTTCTGGTTTGTATTTCATTAACATGTTGCAAATCTTCACCTTTGTTTCCAATAATAATTAAATACGTTAGTAGTTATTCATCATTACAAAGTACACGTTATTAATCTTTATTAGGTTTTGTATGCAAGTATTTAAATAATATTATCAATATGGACATAACCTAGATAATTAATATAGCTACATAATAAGTTATTCTTTATATGATAGCCTATTTTAAATTTTATAACGCATATTCATTGGAAGTTATAAAAACGAAGGAAGAGCTCTGCTTTTTTGTTACATGGTGTAGAATGACTCATTACCGAAAGCATTTCCTTAGTTTGTAATAACAGTATTTCCTTAGTTTGTAATAACAGAGTATCTACACAAAAGTGGATTAATTTCCTTAGTTTGTAATAACAGAGTATCTACACAAAAGTGGATTAATTTCCTTAGTTTGTAATAACAGAGTATCTACACAAAAGTGGATTAATTTCCTTAGTTTGTAATAACAGAGTATCTACACAAAAGTGGATTAATTTCCTTAGTTTGTAATAACAGAGTATCTACACAAAAGTGGATTAATTTCCTTAGTTTGTAATAACAGAGTATCTACACAAAAGTGGATTAATTTCCTTAGTTTGTAATAACAGAGTATCTACACAAAAGTGGATTAATTTCCTTAGTTTGTAATAACAGCATTTCCTTAGTTTGTAATAACAGTATTTCCTTAGTTTGTAATAACAGTATTTCCTTAGTTTGTAATAACAGTATTTCCTTAGTTTGTAATAACAGTATTTCCTTAGTTTGTAATAACAGCATTTCCTTAGTTTGTAATAACAGCATTTCCTTAGTTTGTAATAACAGCATTTCCTTAGTTTGTAATAACAGTATTTCCTTAGTTTGTAATAACAGTATTTCCTTAGTTTGTAATAACAGTATTTCCTTAGTTTGTAATAACAAAGTATCTACACAAAAGTGGTTTTAAACGATAAGCTCGTACTTACAAAGACGTGAAATTATTTATAAAAGTCTAAATTTACACTGTAATTTATATGGTTAAAGGAATAACTATTTGGATTAAATCCTCTTTTAAACGTATGGAACTATTAAACACAATATATGAAAAGTGTATCCAGCATGGAGCAGCTTTATCACATCTTATACTACTTAATGTGTCCATTACATGTTGGGTTGAAAATATTTTGCAATTAATTGGTCAAAACATAAAAATGCCGTACAATACTTTTATCCGCAAAAGTACATTCAGTATTCTT
Organism: Tachypleus tridentatus; assembly: GCF_004210375.1. NCBI lineage: Eukaryota > Metazoa > Arthropoda > Merostomata > Xiphosura > Limulidae > Tachypleus > Tachypleus tridentatus. The sequence continues at coordinate 132,608,164 of NC_134834.1, read as the reverse complement.
CTAGTCTAATACCAGCATGTAACATATAAATATATCACCAGGTGTGAGAACCGTAAGTCTACGGAATGACAACACTAAAAGCCAAAGTTCGATGCCGTGTAGAGAAGATGACCCAACGTGATTTAGCTTAAAAAAGAAATCAATCAATAATAGGTGTGTGTTTTATATTTTAAGGAAAAGATAATTAATAAGAAGGAAATTTCCATAAAGCATATAAACTAAATAAATAAATAAAGTTAAGTGTTATAAGCTATACTTTAAATGTTAAGTAAAGAGACCTACGGGATTAACGATAAAAGTGAGATCGAAGTTTTAATAAAATAAGCCTAGAACACTTACTAGAAAGTTCTGAGAATATGATGTAAAATTTAACATATTTGAGAGTACATTACAAACACATAGTTACGTGAAATATCGGTAAGTTAATAAGAGTTAAGAATGTTTTGAAGATAAAAAAGTGAATCAGTCGATTTGTTAGCCCTTGATGCCGGCCCGGTAAGGCTAGGTGGTTAAGGCACTCGACTCATAATGCGAAGGTTCGGTTCGAATCCCCCGTCACACAAAACATGCTCGCTCATTCAGCCATGGGGGCGTTATAATGTCACGGTCAATCCCACTATTCCTTGGTATAAGAGTAGCCCAAGAGTTGGTGATGGGTGGTGATGACTAGCTAGCTGCCTCCCTCTAGTCTTACACTGCTAAATTAGGGACGGTTAGTGCAGATAGCCCTCGAGTAGCTTTGCGCGAAATTTAAAAAAAACAAATAAGCATTAATTATTAGAAGTAATTTTTTTTTAACATTTGTTAATATCAATTGTAATGCAGACCTACAACAATTTATAGAAGCGTACAGGTGTTCAAGTTTGTAGAATCGTTAAAGAAGGAAATAAGGTAAATTATTATGATTACGTGGACTATACATTTTCACCAGATAACTTAAAAGAGCCTGAAAGTGAAAGTACAAGGTCACTATAGTATTACATAACAAGAAACAAAACTTTTCTTCACAAGTGCTATTGCTAAGGCTAGACGTAACTTAGTGGTTAGCACAACTGGACTGTGAATCCAAAGCTCATAGTTCACTTTAGGACCGTAAGTACGCCGTAAGAGTGTTTGTTTGTTTCGTTTTTATGAACTTCGCACAAAGCAACTCGAGGGCTATCTGTACTAGCCGTTCCTAATTTAGCAGTGTAAGACTAGAGGGAAGGCAGCTAGTCATCACCACCCACCGCCAACTCTTGGGCTACTCTTTTACCAACGAATAGTGGGATTGACCATTACATTATAACGCCCTCACGGCTGAAAGGGCGAACATGTTTGGTACGACAGAGATTCGAACCCGCGACCCTCAGATTACGGGTCGAACGCCTTAACCCACCTGGCCATGCCGGGCCTCTGTAAGAGTGACGGATAGACTACACTTTTAGGTCAGATAAGAGTAACCGAAGAACTGGCGGTGAGTGCTATTGACCAACTGTCTTTTTTGTAGTTATCCATAGTTACCTCTTGCATAGCTTTATATGTTAAAATTCTAAAACAAACAAACAAACAAACAATTTAACAGCTATTTACAACTTTACAACACAAAATGAACTCTCATATTCCGTAAACTTTGACCTCACTCTGTAATTACAGACTATGGATTTATTGAGATATTTTCAATCACAAAATGGTTGTAATCTCAATTAAATCTTTAAAACTGTTAACTTTTTTATTACAATGTTTTGTGTTGGGAACTATCACCAGTTTTATTGACAACCAGAAACAATGACTAATTTTACAAATGTGCAAGCTAAATGTAAACTCTATGTAAAGGCAAACGAACAAACTCAACATAGAAAAACATAATGATAATATTTTCACTCACACAGCATAAAATAATACCCTATATTCAGGTATTTGACACTTATAAAATGCAACTGTTTAAATTATAAATCCTGTAACGCTTACAAAATATTTCGAAAATATATGGTAAAAAATCACGACTGCTTACGTTGAGTTTGTCCTATCCCAGCCGACCTAAAGAGTTCTGGATTGAGCGAAGTGCGTCATCGACAATGGCTATAACAAAAACCTCTAAGGGACTTGATGAAGAATACAGTGTTTAAAAATGTAATAGGTCTAATACTAATGTTTTGTGACGAGTATAATTGTAATCATTCTTCGTCAGCTTCTAAAATGCGTACACACAACAATAATTGTTTAAAATAGATGAAGTGCATTTCCTGTTACTAATAGACTTTAAAAATATTTAGTTTTTAACTGATCTGATACTTAACACCTAGCTATTTTTAGAATGTAGCAAAAAATGTCCATTAAATTAATTAATGTCTACACTTTAAACAATTTTGATATAATATGAGTTGAGTTAGAATTGTTTTGTTAGCATCAAATATTTTATTTAATCATAAAAGCAAAAAGCATAAAATAACACTCTTGAATGGGCAGTTGGCTAACCACAGAACTAAACAATTGTTACAATGATTGGTTTGTTTGTTGGTTTTGAATATTCGCAAAAAGACTCACAATGAATATCTGTGTTAATCACTTATAATTTGAAGTGTTAGATTAGGGAGAAAGAAGTTAGTCAACAGCACCTAACTCCAACTCTTTGTCTATACTAATCGAGGTGTGGGATTTGACAGTCACTATTTTAACAAGTCCGTGTCCTCAAAATTCGGAGCATGATTTTGTAGCAAAAAGACACGAGTCATAGATCCTCAGATTCAGAGTCCGGCAAGCTAAGCAATAGGTCAAGCCTGGTTCGTTACACTGGAAACAATAAATAGCCATGATATGACAGGTATTATAAGGGTATATGTTAAAGAAATAAATTTTGTTATAGGTTAAAGAAAATGAAATCGTGAATTTGATAGAAATAAAACTATTGTTTTAAAACAAACTAAATTGTTTGAATTATATATTTGATTAAGGGTTAAAAATAAAATATACAACGTGAGAGATTGCAGTGTTACTTTAAAGGCAGATAAAACTACACACCACGACTTCTGTAGTGATGAAAATGAACCATGAAAATTGCTTTCGCATTCTACATTCTCTCTGAGCGTAACTAATTATACTAGTTTATAAAAATCCGGAAGTGGTCCTGTTCCTTGGGGTAGTTTCAAAATAATCTCACATTCAGAGTGATGTTGGAAACAATACAAATATACAATGAAACTGTAATGTCCGTGATTGAGTTACAATAGAGAGTATAATACAAAGGGCTAAATTAACTCACATCTGACTTAGATCGAGTTCATCAGGTTTTGAATTAAAATTCTACATAAAAAAATATTGTTGTTGTATCTAAAGTGTATGCAGATTGTTGAATTCTGAAAATGCTGATCAACAAGCTGGAATAAAGTCGTGGTAGAACAGAATGTATCAGAACTAAATTTGAGTATTGTTTGGTGTTCGTAGGTAGTCACTTGAAATTTATTGCTTTTGGGAAATGTATTTGACGGCTCTTTCGGTTGAAAGTATTTCTAGATTCAGATCACAAAGATGTGTTCCGATTGAGGATTTAAATTTTTTTAGATAGGAATATTCTTTGTAATTAATAGCATTGAAAAAACAAAGAAACGTGGACCAACTCTGTGCAAAAGATTCATCCAGAAATATACCTGGAACAAATCATACCTTAGCCATAGTGAACAAATTGCAGAGTCTTGTAACAGATGAGAATTAATAGACACAAAGGTCAGATGTAAAATATATCTATGTGGCCTAGGCACCAATACGCAACATCATCAAAAAGGATTTCCGTAAAAAAGAAAAAGAGAAAAATTAACATAAGCAATATACGCATAAGTTTCTTCTAGGACTACCTGTTAAACTGTTGCATACTCCAAGCAGCTAAATAATGTAACAGGTATCCATGTTACTCCATAAAAAAAAAACACAAGAAACATACTGGTAAATTTTTCTATGGATCTTTGTGTAACCAAAGTGTTGAAACAGGTGCTGGGAAACCGTCGTCTCTGTACACTAGATAGACTATGGAATGCTTGCAAGGAGTAGTAGTGTATTTTTTGATATAACAGCGCCATAAGACAGAACATTTTGTAAGAAAACCATACTGAAAGACTATGGTTCAAATGCATGGTCTCAGATAAAGTATGAAAGGACATGCAGATATGGACTGTAGCGATGTGGTGAGCTCCGAAATAGTTGCCCCCCGCTAGTACAGCGGTATGTCTTCGGATTTACAACGCAAAATCAGGGGTTTGATTCCCCTCGGTGGGCTCAGCAGATAGCCCGACGTGTCTTTGCTATAAGAAAACACACACACACCGAAATAGTTTTAATATAATGCACTCATCTTTTTTACTGTAAGGAAGTAAAATATGCGATATAGGTATTCGGCAACTACAAAACAATTTTGTTTAGTTCTATATACGTAACGCACAAGTTTCTGTTAAGTTGATATTTTTTAGATTTCGATAATTTTGCGTATTAAATAAATCATCCGATGCAAATATGTGATAAAACCTGAATAAAACACATCTTACAAAGACGATTGTTACGTGCACAAAACATGCAGAACTTTTTCTCCCTAGTGATTCAGCAGTAAGTCTAATGGTTTATAGCTCTATAAGTCAGGTTTCAATACCCACGGTGGGCAGAGCACTGAAAAATCCCATTTCTAGATGCCCCAGTGGAGAGACAGCATGACATTGAGAGGAAACGAGCTCCCTGAATGGTTTGGCTTGTTTTAAATTTCGCGCAAAGCTACTTAAGGGCTGTTTGCACTAGCCGTCCCTAATTTAGCAGTGTAAGACTAGAGGAAAGGCAACTAGTCATCATCACCTACCATCAGTCCTTGGGCTACTCATTTACCAACGAATAGTGGGATTGACCGTAACATAACGCCTCTTCGGTTGAAAGGGAGAGCATGTTTGGTGTGACGGGGATTTGAACCCGTGACCCTCGGATTACGGGTCGAGTGTTTTAACCATTTGGCCTTGGCCGGACCCCCTCTCGATGGACGTAGCAGAAAGCCTGCTGTGGCTTTTGCTATAAGAAAAGCACACGCACACACATATTTCGTTCTTTTTCTGCCATCTGGTGACATATTGATGAAAATGTGTATGATTTCCAAGTGGTTCAGCAGTAAATCGGAGGGCTCACACTGGTAAAATCGGGTTTCGGTACTCGTTGTGAGAAAAGACAGCTCATTTTGTATATTGATGCGTGAAAAACAAAGTATCTGCGCGAAAGGTATTTTAAAGAGCTGTTTGAGGTATGCAATGCTTTCTTTATTTGTGACTTGTTTAAAATACCCATAGTAACGAGATATTTTACAAATATGTCTGTATTTCACACTACGGTCAATTTTCACGTAAATTCAGCTGCTTTTTCATATTTTTGAATAAGTTTATTATTGTTGAATTTCACGCAAAACTATTCGAGGGCTATCTGCACTAGTTTTTATCATTTTGAAGTGATAGACTAGAGATAAGACAGCTAATCAAACACCGCCTAACAACAACTGTTAGGCTACTCTTTACCAGCCGATAATTGAATTGATCCTCACATTATAAGCACACTCATTTCCTAAAGGGTAAGCACGTGCGATGGCGGGATTTGAACTTGCAAAAAGCAAATCAAGTAATATTTAAATAGTACTTTGATGGAGTTTATTTACTGATTCTAAGCAGTATATACCTGTAAAGATTCAACGAGTTGTAATGAATGGGAAGTTTTAAGACCTTTTACCAGTAGTTAGGCCACTATGGGTAAAATCGTTTTTCTTTTCAGTTTTCTAAGCGCTCATTGTTGATATTTATAGAACTCTGTTTTCTGAAGTTTTTTAATAGTTACGCACAAACCTAAGCAATGACCTAGCTGTGCTGTACCCACCATGAGTACCAAGACGCGGTTTTTAGCGTTGTAAGTCTGTAGAAGTTCCGGTGATCCACTAGAGAGTTTTTTCAAAAGAGACTATACACATTCCGAAAGTTTATAATATACTCATAACTGTTTGCATGTAATAAATATCTACCTTTCAGTATTGATATATCATAACATATTTTGTAAAATTAACCCTTTTGGAATTAAACGATGACTGTTTGTTGTTTAGTAAAGTTGTTATTCCACAGATAAAACACTAATAACTATTCTATTTCAAATATAATTTCAATTTTTTGCAAAAAAAGATATAAATCCAGGTATTCAACTAACAGAAGGAACTTTTACTGTGTCAATACCATACAATGATAGAAATCTTGCTTGAATGATACTGGAAAACCATTTTAACACGCGATGTGCAACCAAGAATTTTTATCTTGTGTGCATGTAGATTTGCAATAAGGGTCACAACTTTCTCGTTTCGCCTCCATTTACCGTCAAAGAAAACTTTATTTTTCTCCATTCTCAAAATACACATACCACGTAATTTACCTCACACACAGATATAATGCACTGGCGCCATCTATAGAAACACAATAGTACTGTCTGTTGTATGTTCAAGTAAATACTTCGCAGGGTATTGGGGTTCCATGGATAATACACAAATATTTTTAATTTTGAATTTTGCGTTTTTTTACCACTACTTCGTCAATATTAATGGATCTTCACCAAATTTTCCATGAAGGTTTGTTGGATCCATGACAAGATACATTGAAATATACGGTTTCACACTTTGTGTTTTGCTATTTTTATGGGTGTTTTTTTAATTATATAAACAACGGAAACAACTTTTCGTGTCCTAAGATAACCTCTCATTAATCATTAATTAGTATAACTTCCGTCCAGGATACGATACCTCAGCTAGTTATTCTAAAACATTTTCTTATTTAAAAAAAAAAAAAAAATTTGACGTGTGGAATCTTCTAGTTTTAAACAAAGAAAGGTAAAGACAAGGGGAAAAGTGATTTTGATCATTATACCCTCAAAAATTATTTCTCATTGACTCATTTGGTGTTGTAAATATATGTTTTCTGGCCCGGCATGGCCAGGTGGGTTAAGGCGTTCGACTCGTAATCTGAGGGTCGCGAGTTCGAATCTCGGTCGCACCAAACATGCTCGCCCTTTCAGCCGTGGGGGTGTTATAATGTGACGGTCAATCCCACTATTTATTGGTAAAAGAGTAGCTCAAGAGTTGGCGGTGGGTGGTGATGACTAGCTGCCTTCTCTCTAGTCTTACACTGCTAAATTAGGGATGGCTGGCGCAGATAGCCCTCAAGTAGGTTTGTGCGAAATTCAAAAAACAAATATATGTTATAGATGTTTTCTAAAGACCTCTGCTTTTCGAGTCTTTTCGTCATCCTGAGTATTATTGTATGTATGTTTATTTTTAGCACTTTATGTAAATAATTTAAAATGTAGTTACCAGTCTTTTGGACCTACATATATGTTAATTTGTATAGAAATCGTCGCATTTTTTATTTTAAGTAATTTGATTTCATTTCTTAGAGCGTGAAATTTGATTTTTAATTGAGAGTTTCTTGTATTTATACAGAGTTTTCTAATTTCCTGGCGTTCTTTGACTGCGTTCATGAGGCACCCATCTGTCAGGTTTAGAGTTTTGGACATGTGTCTGCTGAATGTTATAAGCACTCCGTGATTGTATTGTACTAGTTATCAATATTTGTACAGCTATCCGCAAATTCTGTTAAATATTTCTTGATGCTTTGGTTGTTTGTTGTTTTTAAATTCTAGTTGTGGTATTTATTTTTATGTTATGATTTGGACAGAGATTGAAGTCACAGTAAATGATAGGAAAAATATTAAATAATGTTGTTGAACAAGGACAATGGTCTAGGCTATCGCTATTGTTGTATCCATTACTCTTATGTGTTACATTACTGTCGTTCAACGGGATAATACTTGTTTCCTCTATAAAGTATTACTGTTTTCTCCTGTTCCTTGATGTGCTTGAATCAAACGTTATCAAAGCTCTTGGTAGAGATGAACTGCGACACGAGACAAAATTTGGTAAAATCTGATGCAAATAACCTAATTACTTTATTTTTAAAATAATTAGCATGCAGAACATTAAAGTCAAGGATCTTCAACAAACAAGGCCAAACACTCTCATTAGCAATGACTGACTTTGAAGCACAATTTATCAGTAAATTTGTTCGTTATTGCAAAGGACCATCGGCCCGGCATGGGCAAACGTGTTAAAGGTGAATTTTACAGAAAAAAGAAAACTTTGCAATCAAAAGAACTACTCATACTGATTAATATTGCAGGTTCACATTTTTCATAAATGAAACATAGAACTTGGTGCAGAAAAAGCCCTTTCCGAGCGGTAATCCGAACGTTCTAGTTTTTACGTTTGCCGCAAGGAAAAGTACTGTAACGTAATAGTTGCCAAACAAACCGCCAATGCCAGCGCGTTGAATGTAAATAAACATGGCCAGTGCATATGGAGAAACAGAGGCGGAGTCTGTTTTGACTTTGTGTTCTGAACAGTGTCGAGTAGCGCCATATCAATTCGAATCTACTCTGAACGAACCTAGAACAGTTACTTTTGACACAGATCTGACAAGTTCTAGCTACTCTCGCTCGTGGAACTGTGAGTGATACTGATAGCGCCCAGGCCGATTGCGAGTCGGTTATACCTCCAGTGGAAAAATGGTAAGCCTAAGTCATGACAACAAATATGGACTGTATTATTTCACGTGCAATTTTAAGCATCTCGAAACCTGTCTGGTGTTTATAAATTATTGGTACCACAGACTGGGTTTTATTTGTATGTACTTTGCCGACTATGGTAACTAATACTCGGCCCTTCCACAATCATTGTACCATAACGTGACTCGTAACAAAATGAATTTCAATTATACGTTATAATTCTCTCTATATAATCAAACTAGATGTAGCAGTCTGAATAGTTAATTTATCTTGAAATATTAAATTTGAAAAATGGAATTCTTCAAACTTTTCCATATTTAAAAATTATGCAAAAATATCTACAGAATGATCTACCAGCTTTTAAACTTGGAATATACTCTATTTGGGATATATTTGTCCACTATCTAGACTAGGAAATCAAGGTTTCACTGACTTTCAGGTGCCACAACTGCAAAACACGCTTATGAATGAGAAATGTGAATGTCTAGTTACATTCTTCAAAAACTTGTACTTTTTAAACTATTATATCATACTAGTTATTGTTTATCGCTTTATACTACACACATACCTTTAAGTTTGTTCTTTTTGTGATGGCAAGGGATGGCTTTAAAGGGGTGGAACCTGTACGCTGCAGGCTAAGATCAGTCCTCAGCTCTACACGAGGAAAAATAGTGGGGCGATCCTATCCACTGCCGATGTTTTTTTCAGTCTCAAACTGCCTGGCTTGAAACCCACGGAATCCAAAACAGTGGGATCCGACACAAAACATGGGCGTTCAAAGTGATTTTGACAAAGCTTTGCATGGTGTGAAGGAGTCCAGTTTTTTTCAATTGACCATCCACACCCACTGTCGCCACGGAAACGAAAAGAAGCTTTTGCCCGATGCCGAAGCGTTTTTACAACCATAAGCAACGCAGTAAACCATGTTATCATAAAACAAACATAAAGTAGCAATATCAAGACAATAAATAGTTTTACAAAGAATGTAATCCGAAAAAAGCACCGATATATTTACATAAAGCACCAGCACTAAAAGGAACACAATGGTCGGCGCGCAACGAAGTGTGTTTGGCAACTATTACGTCATAGTTGTAAAGCGTCACGGAAACAGCCGAACGACCGAGAGAAACTTGAGTTCGAGGACCCGTATACTTTGTTTCATTTTTTGCTCAAAAACTAAAGTGTTTAAAAATATGGCAACCGCACAGAAATTATACCTAACCAAAGTACAGTTTCTAAGGCAATTATTAAATTTGTTGAAAATTCATCTTTAAGGCATTTGACTCCTAATCCGAAGGTCGCGGGTTCGAATCCCAGTCGCACCAACATGCTCGCCCTTTCAGCCGTGGGGGTGTTATAATGTTACGATCAATCCCACTATTCGTTGGTAAAAGAGTAGCCCAAGAGTTGGCGGTGGGTGGTGATGACTAGCTGCCTTCCCTCTAGTCTTACACTGCTAAATTAGGGACGGCTAGCGTAGATAGCCCTCGAGTAGTTTTGCGCGAAAATCAAAACAATAAGCAAAGGACCATCAAGCGAACTTCAGCTTCTTTGCTGCTGTGCAGAAAATGAAGTAATGCTGCCAGGATCTTCTCTTTCACTGAGAAGCGTCTTCCTGTTAATAAAGTTATTTCCAGGGCATCAGTGGACTCCACTCCTCAAAATTACTTTCTCAAACTGCACGACTCCCAGTCACTCAGCTTCCGCTTGGCTACCTTCTTACAAAAGATCTAAATGTGATTGAAAACTGTCATGCATGTATGGAATGAAGAATTTCAAATTTTTATGCAGTGCTTTTGACTTGAATCTACAAGTATTAAATTACCATGGGAAACAAGCTTTGCAAAAAATTGGCACTGTATGCATTAGCCCTCTGCGTAATGCAGTTGTCAAAAAATCCTTCAACCAAGTCTCATGTGTCAATTTTACTTCAGATTCTCGATGCTGCTGTGTGCTCTAGCACAATTATGGTGATGAAAGGCATGTGCTGTGTCAAATGTGTGATTACGGATGATATATTGGAAAGGTTTAAATCTAACATGTACGATGTTGTGTCTGAAAAAATATGATTAGGTTAAATAAAGATAAGTAATAGAATTGCATTTGTCGATATATTCCATTAGAAAATATTTTGGCTAAATAGTAGTGATAATATAGCATTGAGCTTTTGTTAGACAATGTTTGTCTGCAATAATTTCTATCACCTGGAAAACTTTCCACGTCTGTCTGTTTCGGAATCTGGTAAAGCTAGCTTGAACACCCAAACACCTAATGTTCTATGTTAAAATATGTTTTTATGATTTTGTTACAGTTTTTACGTGCAGTAGTACGTAGATGATCAATGTCCAGTTCTAAATGTCGAGAGTACTATACATGTGTTACATAAATAGTAAAATTATTTGTTAGCACAGTGCAGACGAATTAGGTGTTTACTCATGTTTCGTGAAGAGCGTTTTATTTTGTTTTGGACGGTTCTGACTTTTATTATTTTCGCCCACAATACCCATACTTTTACAAAGGGCTTCTCGCAGAAAACGTAACGCGTTGAGTAAATATCAGATAATTACTGAACTATTTGATGGTAATTTGTCAGATTTTCCAAGTGAAGATAAAGATTCTGATGTGGCTCACTCTGACAGTGACTCTAGCTACAAAGATGTTGTTGCGCCCTTAACTGATTCTGAATCAGAAAATAATGATGATTCTTGAAGTGTTCATGTTAGTGATTTGGTTTTCTGTTGTGATAATGATAATTGGCCAGAAGAAGATATTCCACCGAACTTGAGAAAAATGTTTGAAGGAAATTTAGGAATCACTAAACTCCACTCGAATCCTGAATTATTGCTGCCGTGACAAGTTTAATGTTTGATGATAACTTGTTAGAAATATTTTCTCAGGAAATGTGCACCTCGCATAATAAAACTACGAAGAAAAGAGTTCAATGATCTAAAGTTACACTTAAGGACATGAGAAAATTTCCAGGCGTTATTCTACTAATGGAACAAACAAGAAAATGTAAATGGAAAGATTATTGGTCAACAAATCGCCTTTTCACTAGCCCAGTATTTTAGCAGACAATCAGCCGAAACAGATTTGAATAAATTTAGACATTTTGGTATTTCAACGATAATCAGAAAATGGACGAGTCCTCAGGCAGACAATTCACAATTCAATCAGTACTTGATTATTTTCTCAATACATTCAGAACACTTTACAAAACAAAGAGACAGGTGTTATTGAATGAGGACATGATTCTATAGAGAAAACGTCTAAGAATCCGAACGTAGAAACTTGCAAAAATTATAAAATATGACCTGCTGATGAGAATGGTGTGTGAGAGGGACACAGGTTATACTTACAACATGGAAATTTATACTGATGAGGGGGAAAATTGGAGGAAACTATTCTTTCGGTTTTGCTTCCAATCTTGAATTGTGGCACCAAGTATATCAGGACAGTTAATACAACAGTGCTTCTAATGAAAACCTGTTCCTCGAATACAAACCAAGAGTTTATGGGACAACCAAAGCAAATAGATAGTTGCCACAAAGACTGAAGCTTCAACAATGAAAAAAAAAGGTGAAACGGCTTTTCGTAAACAAAGTAATGTTCATGTTCTCGGTTTCCTGTGGAAAGACAAGAGAGGAATGAGAATGGTTTCTACCATCCATGATTTTTTGTTTCTACCGAAGGGAAGAAAAAATAACTGGAGAAGAAGTAAAATAAAACAAACTGTGTACGTTTTCCAATACAATGCCCAGATGAAAGGTGTTGATCGTGCTAATTAGTACCTCTCATACTACACCATTCTCAGAAAAACAATGAAATGGATAAAAACGGTAGTACTTTATCTAATAAATTGCGGCCTTTTCAATTCGTATACAATCTAAAAAGCTCTGAATCAACAGAAATAAATACAATGTACGCAGTTCTTCCTTTCTGTGGCAAGAGAATGGATTACTGACAAAGAGAAAGAAGGCTGACTGAAATTAGAGAAGAACAAACCCGGTCCATCATCTGAAGGTACAAGAAGAGCCTCCACATAAAGTGTTTATTTCATCTGCAGGAAGAAAATAAATTTCCTGCCAGAACCTGCAGAGTTTGTACTGCCCATGGAAAAAGAAGTGAAGCGCGATACGTGTGTATGTTTTTTGCGGTTCCACTCCATGTAGGAAAATGTTTTACAATATACCTCACTTTACAAATTTATTAGGTGTCTTCATGTACTCTGTTTCAAATAAATAATATAAATTATAGTTCAGTTAGGAGCAAAATCGAATGCGTCAGACACCCCTCAAACTCTAAATTTGAATTACTAAATATCACCCAAACACTCTCTGCACGAAATATGAGTAAAGTCGTAACCTGCCCACAGTGTGTTAAGTGCAATGTCAAGAATATATTTTCATTTTCGGATTGTAGATCTAATGTATTTGCGGATAAATTGTTTTTTAGAAACCAATTATTCTCCTTGCATTTTCTGTCCTTTGTAATCGTTATATAGTCTTGTAAAATAAATATATGGTCTTCTTTCTGTGATAAATAAAATCATGGTTTGGTGTGACTTATAAGATGTTCGATTTTGTGCCGCTTCGAAGATAGGCCTACCTCGATGTTGACATGGAGCACAGCGACTTTATATATTAAGTCGTCAAGAAATTAATGTCGCTTTGTTTAAATGAAAAAACAACAACACCGAGCAACTTCTTTGTTTGTTTTAGAAATCCGCGCAAAGCTATCTGAGGGTTATCTGCGCTGGCTGTTTCTAGGTTAGCAGGGTAAGACTAGATGGAAGGCAGCTAGTCATTACCACCAACCACCATCTCTTGGGCTACTCTTTTACCAACGAATAGTGGAATTGACTGTAACATTATAACGCCCTCACGGCTGAAAGGGCGAGCATGTTTGGTGTGACGGGGATTTGAACTCACGACCCTAGGATTACGAGTCGAATGCCTTAACCACCTGGTCATACCGGCCCCGAACAGCTTACATATCAAAACAAAATATTTATTAAATGAAATATTATCCATTCTTATCAATGATGCTTTCCCATCTCACAATCAGGTTGTTAATGCCCTGATTAAAGAAATCACTTGGATTTGAAGCAGAAACATGTCGATGTCCTCTTTAACATCTTTCACATTTGCACAAGTTTTTCCATTAAGAAGGTGTCATATCTGGACAATATGGTGGGTAGGGGGAGAACTTTCCAATCCAACTCCATAATCTTTTATTGCGTTAAACACGTCACATGTGGGCATGCATTGTCGTGGAGAAGAAAAGTTCCTTTCCGATTGATGACTAAAGAACGTTTCTCATGAAGGACATGATTTAAACGTTCCAGTAACTGACCGTAAAGAAGCGGTATTAATTTTTTGGCGATCTAATATTTAGACTGAATAGGAGTTTCGTTATTAATGTTCAAATTAATGGCATGGTTCTTTTTTTTTCCCTCTTTGTCATGATATAGGTCTTAAAAACTTCTTTTCGTGAATTTGATCTTTGTAGACCAGGGAGAATTAGGCTCACTAGGTTCTCCTCCTCGACTCTTAAAGACTAATCGCTAAGTTGAGAACAATTTAAAATTCCCATTAAGACAAGCAGGGAACAATAACTGATGCAAATCAATAGACATTATTCACAACTGAATGATCAAAACAACGCAGTTCGATTATTACTGAACTTGTGTTAACGATGCCCTAAGTTTGATAATCTGTTAAACGAATTTATTAACAACTTATGATACTTGACTCGAGCGACCGGTTTTTCCTGACTTTATTGTACAGCAGAGTATATCTATAAACTAATAACTTCCTAGCACGTGGGCCCGGCGTAGCCAAGTGGTTAAGGCACTCAACTCCTAATCCGAGGGTGTTAGGTTCGAATCCCCATCTCACCAAATATGGTCGCCCTTTCAAACGCGGGTGCGCTATAATGTGATGGTCATTCCCACTTTTCATTGGTAAAAGAGCACAGTAGCCCAAGAGTTGGCTGTGAGTGATAATGGCTGGCTGCTTTCCATTTAGTCATACACTGCTAAATTAGGGACGGCTCGTGGAGCTTGGCGCGAAATTCAAAATCAGTTGATGCTAAATAAACTTTGTACTTCATGTCAAATTAAAACATTTTGCAGCTAAGTCGGCCTATTATTTAATATTCGCTATACATAAAATACAATAACTCCCTCAACTATTATTCTTGGTTGTTTATGTATTTTCGGTTAAAACGAAAACAAGTTTTATAAATTATACTTTTATTTCTCAAGAATATAGAAACGAAAATAATACATACACACATATATCATCTTACATTTTAAATACCCACTACTGTCAAAATAACACTTCTACAAGTAGGTTGATAATAAACCGAACATAAAATATTGCATTTAAGTGACATGGTAACCACTTTTGCTTTTATAAATCCCTCTTTAAACGTTTCCAAACAAGTCAAAAAGAGCAAGAATTATTTGATAAATTATAAAAACTAATGTAGACGACAAAGTTTTACTACCATATAAAATTTGGTATTCTGACCACGTAATTTCTGATGAAGAATGTCATTGAAAAACTAATGCAAATAGCATGATGATCGCATGTCTTAGGTAATCAATATCCTTTTAGATATTTGGAAAATTACTTCGAGTAGATAATAACGGTATTTGAAAATTAATTGTACAATTTCCATTCTTCGTATCAACGGTGGAATTTAAGCATGTAAGATTAATTTAGTAAAAATATCTCGTGCTTCAGAGTTGTACAGTAAGCTCCTATAGGAGAAAGAAAGTCGCAAACTGAATTTCTGCAAGATGATTGTCATCAAATGAATCACAAACAACAATATGGAATAAATAATGATATAAAAATAAAACGCATAATATTTAAATAAAACAAACACTACATTATTTTCTTAGTTCAAACATATCACAGGTATATAACAGTACAAACAAGGTTACATACAATGAAGTGCAACAAAACACTGCTGTTTAATTTGTAACCTTTTATCAACATAATTAAAGATTTCTTTTCTGGCACATGTAACGTGAGCCCTAACATGAATAACAGTGTAAAACTAGAACGTTAAAGGATAGAATATGCTCTATATACAAATCAATACAATAATTTAACTGGAAAACAATAACATCAGAGTTTAACTGAAAAGACAACCAAGTCCATATTACTGTTTTGTGCCTCAATTCATGAAAACTTGTAGTATAACAAGTAATGCTATAATTTAACATATTTCAGTAATATGTGTAAAAAGGAGTAACATGTAGTAATTTTTGTATACATTTTTAATTTAACTAATTTTAACTTGTACTGGTTTTCAATAAACATCACGTAACTGGATTTGAAACAAGTGCAGTTCCCATCTTGTTAATGCAATAAAAATGTTAGATTTAACAGCTACTCCTTGTCAATACAATATTTTTTACACATTTTTCATATGTTGACAATTTTACAATTTATTTCTTATTATATTTTCGATTATGACGACTAGATACTTTAAAATATCTCTTTCATTGCAGCGTATGTTATACTTTGCTATATAACTTCAATGTTTTATTTCACATAAATGACAGGAAAATGGCTGTTCAGTCTAAACATGATAAACAAGAAAGCAGATCTCATGTTAATTACAGCATGATTTTCCTCCCATCCCCTAAAATCCTGACATTTTTCTTATGATAAACAACAGATACTGAGTAAACTGGGCTTTCCAAATTAAATATTAATATCAGCTTAACATGAACTATGTGGAAATTCCAAATTTTATCAATATCATGCATGAGTGTGCAAAAAAATTCTAACAACCCTTTTATTTGTCATTTATTCAAAAGTATCACCTAAAAACTAGAATTGTTAGTATTCATAATTTCATCATGAGAGATAGGTATAAGTATTTACTATTTTATTAATATTAACTCACATTTTTACAATAACAAGACGATACTATTAATGTTTCTTTTTAAACATCTGAAACTGTTTTGAAATATGAACAAAACCTATTACTCTAAACAAAAATGTCTTTTTCCTTAAAAGCAAGTATTGTAAGTGAGAGTTATGGGCTGTGGTATGCATAGTAAAAAATATTTCAGACATCAGCTAATCAAATACTGTTGGGAGCAAGAGTTATGGTCTATGATGTACACAGAAAAAACAACATTTTAAACATCAACTAACAAAACAGTATTGTGAGCAAGAGTTACAGGCTGTGTTGTGCAGAGTAAAATGCTAATAGCAATGAAACAGTAGCTTCCTTTCTTTTTACACATCTATATTATTGTTGAAATCTAACCTGCAAAGTTCATAACACTCCATATATAAATACATAAGGTGAATAAGATTTAAGATAATAGCTGTAGACAATTGACTCAATGACACAGGCACATATAGAAAATAAAACAATTATAGAATCATATGCTTTAACATGTTACTGATTGTACTGGTAAAATATGCAAACTTGACAAGTAAAAGACAACTTTAATTACAGCTAGGAAAGTCTGATAAAACTGTTATTTTAATAGCATTGCTATGCTAAAATTGTCAGTTATTAGAATACAAATAGTTAGAAGGTTCTAATCATTACAAAAACATAAACTTCAAAAACTACTTTCAACTTAATTCTAAACAGTAAAAAGAAATTTATGCACAGTGTTTTATATATTGTATTGCTACATAGTAGGCACATAATATATTCCACTGAATTACAATGTACTTTTATGATAGAATGGAACGATTTATTTAGTACAGAAGTAAAATAATTAATGTCAACCTTAAACAACCACTCAAGTAAAACGTTACAAAATATTATGCATATGCTTATTGAAGTTTGCATAGTCTGTAATGCAAAATGTTAAATTATCAAAGCAGTTTAGAAAAAGAAGGGGCATAACTATGTGTAAGATGTTAATGCTAATTGGAGCTTGATTGAGGAATGCCATATGGTTTACATATGAAGAGTAGCATTTACAAAGCACTACAGATTTAACAATCTTTGAATAATTAGGTCTATAGAGCTGATTTTGGTTTGACAAGTCAATCAATTTCAAATGTAAACTAATCATATTTGAAGCAACTAAGCTGACTAAGTGTTATATTTGTAGTAGTTCAACTAAAGCTAGAACTCCTAGGACTTGATTGTTTCTAATTTCTTCTTAGGCTAAAACTGCTTTTGTAGATTAATATAGGCCCCATAATTCACTGCCTTGACTATTCACTATAAGCTAGTATTAAAACAAATATACACAGTATGTTCAGTCACTCTTAGGTAAATAAACAAACACATAATTTAAAAAAGAACTGTCCTCCTGGATAAACATACTAAAACTATTATTGTAACAAAAGATACAATTGTTTTTATTTGGCCAATTAAGTTGGGCAGTGTTTAATACATTCAAATATATATATACTGCTGGCCAAAATCTTAAGGTCAGTGAGCATAAAGAAAAAATATGCATTTTGCATTGTGAGACTCAACCACTTATTTGAGTAGAACTTCAACAGATAAAAATAAGAAAAGGGAAAATAAAAAACTTTTTTAGCATTTAATAGGGAAAATGTGAACATTATGAAATTAGCATAAACACTAACTGGTCAAAAGTTTAAGACCATACTGAAATGAAGCATTAATTGGTAAACACATAACAAAATTTAGTCATTTGTGTTCAAGCATTAGCATTGTCAACATCTCCCACTGACATCTCCTGTGTTACATTGGGTAAAAATAAGGCAAAGGCTAAAAAGTTGACAGAATTTGAACATGGCAGAATTGTCGAACTGCAAAAAAAAGATCTCTCTCAACGTGCCATCGCTGGTGAGATTGGGCATAGTAAAACTGCTGTTGCAAATTTCTTAAAAGACTCTGACAGATACAAAACGAGAATTTAGAGTAATCGGCCCAAGAAAATTTCACTGGCATTGAGCAGGAGGATTCGATGGGTCGTCTGGCAAGACACCAGCTGATCATTAAACCAGATTAAGGCCCTTATGGATGCAGAATGCAGCTCAAGAACAATAAGACTACATCTATGAGAGAAAGGCTTTAAAAACCGTAAACGTCTTCAAAGGCCAAGCATCCTTCCATACCATGAATCAGCTTGGTTAAACTTTGCTGAGAAGCACCAAACATGGGACGTAGAAAAGTGGAAGGTTTTGTTCTCTGATGAGAAAAAAATTAACCTGGATGGTCCAGATGGCTTCCAACGTTACTGGCATGATAAGGATATCCCACCAGAGACATTTTCTACACGACACAGTGGAGGAGATTCCATCATGATCTGGGGTGCTTTCTCCTTCCATGGAATAATGGAGCTTCAGGTTATACAGGGGCATCCAACAGCAGCTGGCTATATTGGCATGTTGAAGAGAGCATGCTTATTGACTGAAGGCTTGTGTGGGAATAACTGGATCTTTCAGTAGGACAACACTGCAATCCACAATGTCTGCAGGATAAAGGACTTTTTCATGGGGAATAACATGATTCTTTTGGACCATCCAACATGTTTGTCCAAACTCAACCCCACTGAAAATGTTTGGGGGTGGATGGCAAGGGAAGTCTATAGAAATAGATGTCAATTCCAAACAGTGCATGATTTTCATGAAGCCATCTTCACCACTTAGAATAACATTCCAGCCAGCCTTCTGCAAACGCTCATATCGACCACGCCAAAGCGAATGTTTGAAGTTATTCGCGGTGACAGCCGTGCAACTCACTACTGAAACCTCTTGTTGAGCATTTCCTACCTTGTTTAGAATTTTTTTGGTATGGTCTTAAACTTTTAACCAGCTATTATTTAGGCTAATTTCATAGTGTTCACATTTTCCCTATTAAATGCTAAAAAAGTTTTTTTATTTTTATTTTATCTTTTCTTATTTTCATCTTTCGAAGTTTTACTCAAATAAGTGGTTGAATCTAACAATGCAAAATGCATATTTTTTTCTTTATGTTCATTGGCCTTAAGATTTTGGCCAGCAGTGTATGTATATAATTAAAAGAACAGGAGAATATATATTTTTATAACTAATACTTTTGGTTAAATTAAAAATTAACTTCCAACACTTTAATATTTTGAATTACTTGTACAAGGGCTAATTACTTAATATCTAATACATAACAAGACTGAATTTTCTTTTCTTAAACACAAGTGAAAAACGGGATGGATTCAACTTTTGACCGTCATTATAAACAAAAACAAATTCTATGTAGATTTTGTGTTTCATCATATTTTGTATACATATAAGCTGTTTTAAATTAATTTGATGTTTTTCTCAATTTTTATGTTATTGATATTTTAGAATTACAGAAAACTAACACATCCAAATTGTAACTTTGAAACTTAGTGATTTTCTTTACTTCATCATTACAGTTTACCTAGTTGTATTAACAGTTTATTATTCAAAAGTTTGATTTTCATAAGTTAATAAACTAAATATTATTAAAGAACTAAAAAAACAGGAGCATTTTGAGAGCATTTCTTAATAAGCAATATATAATTTTGGCTATATGTTAATCTACAGAATATATTTTAAGCAAACAAATTCTACCATTTTTATCCTCTCAAATAGTTTTTTTCTTAGTGAAAAGTTCTCTTTGCATTTAGATTAATAGCTATGATTTTGAACCAAACTATTAAAGTATCCTTCTCATAGTATTACATGAATAAAATGCTCAAACTTTTAACATAAATAAAACACTTAACTAGCAAGAATTCCTAAAGAAAAGCTAAGTTTCTGTAATAATGGTTTTAGCCTGAAAATACAAACAAACAAAAACACTTTGAATATAATAATATATATCACCTTCATTTTAATAGTAGTGACATAATGGTTAAAGGCCACTCGTACATGGCATTCCCATATTTCAAATCCGTTTTAAAAAAAACAATTCAATTAGCAATTGTCCTAATATTTTCATAAAATTCATGCATTTTTGGAAACTTATCTAATATAGTATAAAAATTACTGTAATTTCAAATGTATTCCTTTTAAGTACATCTGATATGAAGTGAAGCACAATATTTTGATAAGCAGAAGCTACTAGTCTAAGAAGCATTTTAGTATATTATTTCTCAAAAGACAATTTTTTTTAAAAAAGGGCTTTGTTAAACAATACTTAACAGGACAATCTTAAAAAGATGACAACATGTAGATTCAATATAATTTTAATATAACAGCATCTTTTCTAAATGTAATAAAACTAACAATTTTACACATTAAAAAATCAAAGTCCTACCTTCTATGAAATACTTGCCTAATAGCTTAGTATCTACTTTTCATGCTGATTCAATGTCATAAGGAAAAATACACATCAGTTGATAAAACGAGTTTTTACTAATAAAGCAGTAATAAAGGAGACTTGGTGTCCCATAAATATATTTGACCCTTGTTTAAAATAATATTTGTTGGATCTTAAAAAGAAAAATAACTAAAAATGTGTTCTTGGAAAAAGAAATCAATAAATAATTCATACTATAAATTATTGACTTTAAATACAGTTTCCTATACAAAGGGATGCAAGTACGTATGCACAAATGATCCACAGATGGCATAAGCTACACCCAACTAAACACTTTACACATACACCTTTATTAAGGAAGCCAAGACTTGCTAAACTAATGGATGATGCGTAATATGAAGATATGATTCTTTGAATCACAGTGTTGTCATTTTCCCTTACTTCAACAAGCTATCACACATGCACAGAAAACCCACACTTATAATTTTCAAGGTGGAGACTCTCTTCTTCTTGGCTGATGAACAAAGAAATGTGTAAGTTTTGTTGGCAGGTAGCCTAAGTTGAGCTGGTAGAACTCAACCAACTGCAATAAATCATAAAACTTGGTTTTTCCACCATCAAGAGTGAAACACAATTGGTTTTTCTCTTCCATCTGCAAAAAAAAGTTTATATCAAGGAACTACATATATTACAAAATTATATAAAAAAGGTTTTTTTTAGAGAGTGTTCCTATACAAAAATATTCACTCTTGCAAAACATGGATAAAACTGAAAAACTGACCACACTAATGAAATAACCTGTTACAAATTAATTACATATAAATATTTTATCAAGTTTCTGTGCATTATTAATTAATATACACAAGTCTGTTGCCAAAAGCCTCTCAAGCAATTTAACGTTTCTTCAGCAAACTAGTTTATTTATTATAGAATCTAACATATGCTATTATCAAGTGCATTAGGACTGCATTTAGTTAGTAGTGGGATAATCCCTGCTATGTTTAATGGTGAAGTCCAAAGGCCAGTAGCCAAGGAGCAAACAAAAAGGAAAAACCCTTAAATGTCATTGCTCTAATAAATAACAGTTGGTAGCAAGAAATAGTAACTGATTTCAGGCAATGATTAATACTAAAAGTGGGTTTTTTCTTACTGAAATGGTGCTCGAGTGGTGAAATATTACCCCCACCTGTTCTCAAGGTGTGCTGTCTCTATAGTAGTTGTAATATAGTGTACACTTTCATAGATAATCCTCTTAAGTAATGTCCTTGCACTAAACCACCAATGTCATCATTTAGTACAGGTATATTAAAGTGTCAAACAAAAAACAGGACTATTCAACTATTCATAGATTTTTATTCATTACTAAAACACATGCACACAAAATATATGGATACAATAAATAATTAATGTTTCTAGATTGATATTAATTTTTAAAAGCACAGTTTTGTGACAGAAATTTAGCACAATGTTTTATTAACAACTAGATACTGTATAGGGAAAGACAAGTGTAATCAATTTTAGAATAGACACTTAATGCATTGTATTAATGATACAAGATCATAGATGAAGGCAAAATTAACATTATCTTAATTAACTAACTACAAAACAAAACCCAACAGCTATAATAACTAGAAGACAAAAGACAAGAGATATCACAAGGTTTAAGACTAAAGACATCAATTATCACATTTAACTCACCAGAAGATAAAAATGTAACAGTTATATAGCATCTTACTATAATAAATTTAAAATAATCAGTTGATACAGCTTTAATTCTCCAACCAGACAGCAGACCAATGTTATGGCTGTTTTCAGAATGAAAAGTAATGAAAGTTTTAAAAGACTTGTAGCAAAATTTTAATTACATAACTCACCCAAATGACTAATGAGTAATTCAAATAGCAGCATTAGTCACCTGAAATTGGCCTTTCCAGTCCTGGTTTCGAGTTATTTGACTTTATGACTATTTTCTAATTTTACATTGAACTACATGTACTTTGATTCTTAAAAGGGATTCTCATTAAAAAAGGTCTAATGTATAAATTTAAAAAACTTAAATTGCATTAAAAAGATTAATGGCCTTTAAAAAACTAAAAACATTTCTAAGGTAGGCAGTGTTACCATCACCAATAACACTGTCTAACATTATGGACAAACCTTAGGACAAAACATGTTTAAAATGGTGCTATTCTTGAGAGTTGTAACAATGGCAAAACAGTAAAGTGTGGCTTATTGTGACCTGGATGTCACACAGACAACACACTGGTGCATCAGTTCCAGATGAAAGAAAATAAAGAGTTAAAAAACTGACCAATGTGTAGTCTAGTTAGAATAACTTCCTCTTTCCGATCCTTACAGAAGCAAGATAGCCACAGTTTGATAGAGGATTTTATTTTAAAAAAGCTTGTTTTCACATTGCACTCCAAGTTGACTTCCAACTGGCATGGAGCCGAGCCTTGAATGCAGGACCATAGTCTATATATGGAACAAGCATAACAGTGATAGTACCAGAGCAGACAGATTTAGCTGCAGTGTCAGCAACCCCAGTTCCCCGCAAATACCAACATGGATGTTAAAGAGAAATAGGCCAGTCAGTTTTGAATATCGGCGAGAACAGGGTAAGAACTAATGTGAAACGATTCCAGGGCCAGTTAAGAGAGTCAGTATAAATAGTGCAATTTCAGTACTGCTTAGCTTCCACGTGATCCAGAGCAAAAGAAATGGCGTACAGTTCAGCAGTGAGCACAGAAGCTGTAGAGGGAATTCTGCACGCAACCACCGAACTGCAGCAAATCATGGCAGAGCCCACAGAGTCCTTCCATTCCTATTTATACAGATGGTTCGAAATGTGTTCAGCAAATAGCAGACAGTATTTCCAATTGGTAGTGTCTGCTTTTCTCAGATGACTTAAAGACAGGTAACATTTAGGGATTGTAATAAGCCATGGTGGGATGGACTGACCAGTGGATACAGCAATGTTATCCAAGGACAGACTCAATTCATCCAACTGCACATGGATACAAAGGCCAAAAGGAGCAATGGTAGATCATCTGTTTTGAAAAAGCATGGCCAACTGAGTAAGGAAAACACAACCCCAGATGTGATGCTTTGGTAAGGAACGAAATTTCAAAGCATACAGTAAAGACAACTGCAAACAGCAGAGTTGCAGGAGGTTCATGAGACTCTGTGTATGAGCTCTGAACTGGAGAAGTGATGTAAGCCCTGGTCCAGAGCCGAAGTCCCTCATGATGAAGGGGGTCCAGCATCTTCAAGGCAGAGGTCCTGACAGAGCCATAGATCGATGATCCATAGTCTAATTCCAATTGAATAAAAGCACGATATACCTTTAGCATAGAACATCAATCCCAAGTGGTGGAAGAGAGGACATGGAGGATGTTCAGTGCTCTTGTACATTTGACCTGTAGCTGCTTGATGTATGGTATAAAGGTCAGCTTATGGTCAAAGATAAGCCCCAAGAACATTGTCTCAGGAACCACAGGTAGCACAACTTCACTAATATAGAGTTGGGGATCAGAGTGAATACCTCATTGATGGCAAAAGTGCATGCAAATGGTTTTAACTTCTCTCTCTAAAACCATTTGCTGTGGTCCACTTCAGCAAATAATTGAGGGCAGTCTATAGCTGATGCTCAATACACCTCATGTTCAACGACTAACATGAGATGTGAAAGTCATCAACATAGAGCCTGTTTGCAACAGGAAAAGGGAGTTGTCCAGTGATGACATTAATCTTTACACTGAAAAGTATGATACTCAAAACACAGCCTTTAGGGGCTCCAAGTTCCTGTTAAAAACAACGGAAAGCGTTGAAACCCCATTTACTTGGAATCGCCTGTCCATCAAAAAAATTTTAATTAAAAATGAGCAAATGGCCACGTAACCCATATAAATGGAAGTCTCGCAAAATGACATACCTCCATGTTGTGTCATAAGCCTTCTCAATGTCAAATTTGAGAAAGACTTCTCTGCTTGACGTTTCAAGTTGAATCAGGTGATCCACGATGAAGTGCTGTTGTTGGAACCCACACTGAGTGGGCAAAAGGAAGTTGTTTGATTCGAGGAACCAAACAAGAAGAGCATTAACCATATTCTCTAAGGTCTTACAGAGACAGCTTGTTAAAGTGACTGGACAATAGTTTGAAGGAATCTTGGGATCCTTCCCAGGCTAATAGAAAAGTAGGACAATATCCTGGCACCAGGCATCAGGAAAAACATTCTCCTGCCAGATCCAGTTAAAAACAATCAGAAGAATAGCAAGAAAAGCAGGAGAGAGATGGTGTAGCATTTCATAGTGTATGTCATTAGGTCCAACCAACATACTGCTAGACTGATGAAGACCCAATTTGAGTTTCACTGATGCAAAAGAACGATTATAGTCATAGAGACAATCAGCTTGCTCTGCCTGAGACTTGATGGCTAAGAAGGTAGGGGATGAAGCAGAAGTGCTTGATACCTAACAAAAGTTTTCACCTACAGTATTGGTGATGCTCCAGGTATCAGTTACTTCCTGCCTATCAGAGAGCAAGATCGAGAGGGGGACAGAATTATATTGCCCACTGGCCTTTCGAATCTTGTACCATGTGACTTTGGAACTAGTGGTAGAAGATATGCTGGTTGCAAATTTAATCCAAGAACCCTTCTATTTGATATCTTACCCACCGAGCATGTGCACAGGCTTACTGGAAAGCGATGTGGTGCGAGAGTGTGGGGTATCTATGAAAATTATCCCAGTCACATTTTTGAGCCTTCCTTGCCATATGGCATGCAGGATTCCACCACAGATGAAGATATCGTGGAAACTGTGTCAAGGTTTTAGGAATACATTGAGCAGCTGCTTGTGTAATACAGTCAGTTACTGCTACCACACACTCGTCTATTGATAGCTTACAGACGATGGAAAGATCAAGTTCTGCGAGAGCAGTGAAAGAGGGCGAACTTTCTTAATCCAGCTTCCACCTGGGCATACAGGTCAGGTGGCATTGACCACAGCCAGTCTATCTCAAAATTATCAGAAAATGATCACTGCCTCGTGGGTTAATGTCAACCTTCCATGAAAAGTGGGAGAATAGTGAAGGGGAGCAAATTGAGAGATCAATAGCAGTAAAGGAGTGACTAGGTGCATGAAAATAAGTATAAGAACCAGTATTGAAAAGAAAAAGGTTGTGATCACAGAGCATATGCTCTATGGAGCAACCCCTCCCTATCAATATCAGCACTTCCCCAGAGGGGATGATGTCCATTACATTCCCACAAGATTAAAAATGGAAACAGCAACTGTTCAATGCGAGCATCAAGGGCTGATTGTTCATAGGTATCTCCAGGTGACAGGTAGAGAGAATGAACAGTGATGGTACAACCCAAGGAAACATGGATGGCTACAGCCTCCAAGGGTGTGTTGAGTGGCAAATACAGGGTGGCTATATGCTGCTCTCAACCAACAGTGCCACCCCACCATGCACTTTTCCATCACACAGCTTGTCACTTCTGTACAATAAAACTGCCAAAAGGTGACTGTATTGGCAGATTTCAGAAATGTTTCCTGTAAGGAAAGACATAAAATGGCAGGAAGCAATCAATGTTTTGATGTCATCCAGATTACAACGTAAACCTCATCAGTAGTTCCATTGTATCAAGGTTGCAATTTCATTTATGTTTAGGCAAATTGGGTGGAGAGCCCTTCTGTTTATTACCACGTATTTTTTATCATCTTTATTCGAGGGAGGCCTGTCAACCTTCATGGATCCTGCCCTGGGTCAGTTGGGCAGGTCTTTGTTGTTGGAAGAGGATTCCAGTGATTGAGGATGTGAACGAATGATTGTTTGGCATCTTGGGGTGGGAGAAGAAGATGTATTTGAAGAAATGCCTGTACCCAGAACCAAAGGATGTGGATCTTGGGGTTTACTGGAATGTATGTTTGGGACAGAGATAGGTGTTGACGTTGATTCATCAACTTTTTTAACCATGAAGGTCAAAATACTTTTCATTTGGTTTGAGAATGATTCTTTTGGAGGCACAAAGATATTAGTCTACACTCCCACTGTAGTAGTGAAATGAAATGCAGCAGCATATGTCCGACATGAAGTGGTGGACAGCAACTTTTGAGCCTCAGGGTAAGTAATGTTTTGAATTGTCTTCAAACACTGCACCTATTTTTCTTCGAACCATTTAGGGCAAGAACAGGCGAGAGCCATTGCAATTAAGACAACGAGGGTTTGTTTCACACTCACAGGTATCATAGTCCTTGCTGCTGCAACAAGCACACATCAAGAAACCATGACATGATATCTTTGAGCAACCAAACAGCTGACACTGGAAACATCTGAAAGGGTTTGGAATGTATGACCGTACCTTGCAATTAAGATAACCTGCCTTGATGGTGGCAGGTGGACGTGGTGATATAAATGTCAGAGTGAGGACATTGGTCGACATATTAATTCCATCTTTAAGAGTGCAGATGTGCCTCACTGCAGAAACCCCTTGGGTGGAGGAACCAGTGAGAATATCCGACTCTGGGATGTTCTTCAAATCCCTCTCAACAATAACTCCTCATGATGAATTCAAAGTAGCATGAAACATAACCTCAATAGGTATATCCCCAATCCCCTTTGAATGCAAGAGGAATTTACTGTGTTGAGATGTGGATGTTTCCACCAATATGTCACCAGATCAAGACCTTGGAGAGCCAGCAAGTCCCTCTAGTCCCTTCTGAATAAAAAAGGGTGACATTTGCCCTAAGAATTTGTCTGAAAGAGAAATGTAGTATAAGAAAATGAGGTACAACAGGTGTTTACAGATGTTGAAAGTTGCTGCTCAGAATCTTCAAGACATGGTCATTTACCTATGGACTGTTCTTTCACTATTTTATTTAAGTTTGTATTTGGAGGATCCATAATAAAAAAAAGGAATATTTCGGTGCCCACTGACCACACCTACCATGTAGCCCCACAAGAGGATGCACTACAATGCCAAACAAGGACACTGCAGCAATGTCAAGGTTTCATGAGCACTATACCCAAACACCAGCATCAGATACAATGTCCACAACATCTGTTGAGAACATTCAACACTATTACCTGGTTGACTATAGCCCAAGTGGACCAGCCAACTGATCCTAGGTGAGGCCACTCCAAGGCCACCAGTTTAGAGGAATTCAAGGCCAAAGTGGTGTGTTAGGGTTGAATCCCTCAACCACCAGGATCATCTCCTCCCCTTCATGGGTCACCAGGCACGGCAAACATGTGGGTGGATGTTTAGATCCTAGAGGAGGTAAAGTGAAAGAACAGAACTTTCTCTGGGAGGCCCTCTCACCACATACAGGAATCCACACCGAGGGGGTTAGCACAAGATAATGGTGGAATTTGGCCAACATCTACTTGCCATCTGAGTAAAAGACAAAAGCCACCAGTTGTCATAGCTTTAGGTTACTCAACGATTATTACAATATCTTACAGAGATAAAGTTGCCAGTTAGCAAAAACCATAATATGATAAAGTAACTAACTATTGTAAACGTAACATACTAGAAAATATCTCTCAACAATTATTACAGCATAATAAGATAAAGCCTTAAGTTATCACAGTTTTAACTGAATAGAAACATTTAAAATGCCCTTTCTATAATTGAATAGCATATAACTACTAGATATTTAGTCTTTAACTTCTGCATATTTCAATTCTACAAAAAGAACAGTAGAAAGCCAGCTACCAATGTTTTTGTAAATTAAACTTACTGGATAGATTTGGGTATGTAGTATTTTCTGATTGAAGGCATAGGATAGGACAAAGCTACCCGGATTTCGATGGCTCTCTCTCACCAAGAATACTCTGTTAAAAGAAAGATGAAGAAAAATGGGAAAGAACAACAATAAGTTCTTTCAGGTTTTAGTGTTCTATCCCTAATCACTCACAATTTTTTTAGAAAATATTTATCAGTTGGTGAATATTAGAAAAAGCACGAACATAAATACTATTTTATTTCAGTCTACATCTATTGAATGAGGAAGGCAACTGTGATCTCAACTTACAAACACTATCTTCACAATTCATTAATTGAACTTTGATAGTTATAATTCACAATACAATAAAAATGTATGGTCATTTAGTAACATATTTGAAATGTTCTTTCAGAAAGAAAAGGACTAAACTTTCATTCTGATACATTAATGTGTTTAGAATTACAATGACAACTATTAAATCACACTGCACAACAAAGGTTTTGCTTCTAGAACACTGTTGGGTGTTCCTTATAGATTTTTGGCTGCTGATCTCGAAAATCACATCCAAATTTGTCCATCATGTACCATTTCATTGAAATCTTCAGTTTCACCAGGCATTACTACAATGGAAAAATAATATCAGGGCAATTGGAATCCGTCAATGCTTGTTGACTACTGTTGGACACTGTAACGTGATGCACCAGACATTGAATACAAACGAAAATCAGGAGCAAAACACTTTTAATTATGTTGAACTTAATAGCGTATTAGAAACATAAATGCAATTACATACATTATTGCAAGTAAACAGTTAACTGTCTATTTCTCAGAGTTCCTACATGATGAAGCAAAAACAAAACTATATTTGTGCATACCCACCAGATACCTGTCACAATCAGCAAAAACGTTTCAGGAAGCAAAATTTTTCAAAAAAATTGTTGTGCAGTATCATTTTCTCTGCATCTTATGATACATGTTTTAAAATGTACTTTCTTAAATTTGTTTTAAAAAACCTCAATCACATTACATATATCATTTTAAACAAAGTACAAGAATTTTGTTTAGGTAATAACTACAAACATTAAATTATGGAAAGTTATGCTGGTTTTTATCCCTACTAGAAAAAATAATTAGAAGCCACAAAGTTTTCAT
Organism: Tachypleus tridentatus; assembly: GCF_004210375.1. NCBI lineage: Eukaryota > Metazoa > Arthropoda > Merostomata > Xiphosura > Limulidae > Tachypleus > Tachypleus tridentatus. The sequence goes on along the minus strand of NC_134834.1, from coordinate 132,578,455 downwards.
TCTGACAATCAATCAGATATCACAGCTTTGTAACATCATGGCTAACTTATTTTTTTTTTGTATTAATGTATTTTTTTTGATGGTTTATTAATGTATCAATAACATTTTCAAATCTGCATTTAATGAATGACTGTAAATATGTTAGTAAAGACTTGGAAACATACTTGTTAGTTTATTTAGCATGGTCTAGTGCAGTATTTCTCAAAAATTTTAGGTCACGTCCCCCTTTTTTTGACTTTGCCTCCCCCTTCAATTCATTCAAACTGTGATATATGCAGACACATAAGTATACACCCAATGATGACAACAATAAACTTATTTTAGGAAAACGAGCAAAAACAAAGAATTTTCCTAACTCATACCACCCAACTCATGAGTGCTACTGTCCTGGTGGCCAATCTGCTGAACTGTAAAATCAAAAAGCCTTAAAGTTGAAGGTTTTCTCACAATTTGATTTAGAATAGTCATGTATATGACAGAAGTGCTCAACAGTTACTCTCTTCATGAGAGAGCTCCAACTAAGCCATTTAGCTCAAGTGTTGCATAAAGTGTTGTTTGAGTTGAAAGTAATATACCTAGTTTTTGAAATTAATTTTTTTCCAATAAAAAATGTTCACTTGTAAAGTATTTAATACTATTGTGACCAAAAAATGAGATAAGAAAACAAATGAAGAGCATAATGTAAGAATTTATCCATTCACTGTTCTGTATTTTGTAAACAAAGAAGTAACTCATATTATGCACCATAAAATATTAAGCTAAAGATTATCAACAATACTACATAGTCTTACCCATCTACAGTTACATATTTTGTTAACAGCTGCGTTGCTTCCTCTCTTGTCATGCTACCATAAAACCATGGCTGCAGCGTGTGGATCCCAAATTCAAAGGTTGTTTGATCTGGTGAGTGTTGAGCTCGAAAAGTTGAGATTTGTTTCTAAAATCACATATATCAAGGAATGGCTTATTTAGCTTAAAATTACATTAAGTCTTTATAACCTCTAATTATTATGAACATTTACATTTTTCTTGTAAAATAGAATAAGAAAATATATTTTAAATAATATTTCACATCTAAAATTAATATAATAATGAATAATCTATATCTCAGTCACCTCATTTATAAAATAGTTACAGCAACAAAGGCTACATAAATAATAATGATGGCTTTCTTTTTCATTTGCAATACTTACAGAATTATGAAAAAATAATGTTACAGTTGTGATAATTTTTAGAGCATTTGATGTAATTAACATTTGCTATGTTTAACACTAACAAATTCTCTTATTTCATATTCATATTTTGTTCACAAATACAAAAATGGTGCTCAGCTTACTACTTAACATTAGCTAAATTCGTTTATAATAATGTATTTTAATGTTCCTCTTGCTTTAAAGAAAAGTTATATTTTTTTTTAATTCTGGAAGTTTAGATTTTAATTATCAAACACAGTTTATAATGGAAGACTTCAATTTAACAGTGTATACATTTTAAGTTAATTTATCTTATATCATACCTGAATTATTTAAAACTACAATTACATTTAATCATTTGAAAACTACTTGTTTTATCTAACCAAATGTTTTGATAATTTTCATATGATTTAAGTTTTTCTTACTTTTTGTGTTTAAGAATATTTTTCTGTTCATATCATAAAAATACAGATTTATATATATGTTTTTTTCTGTTCTGAGGACAAGGATCACTAAATATTACCATTTTACAGAAATAAAATCATTTGTTTTTTCTCAAATGTGGCATTAATATGAAATATAAAATGCAACTTCTAAAGTTCCATAAATATTTTCAGAATCCACTTCAAAATATTATATAATCAATCAGATTCTAAATTTATATGTTAAGATGAGGAGATGGTAATTTTTCAGCTTTTTAAATATTTAAGATAAAAAAAGCATGTTCAGCTAATTGTGGCATACATTTTCCCTCATGAAAACTTAGTTAAAATATTTGTTGATTGTCACAGTTTTATCAAAAGCTTCTTCTCCATCACATGAGTACTTAGAGTTACGAATTTTTTGTTTCCTTATAATTACTTTGTTAGGAATGAACAGAAACAACTTAGCTTAAGTTTAGGTAGGAGTAGTGGTGGCTTATCCATGTTCCTATATAAATATTTGAACCATAGTTTTTATCCTTAATTATGTTTTAGCTGTAATGATTTATAAGAGTGTAAAAAAATAAATTAATTAATTGCTACAAAAGTTCTGATCATCATCCAATATTTCTAAATAAGGAAACAATGGATATGTCCAAAGAAGCAAACCAAGCAAAAGGAAATGATATGGTCCACTGCCACCCCAACAGGAGAGCGTTATTTGTTATATATTACCTAACAACAACAACATAAGAAATGGCTTCTGCAGAGAAAAGAAGTTTTAGAACATGATATATGTGGACTTCAGGTTGTAAATGTACCCACTTCTCTAACCCACTGGTTAGAGTAATGGTGAGGATAAAACAAACATGGTTATGATGTTGGTTGTCCAAGAGAGAACAGTAAATGTTCACTCAAATCATTAAATTCAGGCATTAGCCAACACTAATGTTTTATAGCCAGTAAATTCTTGAAGAACAAATATCAATTTTTATAGTCGACTGAGTATACAGTGTTATATAAACACTCATCTATGCTGAAATAGGTAGTATGAAAAGTGTAAAGGCCAACTTAAAAAAAAAGTTATATGGTATGAGTAAATAAGCTAGAGTGCATAATCTATATTGAAATTTGCACTTACTAGCACAACTAACTTCCAATTATAGTTTATCACATCATATACACTCCTCACCTTTTTGTTCTGTGCTTCTATTGCAGCTATTGCTTTGATTTCTACTGGGTTTTGTACCATTCGACCAAACTTTCCTGTGAAGTCCATTGCTACTTGAACTTTATTAGATGAGAGAGAATCCTAAGAAACAAAATAATTTTCTAAAATTTAGCCAAAAAAGTACTGAAAGTTTTAGAAGTAACTAGCAGGTGTCATTAAATATCCATTATGAGCTTTTACTTTTCTAAACATTCATTTTGTGAGACAATTTTAAATCTTTCTTTCACACTTTTATTAGAAGCTCATTAAAAGCCATTACACATAACTAAATTATTCTCTTTCTTGTTGTACATAAAGAATATAAAATATAAGATTACTTGTGGCTACAACATAACTGACTTTATAAGAGCTGACAATCACTATCATGAAAGACTAACAAGTTCTAAAACTTTCACAAATCTAATTAAATGTCCAGATTGACAGTGTTTCAGCATGTGGGAACATGAAAAAATGTTATACTGATTTTCAATAGCATTCTGTAAGGTTTTAAAATCATACAGTAAGATTTGTCAAAGCAATAATTGCAAAGCAACTGCTATGTTATGAATAGAAGAAATACTGAAAACAAATTCCTTTTCAAGCATTTAATCAAAGCATTTGCTGTAGTGAAATAAAAATTCCAAAATGAATGTACAGTATACACAAATAAAGAAGCTAATGCATTCTAAATTTTAATTCTAAGTTAATTTTTATAACCATCAACTGAGTTTATACTGGATTTTTATAACAATTTCAACTTTTGAAACACATACGTGTCATTAACTAAAATTTAAGAAAGATTTTTTCGCTGACAGACTTAAAAAAAAAAAAAATTCCTACACTTACTGAAGCCATATCATGGTGTTCTCCTTTGTTGAAGCATAAAGTTGAATTGTCTACACTGTTGCTTCTTGATTTGGCTTCTCTGTAGTTTTCTCGTAACTTTTTCCCAAACTAGTAAAAATTTCACAGTAATAATTATTTCTAGGATTACTGATGTCCAAGGTAGCCATTAACAGAAATTTACCATATTAAATAAACAAAAAAACTCAGTGAAATGCTGATACTTAGGACAAATATTATAATTAACATATTTAATGTAAAAAACATAGGTTGTATAATCATACCTACATTGCCAGTGTTAAATATAACTAGTGAAACTTCATGAGAGGATAATCAATAGCATAGTACTTAAGGATATGGCTACCTGGTCTAATGGTCAAGATGGAAGAGATATATTCCTGTTTAATTCCAATGGAAAGCCCGGCATGGCCAGGTGGGTTAAGTTATTCAACTCATAATCTGAGGGTCACAGGTTCGAATCCCTGTCGCACCAAACATGCTCACCCTTTCAGCCATGTGGGTGCTATAATGTGATGGTCAATCCAACTATTCATTGGTAAAAGAGTAGCCCAAGAGTTGGCAGTGGGTGGTGATGACTAGCTGCCTTCCCTCTAGTCTTACACTGCTAAATTAGGGACGGCTAGTGCAGATAGCCCTCGTGTATCTTTGCGCGAAATTCAAAACAAAACAAACCAACAATAATTCGAATGATAAAGCACTAATACTATCTGACAGTTCTGGTAGTGCAGTTGGTAAAGCATTAGTCTCAAAACACAAGAGTGACCTGAAAGGTTTGGCAGATTAGTTAATATAAAGCATTACTTCCAGAGCACTAGCTTGAGCTGAAGTTCTAACAGCTCCATTGGTAAGATTCATTTATAAGTACTAACATGACAGTGAGGTCATGATAAATTACTCTTCAGAATATTACTTTATAAGAATTAGCATGAGATGTAGGTTCTGGTAGATCATTTTATCTACACAAAAACACCTTAGGTGTGTGAAAAAAACAAAAGTGCAGGTTTGGATGTGTGACTTAAGGAATGAAATCAAAACTGACAATCAAACTGATTGCTACACTTACAGCATTGATAAGAATGTTACAGAAAATATTCGTTCAATAGTTACCAGGCTACAATTTTTGTTCAACTTAGCACATAATGGTGGGTAAAAATAAATTCATGGTCTAGCTAACTAAGGAATGAATATATTTTCACCCCTAAGTTGTTTTTCATTAGATATCACGACTTTTTGTCAACACACCTAAGAAACATCACAGCAAGTAAGAAAGTGACACTCCATAATAAACTTCAGCTGTAGGATCTCAACCCTATTATTCCAAACAGACCTACACTTTACAGCAATAGCTATATTGTTTAAAATATACAATTTTATTTTTCCTCTCTAAAACAATGTTAATAGCTTCCTTTATAATAACACGATGGAATCTAGATCAACAGTTTCTTGTCATCACCTACATACACCCAGTACAGCCATGTGAAGCATCATTATTTATGCTAATTGCTTAAACTGATATCATGTAATGCAAAATACTTTTTAATTTAGAAGAATTTTAGTAAATTTAGCAAATTTATGTTTAAATTTTGGCAATGAATAACAACTATCCACCCATATGATTCTTTTGAAAACTTGGGCTAGAAACTGTTAATCTAACTTGCTTAGCCTAATGAATATTTATGTATCTGTACGTCCTTTCACCGACAGTATTGCTTCTCTAAATTAGCTGTTTTTAATTTGAATGACAAAAATTAATAACAGTCCATTTCTATTCTCAGATGAAGTTGCAATATAAATTTTAAACTGATGTCTTATGAAACTTTTCGTGTAGGTAAGTGCAAAATTTCTGGATAAATTTGAACAGTTTTTGTTGAATAATTTTGCATATGTGGCTTACATTAATACCGAAGTTAATACCAAATTGTAGGTTGTAGAGACATGTTATTGTACCAGTTTTGGAAAAAACAACAAAAACTTCAAATAAAGGTTCTATTCTTTCGATGCAAAGGAAGACAAAAATGAAAAATTCAATCAAAATAGGAGATTTTGTATTGCATGTATTTCTTAACATATTGCATTGAAATTTGGTGTGCTAAAGAAGGTTACAGTACAACACATCAACTGAAAATATATGATAGTTTGAATTACCAATGTCTGAGCTACAGAAAATGGAAATCGTTTAGGCTGCACAACACTACTGCGTGTCTTAATAAGAGTTAACCTGAAATGAAGGTTTTGGTAGCTTGATTGTTAAGACATCAGCCTCAGAGTACTAGTGTGAGATGTAGGTTCTAGCTGCTTTTTTTTGTGAATCTAAGTTTTTACACAGTTTTTCAATAAATGTTTTGTTTTCCATGGAATCATTTGGTTCATTGATTCTTAAAGTACTACAGATCTATGTGATATACTGAGGATAAAAAATTATTGTCTTAACAGGAGTAAGCACTTTATCTCTGTTGATCTCGTAACTAACTAGATAGACAAAGATATATAATACATAAATGTTTAGTTTGTAAAAATGATTTACTAAATACAGTACTTACTTTTGCTAATCGTAACGCCACAATCCAGCATTTTCTCCCCTTTTCAGTAGCAGAACAAAACCACTTAAGATCAACAAATGATCCTTCAAGATTTGTTCTCAGCTAAAACAATAAGAAGCATGAGAGACATTTTCTAAATATCACAAATTAATAAAATACAGATCATGAAAAATTAAAATACTAATTTTTACATAATTGAGGGGGGATCACTTCTAGGAAATGCATATTCAAAAGTGGCTTTGTATTTACAAGAAAAACTATAATTAATTCTATAAATAGCCATCCACAAGTCCCAATGCTAAACCAACTGAAAATTTATGGTATCAACTGAAATTGCTTGTTGCAAAGTAAAAGCCAATTAACCTGTGAAAATGTTTGAAGGCTGTACACAAAAATAGAATACTAGCTGACAATCTCAAACAACTGTTAACATCTGGATATGATTAATGTTTTCAAATAGTTAATACTAATGCAGGGCAAACTAAACATTGGTTATTTATGTAAAACATTTAGTGCCTGATGCCTAATATTATAATAATGAGTATAATACAAGTAAATGAAAACACTTTTCTTTGTTTGTTTATTATTAAGCATAAAGTTACATAAAGGGTTATCTGTGCACTGCCCATCAGAGGTATCAAAACCCAGTTTAATGCAGTGCAAGTCCACAGACATAGTGTTGTGCCACTGGAGAGCTATTTTTCTTAATTTGGCAACCTTTGATGAAAACAAGAGTGTTGATACTTTAAACTCAGGTTTGCAACTAGTGTTGAATATTAAAATGATCTGCTGTCTACAAAAAGAAAACTAAATTCTCTTAACAAATAAATTGTAGAAGCAAACCACTATTTTGACATTTTGACAACAATTATACTGGAATTAAACATTTAGCCATGATACTTGGGGTCAGGTTTTATTTATATTAGGTATAAAAGTTGTAATTAGGGAAACTGTTGATAGCAGTAGGTATATTTTCCCTGCTTTTTTTAAAACTCTTTTATAATAAAGATCCAAGCCTCAATGTTTCTAATATGTGCACAAACACATACACTGTATATTTTACGTTACATATTACAATTTGAAATAGCCTGAAAACAAGTTAAATAATAATTAAATTTAAAAATGAAATAAATGTTTATGCATATTAAATTTATCACATTTGCCAAAAAGATTGATGCACACAGTTTTCTTTCTTAATACAAATGTTTTAATGTACAAACAATGATATAATTTATAATAACAACTTTATAAATAGTTATTACAAATAATGATTTGTACACAAAAGTTTTACAAACGTACAAACAATGTTGAGTCTTCTATCTGATTCAGAACTTTCCAGATATCCAATTCAAGGTTAATGATGAGTAAATTAATTTTAAGTTGATATAGGTACAATTAACTTAACCTAGAGCCAGCTCGCTTTTCACTATTCATACAAGTTTTTTACAACTGAAGTTATATAGTGTGTTTGCAAAAATAGTAATGTCTGATGCAAATCCACAGAAGTTAAATAGTTTATAATGTCCAAAATCTATAACCATTCCTGTTAAAATATCTAAAGTTCCCAATTAATAAGCATTAATCACAGTCATAGCTTTGAAGGTTTATAATATACTGCCTTAATTATTGTCTTAAAAGGAGTAAGCACTTTATCTCTGTTGATCTCGTAACTAACTAGATAGACAAAGATATTGGAAAACAAACATATATAATACATAAATGTTTAGTTTGTGACTGTAGCACACTAATAATATATACTGTCTCTTGGTGCTTTGTGTTGGTTACATTTATGGGCACGAGAAAAGTTTCAAGAAATTTCAACCTACACAACAACACTGATGATATACATGTTTTTACATATTCACATACATTTTTTATTCTTACAATAAAAAATGTTCTACAACTTTAGTGAACAATTGAGAATTTTGTAATACATATTAACACAAGTTATATGCATTTCTAAATATATATTAAACTAAAATAAACATCAATATTAAAATAAGAATACAATAGTAAGACAGTTGCATTTATGAAACACCTCAAAGATCAAAATAAGAGTAAACAATGGATAAAAGCACTAACTTTGACACAAAAACAGAAATTAGTTGGAGCTCCAGTGCACTTTCCATCAATTGGCATAAAAATATCACAGCATTGTACATCTAAGAGTGCATGCATCTTCTTTTGTTCCTACAATATAGAGAACATTTCAAATAAGCAAGACAGTCTTGTTTAGATCTATGCAAAATAATCTGAAAAACAATATTTCTTTTTCAGATTGCATATCCTTTTCAGTAAAAACAAAATAAACTTTGATAGTAATATCTAAAACTACACTGTCTTGTATACAACAAATTACATTAAAAGACGAGTTGAATAAAGCAAAAACAATTTATTTATAAGATAAATAATTGATGTTAAGATTTAAATCACAATCAAATATTTCATGAAAATGCTAAAAGTATTGAATATTTACTGTCATATTACTTTATTCTATTTTTTATATCTAATCCATTTCTACTTCAACTGAAAAGTATATATATATATATATAACTTATCAATTCACAAGTAGGTAACCAATATAGGAATTAATTTAGATAGAACTGTTCAAGTGGATTTTTATACAGATGATTGAAATTTATTTCAAGAGCCCAACAGGTGTAATTTATCATTTGTTTCTAAAGACAATATTCTGATCTGCTACCTCAGGTCCTCTGTTTTAGAAAATCAAAATATAACCTTTAAACAAGCTCCAGTGAGTGAATGAAGTTCACTGAACATACTAAATACATACACGGTCTTTTTGTGGGTTTTTTTCCAAAGCATAATACTTAAAATATGTTTATGCACAAGGATTTGTTTTGCTAACTTCTACCATAATAAGCATCAATGTGAAATACACTTACATGTTTGTTAATCATGTCGAGATTAATATTCAACAAACTGTCTCATACTAATACTATAATAGTATTAAGAAGGCTGGAGAAAGATTTGTTTTTTAAGTTTGGTATTAAAAAATTTCAGTGGAATTTAACTGATTCACTCACCTTCTCAGGAAAGAGTGAAAAACTCAAAAGTCTTTCTTCAATTCTAAAGAAATATTTTCTCCAAGAATATTTGGTGGAATCTTTGAACCAAAGAAAACTCTGCACAACTGGCATAGAGTTCCCCAAATGAAGCATGTTCTAAGATATTAAAACTTTATTTCAATTCAAAAAAATATGAAATCAGTTTTGTTTTGTTTTTAAACAAGTATTAATTTTCTGTTAAAAATTATATGTAGTATTTTTTCTGTTATTTACAAGTATGCTCAGACATTTCAAAAGAAAATAACTACATCACATTTTAAATTCTAAAGTCTAACAAATTAATCCTTATTTTACAAATTAATGTCACTCTTGATTAGGAAAAATCATTTTAAATGTTTACACTGGTGTTAACTTTTCAAAAAGTAACAAATGATAGCCTAGCAAAGCTTATCACACCAAATATAAAAACACAATTGCAAGCACAAGGGTAAATTATCAAACAAAAACTTCAAATGTACAGTTTTCTCAAGAAAGATACAAATGTCTCCCAAATACAGTATGAAATAAGAAACAACACTTCCAATGTTTAAAGGACCCAAATATAATGTTCTTTTTTGTTAATGTTTATTGTAATTATTCCCAATCTGATGCTAAGAAAGCAGACCGGTCAGTTTCCCCATTGACTTTTTTTAAATATGTTTAATTAAATATTTGGAACTTCAAAGAGAATATGTCATTTGAACAATAAGAAATATGGTAAAACCTTAGCTCCATAAAAAAAATACAATATCAAAACACTAAAAACGTCTTATGTTAAAAATGAAATACATCAAAAGCTAATTAAAATAGTTTATTTAGATATGCATTCAAAAATTATTAAAACATATATAACTAACTGTTAAATTGTATCTTTTGAAATGTTCTAAAGTTATTTTATCACACAAATAAAGAGCTGATATAAATTCAATGTTAAGCTGGAATTGATATTTTTCCAATGTAGCAATGAAACAAATAATTTGTACTGATAAAAATCACAAACTGAGCAGGTCTCTATTACAGGGCTTTTTTGTTACTCTTATATGATCAATAAAAGTTAAGTGTCCAAAACAAATGTTCATATATTCAATACTTAATTTATTAAAAGTAGCAAATTTTGCCCCTTAAAATGTTTCTATTTAACATTTTACCTGAATAGTGATTATTTTGGAAATAGCTGTAGACTGTGTTAGGCAGTTGTGCTGCAATTCAAGGTCCACTAGTTCTAATGGATAAAAGTTCTGCAATAGTAACATATACAGATTTTGAAATGAATGATATTTTAGCATAATAAAAATACAAGCTTCCACAAATATAATGCTATGCTATAGAAAATTAATAAGTTCTGTGTGTATAGAACAAGCAACATATTATTAAGCACAAAGTTACATACTAAGCTATAAGTACCGTGTCCACTGCCGAGATCAAGCTCCAAATTTTATTGTTATTAGCCCTCAAGCTCCCCACTTAGCCATTGTGTTTCATTCTCATGAATTGTTATAATTTTTTACTGCTTCCAACTTATACAAAATGTTTCTTTGTGTGTTTTTCTTAACGATAAACCATTTTTGAATTTTCAATATTATTAAAGATTTGTAGCTTGGATTTTTCACCTTACTAAGTTTTTAAGCAATAAAACTTTGTTTTTTATATGAATCTATAAATCCTAATTAGATTAGATAACCCTGAGTTGGTACACTGTTTGTACATTTACTTTTGGCAAAAAAGATCAACTAAATGATTAAAAAATCTATTCAATAACATACAAATGCATAGACTTAATATGATCACAACATGGTGCAATAATATTAAATGCCAAGTTATATAGTTATATTAAATAATTTACTTTTAACTAACTATAAATACTCCAATTATATACAATAATATGTAGAGCTGCAGGGATCGAAAACTAAGCCCATATATCTATTTAAGTATAAGCACTGCTGAAACAAGCGTTGTACAATAACTTGCACTTGTGCAGAGACCAGATAAATATGTAATAAATAGATTTTGAAAAATATATATACCTCAGGGTTCTGGAAAAACTGATATTTGTGGATGTCTTGTCTTAAAATAAACCTCCTGTCTCGAGAGCTAAGATTGCAGAATGACGCATATGTCTGAAGGACCTCTTCATGATCCTCCAAAATTCTCTCTAAGAAGAATTAATAATTTTTGCTACAAATTAAATGAATTGAAAAGAATAAACACAATCAAAGTTTGTCATAAGGCAAAGCATCTACCTAAGGCCCATTGCTATTGGGGACATGCATGGTTATTTTTAAAACGAAGTTGCAAACCTCACAAACCATACAGTTGATCATTAACTAATATACCACATTTGCTATACAGATTCTGTCACCTCCTGTTTTTCTTATTGCCGAGTGCTATGAATAATCACATTATGTATCTTGCTTATGGACCGTAAAAGACCAAATAAATTGTTTTAGAATATTTTGCTGTTATTCACACATTTATGCCACCCTTTCATACTACGGGAATGTAAATGCTTTGTGTTAATGTACATACTCAATAAACATGTTCGTTGTGGATTGAGTAATACATGCATTTTTAACTGAATGCAAATTCACAGTTGGTCATACAAGCAGAAAAGTAAAAACTTGAGTTTTAAGAATAATATAAAGTTCTGATTGTCACGAAGCAAGTATAAACCCGGAATCTGTAAAAACAGGCTCTCTGAATGTAAACGTACACATGGACTGATGGAGGCATATCCACAGAACCCACAGCTTAGCCAATTCGTATACGAATGAATAAAACCAGATATGGGGCATATTTGAGCGACATTGAAAACTTGGATAGTCATTACATGACGTTATTACAAACTGCTGTGAGAGTGATGTCAGATCTCTCATTCACTCATCGATTTGTAGTGTTATCTTGCATACGTAACGTTACATGAGCAAAAAAGAACATTATGTACTGCACGTTACTGAAAATTTGCTTCTCTTGTATTCTATTTTGTTTGCATATTAAACATTTGATGGAATTTGATGAAATGAAATTTACTGTTTCAAGATCACCTTGCATCGCCATATGTTATTTTTTTGAAAAATGTGTTGTTCCATATATGCTTTTATATACCTGTATCAATTAGCAAAGCTTTACCTTGTATTGTTCACCTACTGCCAATACATTTATAACCAAACTTGTTTTGTAATAGCTCTGTATATTGAGATTTACTTTGTTAAGTTAAATAATTACCTTCTGCCTCATATTTCAAAAGACTACAATAACTCTTAAACAGTCTTTGCTGTGTGACTGAATTATCAGACTAAGAATTTGCAAGTCTTCAGTCCAAAATGTAAGGCTATTGAATCACTTTACACTTTCAGGTGCGAGTGCATTATAGAAGTGAGAGTAAAACCAATTATTCGGTTCAGTTAGCCACTTCAGTTGGTGAATGCTGTTGGATGATTGCTTTTCATTTGGTCTATAGTTCAAAATTAGTAGTGGTTATGCTATAACCAAAAGGGTCTCCAAGTCGACCGTTGCATACATAAAGTGTTATTCGGGTGAACAAACAAAACCTCCACGATTCACCCATTTATTTCAGAATTATGTAGTTCAATGATAAGAATTAACTTTTAAGTAATCTAATACGACAATTAATTGAACTTATTCTGAAGAAGTGCTAACTGAAAGCAGGTAAACTTCGACATCGTCACTCTGCTTGTCCGGCAAGCATGTCAGATATTCGAATTTCGTTTGTGTTCACTTTTTCTTATTAATATCTTGCATTACTGAAAATTTCTAGAAACACTTTAAATAACTAAAATAAGTATACTAAATTTTCTGTGAATAAAGTAAATTAAAACTGTAGAAAGTCGTGGAGCTTTATAACTCATTTCATTATGATTCCATATAAACATCTTTTATACTATAGCTTCAATGAAAATTATTATCTGATTACATATACCAATTCCAAGGTCTCTGAACTGTTCCACAATTGTCCATGCATGGGAGCGCGCAACACTAAACTTCAGAGTTAATAAATTGCAAAGGTCAGTCGCCCTCAACCCCTCCTCTACTATAAGATGGTGATGTCTTCCATCTTCAAGATAAAAATAGAGCGCTACCTGGTGTAAGAAAAACGAAGTAGAAATATAAAGAAAATATATATTTAAGAGAATTTTTATATACACATACTCAAGATGAGATCAACAGAAAAGGTTCACTATTATTCACGATTGTTCTTAAGTAGCTTCTAGAATATCAAAATAATTTTGCTCAGCAATTATGATCCGGACTTTAAAAATATTTTACAGTAACCCTAACAGTATAATGTAAAATAATCTTTGTTAAAGCAGCTTAGAGTTCTCTATAATTTTTAGTGCAGGAAAAGAGTGTAAGTAAATATAGAAAAAAAATGAGTGAGCTTTTCTTTCTTGTTAGTTAAGTCCGTTCCCTTGTTTGGATAAAACAACAAAAAATTAACAAAATAAACAAGACTATTCTATAGAAATTATTTATCAATCGAGCCAAACTAATCAGAAAGAAGAGGAGAAAAACTAACATAGTCACTGTAAAATTTTCTGCCCATTGCTTATCATACTGTATAAAATGACTTCAGGGTAGTTTATTACAAGCATACAAAAATGAAATAAAAAGTCAGAAATTAGGAAATGTAGCACCACAAAGTAAGGAAACAAGGCAGAAATTGGCGGAAAGACAATACAGCATATAGTAGGGTTTTTTTTTTCAGATGATGCAATATCAAAGTTGGTGTAGTCATTGTTCCACATCTACAAAGTTCACATTTTTCTAATCTAAGTGATACACCTACAGCCTAATCATGTAGCATGTGCGATAAGCAATCGTGCCTCAGCATGTGATATGATAGTGTGTTGTCACGTGGTAACTCACAGAGCATGATCACAATCACAAAATATGGCTACTAGTGTACTGTTAACTCGTTAGTAGCGTTACAAAATATTTATTGTTATTACTTATTGTTTCTAAGGATGTAAGCAATATTAAGAAAAATATTAAAAATATTAAGAAACATATCAGCATGTGATATGATAGTGGGTTGTCACGTGGTAACTCACAGAGCATGATCACAATCACAAAATATGGCTACTAGTGTACTGTTAACTCGTTAGTAGCGTTACAAAATCTTTATTGTTATTATTTATTGTTTCTAAGGATGTAAGCAATATTAAGAAAAATGTGTTTATTCAAGGTAGTGTAATTCAATCATTTATATTTACATAAGGTAAAGGCAATGGAGAGCTATGCTTTTCCAACAACTTTAGTCAGTCAGATAGTCAGATTGACAAAGATGTGGTTTGGGATATTTTTGTTTTTGCTCTACAGATTTTTTTTTCAAGTGCTTTTGTGACTTTTACTCTGCAGTTAATTTATACACTACTCAACAATATGTGTAAACTGCTTATAAGGTTTTGTTTACAAGCTGTTAAGAATGTTTTTGAGATTTTAATTTGTATTGCACATCTGACCCATTCCTACTCTAAGTACTACCGTGCTTATGATAATGAAAACACTGGCGGTCACTTACCTCTTTCACTGTAGTTTGGTCAGTTTTGTTACCTGTAACAGGTAATAACGGATAATTGTATCCTGTGTCCATTAACAGATCATATTCTTCATTCTGGGAATCTTTGCCTCTGCACAAAATAAAAGGTAATTGATCCTTGTTAAATCCAAATTTAAAATAGAAAATGCTTAAACTTTAAAAATTTAGAATTAAAAACAAGAAAAATATTGAAAAATCTAAATTTTACATAAATCAATTATGTTTGTTCCAGAATTTTCTTCCAAAGCCGTACACAGGGTTGCTCCTACATAGTTGTCCCTAATGTTGATTAAAAACAACTAATAAATCGCACCCATCATCAACTGATGGGTCACTGTTGTCTGATTGAATAGTGGTATTTTATCATGAAAATGAATTGGAATAAATTATAAAATGTGTGTCGGTGGTTGTGTTATTCTATTTCAAAGATTAGAACTCTAGAAGTGGAAAATACAATAACTATGCAATATGTCATTCTCCTCTGGTGATTTATAATAATAAATAAAATTATAAGTGACATTGAACTGAAACTTACATGATCACATCTCACAGAGTATATATGAAATACAACTTTAAAGGCCTTTAGATTCTTGAAATACACAGAAATACACTGTTGGCCAAAATCTTAAGGCCAGTGAACATAAAGAAAAAATATGTATTTTGCGTTCTAAGACTCAATCACTTATTTGAGTAGAACTTCGAAAGATAAAAATAAGAAAAGGGAAAATAAAAATAACAAACTTTTTAGCATTTAATAGGGGAAAATGTGAACACTATGAAACTGGCATAAACACTAGCTGGTCAAAAGTTTAAGACCATACTGAAACGAAGCGTTAATTGGTAGACACGTAACGAAATTTAGTCATTTGTGTTCATGCATTAGCGTTGTCAACATCTCCCACTGACATATCCTATGTTACATTGTGTAAAAACATGGCAAAGGATAAAAAGTTGACAGAATTTGAACGTGGCAGAATTGTCGAACTGCAAAAGAAAGATCTCTCTCAACGTACCATCGCTGGTGAGATTGGGCGTAGTAAAACTGCTGTTGGAAATTTCTTAAAAGACCCTGAGGGATACGGAACGAGAATTTAGAGTGATCGGCCTAAGAAAACGTTGCCGGCGTTGAGCAGCAGGATTCAACGGGTTGTCCAGCAAGACACCAGCCGATCTTCGAACCAGATTAAGGCCCTTGCAGACGCAGAATGCAGCTCAAGAACAATAAGACGGCATATACGAGAGAAAGGCTTTAAAAACCGTAAACGTCTTCAAAGGCCAAGCCTCCTTCCACACCACGAATCAGCTCGGTTACACTTTGCTGAGAAGCACCAAACATGGGACGTAGAAAAGTGGAAGAAGTTTTTGTTCTCTGATGAGAAAAAAATTAACCTGGATGGTCCAGATGGCTTCCAACGTTACTGGCATGATAAGGATATCCCACCAGAGACATTTTCTACACGACACAGTGGAGGAGATTCCATCATGATCTGGGGTGCTTTCTCCTTCCATGGAACAATGGAGCTTCAGGTTATACAGGGGCGTCAAATAACAGCTGGCTACAATGGCATGTTGGAAAGAGCATCCTTATTGATTGAAGGCTTATGTGGAAATGACTGGATCTTTCAGCAGGACAACGTTGCAAATGTTTGGGGATGAATGGCAAAGGAAGTCTATAGAAATGGACATCAATTCCAAACAGTGCATGATCTTCGTGAAGCCATCTTCACTTGGAATAACATTTCAGCCAGCCTTCTGCAAACGCTTATATCAACCATGTCAAAGTGAATGTTTGAAGTTATTCGTAATGACGGCCGTGCAACTTACTACTGAAACCTCTTGTTGGGCATTTCCTACCCTGTTTAGTACTTCTTTTTGGTATGGTCTTAAACATTTGACCAGCTAGTATTTAGGCTAATTTCATAGTGTTCACATTTTCCCTATTAAATGCTAAAAAAGTTTTTATTTTTATTTTCCCTTTTCTTATTTTCATCTTTCGAAGCTCTATTCAAATAAGTGGTTGAATCTAACAACGCCAAATGCATATCTTTTCTTTATGTTCATTGGCCTTAAGATTTTGGCCAGCAGTGTATATATATATATATCGACGGAAGTTGAAAAAAAATCATCTTAAAACAGGTTGTTCGAAACCATTTTTGTTATTTATTTACATCACTTCTCTTGAAATGACATATTTTTTATTTTATTTATTTTGTTTCTAGTCAAGATTTCGTATCGAAAGTTTTATAATATAAAATTTAAAACGTCAACAATAAGTAAGCCATGGTGAAAGACCACGATAGTCTCGTACACTAGATGACAACTCAATACTTCACTACTTATATCTTCTTTACCTATGAGTTAAAAATAATTTTCCCTCATAAATGTTAAAATTATAGTTAATATAAGACAGATAAACAAGACATGTTCTCAGCGTAATGAACACTTCGTAAACGAAAAATTTCCCAGTTATTTGCTTTCTTTAATTTCGCGCAAAGCTATACGAGGGCTTTCAGCCGTGGGGGCGTTATATGACGGTCAATTCTTCTATTCGTTGGTAAAAAGAGTAGCCCAATAGTTGGTGGTGGGTGGTGATGACTAGTTGTATTTCCTCTAGTTTTATACTGCTAAATTAGGGACGGCTAGCGCAAATAGCCCTAGTATAGCTTTGTGCGAAATTCAAAACAAACAAAGTTTTCGCAGCGAGTTTCAAGTAATCATAATGATGTTTCTAGATTTACCTAGTGGCATACCGCTATGCCACTGGGGAGCACGTAAATAGAAATATTATTTTTAATTACGAGTGGTGCCAGAGCATTAAATCCGCGTGTAACGAGTTTATGACGTCATATCTACACCCTTAGAATAAAAAAAATAAAATTCTCTGAGACAGGGAACGGAAGCGTAGGGGGAAAATCTTGACCCCTATTGCAAATCTACATGCATACTGGATAAAAATTTCACGAAGTTGGGGTTGCAGATCACGTATTTAAAAGTTTTTCCCAGTATCACATAAGCAAGAGTTCCATTGTGTGCACGCCGAACATGTAACTTTGAGTTCAGTTTAAATAATTTGTGCTATTGTTTAATTAATAGATAAGAACATCTGAATAGAGCTCGTAGCACCCATTTTGATTCGCTTTTCTATATTCAATGTCGACTGAAACCCGCTTTCACTTTGGTTTAGAAAACTATCCACTCATTGTTATAGGCTTCTGATATTTAGTTTGAACTCCATGGATTGTTAAATGTACACTTTAAGCGAGCTGTAATAGTAATACTCGCGATCAAGTACCACAACAGCACGGTAATTCAATTAACAAATAGTCAGAATACTGACTAAAAGGAATCATTCATGAAGCTAGGGTTAACGCCGCTGAACAATTGCCTAAAAATATCAAATCCTGTTAATAAAAGAAAATATGAAAGAATAATGAAAGGTAATATATCGTAAAATGAAACTAAGAAAACAGTCACTTTCAACGCCAAACCTACAAAACGCAAAGTTTTCTCACAATGACTGGGTGTGGCCTAGTAGTTAGTGTGTGAGTCGAATGATATAGTCTTTCAATCGTGATATCGTTATAAAAGTAACAAAAGAACCCAATAATCATACAGTCCTGACGTCAAAACTTTCACAAGAACAACTAGAGACATCTCTAGATGTTAATAAGAAGTAGATGGTAGAGACACTAAAACGTGCCTGTAAACATCTAACGCCCAATTTGCTTGCCATGGTCGGTTCAAAGAACAGAACAACTCCCTCGTAATGGCGGGCGTTGTTGGCCAGCTGCGTTGTCTCTGGTCAGTAGTTTAGAAGTGGAGACGGTAGGTGCCGTTCTGGTTGAAAATTTTAATTCCCGTTTTCGAAGAAACTGATTAATAAAATAATCATTATCATAGGCGTACGAAGCAAGGTTAGGGCTACAATCACGTGTGTGTGATGGGGAAAGACTCAGTAATGATATTAAAATTTATTTGTAAAATGTACATATAAATGAAGCAACCTCGATCACTCAGTCACATCAATTTTTTGTACACTGAACTAATTTCAAACTCACAATATTCTTCAAAGTATTCGATCAAATTATGTCACATTATTCAGGCCGTAGTCAAATATAATCCTACTAGTAATTTGACTCCCGTGAACTGCCCCTGCGTATTTCTGGAATGAGGAGTCGCTGTGGCTTCTATAAAAGTCCATTCAGAAACAAACAATAGCACTCCATTAAACTCAAATATCTACTATGTATACACTTAAAATATCAAGCTCCTACCCTTACAATTATGATATAACTTTGAGAAGATAAACTTCAGTAACTATTATTACTAAATGACAAAATCGCGTCAGTATGCTGCCTACATGTCTATTTGTCTATTTATACTACCCGCTAGAAACACTGCTGAGAAACTTTAAATATATCCATATATAACAAGCTCAGAACGCCCAGCAACGCACAACACGGCGTAATACTAGACCTGAAAAAGATTCAGACGTCATCTCGTAATTCGGAAATCATGTTAGAGAAAAATAAATTGAAGACTGTGGTTTTAAAAAATAATGAAAAAGAGACCGCATATTCCTCCGTTAACTTCGAAGACTGCGTAATACGCTTACGTGTAAAGACTATGGTGTCTAATTCAGTAAACCACCTGGATAATCTTAATGTGTGATGACGTAAAAACATACGTACGAAGAACAACGATGACGAAACGTTAAAACTACGCTTGCGAGTGTGTTACTTTGAGGTGAAGTCTTATTTTTAAGTATATATTTGTAAGATAAGTTTTAAAATGAAATAATTAAATTACATTTTGTGTCAATAATACACAAGCTAATTCTAAGCAGGAAAACAGGATAAGATACTACATGATTAAGTGACTTTTGTAAAAATATTCATTTGAATATGTTACAATAAACGTCGACTCTTCAGTTATTTGGTTGTATTCCAGAACACTCCACATTCAACCACAGCTCAGTAAGGAAAATAACAGCTCGACCAATAGAAAATTTGAATATATTGTGTGTTGCTACACGATAATTTCAGTGTCAGACTCCAGGAGTGTTTAAAAAACAGCAAAATTTGGCATTATTCCGTGTTTTGTAGAAGGCTCAACTTAGATTATAATCGTTATTGTACGCTTTAACTGCTCTAAGCTGCTATGGTACGGTTTAACTATTCTAAGCTGCTACTGTACGGTTTAACTACTCTAAGCTGCTATGATATGTTTTAACTGCTTTTAAGCTACTTTTGCATTTTTTAAGCGCTTTAAGCTACTAATGTACAATTTAATTGATTTAAGATGTTTTTGTACATTTTTACTGCTTTTAAGTTGTCATTTAACAGATGTGCATGAATTAGGCAAAAATTTCGACTACAGTAAATCAATATTGTATTCGATATTTTTTTAGGTTTAAGTTTTCTGACTAATCCACAACTGATGAGGTATGCCATTTTGTTATAAAACTTGGGTCGCACATGTGTTATGATAATATAGATTAAAACCACCTTGGCAGATGAAGCCTATTCGAAGTCAATTGACTTTAGACACGTTAAAATACGGTAATTTTGTCTTTGGCTTGTGTATATCATGTATCACACAATAGTCTCCTTACGAGCTCATCAGTTCAACATGCAGCTTTCCTTCACCAGTTTTAAAGTAGCAGAGCGTTGCGGTTATTTGCGGGAAACGTGTTTACAATCTTACCGTCTTGCTCTGGTCTTCTCCCGGGAAATCGATCTCATTTAATCCAAGCGATCGATCATTTGGGACAAACATCATGTGCAAGCTCATACTGCATCTAGTACAGCATCAAGTTTTCACTCTATGTGTACGAATTTTTGGAATAAACTTGATCTTTACGTATAAAATTGTCACGTATAAAAACATCACTCGATCTCCAATTGTAAATGCACATTTTCTTCCAACCACATGAAACTAGACTCATAGCAAACAAAAACACGTTCACTGTCGTTATCATTAAGTTAATATAGTTGTTCAGAAAACGTCAAAATGTAAGCATTTTCCAATATTACATGTATTATCTAAGATATTTGTATATGCGCCCAATACTCATAAAGAGTCGTTAATTTAAATAAATTACATGAAACACTAGCTTCGTATGAAATACGCTTATGTAACTCATAACAAAACTTTCCACAAGTGTTTTACACACCATTCAAGTATCTCGAGTACAATTCTCATATACCTTATTGATTCCAGTGTGTATTATAGTGTATGCTATATCTATATAAACATGTTACAAATTCCACAACATTTGTAAGAGTTGCATTAAATTCCCCGATGTAATAAATATCAATAAAATGGTCTAATGTATTATTAACATAAAAAAATAACAATATGTAAATAATAACCTATCTTTAACACTGTTATATTGTCTCTGGAAATTGATTTTGAGGTTGGCTAAATATATGTGTGTGTATACGCGTATACAATTCTTAACTATAAAATATATTTTTAAGCTATATTTAATATACGTAAATGCGTGCATGTTCTTCTTCTTCTTCATGTGTCAAATCTGCGGCAGACATCGACGACCATGACATGCCAGACTTCTCTGTTGTCAATCCTCCTTATCAACTCGATGTTGCTCATTGAGTTCTTGGTGACATAGTTATTGAGGCTGTCGATATATTTAGTTCTTTGACACCCTCTGCTTTTCCTCCCTTCTATTTTTCCACATAGCATCTGTTTCTCTATCCCATTCTTCCTACAGATGTGTCCTAGAAATTCCATTTGTCTCTTTCTTATAGTTTTCATGAGGGACCTTTTGTATCCTGCCAGTTCCATGACTTCTACATTTGTTTTTCTTTCAGTCCATGATATTTTTAGCATCCTTCTAAGGAACCACATTTCAGCAGCTTCTAATCTCTTCTCTGTATCTTTGTTCAGTGTCCAGCTCTCACAGCCATATAAGAGAACAGACCATACATATGATTTCAAGGTGTTAATTTTAGTGACATTTGTTATGTTCCTGTTTGTGAATATGGACTTCATTTTATAGAAAGTATCCTTGGACATTGCAATTATTTTCTTTATTTCTGTGTCACTCTTTGCATTTGATGTTATAGTATATGCAAGATATTTGAAGCTTTCGACTTGTTTTATTCTCACGTCCTTGCCGGTTATGCTACATGTGGGTGTAATTGATTGTTTTGAGATAACCATGCACTCTGTTTTCTTTGCATTTAACTGCAAGCCTTTTTCTTCACTCTCGTCTACTGTTGTTGTGAGGAGAGTCTGTAGATTTCGTTCGGAGTCCGCAATAAGGACTGTGTCATCAGCGTAGCGCAAGTTGTTGATATTGCATCCGCCTACTTTGACTCCCTGATGTTCATTGATGTTTCGTAGGATTATTTCGCTGTTTAAGTTAAAAAAGATCTGGTGAAAATACACATCCCTGCCTCACCCCTCTTTCAATTGGTCTATATTCACTCAATTCATTTTCAATTTTGATAGCTGCCATTTGCTGCCAGTAAAGGTTTCTGAAGATTCTTAGATCTTTAGCATCGATGTTCAGGTCTGACAACAGCGTACATGTTAAGTGTGTAAATAAATATTATATATGTATACATTTTTCCTTGTAACTATATGATTGATTGAATAACTCATAAAATATCAATAATTATTATATGTCTCCAGAAAAATTTAGATATCCCAAGTAAGTTCGCCTGTTTTAGCAAAAAATAATAATAACCACTCTGATTGAAACAATTCTAAAACTTCAAAAATACTAGTGTATTTACTTGTCCCACCTCACTGGCAGACATGTCTAGCTATATTAACTTGCTCTGTTACCGTAATTTTACCAAATAGTGTTAGTTTTCGACACGTTATTCTGTATAACGAGGCCTAGACGTTGTTAAAGGTAGTTTTACGATAATTTGATTTCAGGAAGTACCAGAGGTCAGAATCTATCAGTTCGATCGATCACAGATGAAATACAAATGTTTGTATATACAAACACTTTATCTTTCCTAAAAACCAAAAGTTACATAAAATTAGCCATTCGTAAAACTCTGACACTTTCCAAACCGATTGTTTCAGCGCCAATTATTAACCACAAGGTACAGAGAGCGCTACAAAAAGTAATAGTCACTTTTATTGTTTTTATTTGTTATTGCTTTTTGCAGGTTCAATAAAGTTTGAACCTTAGTTTAACATTATATTTCTCTCTTAAGTTTTTTCATCATATCTCAGCCAAGATCTTTGCTCGTTGAAGTAGAAGATTCGTTATACAAACGACGATCAATCTCAATATTCGATTAACGTAGCCCAAGAGTTGGCGGCGGTGAGTGTTTTTGACTTTTTGCCTTCTCTTCAATCTGTGACTTAAGTAACGGCTACTCAGATAGCCCTCGTACAGCCCACTCCTTCGAGAAAGTTTTATTTCAATGATTCCATGTGCTTACTGCTTAATAAGTTAAGAAAACTCTCACATACATAAGATAATAAATTAATTTTTCAAATGTTTACTTAAAATAAAAACAGATGGTCTTCGAAATCTTATCTCAAATCGTTCAGTAGAACGAAATGTATAAGCAAGCAATAATTAAAGACAGTCTGAACATTTAATTACCTGTTTAATTTTTAACACTACAAACCCAGGCCTAATTTTAAAAAAATAAATAAAACCTAGTAACAAAAAAATCACATTTTAACACCTATTAATGTTAAATTACATTTCTGCTACAGGGACGTTACAATGTTACGGTCAATCCCACTATTCGTTGGTAAAAGAGATCCCAAGAGTTGGCGGTAGGTGGTGATGACTAGCTACCTTCCCTCTTGTCTTACACTGCAAAATTAGCTCGTGTAGCTTTGCACTAAATTCAAAACAAACAAAATTATACAAGCAGAGATTGAATCTATAAGTGTATACATACGTGGAATGGTCAGGTAGTAGTTATTCCAAATTTTGTGATTTTTGATATTAATTGTGTCGTATACCACAAACAGCTCCACGTACTGCAGTTTAAGAACCCCTGCTATAATGAATATTATAATCTACATAAATTACAATCAAATCATTACATTTTAGTGAATGTAGAGCTGTCCTGCAATAAGTTTGGAGTAAAAGCCTCTAGAGTCTAGACCAAAACAGCCATTGCTCTAACAAAGATCTTTCGTGAATTCGACATGATTCACTTTAATTCAGTGTAAAAATGGGTAGAAACTTTGAGTTCTTGGGATTAGAGATAATGAACTAACTGTTTTTAACCAGTCCTGACAAGATTAGAACTATACAGTTCTTTAAACTTTAAAGAATAAAGTGTTCATATGTTTTAATAGATGATATAATTTCACAAATACAAACTATTTAAAACGATGAGAAAACTGGTAATCAATGAATTTCAAAAACAAACAATCTACTGGAAGTCTAATATCACGAAAAGTCGGTTTTATTAGTTTATAGTGTATTTATTGTAAAATATAAAATACTATTATGATTTATTACCAATTTTTTATTACATTATATATGCAAATACTTCTTACGTAGGAAGTTTCTTATCTCGAAGATTGAAGCTCAGTACTTAATTGTATTACTTGTCCAAGGCCCAAGGCCTTGGCCTGCATCATAAGCCCAAAAGAGATTTAAAAGGAAAACAAAACTAAATAATTATCTAATAGCAGAAATAAAGCATTTACAATAATATATTAAAATAAAGTAGATGTACTTATCAACGAGACTGTGAAAAACACGTCTTTGTTTACGTCACGTAATTACATTATATTAAGTTGCGACATATTTGCTTCGTTCTATCCAAATACGTTTCGTGTATATATTTATGATGCCATTTTGCTGGTATCTCGCTTCCCGATGCGAAAAGTAGCAGGAACTCTACGCTCGCTACTCGTTGCTTTCATAATCATAAAAATTCATAATTTATTGGTTAAAATATTCACAAAGTTTTAGAGTAACATATTAAACTATAAAATGGTCTACATATTACAGTCTATCAAGTTGACTGACCTACAGTTAATAAATATGACTTAAACAAATACTTTATTGAATATTTATCCAACACTATGACTGTACAAAACCAAAAACTTGTACAAAAAACTAAGTTGTTGTTATATAACAGAAGTTTATAACTTCCGAACAGTGTAACTTATGTAGTTACAGCGAAACTAAAACATCAGCCTTAACATCAACATATCTAATTAAATATACATTTCTTACTTATATAAATTCATGGTTGAAACCAACTTTTCTTGTATTTGTTAATTTGCCCACCACAGGAATAAAAACCCGATTTCTAGCACTGTGAGTCCGCATACATGCCATTGTGTCAGTGGGTGTAAGCAACATTTAGTCTTAATGTTGCTCTAATTTCAGCATGAATAACACGCAGGCCTAAATCTAGCATGGGCGAATATGCAGATCTAGTTCTAGGTTTGATGAAAATGTGACCGCAAGTTTTAAACGTACATGTCACCCGACAATCCAAAATAACATGTCTCTGTTTATTTCATGACACTTTTAACACTAATTAGTTTTTGTGTGTAACGAAGATTGCGACATCAATTCCATTGACGTGTTAACTGGACTTTTTATCATTTTTACGAAGTTTCTATAAACGTTTTGAGGCGGTTGTATTCTATTAGAAACTTTTACCTTATAAAGTCTTATAGTCAAAGAGCATTGCATCTTTAGGGTAAAGGTATAAAATCGGGAAAGAGATTATTTGCACAGGATTTTGGAGATGTTATCAACAGTGGCAAATTTACGATGGAGTTGTGGGTAGAAGAATTAGTACGAAGGATGTTGGAGCAACAACTCTTGATTTGGAGACTTATCCTCCATAGGGGGATTCAAGGATGGAGCTCCCGAAGGTGTGGGGAGTTTTAAGCAAATGAGCAGCAACGATATGCTTAAGAAAGTAAAACTCAACAGGCATGGGGAACACAATAGGGCGTGCGACAGTGACGAGTGTGAGAGTGAACAGTACTAGTTTGTACCAATAGTAATCCGTATCGTAGTCGCAGTGATACGAACTAGTCGATAAGTCTCTGAAGTCCAGATATTACCATACTTATAAAAGGACGTTAGTACTTAGAATGAAACTTGAAGCAAAACTCTATTAATAATAAGTTTTAATTAGCCATAGTCCAACCACGCAACCAACGAAATATCATTTTTAAATTTGTTTTTTTGTTTTTCAATTTCGCGCAAAGCTACTCGAGGGTTATCTGCGCTAGCTGTCCCTAATTTAGTAGTGTAAGACTAGAGAAAAGGCAGCTAGTCATCACCACCCATCGCCAACTCTTGGGCTACTCTTTTACCAATGAATAGTGGGATTGACCGTCAGATTATAACGCCCCCACGGCTGAAAAGGCGAGTATGTTTGGTGCGACGAGGATGCGAACTCGCAACCCTCAGATTACGAGTCACACGCCTTAACCCACCTGGCCATGCCGAGCCTCATTTTTAAGTTATGTCCTGAACAAAAAGGTACTGAAAGAGATGAAGCCGTTTTATAATGAATGCTACATCTGTGTATATATTTTAAAATACAAGCATTTTATTAAACCACGCTTTTTCCATAGTTTAATATCCCGGTTGGTCAGTGGTAAGTTCAAGAACTTACAACGTTAACATCCGAGATTCGATTCTCCACAATGGACAATGTAAAAAGTGTGTAGCTTTGCACTAAGAAAACAACACTAACATCTACCGTGTAGAATATTGTTTAAAATCTAATATTACCCACCACACACCTCAACTTACCTAAACCAACACACCAGCTTACCAGCTCTGAAGCTATATTCTAAGTTCATAAAAATGTATAAAATAATTCTAAAAGTACTTAAAATGAATATTATTTAGCACGTAAAATAATAAAAAACTAATATTTTATTATCTACTTGAATTTAATAAAACAGATGAATTATATTTCTATTTTAAAATTACACATTTGTCCCTCTATGTCTAAATTCTTTTCTTTCAGCAACGATAAGATATGTTTGCTTTTTTTTTATGTTAAGTTATACCTGAATAGAAATGCTCGAAACCTTATAAAAATATAGTTTTGTCTCAATTACTATCATGCAGTTTGTTTGTTTTTTATCGAACTTACAAATACATGAGACCCGGCATGGCCAGGTGGTTAAGGTGCTTTGAGTCGTAATCTAAGGGTCGTAGGAGCGAATCCTCGTCGTATTACACATACTCCCCTTTGAGCCGTGGGGGTGTTATAATGTTACGGTCAACCCCAGTATGCGCTGGTAAAAGAGTAGCGTAAGAATTGTTAGTGGGTGGAGATGAGTAGCTGCCTTACCTCTAGTCTTATACTGCTAACTTAGGAACGGCTAGTGCAGATAGCCCTCGTGTAGCTTTGTGCAAAATTCAAAAACAAACATATAATAACTGAAGTACTGAATTTATGATTAATATTTCACGTAATGCTAAAATTTTATTTTAAATACAAATTATTATTTTTTATCTTATTTCGTACTTGCACACAAAGTCACGAAAATACAGCTTTGGCCAGTAAAGATTAGAAAAGGACAATACACACTTGTTTTCGTGTAGAGAGAAGCGATGTCGTCAAACAATTGTTTTACCTTCAGGAGCATTTTGGTCAAATTTCAGGAATATTTGATGTCACTTCAGTTCTGCCTACATTCTCTTTTGACAAATGGCGAAACACACATAGTCTTTTACTAATAGTATAGATGTTTTTATTTTTTGTTCTAGGACTGAGACTTCGGAGGGAGTGGATCTATAGACTCTTAGCCCTTTTCCCCGGGCGTGTCCCTGTTTTTTGTTAATTAATACTAAAATTATTAAAAATTTTCGAAAAGGATTAAAACATACAAGCTGAGTTATCTTTCTGGCATTTTTCTGCACAAAACAGCTGAGTAACTCCTGTTCCATAATTTTCTGGTTATTTGAACTGTGTACCTCTGAAGTTGACAGTTTTCTCCTTGTAAAGTTTAATCTTTTTAGCTTTGGTTTTCTCTGCGTTTTTAACAACATTACGTTTTTATAATGAAAAAAAACTGATAAGGCTTTTAAGAATTTGCGTTGCGAAGCTATAGTACGAGAACAAATATACTGACGTGGTTTTACTTCTACCATGCTCAAGATTGACAGTTCAGTTTTTTTCCTAATTGCAAATGTATCGTACGTTTAGGTAGTGCATGATAAATGGATATTTTATAGTTTATCCGAGAAGTTTGTTTATAGGGAAAGGAATTCGTGATATTTCAAATATTTTACTGGTTTAGCTCTGTTATAGTATCCCAAAGTTTGAATAGTTTTAATTTCACTACACAAAAAACAACAACAACCTGATTTTGGTTTTAGCGGTATTCAAATGGTTCATAGCATTGAGTTCAAAGAATATTACTGTTAAGTATTTTTACAGATTTAGTTTATTTCTGTTAATGTATTACATAAGACCATAATATCTTTATTTTTCTTAAAAATGACGCCTTTGCATGTATTTCGAAAAAGTAACCATAGCTGAAATTCACTTTAGTATTTTTATTTAAAAAAAAAACAAAATATTTATTCTTATAATATACAAGTTAAATATAAGTTCTGATTAAGTGTAGACTCTAAAATACGTAGATGACCAAACTTCTTGTTATCGTTTAAAAAACTTAGGATGTTCGTTTAATACTTTTAAACATCTCTGTACTTTAATGTATTGCTTCAAGACATAAGTGTATTGAGTACACGCTTACATTGTTGGGGTTCCCAGAAAGGAATGGGTCAAATGCAGACAGTTCATTATTTCTTCCACTTTCACTGGATCATTAGTCCTCTTGCTTTTAATCTGTGTTCCCTGGATGTTATCCTGAAATTATTACATATAAAGTACTAAAATAAATACATTCTTTAATAGCTCAGGAAAGGTTACACTATTGCATGGAGAACGTATACCAGCTGTATAATATAAAATATAACTCTAATAAATACTTTTAGTAATCTCAGTACATAAAATGTAACTAAAACATACTGTATTGTAAAACAGAATAAAGCTCTGAAAAAAAAGACGTAAGGTAATACTTTGTTGTTAAGTACAAAGCTACATAATGAGATATTTATGATATGCTCATCGCGGGTATCGAAACCCGATTATGAGCGTTATAAGCCTTCACTTACTGCTGAACTACGGCGTGCTCACTACAAATAAATATTATAAATATATATGCACACTAACATAAACATCTAGTTTTCATAATTATATTCCCATAAGAAAGATTATGTGTCAAAGAAAGAAAGACAGAGAAAAGAGCTTTTTTTTTTATTTTTAGCACAAATCCACACAATGAGCTATTTATGCTCTGTCCATCGCAAGGAATCGGACCTCGGATTTTAGCATCACAAGTCTAAACGTACTGCTGACCCACCGAGGTGACCCATTAGAGTTACGTAACGTTGAAACAAAAAGCCAGTTAATTCACAACATACATCTCTCTATGTATAAACTACTGCGAATTATTAATAGCTACTCTCCTTTTTTAGTAAACTTGTTCGTGTGACTATTTTACTCAAGCGCTATAAATTGCAGATAATTTGTTTATTCGAAGCAAATACACATCAAATTAATATACTCTATAAATGAATCAAAACATTGTGTATTTCTTTACGTTCACTCGTTCACCACCTACGCTGCAGGTGAATGTTTAAATAACTACGTATTATGTACACAATATCCACTTGCTCTCTTGTAAAAGGAAATTGTCTCCGTTTAAAAGCAAGATCGATGTTAGAATATGAAAAAAGTTCACAAGGTCAGCAGTTTACAAAGGACACAGAATTAAATACGTTGAAACAATCATTAATTGCTTGTATTCGATTTTACCGGCAAGAATCTAGATTATACTGTACTACCAAGGCGTGGAAAACTCCATTCTGAACCTATTTCTAGCCAAAAGTACCTAACGATTATACATTAAATATATTTATTAAAACTTCATTTAGTTGCTATTTTATCTCCTATTTACAGTTATGAGAATCGAAGTACAGTTGTTCCAGTTAAAATATGCAGGTGCCACACAAATATACACACGTCTCTCATTATTAATTGCACAACAGTTCTTGAGTACAGCGTTTGAGTTATTTTAAATCGAGCTTACGATAAAAAATAGAGCTAAACCCATCGAGTTTGAACCTGAGTTTTATAATGTAAAATATTTTCCCTTGAAATTTCAACTCTCGTTATTTTTGTTTTTGATTCACTTACCTAAGTTGAAGTCTGTACGAAAACCATAGCAATTCTTCGAGAACAAACAACTGACTGGCTCTTCAACCACGTAGCTGCTGCATAAAACTAGTGTGGTATAAAGTTAACCTTCCTCTGTTGGTACTTTTAAGAAGAAGAGGTAAGAAAAACAAGAGGGAGAGATAGCTGAGCCAACGCCGGAAAACGCGTATGAAGGATCGAATGAAGATTTCTATTGGTCCGTATGGATATGATGGAGCCAATAGAAAGACGCAAGCCGCTGAGTGAAGTAGACAAATAGAAGAAAAACACTTGTTTACTACTTAAGCTTTTACGGGCACTGCGGATGATAAGAGATAAGTATGTGCGCACGTTTACCTTGATACACAGACATGACGTTCAGCTTTCACGGCCAATGTCTCACGACCGTGGATTACACAAGCTTCAAAGGTTTTCATTTCACAGGAAAACCTTTACATTGATTTCTCTCCAAGACAACGAGAAAACAGTGACGTTTTGTTTACGCTATTGAAACCTCTGTATAATGAAAATTAGCATATTTTACTAGATTTTCATTTGGTGACGTTTCATAAAGTTTCTAGTATTCTCCTGCCGAAACCAAACAATACTGAGAAAACATTTGGTTTTTTAACAGAAAAAGTGAAGGCAGCAAGTCAAGAGAACCCCCCGCCAAATGTTGGGTGATCTTATCTGAACGTACACACGAAGTCTATTTTTGCAGCAAAGGATGGCGACGATATATCAGTTTTTTCATTAACAGTTCCCTCACTCTAACCACTAAATACCCTGCCTCATTTTCTCCAGCATATACTGATAACATTCTCTAATATTATGAATCTATTTTGCTTGTACAAACTAACATGATTACCTCTAAGCGTTAGATACATATAAACTATGATTTTTGATTAATTAGATTTACCTCGCTGGTTTAGTGTCGCATGGCAATTAATATCTTATACAGTCTGACGTAGCCTTTCAGCGCACAGGAAAAACATAGATTAGTCTCGAGAACGATTAACCAAAATCAGAGTTAGCTTTCGAACACCCAATGTCACTTACCAAGTTTGGTTAAGATGAATAGATTGGTGTGCGTAATACATAGATGGTCCGAGAGGTGAGACAGGGAGTCAAATTACAGTGAAGAACCACCCCCTTCTACATCACTCTCTTGAGGATGCTAAAAATGCCAAGTTTGAACGAAAACATTAAAAATACAGGCGTGAAAGGCGGATACACAAAAAAAAAGAAGCCTTCCCGAGGAGTGACATAGTGGATCAAAACGAACTCTGATTCCATTATGACATTCTCTGGAGGCCAGGATTCGTAAGGTGCATGCCAAGTTTGGTTGTGATTAGTAAAACACTATAGTGGAAACACAGACAGACAATTACTCCCAGAAGATTTAGATGGTGTTCAGATCCAAACGCTGACACCCTTCACGACACTTTTCGGAAAGTCATAAAGATGCTACGGCTGGTTGAAATTGGTCAAAATAGTACAGACGTAAGAAGCCGAACACAAAGATGACACTTTCGCTTTATACATTTAGGTAATAATGGTTTATTTTAATGGTACCATACCGGTCTGTAAAATTGAAACTCCTGTTAATCGAGATGATCTGGTTGAGTTAGTTAAAGGTTTGTGAGTGAAACACAGGTTAGAATCCCAACTGATATATAGATATATATGTGTACGAATCTTTATACTTTATTATAAATATTGTTAACACGGAGAATATATAAGAAACGTTATATAAAGATATAAACAAATTATCAAAAGCATTTCTTACTGAACGATTCGTATAGAAAAGGTCATATGAAAAACAGTGTTGTATTCCTACCACCACCTGTATATTTTTAAGTTCGTCACATATATACTTGTAAAAATTAATAAAACAGTACTTACATCTCCCCATTACTGATACGTAATCTTTTGCCAATATTTTAGGTATATGTTTTATGGATAAAGAAGTCTTATCCAACGGTAAATCGTTTGATCAAAATTTAGTTGATAAATTTTTTTTCAAAAATAGAGATATTCCGAAAGGTGGATAGATGTGTTATTGATCAAATACTGTTTGCAACTGTTTTAACTAACAATAATAATTGTCTGTTACATAAAATACTTTAAAAGGAGACAGTATACCATGCCCCAAGTGAATAAAACAAATAAGTGATTATGTTTATAGCGTATACTTTCAACTATGATATATGGAGCCTCCTCTCTCTGTGTATGACACAGTTTTCTGCGAATTGACGTTTGCGGATCAAATATGGAATGAAGGCTAGGAACTGCAGCGACCTCTATTCTCGCAAGCTCAGTAAACCAGAAAAACAACTAGATTTTGACTTTTTCAACCAGTACATTTGAACATGCATGATAATTTTTCGTTATTTACTTCCCGAAAGTAAATTTTATTAAAAGAAGCAAATAATATTAAATTTTTTATGGTATTAAAAGCATAAATAATATTTTGAAAGTTATTATCAAAACAGCTTTGAAAAAAAAAGGTTTGGTTTGTTTGTTTTTTGGAATTTCGCACAAAGCTACTCGAGGGCTATCTGTGCTAGCCGTCCCTAATTCAGCAGTGTAAGACTAGAGGGAAGGCAGCTAGTCATTACCATCCACCGCCAACTCTTGGGCTACTCTTTTACCAACGAATAGTGGGATTGACCGTCACATTATAACGCCCCCACGGCTGGGAGGGCGAGCATGTTTGGCGCGACCCGGGCGCGAACCCGCGACCCTCGGATTGCGAAGCGCACGCCTTAACGCGCTAGGCCAAAAAAGGTTTGGCAAAGGTAAACAGTCCCCAATAACAAATGAAGAACAAATTTAAGCTCTATTTGTTATCAGACCTATTATTTATTCTACTGCTTTTCTGTGATCCAGATCCTGACAAAAACAAACAAATAAACAAAAAGTGATCAATAATGTTGATTACCAGTCACCCACAGCTTTTTTTATAATAATTATTTTCAGTCTTGATTCTACTCATTAGTTTAATTTGTCTAATTAGTATAATTTTTACCATAAATAATTTCACAATTTAAAGATAGCATAACAAAAGACATGCGTTTTTAACGCTCATATGTTCAAGACTGCCAAATTATATGGACTCGTTAATCAATTTGGGAAAATTTCTTGCGCTTTATAACATGCCCTCCGCTTAGCAAAATGGTTGCTTTCAACAATCGAGTCTATTGCCCTCACTGTTTGCCATTTATTAATATATTTTGAATACAAATGTTTTAACGAAAGTGGTCCAGCCATTACGTGGATGCCTTATAGCAAAATGCAAGTATCAATCGATACATTAGAATAGACCTTATAAAACTTCACTGTCTTTGCTGGTGAACAATGAAGACAGACGTTGCTTGATATTGTTATCTTGGCATTTTGCTAGCTTTATTATTAAACATTCTAAGTTTGACGCACAGATTTTTAAGACACACACAAAAAAGAGTAAATTTATTATATATAGATTCTTTGCTAGTTAATATTTATTGTAGTTTCTATTGTATTTATAAACATAACTTATATTTTTACAACTTGATCTTTTAAACAAGTTGAATTTTGTCATTATTAAGTTACTGGTTATCTAATAAAACTTACACACACGCACATTTAAAACTTTAAGAGTTCTATAACAATACTTAGAGATGACCACAAAAGTGTATTCTTGTAAGTTATATTTTCAACGTTATAATTCAATTGTTTGATACAGAAAGCTGCTAATCGGTATGATGACTACATCACGAAAGCCCATAAAAGTAGTCCAAGATCACCTAGAAAGTTCATGATCTAGAAATTTCGTGGAATTTGAAAAACAACATAACATTATAAATATGAATAATTGGTGTGTGAAGATAATTTAAAATTTGTTTATTTAGTGAGTTATTGAGTTCAGTGTTTATAAGACTAACTGCTCATATTCTGGTATTCAATTAATCGGTGAATTTAGTGTTTTTCATACGTGAAAGCTAATTAAGTTAGGCATCCGTCTCGCAGTTTACACTAAAACGGTGAATTTAAAACGAAGACTACATCTAGGTGTGAAATTTATGTTGAAAAGTTTGTTTACGGAATTAGCCCCACAAGAGAACGCGACTGTAGCAAACTTACTGAAGAAATAAATTATCGTCAGATAATGAGCGGCCTAACTACTTGGCCATGCCAGGCCAAAACAGACATGGAAATACTGGTTTCAATAACAGCAGCATCTATAGATACTTATACATTGTGGTATATCATTTCAGTTGTTCAGTTCTTGTAGGGAGAGGATATACACAGTTTAAAATCAGTTGTACATTCGACCAATACTGAGTATTTGAACGTCCAAAGATCTCTAGTTGTTTAATCTTGTACTGAATCGTACGGTTAACAATGAAATAAATATATCTAAAGAAAAAGGGAGAGTAAACTCCTTTTTGTTCAGTATGAATTAAAACCAAACAGCCGTATTTAAGAACATATAAAATAAATTCAAACACTAACCCATTACCAACCATTATTTATGGTGGAGAATAATAAAAACAATATAAGATAAATTGTATAAACATTCAGAATGGGGTCAGTCCTGTGTATAACGTTTTATTGTTTCAGGCACTTCTACACTGAGATATGGCGTATAAGTTTTCCTTATACAATATAAATACAATAGATTATTTCTATATTAAGGGAGACTAAGCTAATATATTTTGTATTCTCATTTTAATATATATAAACCATCTTTAGTGGTATGTGTCCTCAAAAGATGAGTGGGATTATGTTCTCAGTACAAACCCATCGTGTAAAGTCTCACAGTGAGACTCATATAGATAGATGTTCGCTTTTCTAGCACCTTCTACCTTCGATCCTTTCCCCAGAGTGCCAGTAGTAAGTTTACGAACTTACAATGTTAAAATCTCAAATTTGATTCCCCGAAGTACACAAAACGCAGATAGTCTATTGTGCAGCTTTGCGTTAAAATAAACAAAGCTTCAACCAGCAGTTTCCACAAAACTATCAATATTGAAGCCACAAAATGTCACGTAGCATATGGCAGAACATAAATTTACAGTCGATAACCATCTCAGTAAGAAGTTGTTGTTGTTTTGAATTTAAGCACAAAGCTTTCGATTTGCCTACAATTTAGATTTGATAAAAAGTTACTTTTGTACGCCAGTGATTCTGAACACAGTTAAACTAAGTGTGGCATTTTTCTAATAAAAAGACAATTTATAAAAAAAAACGTTTGTATGAAAGTTTTACAAAACCATAGAAAGACATAAAAATCAGTAACTAACATGTACAATAAAGGCAACAAAGGTAAACATTTTTGATTGTGTAGTAAAATATCAACATGAAATATTTTCAAATATTCAAAGTTACGAATCGGTACGATTTTGTCGTATAAAAATAACATATCTGCAGAAGCTGTATAAATATTTTTTTTCTGAAGTTTGACACTATTCTATCTGTTAGTTTATTTTTCGCAACGCAATAAAACAAACCATACAACAGGAGCGTCAAATCGACGTACCCAGGTGTAGTATAGTTAAAGAATATGGTGGACAGTCACCTGTTATCATGAACGACTGAGGTAACGACGCATTCTAATGTTTATGTGTAAAGAAAAGGAAAAAAAAAACAGATGGCTAATACTAACCCTTCAAAAAGAATGTAAACAAGATTCTAAGGATGGTATTTGTATGATTCATACCTAATATCAAAGGCACACAGCGTAGTAAAATGTTAACAATATTAACAGATAGAATAGAATAAATTAAAATCAATTGTTATATATTGCTATATGTTAATTTTTGTCTGTGCTATTATGTGGGAATGATTGAAATGTCATCCCTTCTATCTTGTTTATATTGTATTTTAAGGATTAATATTAGCCATCACTGCATTTACTTCCTTTTTTTTCTTTACTTTATTAATGCAGTGTTTCAATAAACATAGGAAGGTTGTGTTTATAACAGGCCCTACATAACATAAGATTCCAACTTTAATATTTATTGTTTATCTATTATTGGCTTGTAATAATTCTTGTTTCACCATGTACTTAAATAAAAAAGCTAATTAAGGGATAATGATAACATAATTTACACTAGAATCATTTTAATTACTACTAGTTATTAATAATATTTATAAAATTGGATACTCTGTCTGAAACTATGTCACCATTGTCTTGGTTCTTCAGTTATCATGTAATAAAAAAGAAGCAGAAGAAAGAACAGGAAGTTCACATTTTTGATATTTACAGATACTCCTAGAACTTTTAACTTAGTTATTCCATAGATATTCTCATAAGAGAAAAGAGTGTATAGTATTGTGAAGCTTTGATGTACGTAGAGTAGATATTTAAATTACCAATAGATAGAAACGTAGGAAAAGCATATTTAATTAGCTATACTTACCACTAGTTTGATTTTTAGTTTCGCACTATCTAAATAGCTTGTTTTTACTAGAAGTTAATATTAATAGCCACTTATGGCTCCTACATGAAAGATCGCGCGAGAGATTTTTGGGTATTCATCGTCTCATGGAGCAACATCATTTAGCACACAGTTGATAAAGCAGCACAAGGATAGGCTGGAAGCCATAAAGCATTCTTTGGATTGATAAATCAAATAACTACCAAAATAATATTTACCACTGACTCATAGGCTACACTATATAAAATTCAGTGACTGGTACCTAGCTGGATGATAGAAATCAAAGCACCTGCATGGTAATAACGTCAATAGGATGTATATGCTAGACGATGAAACAGCTGACAAGCTCGACGGAAAAGTTCCTTTATCAAATCTAACACAACTCTACTTACATGATATCGACTTCCTCTGCACCAGTAACGTGAAAATGGCAGCCATAGGAGGACTTCGTCAACATTCAGAGAATGAGTATGCAGGAAAATAAAGTATATTATGGTGTAGCTAGGAAAAATGTAAGATGAAGAATTATTGTACAGTATACAGCTAAATGGCCATTGGTAACATCACATTGTATAAATTATTTTTTTATCTCCCATGAGACAGTCATTCTCAACGTGAGGAGTCAGAAGCGCCTATCGGTGCAACCCCTGGGAATTTTATCTAGTATACAATTTGACCCCTAACTGGTTACAAGTGTCTCCGAGTGTCATTAGGTTCAATGGTTCCGTTTCCAAACGAATGATACAGTCGCTTGGATACCTGATCAAAACAGGCAATATGAGAAGATGATTGTTATC
Source organism: Tachypleus tridentatus (assembly GCF_004210375.1). Lineage (NCBI taxonomy): Eukaryota > Metazoa > Arthropoda > Merostomata > Xiphosura > Limulidae > Tachypleus > Tachypleus tridentatus. Next base: position 132,541,158 of record NC_134834.1, on the reverse strand, counting down.
AGTTTATTTTGGTTGGTCAAAATCATAAGGCATCTTTCCAGAAATTGAATTAGATGTGTGCAGTTAAATCTGTACATTATGGACTCCTATGTCTGAATCCTAGGTGTCTCTGATCTAGCCGTTTAGTCCGCCCTCATGCGCACAAGGTGTCTTTTGGACTAAAAATACGATTACCTTGAATATTTTATACGAGGTCTGATCAAAACGTTCTAAGACTTCTTCTGTTATAGGTGCCAGTACAGAAGCAGTGAGCTTCACTAAGATATGTACAAAATACAAATAGTGATATACTTCCCGAACAAGCCATTCCTCCAGACCTTATATCCGTGTTGCAAAAAACGTGTTCAAATACAGGCGCATCTCTCGCCCCTGTCGTATTAAAAATTAACATAAAAGAAGAGCAACGTGCTTTTATCAAGTTTTGTGTGAAAAATGGTAAAGGAGAAACATAAATCCTCGAAATGTTAAAACCTGTCTTTGGTGATGACTGCTTAAGTAAAGCTGTTGTTTATTAGTGGATAAAACGCTTCCAAGATGGCCAAGAATCGATCAAAGATGATCCACGTTCTGAGCAACTGTCGACATCGTCCATTGATAAAACGGTCACTGAGGTGAAAGAAAAAAAATTGAAGTGATCGCAAATTCGCTGATGAACTGAACATTTCCTTTGGATTGCGTCAGACGATTTTAACTGAAAAACTCTGCATGCGTTTTCGTCGTGACAACACGCCTTCACACACTGCTATGTCTGTTCAAGAATGTTTGGCATAAAAAAAAAACATTCCTGTGATACCACACCCTCCGTATTCTCCGATCTTGCCCTGTGTAATTTTTTCTGTTCCCAAAAATTAAAATTAAGTTGAAAGGAAAGAGATTTGATGACATTCCAGCCACCCATAATAATGTGAAAGCAGAACTTAGTCGCATGACAGTTGAAGACTTCAAGCATTGCTTTCGAAAATGGCAAAAACGTCGGAACACGTGTGTATTAGCTGGGGGAGATTACTTTGAAGGGTATAGCATATAATATTGATGTATGTATATTATTCTTCGAAATAAAAGTGAAGTCTTTAGAACTTTTTGATCACACCTCGTATATTGTCAGCACGAAGACCTCTTTTTGAAAATCAAAACATATACTGATGTTATTTAGAGAAGAAAGAAGTAGGTTTTCCTTCTGACTTCCCTTTCATCACATGCTGTTAGCTTTGATAATAGGGATAACATATTATCACGTTTCATCAGATCTATCTTGTAATAAAATTTCACTTCTGTTGAATCTTTAAAATTGTCAGAGCTCGTGCAACAGAACGTATATTTGTTGTTTTCGTCATGCTATGTGTATTGTTTTGGCAGGGAAATCAATTCTTGGCAAGTGTCCAGTTTCATAAACACCTACTGTGATTTTACTTTTCGTATTCAAAATCCTGTATGGGCACTTTTCTTAAAGTACAGCTTATAGACGGAGTTTACTAAGTTGAAGATCAGTAACTCAGGTTATCACGATTTTCTGCTTGTCAGAAGTAAACAGATATTTATCTGTTTATTTCCTTATTTGATCTAAGCCTTGGTGCTTGTGTTTGATCTAAAATCAAAAATACATATGGAATTTCGTTAATGACACACCAAGATCTGGAAATTTCAGATACCATGTAGCATTTTATTCTTTGTTTATTCCTTTTATTATTTTATTGTAATTCAAATATTTTCATTTTTCAGCAAATAAGAAATGTATGAACGTCGAAACAATCCATACAATTTACACAAACTATATGGAAAATTGTCCAGTAATCTCTAGTTCTTTATTTGCAAGCTCGTTTGCTTGGTTGGTTTTCTACATAATTTTTATAAGTGATTTTTACCTGTCTAGACTTATTCTTTTACAGAAAAATCATAATCTAACGATTAATCTGATCAAATAAAAGACTACAAACTATAATTTAGATTTCCCTTATAGTTTGTGTAAATTGAATGAAATGTTTCGACGTTCATACGTTGTATGTTTAAATCTAGTACACAAAAAATATGGATATGGATGTAGCATCAAGTGTGTATGCTTTTAGCTACGAATTATAAGTGAATATTAGGTCTAATACGCGTATTCAATTGTTGCTGCCATTACCCATTTTCGATATTTAACGAGAGGTTAAATTACAGCCTGTTGATGCAAGGTAATTCATGCGCAAGTGAGTGTTCCATTTTAGACTGGTTTTATTTCTTAAATTAATTATTATATATTATCAAATCAATGAATTATCTATCACTGTGAAAAAATAAATTCAATATCGACCGTTTAAATTCAATATACAATATGTGATCTATGGTTTTATTTTGAACGCACTGGCAAGTTGAAATATCGCTTTCTGTCGAAACCATTACACAGTACTATGTTATCGAAGCTATATTGCAGTTAAATAAAAACAGCTCTATAACTGAAATGGGATTGATCCTTCCCTAACGTTTTGCATATTTCGCAGGTTTTACATGAAAGCTCAATAGATGGCACTGCTCATAGCAACTTTTTGGTTACAGAAATTTTTAAGAACTACGTAATAAATAATATGTATCTATATTGTTACCAAGATACTTCCCTTTGGCAGGTGATGATGCACTCTAATTGTACATGTGTATTTATCTCGTTACTGAGGCTTTGGCAATAAGTTTCAGCAAAAAATAATTCAAGTAAGAGAAGATATTCATGCATCGCAAGTTAATCATTTTCAAGGTACTGAATATTTTCCACAATAAAACAAAAAAACATTCAAAAATACGGTTTTCAACTTACCTTCAGAAAAGTTATAAAATATATACTGAAATATTCACTGCTTCAAAAAGTAGATTATGTGAATCCTATATTAATAAATAAACAACTTCACTACAATGTGTGGACAACTGAACAATAGAGACATATCAGTAAGGGCAGGCATAATTTTAAACTACCTGATTCAAAACCTTTTTGAATTTAAACATGCACACGCAACTTGTTAATTTTCCGCTAAAGTAACTCCCATCATATACCTTGGACTGGTTAACCTTCCATTAAAGTTGGTTAATGTCTCAATCGAGTGAGCCACGTTACATACCTGAGATCGGTTTTCCCAGTCGAGTAACATCATGTACCAGAAATCTGTCTTCTCATTCGAGCTGGTAACACGTGATGACGAGAAAACCCACTTCTACAGAAAATTATATATGTAAAAACGGCTGGTATGGATAGAGAAAGCACTATGTGGAGGAGCGAACAACGCTTCGACGTTCTTCGGTCATCGTCTGGTTCGTGAAGGTCGAAACGTTGTTCGCTTCTCTATATAGTGTTTTCTCTACCCACACCAGCCGTTTTTACATATACAAGTGAGTAACATCATGTATCCGAGATCGCTTTCCAAGTCAAATGAATCGCATCATGTACTCGAGATAGGTCTTCCAAGCCACGTCTCATCCTGTACCCGAGATCGGTCTTCCAACTCAAGGGAGTCACTTGATATACCCGAGATCGGTCTTCCAACCCAAGTGAGTAACATCACGTACCTGAAATCAGTCTTTCGAATCAAATGAGTCACTCACATCGTGTTACATATGTCGGCTTTTCCAGGCGTGTGAGTCACATCATATACATGAGATTTATTATCTCTCTCAAGTGAGTCACATCAAGTATCTAGGATCGGTCTTCCCAGTCAAGGTGATCTCAGTTAAATTATTATAAAAGCAGAGGCATAAAGTCCATGACTTTAAATATTTTATATTGTGACATGAACGTTCAACTGCTAGTAGCAAGTTCCGATGCTTACCACTTCACAAGATAAAATTTTGTAAGTAAGTTTTACGCTATTATAGCCTAACATAAAAAAGACTGCAGCGCCAGAATGTTTGTCAAACAACGCTAGTTACTTTTCAATCTTTGTAGCGTTTCTTACGGAAAAAAAAATGACACGGAGCTTTCAAACATTGTTAACAACAGTAGCTCCATACAACTACGCTGCTAAAACTTACTTATGTATTGATTTTCATGTTCTCCTGCACCGCTCTTCCAAAGTATGAAAAATAGCTCCTCTTCGAGATGTCAGCCACCGCAGCGTCACACTGCTATTTTAAACGAACCACAGTTTGATGTATTTAGTATTATAACGTATAACATTTTCATGTAAATTAATACAAACATATGTAAAGAATTTTTTTCTCATAAAATGTTTTTAATTACCTAACAGGTAAGATGTAAGAAACAATTGCGCAACGTCCGTTACTTTTCCTGACCGAATTTAGCTCATTACTAATGAAATACCATATAAGAGATGAACTCTTAATAAAATATTACCTAAATCTCAACGTTAATATGTAATTCCCCTTTCTAACTTAAATCTAACCAACCCAATAAGCAAGATTATTGTTTTATAAATATCAAATCAATCTATCAAGGAACAACATTAAAGGTCTGGCATGGCTAAGCGCGTAAGGCGTGCGATTCACACTTTCTGCAGACAACATAGAACTTGTTTAAAGTACATAATTTCACCTTTTTAGGATGTTGTAGGGAAAGATAGATAAGTGTGAAAGGTCGGTGGCGTATTTAGGTAGGAGCTAGAGTGGGATCATGGTCTTAATGGGGACTCCCTGATAATTTTACATGTAAAATTACATGGGATACAGGGCTCACACAACCTTAAATCCACCACTGTGTAAGGTAGATTAATTACAAAAACTAATTCTAATTACCTTATTTTCCCAAAAAGTCATTGATGTTCTCGAAAAAATTATATCGTTTTTTACAACAGAGAAAACACTCCTTAACTGTTTCGTATGGCTTAAAGGGTTGAATATATATTGTTTTAACATGAGTAAAAATGACCATCAATTAAAATCTTTCATTTGGTTTAAAGGGTTGAATACATAATCAGAATAAAAAAAAAAGGTATATTTTATATAATTCATTTGGTCCTGAAATACCAAACCATTAATTTTCCTGTAAGAAAAAAAATTTGAATACAACAAAATTTTAATTAGCAGGACGACATATAAATGTAGATCTTGCGACGATAATGTATGTTTCTTGAATATTTAGGCCCGGTATCGCCAGATGGCTAAGGCATTCGACTCGTAATCCGAGGGTCGCGGGTTCGAATCCCCGTCACACCAAACATGCTCGCCTTTCCAGCCGTGGTGGCGTTATAATGTTACAGTCAATCCTACTATTCGTTAGTAAATAGTAGCCCAAAAGTTGGCGGTGGGTGGTGACAACTAGTTGCCTTCCCTCTAGTCTTACACTGCTAAATTAGGGACGGCTGGCGCAGATAGCCCTTGAGTAGCTTTGCGCGAAATTCAAAACAAATCAAACCATCGTGAATATTTTACAAATCACTTGTAATTCACTACTGATTGTTTTTCAACCATTACGGTTTATTCTTATGGATCAGAAAGCCATCAGACCAACGTAGGTAAGAAAACTTCATTCAATGAACTGCCAACACATTTAGAAATTAACCACACGAGTCTTAGCTTCCATTCGTTTCAGAACAGGAAATTTCTGCAAGTGTATATGCCCTCCCGCCATTATAGAATGTTCATGTCCACTAAACTGATTTGAATTTAAATAAATTATGGAAGCGTGGTTAAAACTTACCAAGAGAAACTATTTTTTTCCAGCTTATCCAAAGTAATATTCAATACTCATAAACAAGTCACATACAATACACATGAATGTGGTTACATTTCCACGTGGATCTAGTCTGTTAATCAAACATTTGAATCGTAAAGCACAACGTGTACGTTTGGATCTTTCTAGCTGTACAATTTTGTAAACATGTCTCTATTACCGTTCTTTTTAGCACGTTTAAAATGTGAGCTATCTGTTGCAGAAACCATACGATAAACATTTGTTGTTTATTTCGTTCACGGGAACAAATAGCTTTTAGTAATATATTACTGCCCTTGCTTTATAATGGTCTACTTTGAATAGTGTACTAAATAGAAATAGAAACTGTATAAATGAAAGTCAGTTGATCTGTACAATTTTTACCTGTGAACTTTAATATTGATCGCTAGCGCTCAGACAATTCATATAGCCAAACATTTTATTGTTTACCTGGAAACTTTTCACAAATCAAGCCCATGATCTCTGCCAAGTACACCTGTGTTTCTTGTGCTCTTGACACAATAACCGTGAAAAGTTTCCCTCTACCTGACCCACTTTCACTTTTGCCAAGAATGACACGCAAGAAAAAAAGAAAAAGAAAAAGTACACGCTCTGCTTAGCGTTGGACTCGCCGTCAATACGACGGCACACTTTTGAAAAATATATATATAGTTTGCACAAATGTGAGATAACATTAAATGCTTGTGTTACTGAGCAACTTCCAAGTATAAAGGTTAAAAGTGCTGAATGAGTGTGTAAACTATAAGGTTTAATATGTTTTTACCCATGGCAATTTTCCAGAAAAAAAGAATACGAACCGTCTAAAAGGTGACTGAACACCTTGCATAGCAAGTGGAAGCTAGTCGCCGTATTTCTTCGAAAATTTGTTTCTTGGCAGATTCATCGAGGACAACAAAACTCAACATGTACAAGTTATTGACTTAACGTTTTTAACCGCTTAGCCAACGGTCAGCTTGACTCCCACAGTATTTACATTTCTAAACAAGGACATATGAATATATTAATTAACTTTATAATATTTGTGTCATTCATTTTTAAATTAAAGTACATATCTTTCAAACCCTGCAAGAACAGTTAAGTATACGTATTTACACCGGTAAAATCAAGGGGGATCGATTCCCCTCGGTGGACTCAGCAGACAGCCCGATGTAGCTTTGCTATAAGTAAACACACACAAGTAGAGAAGTGAAAAAAGGCCACATATAACTTATATGTTGATATAACGTTTTTCTTTCGTTGGGTTGGTTCTTTTAAATTATTTGTGTGTGTGTTTCTTATAGAAAAGTCACATCGAGCTATATGAGGAGCCCACCGAGAGGAATCAAACCCCTGATTTTAGCATTGTAAATCCTTAAACTTAGCGCTGTACCTGCGGGGAACTATAAATTATTTGTTAAAAATAAGGCCAAGTTCAGTCTTTGTAACGATAACACTTTAGGTCTATTTCTTTCTTAATGTATTTGCATGTTGCCTTTACTTGTAGGCCGAAGTAAGTACACAAATTAATTTCAAACAAAAATATTAGTGTGATGGTACCACGACTAGCACACAAATAAACTTACTTGTGCAATTTCACGGCTAGCTGATTGAGTGACTGAATATACGCCTTAACTAACAGTGATACAAATACTTCACAGTTCACTGAACTAAGTTAACTGACATCCATCTGTCTGATTCTCGTATTTATAATGTAGCCTTGTCTCAAGACACTTTGGAAAGCATCTCAACCGCTATATTACTAGATGTTTAAAGGTATTCCAGGATAAATTTAATGTCATTCGCCCTCTAGCTAGCATCCAAATTAAAACTTTGCAAATATAGTTTACAATATTAACCAGCAAGCAAGTTAAGAAGGAAATATTAACCCTGTTCTCTGTGCTCATAAAACACAAATAATTTCTTAAGAAGATATGTAAGAATGTTGACATTATATTTTAATTAAACTGTTTTATCTCCAATGAAGTATGTAAAGTCTGTCCTATATACTTCATGAAGTAAGAAAAAAATAGTTGGCGGACAATTATGCAAGTACGTATTTCTACAAAATCAATCCAATAGTTTACTTAAACTTATAAAAAACTTCATAATGCATAATAATTAGCAACACATAAATAAAGCTATTGATATCTAACTGAGCTGCGGCTAAAAGAGGCTACATTGCAAAACAAACAGAAAGTCTAGTGTTTAAATATGTGTTTTTCCAGTCCGACGTAGCTATTTGTTCTGAAACGTCTACATCACCATGGTAGTCACGAAGAACTGTCAAATCTGAAGAGTAATTTGCATTCAATTATTAACAACTACAAATGTTTCCACATAAAAAAGAAACAACTACAAGAGAGCATCATGTGTCTCAACAGTTAATTTCATTGTAGATTTCTCCCAAAGTAGTGCTACAGGAGACTAAGCGGAATTGGAAAACTTCATCCAATTTATCACGTAGGCACCATAGTTCCTGTGCTATCATATCACTCATCTGCAGATTCCTTTTCATTGATGTTGCCCATGATAGAAATGGTCAAGTGTCTTCAACAGAGGCAAATCGGTCTTTAAAGCATAAATTATATTAATGGCACAACGGTATGTCTGTGTACTTGTAACGTCAGAAACCGGGTTTCAATACCCATGGTGGACAGACCAAAGATAGAACTTTGTGTGGTTTTGTACTTAACTACAAACGAACTTAGTAGGGAGTAAAACGTTACTGTTTACTCATTGAGGAGCAAAGTTTAATCTCCAATATTGTTACAGATATTTAAACACTGTGATCACACAATGGAAGAAAATTTAAGAATCTGTTGTTATACAGTGTTGTGTAAAAGTGTTAGGACAAGATAAATTTTTGTCATTCCTTCCGTTTTATGGGGCTAATTTTTCCACGCCATTACAGAATGTAAATTTCAACACTATGGTAATGTTTCACTGATTCTTCTTGATGGTTTGAAATAACTTATCATTCTTTAGAAGTTCCATATATTTGTACCACGGGCATGTCATTAACGTTCTGCTTGAATGTACATACTGATCAAATTTAGGGTTTAAAATAATTATCTTGGTACCTTATGCAGTGTCTTAACTATATAGAAAGAAGCTAGCAAAAAACTAACACATTATAGGGGTATAGGATAGAAGGAATAAATTTAAAAGGACTTCACAAACGAACATTGATATGAACAATGTTAACACAATATATTATGTTTTGTTGTTATGCCACGGCCCCCAAAAAACTTAAAGATTTGTCAGTAGAGCAGAGAGGTCGCATAAAATCGGACTCTCCAGCATATTGCTGCAGACTTGAAATGCTCACCAAACATTGTCAAGTACACCCTAGATCGTGAGACCGAAACATGTAAATTTATAACAGGAAAGGAAGAGGCAGAACATATAAATTCAATTATATTTATGTTAAATATCTTCGTTTATGCAGCCTTCGGGACAGAAGGAAGACTGCCACTGATCTCAAGTGTGAGATAAATGGCCATGTACCAAATGAGAAAAGTGTGCAGATCTACAGTATCTAGAATACTCAACGAAGAATGGAATATTTGGTCGTGTAGTGATTACAAAACCTTTATTTTGATATTAAAGTATTGTCAAGAGACTGAAACTTGCTAAAAAATACAAAAACTGGACTTTTAACAATTGAAAAAGAGTAACATGGACGGATGAGCCAAAGTTTAAAATATCTGATTCAAGGCGTAGGTTGTACGTCCAGCGGAAGAAAAGTGAAAGATGCTTACTTCAATACATAGTACCTATCATGAAGCATGGGGAAGGCAGTGAGATGGTTTTGGGGTGTTTTCTACTGAGGCGACAAGAGACATTTTCAAAATAAATGGAATAAGGGGCTAGCATAAGCACCGTCAAATATTGATCCATCATGGTATACGCATTTTTGGTAAAGGATTCTACTACCAAGAAGATGACGACCCCAAATATTCATCTAACCTATACATAAATTACTTAGTTAAGAAAGAATCTGCTGAAGTCATTAAAATGGGATAATAGTCCCTACATAGATCGATCTCAGCCCAACTGAGCAGATCTTGAACTTGATAGATCAAAAGTCACTTCCAAAGAGAGTTCATTAGAGTAAAATCTCAAGAACACTTTGAGTAAGTATGTTGTAACAATGTCTTAAAAATTGTGTGTGGTAATTGAATCAAAAGGGGGACACAACATATTAACCGTTTGCTGAACTCAAGCACTTTCACTGGGTTTCTAATATAAAAATTAATAAAATGTTGATGTTTATTCTTTGAAAGTGGCCTGAAAACTAATTTTTGACTTCATCCTAGCACTTTTGCACAGTACTGTACTACCTTTATCACATCCATAATTTGTGAAATACCACTATTGTATGTTTTGAGATGTATCTATTTGTTCAACAATTTTCGTAACTAAAACGTGAGATACTGCTGTGTTAAGGAAAATCACGCACAAAATTGTCTATAAAAGTTGACACAAAAAAAGAATGGTTAAAAATCTGCATATCTTGATACTTAAAAGTTCGCGCGTCATGAGTAGCAAGGATCCCGAAGTTTCCATGAAATGGTATCTTATCCAGGCCATGGTCAACTCGTGACGTCAGGTATATACCTAATTACATAGAAGTGTAGTTCCATCCCGCATTTGTAAAACCTTGACACAATGAAAACATGTAAATACGAGACTAAATAACACCTGTAACTGCTTTATAGACTATTATGATAAAGATTCTGTTTCTTATCATTTTCCTTCAAGGGAGTTCTTGGAAAAGTTTGTAAATGAACGAAATATGATCAGGTTTGTTACGTAGCAGAAAAACTACACTCACAGAGTAGCCTTGTACATGGTTCTCAGACTCATAGTGCATTTCTTGCTGTTTTAATGTTAGTATTAAAACTCGTTCTTATTTTGAGTTAGTCATTTCTCGCTATTTTATGGGGGTTTATTTACAACGCTAAAATCAGGGGTTCGATCCCCTCGGTGGAGTCAGCAGATAGCCCGTTGTGGCTTTGCTATAACAAAAACACACTATTTTGTGCATAACGTATACCATAACCAATGAGGTAGCAAACGAAAAATATCGGTATCCGAAACGCGCTGGCCGAAAGTACCATTAGTGGTTTTTAGTTCAAGATCACAACTAATGTCTCATCCTGAAATTACATTTATTTGAGATAGTGTTTAAATAGAATTTAAAGAAAAACAACATATATCAAACATGGAGAATGTGTTGAAGTTATTGTAAGGAATCAACGCAAACATTACAAAAAATATATAGGTTTCTTAGAAACATAAAAACTACACAAAATATTAAAAATTAAAGCAGTTACTAAAGTTTTATTTTGTGCTGAAGACTCCTCACATTATCAAATAAATTTCCATTGCACCTACCAATAAAAGGATTCTTTCCTTAAAGCACCTCTGCAAATACAGATTCCTTCATCAAAAATCCTCACATTATTATTATTCACTGCAGCTTCTTCTTGAAAACTTTAAAACATTGTAGAATCATGGTTTCGAAATAAATAATATAAACAGCAAAAGAGGAATTTCACATACATGTTATGCATTGATAATAGCTAGTAAATATAATAACTCTATCATATACTTTCTGCTCTACATTCACAAACAATATACATGAAATCAGAGATTAACATTCGCAGGCGAATGCGATATGTCTCCGCAACGCAATCTCAAAATGGTGAATTTTGATGCCAGGAAAATTGTGGAAAACACAGAAAACGGAGCAATCACATCATTTTTGTTTAAAAAAGTATTGTACCAAATTCCAATTATGAGTTCTTTTAACTTTTAAACCCCCATAAAATAGAGAGAAATGAGCATATCCCAAAATTTTCTGAGTACGTGAATGGGACGTGTAAGATGTATCTTTGTACCAAACCCCATGAAAATTGGCCGAAATACTGTGGATTGATTGACAAAAACTCTTAAAATTATGTTTTTTGTAACATCTTGTGTGGAACCTGTTGGAAACCATCTTTGCACCAAATTCTATGTAACTTGGTCGAAATATGTCGAAGTAATTTATCACAAACCCTAAAAAGAATAAAAATGGGTAAATTAATCTTTTTATGTTAGTATGTTGGCACATGAAAATGTATAACTGTACCGTTTTTCATTTTGATTGCTTTAATTATGATCTCGCGGGATCCCAAAATGTAAATTTTGGGTTTGTTTGACTTTTGACCCCTACAATCCTTGAAAAGACAAAAATAAAAATAAAAAATCCGAAAGGTATCTGCACGTATTAAAACAAGGTATACCAATACACTGAGAAATGAAGGAACGGCGGTAGATTGAAAAGTGTTTGGAAAAAAGAGAAGAGGAAATAAAGAAATCAAGAGGAAACAACAGAGAAACATACACGTCCTCAGTGGAACAACGGTATGTCTACGGACTTACAACACTAGAAACTGGATTTTGATACCTGTGGTGAGCAGAGCGGAAATACCCCATTGTGTAGCGTTGTGTTTATTTATTTAAAAAAAAACACAAAATAAATGAAAGTAAAAGTACGTGCCTCTCTCGGCGGAGAAAGAACTATATCTAAACAATGTTACCACTCTGCATGAGTGTACATAATGCTAAAGAAACATTATATCTTTACCATGTTACCACTATACTTTTTTTCTTTTTTTTGCATTTCCACCTTGATCTCATCAAATTAGGAATCATTCAGAAGTTTTGTAAGCCAAGTATTTTAACACCTAGATGGCATAGTCCAGTCAGCAATCAGAACATGTTCGGTAGTGCGGAAACCAACTTTGACCTTTATATTGCTAGTCGAATGCTTTAACTGTCGGGTCATACCAGACTACCACTTTTCAAGATTATACATAATATTAAAGAAACTTTGTACGAATACCGTGTTACCACTCTACACAAACGTACATAATATTAAAGAATCTTTGTACCTATATCATATTACCATTCTACATTAATGTACGTAATACTGAGAAAACTTTGTATCTATACCATGTTACCACTATACATAAATGTACTAAAGAAACTTTGTACCTATAACCTGTTACCAATCTACATGAATATGCGTAATACTAAATGAATATTAAACGTACAAAATCTTACATCTTTTAATATTACGCACATTAAAGTACCTAATATTAAAAATACTCTGTACATCACATAACCATTTCACAAGGTTGAATATCAACTAACGCCTGTATTTCTTCTACTTATTTTTTATTTATTTTTAGATATTCGCGGAAAGTTACTCAAGGACTATCTGAGCTAGCCGTCCCTAATTCTGACTAGAGGAAGGACAGTTGGTAAATAACACCCATAACCAGCTTCTGGATGACTTTTGTCTAACCGAGTAGGGGGATCAAACAGTCAATCTTCTAACGCACCTATGGTTACAACGTTTAGATGAGATTTATTTATTTTATTTTTCTGTTGTAACGAGACTCGTACACAGAACCCATAAAATCGAGATTGAGTGTCCGGCACGCTGAACCACGTTCGGCTAATCTACTCTGGACTGATCAATATAGTACTAAAGATACTTTTCTTGTTATGGCGTAATAAGGTTATGAACTCAAACATTGAGGCTTATAATATTAAAAAAATATATATAAGTTGGATTTCCAGTAGAATTGTAATAAAGTATAAACCTTGCAGATACCTAACAAAAACTTCTTTCGAAATGATATAGTGTGATGCACCAATAACAAAACTCGCTTTACATTCAATATTTTTTTCACTGACAGATCTAATGGCGAACACTACATTATGTTCAGCTATCTCTTTGAAAAAGCAAATGTTTGTACGTTAGAATAATCATAATGGGCTTAGAGCCATTAGCTGTTAATATGAAATTGCAACTTTGGATGTACTATCATGCCATAAGACCCAACATTTTCTACATTGTTGTAAAATTATAAGCCTTCTTCATATACAAAAACGATCAAATGTAAGTTTGTTCTCGAATATTTAACTTAAAAACTTTATATTTCATATTTCTATTAGTATAAAGTTACACAGTGGGCTATTTGCATTTCGTCGACCGTGATGAAACGAACCACGTAGATTTACCTAAAGCCCACCGGGAGATAGTTTTGTAACACAAGTACATTCAAATAAAATAGAGCTGTATCCTAACTAGTCCAACCAAAAGAGTTAGAAGTGGATTACAAATGCTTCGATTAAACAAAGTCATTCTCGGGATTGAATAAAAACAACAAACCTCTTTCATCATCAAAAATGATAACTTTCTAATTATTACTACGCGAAGTACCTTGTAATGAATACTTTTCCCATTTCTCTGTGTTTAAATTTGCATTATCTTCTACCAGAGATGTAGCTATGAGAGGGTGACCCCCTGAAAATTCTAGGCATTTTAATCACATATTATTTTTCAGCTTTTGTATATAATAATCCCGTTTTGTATCATTTAATGAAAAAAATTAAACTTCTATTAACACTAGTACAGTTGATTTTATTTATTTTAAAAACCATTTTATTAAAAATTTAGATCAATTATAGCTTTTTAATTTATTCGCCCCCTCACAATTTTCTGCCCTCCCGGTGGAAAATCTGGCTACAACACTGTTGTTTACATAACTGTCAATTAAACGTAAATATAGAGTAAACAGCTTCCTCGAATTCGTGATTTGTCATCATTTCTAAACATTTGTTACAGAAGAATTTGTACAAATCAGAACTTGCAGAAATGTACTGATTATAATCTGCACTATACTCAAGTTCGTATATTTGAAACACTACGTCTATGGTACTTCACTTAAACTTGAAGAGTTTGTTTGTTTTTTAATTTCGCGTAAAGCTACACGAGGGCTATCTGCGCTGGCCGTCCCTAATTTTGCAGTGTAAGACTAAAAGGAAGGCATCTAGTCATCACTACACACCGCCAACTCTTGGGTTACTCTTTTACCAACGAATAGTTAGATCGACTGTAGCATTATAACGCCCCCACGGCTGAAAGGGCGAGCATGTTTGGTGTAAAGGGGATTCGAATCTGCGACAAACTTTAAGAGAAAGACAACGTTGTATTTCGTTACGATCGTTGAATAAAGTACTGTGTTTTCAAGCGTTGTCAGGTTTACAGGAGAATTTTCAGCTGTAAATAATATAAGTTTAAAAGCATACTTATGGTAAAACGTTATAAAAATAGTTTTTTATTTTGTTGAAGAACAATGATGGTTATTGGTTCAGCAAAGACAAGAATGATTCTTCGACTGTTCAGAAGATACAACAATCCTTGTGGTTATTTGTTTAGAAATTGTACACCTTCGGTAATAAAGGATTTTAAACAATTAACAAAAAAAGCAATTTTAAGTGTCGTCTCTTGTAATCAATACAGTGTGCATACTTTACGCTACTCTTAAATGTTATAAAAATGTACATTTTGATAAATTAATTGAACCAAAATATCTGTTTTTTTTCTGAATCAGACATTCCGTATAATTTGTCATACAGAATGACGAAAACAAATAAAAAAATCAGGTGAGAATATTTATTTTTATCTTGATTTTTAAATCTATTGATATTGAAAGTAAGATTCTTTGTACTAATTCAGATGTAAAAATCAGGATAAAAGTATACATTCAACACACTATTTATTCAGGTCCTTTTATCATATGTCTTAAACATTATGTAGTAGAACAAAGAACGAAGCATAAACATAGTTTTTAAATAAAGTGAAATTTTCATTGAGAATGCTTGGCTATTTTGTTTTGTAGATAACAACTTTTAACACATACTTAGAAAAAATCAAGAGAAAATACAGACCCGTTTCATCTAAAGCTCGAACATGGAATTACGAGTTAAAATGCAATTTATTCCATTCTGTACTATCCCTGTCACACTAAACATGCTCGCTCTTTCAGCCGTGGGAGCGTTATTAGTGACGATCGATCCCACTATTCGTTGACAAAAGAGTAGCCCAGAGTTGGTGGTGGGTGGTGATGACTAGCTGCCTT
This sequence comes from Tachypleus tridentatus, assembly GCF_004210375.1. Taxonomy (NCBI): domain Eukaryota; kingdom Metazoa; phylum Arthropoda; class Merostomata; order Xiphosura; family Limulidae; genus Tachypleus; species Tachypleus tridentatus. The sequence continues at coordinate 132,525,546 of NC_134834.1, read as the reverse complement.
CCCTCTAGTCTTACACTGCTAAATTAGGGACGGCTAGCACAGATAGCCCTCGAGCAGCTTTGTGCGAAATTCAAAAACAAACAAACTTTAGTCTTACACTGCTATATTAGAAACGGCTAGCGCAGATAGCCCTCGTGGACCTTTGCGCGAAATCCAAAACAAACCAATCCATTCCATACCTTAAATTTTAGACTTGTCTCTTTTTTTTTAACTCAGTTTAAATAATTATTAAAGTTACGCACAGTGATATTGTAGCAGAAACGTGTCAAAATCAAACGTTCAAAATAAGGAATATATGTATATATCATATGTAATGTTTTAATAATTAACATTGCATTATAGCATATAACTAATACTACGATTTGGAGGATTTTCGTTTTACTCGCTGAATATATCTGTTACGCATTTGCATAACTCGTTACAAAAGTCGATACAGGTCCAAAAAGAAAGTCCAATTGAGATAAACGTAAGTTTGTCCCTGATACGTTACACAAAAATAAAACGGAGGTAATAAATACGACAACGTACATTTCTTAAACAAAGAATTAGAATGTTTATACTAGCAGAAACTGATTAAAGCTGGGGATTTTGCCCAACTTCTCGAATAAAAAAAACATGTTTGCTATAGCACATCAACGTAAATGCAACTGCAATTTTAAGATACGTTGAACAGTCTCTAGGTAAAATAACAAATATCAATAATCAATACACCAAATACTTATGTTGTGAAAAGATTTACATTTTTACACGACTGAAGTACATTCGTCATACCATATTAACTTATAAAATAAATTATTTATTTTACTAAATATTTTTATACTTCTATGGGTTCGTGCGTATCATTAAAGCCTTTCCGTGAACAGTTTTTACTACCCGAGATTATAAAGTACAACTATTTGTTAATATGTTTCAAAATCGGATTAACTACATTTTTCGATACAAATAGCCCTTAAATCGCACGAAATTATGTTTTTGAATATCACCAAAACGGAACGTATCCACTTTCACCAAACGAACAGTCATGACACACATTGAGATTATTTATCCTTTAGATGATTGGCAGTTATTGATATAAAGAATCAAAGAGAACTAAGTTAATCGGCAAATAGACAGAAAAATATCACACAATTAGGTTGAACTAAAAACAGATAAAGCAATTGACATCCAGAAAGAAACATTTAAGTATGAATAGACGGCTAAGTAATGAAATGTTAAAAGAGATTTTGAGAGATACAGGTAAACAGATCAAAAACAAACACATAGAAAGGCAGATGAATATAAAGACTTACTGGGATTTAATATTGATCTAGCTACTTACTCTATGTTTGTCTTTGTTTGCTTATATCTCTCAATTTACAGATTATTGTCCTAACCAGTACAACATGTATGTTAAAATACAATACCGATACTTGTATATAAAAAACACAAATTTTTCATTATAAACATATTTTACGGCCTTTTGTCTTTTCTTATCTTATAAAAAAAATTGCACATATATATATATATATTATAGATATGCATTCTTGTGATGACAAGAAACCCAATTGAAATAAAAATGTATTCTCAAAACGGCTGGTATGGGTATTAAAACTAAGAACTAATAAGGTCAAAATGTTGTTCTGTACTTTATTGCAATTAAAGTTTTAATGCCCATACCAGCCATCTTGAGAATACAAATATACAATCTGTCTCAATAACCAGCTTTAAATTTCATTTAATGGATTTTTTACGAACGCTGCATGGTTATCTTATTATTCTCCAAAGCCATACTATCAATTATGTTACTCAGGTCTTTGAAAGCTCCTTCTTCCAGAAAATAAAGAGGAAGAAGAAAGAAGTACACATACGATTGCAATGAATCATCATCCAAAGAAATCAACTTAAAGTGTCTTTAATCATTCAGAGTTAAAGCTGAAGATCGGTTTTAAGCCTATTGGAGTAATTCTTATTTGAAAAGTTTATATTTTATAACGTATTCCGTATTATACATCCAGTAAATTCTTGTTTTGAACAAAATGAAAAAGTAGTTTATATTATTTGGGTGATTAATACAACCATTTAATACAAATAAAACAATAAAATCCATATCTCAATTGGAATATCTCAATCGATAGTGTTGACATTTTATTCGTCTTAAGCTAAGACACAATAGTCAATTCTTACTTAAAACATTAATCGTACCTGAGTTAAACCATTGACTGCATCAGATCAACTTACTGTAGATCTGCCTTACTGTAGCTGCACCAGTAGTTCCAATGCTGGCCAATGAATAAACAGCCGCTTTTAATAAAGTACTTAAAGATTTCTTTGAATCTATATTCTCATGACGTCACCTACACAGAATTTTCCTGACGTCATGAAACGCCTACTAGTCACTGGCAATGAAAAAAAAAAAAAAACTCCAACAGCAAGGTTTGTATTTTCGACATAATTGGGAAATTTCAATAACTTATCCAGTACCAAAAAAAAAAACGTTTTTGAGGAATAGCGTATAAATCATGTATAAGGTCACAGTTGCCTTGTTGCAGTTGATTGGCGGAACTGAGAAATATTTAAAAAAATATAAGTGCTTTAATTGAATGTGGCCTTCTTTAAATATAAGAAAAATGTGGTGCGTACTGGCAATTATAGTTTTAATTAATCGTGTTTATATGTTAGATGGATCTTGGCATTTCCTTATACATTCGTCAGTTTTATCTAAACAAACCACGTTAATTTGATAAAGTTAGATTGATAATAAATACTGATATCATAACAATGTGGTATACATTATGGCTATATCCCTTTTATAACTTCGAAAATGAAAATATATCTATATTTAAGTACATTCAGATAATTTGTCAAAGATTTAGTAGGAGTTATCTTACATATACGTTCTACGTGGCAGGATGATCTCACCCCTCTTTAAATTATGCTTAATCCTGCTCTTATGCAGTTTCTCGCTCAGTACTGCCGCCCAGAGGCACAACGGTATGTCAGCAAACTCACACCGTAGAAACTGGGTTTTGATACCCTTGGTAGGGAGTGCACAGATAGTTCTTTCTGTAGCTTTGTGCTTACTTCTAAAAAATCAAACAGTCACTACTAGTGCACGTCTGCCTGTCTCTGTATGTGGCAAGTCCATGATATATATCATTAATTCATTTTTGACGAGACGTTTTCATGTCTGGTGTGATGAAACATTTTCGGCCGAATATAGCTCTTAGCAAAGATAATTTTTGGTTAGTTTTCTTCGTCTTCGTTAAATTATTCAACAGATTAACCCACAGACACAAGTACTGCCAAGAAGAATCTGAACGAATGTTGATGGATTTTAGACACTTCTTAAATTAGAATCAATAGAATGGGTAGGAGGAGATACAACAATGTCTCATTCTGAGTTTAGATGACCTAGCGTTCGTACTCTGTTATCTCGATGTTTAATAGTGAGACTACTCTCCTGAGGTAGGTGATATGACATTCTGGTTAGTCCTGGCGGAGAATTAACCTGTATGCAGTTCTTAGAAAAGCTAATTCTTAGTCAGGATTTGTAGGTTTTGTTGCCCTTACTGTACTCGTCAGTAGGTTCTATTGTAGCAGAACAGCCTAAATATTTGTTTATTCAATTATTTGAAACTTGGTTCTATAAAGAGAAGTTTATTTTATATGAACAAGGTTCACGTATTCATTTCCGTTGATATTATTTGTTTCAGAATCCAAAAACTGATCAACTGTTTTTCCTTTTTCTTTTGATAAAGTTCGATTCAGTTTCACTCTGTAAGTATTTCCTAACCAGAGCATTTTCAAGTTGCATAACTGGCTTGATCTCTCGCAATTGCCTCAAGTGTAGTGGAATAGAATGCTCATCAGATCCAATCGGCAAGATAATGAGATATTTGAATGTCTTCAGATCGATTAGGCAGATTCTGTAAAACTCCAATGTGTGTATTCGTCAACGAACATTGTCAAACACAATGACAGATTGAAGTATCAAATAATTATGAAACAACTCGACGCATCCCATATGATATTTTCAGATGCACTGATAATAATAATAATAGTAAATGTTTGACAGAAAATATCTGCAGAGCTAAAAGGTATTATCTGGCTTTGATTGAGATGTGAGACTAAAGATATTGAACACAATGTAAAATAATATGAAATCAAACTTGATTCAAAATAGAAACAATCAAATTGACAATTGTGAACAAAAATGGCACCTTTACTATAGGTTCAAAGTGTCAAAAAGGTCTAACTCAAATCTGTAAAAATCTGTTCTAGACTAAGAGAATATGTCATTACATACAGGAGAACATAATGCCATTTGTTTCCAACGTACACTGGCCCGCCATGGCCAAGCGTGTTAAGGCGTGCGATTCGTAATGTGAGGGTCGCGGGTTCGCATCCCCGTCGCGCCAAACATGCTCGTCCTTTCAGCCATGGGGGCGTTATAATGTGACGATCAATTCCACTATTCGTTGGTAAAAGAGTAGCCCAAGAGTTGGCGGTGGGTGGTGATGACTAGCTGCCTTCCCTCGAGTCTTACACTGCAAAATTAGGGACGGCTAGCACAGATAGCCCTCGAGTAGCTTTGTGCGAAATTAAAAAAAAACAAACGAAAAAACAAACATTCCAAGGTGCATGCATTATTCATGTCACTATTGGCCATTCTCATTGAAAAGTAGTGGAATTTGTATTATTCAGGTATCACCTGACCCAAAGTGAAGAGATCGCGTTTTACATTTATACAGTATAACTCAATTTGCAGTAACTTTTCTCACAAGAGTATACACATGGTTCGACTTGTGAATGATGGAGTTTAATAGAAAACTAGAGCAAAAGGAGCTTAGCGACATCTTTGAACAATGTCCTGTGTTACAACTACGTGGTGCAATTATAGGCATAAAATTTCTTTAAAAATCTATATACTTCAGAATTAGATAAGAGAGTAGAAGATATATATGTATTATGCCTGCTGTTACGTATTATATTTTTTCTCAGACAAATCTCCAACTTATTATGTTACATATTACGATTTCAAATAGCCTGAAACTAAGTTAAGCTTGAATTTGAATTTAAAAATTAATTGAATCTCAGTATGTATCAAATTAATATTTGTCAAGAAGATTGATACATACAATTTCCTTTCTGAACATAAATATATTTTAATATACAAAGAATAATATAATTTATAATAACGGTTGTTACAAATAATTATTAGAAATAATGATTTATATACCAAAGTTTTACAAATTTACAAACAATATCGAGTCTTTTATCTGGTCTGGAACTGAATATTTTATCGACAGCTCACGATCAGCGAATTAGTTTCTAGTTGATAGCAGTACAGTTTATTTAACGGCTAGCTAGCTAGCTCTCTATTCTTTATTGGTCTCATGCCATATACAAGGTGACTTTTCACCCACGAAGATATCTAATGTCCTTGTAGAAATACTAACGTCCGAAGTTAATTCTCTAAAGTTAAACTGTTTCTAATGTTCTAAATCTACATATGTCCATGGTCAGATATCTGTAGCTTCCAGATTGATAAGCATTTATCACATTTAGAGCTTCCGAGGTTACAGTATATTAACTGATTCAAACCAACAATATACACCGTATCTTGGCGCGTCTACTTACGAACTTTAGGTGAGGTTCCCAAAAGTTCGGTTGGCCAAAGTGAAGGCAACCACTAGTATTTTACATGCACAAATAGTTAGTATTTTACATACACAAATAGTACATTATTGATTTTTACACTCAAAAATCTTCTACAAATTTAGTGGATAAGGCGAGAATGTCGCAATGACACTTAACAGTACAAGTTACATGCATTACTAAATGCATATTTAACTGAAACAAACATCAATATAAAAATAAATATACATGTATATGTAAATCTGTTACACTTCGCGCTTTAGAGAATTAAAAAATTGTCTAACGCCAATTTTTAACAAAAATATTATTTATATATTGTTTGTTTGGTTTTTGAATTTCGCGCAAAGATACACGAATGATATCTATGCTAGCCGTCCCTAATTTAGCAGTGTAAGATTAGAGGGAAAACAGCTAGTTACTACCACCCACCACCAACTCTTTAGAGACTCTTTTACCAAAAAATAGTGGAATTGACCGTCACATTATCATGCCCCCCAACAACTAAATTATGGTTATTTATTTTCAACTCGAGTGGTTATCAAAATGATGAGTGAGTTAAAAGTGATTGAGCCCGTCTTTAGAGCTAGTGCTGCTTCAACTACAGTGAGCCCAAGAACAAAGTATAGTATCTGAATACACTGATTGAAAATGCTCAAAATAGTTTATTCTCAGGTCAGCGAAAGGACACTCTTTCGATGTGTTTGTAAGACTAGATGGCTAGTTATTTGTCATCACACACATACAAGAGATTTTAAAATCTACTTGCAAACATAATATATTTTTCTTTGTGTTTAGCCCACCAGTGGTATGTCTGCTGACGTACAACGCTAAAAACCGGGTTTCGATACCCGTAGTGAGCAGAGCATAGATAGCCCATTGTGTAGCTTTGTACTTAATTCAAAACAACAACATATTTGTGTTTAAGTTTTAAAATTACTTATCGGGAGAGGGTGCCAATTACTTTAATTACGCCCCTGCGTAAATGAAGAACCTTTTACTCAAAACTGATAATTTCTTGATAAATATAAACAAATGCTTTCGACTGGACAGAAAAATTCTACTGACATTTATAATTACATTGGTTATAGAAGAGGTTCGGACCTGTGCAGAAATATCAGTACGAATATTTTTCAATTTATCATTGTAAACTACTCTAAATAAATGTACAAAATAGCAAAATATCAGTTAAAATGGTATTTCGTGAAAAACTATTGATATAGAGGAACAATTATCATGTTTTACTTAAACATAAATATTGATATGCAAGTACAAACTCATCATATGAAAGGTGTTCACTGGTTTTGATAGGGTCAAAAGTATTTTTGGGAGAGGTAACTTATGGACCGTGGAAGAGTGATTGGACAAAGTTCTTGAAGAAACAAACAGTAGAATGTTACTGGAGGTTCTGAAGATTTAATAACAAATCACAGATCGGAGAATTTTATGATAGTTTCTTTATATTAGATGTAACCTTGGAACATTAATAATGTTTAATGATCACTGGGAATTTTAACACACCAAGAGGGTGAAACAGTGAAAGTATTGAATGGAATAGAATGGTATAAAAAGGGCAGGTATTTACTAGAGAATCCACCTCAAAGATTTTATATTTATATGTGACCCTTGGTTGAATTTATGCTGTTGCTTTACAAAAAAAAAATGGATTATTTGGGGAGTTGATTGAATCAATGAAAGAAGGCTTTTAATTGTAAGAAATGAATATAGCGCATGTGGGATATTATAATCTGAATTATTAATATGATTTTTACGAGAATAACCTAAATAATGTTATGGAATAAAACAATCTTGGTGGTCAGCACACCTATCAAACATACTGCCCTTGTGTTGTATGTTGTATTATGATTGTGACTGTTTGTTTGTAAATAAAGATTATGGTTCTAACTATCTATGTTTGTCTTTTCTTTACAATGAATCTCGCTAGTCACAAGTTGAAGTGAAACACAAAACATTCCATAACTCGATATTCTTTAAATCTTCAGTTAGCTGGCTCTAAGTAACTGTTTTATATTTTGATGGCAATAACCTTGATAATGTTGCCAAAGGATGCAATCTTGTTGTTCTAAATCATCAATCTAGGAAACCATTAAACCAATGTGATGTTGCTTGGAATATAGAATTTTAAGTTGTATTTACACAAATACTCTATACAAGTCTAAAGAGGTTATAAATTCACCGCATAATCATTGGTTAGGCCAAATTTGAAACTTGTGTTCAGTGTTGGATGTCTTACCTTAGGAAAAGATTTAGGGCAGGGCTACTGTGATGATACCTTGGATGGAAAGATTGTCATATAAAGATAGGTTAAGATCTCTGAAATTGTTTTCTCTTATAAAGATGAAAAGTTTCAGGAGATATGATTGAGTTTTCAGATTGTTGAGGGAATTGACAGTGTTAATGTATCATCTTTTCTATATTTAATGGTTAGGAAATAAGTTATTGTCAGCTAAGACAGTTTTACTTTTCTAACAAGATAGTTGGCCTTAGAAATCCTTGATAATTATATGAATGATAATGACTAGATAGGTTGAACTATATATGGACCAACAGGCCCCTTGGTGTTTTTAAGTTATATGTTTCTAAAATCCTCATAATTTGTAAACTTAGGATATTGCAAAGGTTTAAAATACTATAGGTTTAAATTATAAAGGCGCATAAAACTACATGAAATGACCAATATATGATTAACACATAACTAAAGATTTGTAGTTTTTTACTCAGAGTAAAAATACATAAAACTAAAAAAAAAAAAAGAATTTGTGTGCTTTCGCGGCTAATGGTCATATGATTTATATATCTGAAGCATAAATTAATCAGAAAATTAAAATAACTTATAAGTATCTATGCTTAAATTTAAAACTCAGGAGTTACATGCTTAATCTAGAGCTTTGAGTGAAGTGAAAAATGTAAGAGGTTAGCATAAAAACAATATAAATTAAATAGCGGAGGAATGTATGTTTAAAATCCAAACGTCAGTATTTTAAACTTAAAACACTAATATGCTTAAAATATGTAAGTGTATAGAATTTAAACTTAAATACAATTTTAGTTTTTATTTTATAATGTCTGGCTTCATGTTTCTAAATTGAAGGGATTTGGAGCTGTATTATGTAATTTTATGGCTGTAACCCTTATAATAACTTTTTAGTACATTTTGCTTGTGCCTAGCTGAATATGCTATTTAAATATCTTATGTTTACTGCTACCTAATTCTATCTTTAATAGGCATTTACAGTTAGTACTTATATAGGTGCATATTGGTTGGTTGGTTGGTTTGGTGTTTATGGCGTATAGCAACTAGGTAGAACATCCGGTAGAAAGTTAAAATTAAAGTAAAATTCTTTAAAGGAAATTAAGGTAAAACAAAACAAAGTTTAATTTTTGAATTAAACATAAATAGAGTTAAATCCAATTTTTACATCTAGTCTACAGCGGTATGAGAAAAACTACAGTAATACAAGTTGTAAAGGACTTTCCATAGCATAATTGCAATTATCATAACTCGCCAGAATGACTAAAAAGTAAGTTCAAAAACAGCGTTAGTCACCTGAAGTTGGCCTTTCAAGTCCTGGTTTCGAGTTATTTGACGTTATGGCCGTTTTCGGAAAGTAATACAAGTTTTAAAAGACTTGTAGCAAAATTTTAATTATTATAACTTGCCAGGATTATTAACGGGTAGTTCAACAGCAGCGTTAGTCACCAGAAGTTGGCCTTTCCAGTCCTGGCTTCGAGTTATTTGACGTTACGGCCATTTTCTAATTTCAAATCGAACTAAATGTACTTTGCTTCTTAAAAGGGAATCACATTAAAAAAGGTCTAATGTATAAATTTAAAAAAAAACTTAAATAGCATTAAAAATTAATGGCCTTTAAAAAACTAAAAACATTTATAAGATGGACAGTGCCACCATCGCTAATAACACTGTCTAACGTTACAGATAAACGTTGAGACAAAACATGTTTAAAACAGGGTCGTCGTTGAGAGTCGTAACGACGGCAAGACAGTAAAATGTGGCTTATTGTGATCTGAGTGTTACACAGACAACACATGGGGTGCATTAGTTCCAGACAAAAGAAACGATGAGTTAAAAACCTGTAATCAATGCGCAGTCGAGTTAAAACAACTTCTTCTTTCCGATCCTTACGGAAGCAAGATGGCCAAGTCGACATGTAGAGAGAACAAATAGTAATGAAACGACCAAAGGAAACATGGATGGCTACGGCCTCCAAGTGTGCGTCGAGTGGCAAAGATATGATGGGCACATGCTGATCAATCAACAGTACCACCCCTTCATACACTTGCCCATCACACAGCCTGTCATTTCTGTACAAATAAAATTGCCAAAAGGTGGCTGTATGGGCAGGCTTCAGAAACGTTTCCTGTAACAAAAGGCATACAGGATGGTAGGAAGCAGTCAGTACTCTGATGTCATCCAGATTACAACGTAAACCTCAACAGTTCCATTGTATCAAGGTGGTCATTTTTATTTATGTCTTTACGATCACGTCTACTTTCTTTATTGTCTTTATTCAAGGGAGGTCTGTCGACTTCCATGGATCTTGTCCTGGGTCGATTGGGCAGGTATTTCTTGTTGGAAGAGGATTCCAACGACTGAACACGTAAACGAATGATCGTTTTGCATCCTGAGATGGGAAAAAAGGTTTTCCCCTAGGAAATGCCTATAGCCAGAACAAAAGGAAGATGATCTTGGGATTTGCTGGAATGAATGTTAGGAACAGAGATGGGTGTTGACGTTGATTCATCATTTTTTTAACCATGGGGGTCAAAAGACTTTCCATTTGATTTCAGAACGATTCTTTTGGAGGCACAGAAAGATCTGTCTGCACTCCCACTATAGTAGTGGAATGAAGTGCAGCAGTATACGTCCGGCGTGAAGTGGTGGACAGCAACTTTCGAGCCTCATGGTAAGTAATGTTTTGAACCATCTTGAAACGCTGCACCTCTTTTTCTTCCAACCATTTAGAGCAAGAACAAAAGTAGGACGGTTGAAAGCCATTGCAATTGACGCTATGAGGGTCTGTTTCACACTCATAGGCATCGTGGTTCTTGCCACAACAACGAGCACACATGAAGGAACCACGACACGATGTCTTTGAGTGACACAACAGCTGACACTGGAAACATCTAAGAGGGTTTGGAATGTATGGCCATGTCTTGCAATAAAGGTAACCTACCTTGATGGTGGCAGGTGAATAAAGTGATGTAAATGTCAGAATGAGGACACTGTTGAGCAGCATAATTCCATATTTGCGAATGGAGATACGCCTCATTACAGAAATTCCTTAGGTGGAGAAACCAGTGAGAATCTCCGATTCGGGGATGTTCTTCAAATCCCTCTCAACAATAACTCCTCGGGACAAATTCAAAATAGCATTAGGCGTAACCTCAATAGGTATATCCCCAATCGCCTTTGAATACAAGAGGAGTTCACTGTGTTGAGATGTGGATGTTTCCACCAATATGTTACCAGAGCAAAGCTTTTTGACTAACTTTGGAAAGCCAGCAAGTCCCTCTAGTCCCTTCTGAATGAAAAAGGGAGACATCTGCCCAAAAGATTTGTCTGAAAGAGAATTTAGTGTGAGAAAATGAGATACAGGTGTTACAAATGTTGAAGATCGCTGCTCAGAATCTTCAAGACGTGGTCGTTTACCCATGGACTGTTTTTTTCACTATTTTAAGTTTTTATTTGGAGGATCCATAAAAAAAGAATATTTTGGTGCCCACTGACCTCACCAACCGTGGAGCCCTACGAGAGGACGCACTACAATGACAAACAAGGACACTGCAGCAATGCCAGGGTTTCGTGAGCACTATACCCAAACACCAGCATCAGATACAATGTACACAACAACTGTTCAGGAAATCCACGAGGACCAGCCAATTGACCCTAGGGGCTACCCCAAGGCTGCCCGTCTACAGGAATTCAAGGCCAAAGTGGTGTGTTAGGGTTTAGGGTTGGACCCCTCAACCACCAGGATCCTCTCTTCCCCTCCACGGGTAACCATGCACGGCAAACATGTGGGTGGATGTTTAGATCCCAGAAAAAGTAAACTGAAAGAACAGAACCTTTCCTGGGAGGTCCCCTCACCACATACAGGAATCCCCACTGAGGGTTGGGTGCATCTGTCCCTGTATGTAATAATCACATTATATAAGTTTGAATTAATGATATTCATGTTTGCTGTGACAGACATAATGAGAGTTACACATACATAAATATCCATGTCATTCCATTAGTTATAAATGATCAAATATCAGACCTAATAATATACCTTTGAAAATCAAAATAATGATGGTCATATACTAAATGTATTATATACACTTTTACTCTGTATCTACTTGCTAGATTTGCTATTTGTATATAAAATTATATACCTTCATACGTTTAACACATAGATCTTAAGATTTGTTTTATATATATTTTAAGTGCATAAAACACACCATGTGAATACAGTAGTGCGTAGTTTGCCAGGGAACAAGATAAGGAGCTGTCCAGCTAAAATAAAATTGCTTCTCAGTTGCTGACAATAACCAAAGCCACAACCATTCTCTTTGCCCAAATGTTGCTCATTTCTCAACTTGTTTTTAGTGTACCTTCTACTTTTCCAAGCTGTTGATACACAAATATATGTGCAACAACCAATGCAAATAATGACCATTTCAAACATTCTTATAGATCCTGTGGAATATCTATGGAAAAAGTAATTCATGGCTACAAGAAGGTATACTTCTAAACTAAATATTAACATATTCAGCAAATTGCCTGTCAACTTATGTTTGGTTGCACAATAAGCCATAATTATACCCAGCAGCAGCTTATCCAAGTGATTTTGTTGGAATCAATGAACTGTGAAAACATCTGCTTCACAATTTGTATTACCTGTTCTGTTAAACTGTAAGACTGAGGTTATAAAACAAAGTTTACATCTTTGCCACACCCAATACTTCACACAACTCACATATTAGCTGATTGTTGAAAAATACACCCTAGTCCACATTTTATTTTCTAATACATCAACAATCAACTGCGCTAACATATCAATTTAGTGAAGACCAGTAATAACCAGATACATTGTATGTATTGTTTGCCAAAGTTTTCTTTTGTTTCGACCAGTTTTTTCTATGGGTAAAGTACAATGTTTTCACCACTATTCAATTTGTCACTCCAAATACAGCCAGTAGATATGTAACATATAAATTCTGAAGTATTTAATGTCTGAGAATTCTGAAAGACATTAGCTGCAATGCAATTTCAAAGCCACATCTGAACATTTAATAGCAATGGTACAATAAATTTTCCTGCAATTATAGCTCCTTGTTCAAGTGCCACAGGTTAGGTTCATTTGGTGTACATTTCTTGATCCATACTAGTCAGCAAGGAGTGTCCATACTAGATATATATATATATATATAGGTTTTCCAGTTACTTTGTCAGAGATCCTGAATCATTAATCACCATATCCAACTACTAGTATAAACTCCTACTGTCAATGGCGTATTTAGGTAAGGTCTAAAGGGGCTCAACCCCAGGGGCCCATACTGGGGTAATAATGTTAACTTCTACGTTGTGTCAAAGATCGAAACTTCCAACAAATGAACAGGACCTCATCATGCAGTGAGACAATAAAGAAATAAAGTTATTCTGCTGCTTTATTTTAATCCATCACGTAATCAATTTTCTGAATTTTTGAAATTCATAAACTACTACTACAATGCATGTCCCACACAAGTAGTAAGAAATGTTTAATTAATTTTACAGATACAAGCAATTTTTTCTTCACTGTACATCATCTTTATTCAGAAGCCATCAAAAAACAACTAGCATAATGTATAATACATCTGTTCATGAAAACAGAAAGGCAACATTGGAAGCCACTACATTTATTTTTCTATAATTAACAGTAGAACCTTGACATTTTCTTCTTCTTTCTGACTACAGAAAGCATCCACGCACTCTCCAAAGGATTTGCAGTTCAGTCCTTTAACAAACACTGTATTTTAGCTTTGACTATATCCATTGTGCTTCAAAGAAGCTTGCAGGGTGTTTCTTTTAATTTGGCATACGTCTGTATCTAAATGATAGAATGTTATAGCTGCCTGACCCATTCAGCCATCAGGTCACATGAATACCTCAGTATATCATATTCAATCAACAATTAAAAGATCTTCAGCCATTGTGCTGAATATAGATTGCTTGTAAATCATTAACTGTTGACTTCAGATAAACTATTAATTTTGACTATATCCTCTACCCCCTATAATGCCTATGACAATTTCAATGGAAAGCTGTTAGTCATACATCTATAATTACAAAGTAACACTGGAGTTTTGTCATATCTTTGGATTAATGCTGCCTGCTTTCCAGAAAGGAAACAGTTTTTAATGTGTAAGTTTCATTATCAAGTTATAATGTAACATTTGTATACTCAAATGTACCATGATTCTCTCCTCAACATACACTTGGTAATACCATTGTTCTTTGATTCAATCTGGTAAGCATTAGATGGCTTATGTTTGAAAAGAAAAATTATACTCTGACACATGAAAACCTGACTGACAGTAAGTCCATCCCCAACTCTCAGTGCCAGAACCTGGATTAAAAACAACTTACTTCATGTAAGTTTCAGCAACAGGTCCATCTCAAATATCAATACTAGAACCTACAACATATAGTTGGAGATAAGCATCTTCATTCATCTCTAACTAATTATTATTTGCCAGTCCAAAGTCAACATTAACTGACCAAATTACAATAGACTTTGATCATAGTGTAACATCTGTATACTCAAACGTACCATGATTCTCTCTTCAACTTACTCACTTTCTTTACTGGCTTCATTCAGAATGTCATAGCAGTTACAGTGTCAAGCAAGAACTTAACTGTGTTCTTCGTTCTTGTACTTTAAAAAAAAAAACACTACCCAACTCTATAAGTTCAACTGATCGCTAAATCCTTTCCTGTAAGCTAATTGTTGTGTGGACTTAACTGGAAACAAAGCAGTTTCTTCCAACGCTTACAAAGAACCCTCTTGCTTCTGCTGAACAGTTTGTCTCTCACTATCTCAAAACCAGAGCATATTCTTCAGCTTCTCTTTCATACTGTAGTCTGTATGAAAGAATTATCTGCTTCTTCTAAGGAAAAATATCATAGGAGAGCCTGCGAAACCCACCCACTCACTGGCATTCAGTGAAAATATGTACCACAGGATGGAGATTTGGACAAATTATAGCCAATGCAGCTGATGTTATGGTAATCTTCTTCTCCTGCAACGTATTCAAGATTACAACTTCACATCTAATTTCCACAGATACTGCTCTCACCAGGTCATGTTGTATTATCCTACTCTGTAGTTCCTATATAAACTTATTGACACAAACAACATTGTGATCTCTTATTTTCATAGAAGCTTTTGCCTTCCTGTGTAGACAGCCATTCCAAAAAGTTTAGGACTTCTTTTTGGTATGATAGAGGGCAGAATGATCATAGGTCTTTTCAGTCGACATGTAGAGAGAACAAACAGTGATAGTACGACCAAAGGAAACATGGATGGCTACGGCTTCCAAGTGTGCGTCGAGTGGCAAAGACATGATGGGCACATGCTAATCAATCAACAGTACCACCCCTTCATACACTTGTCCATCACACAGCCTGTCATTCCTGTACAAATAAAATTGCCGAAAGGTTTCAGAAACGTTTCCTGTAACAAAAGGCATACAGGATGGTAGGAAGCAGTCAGTACTCTGATGTCATCCAGATTACAACGTAAACCTCAACAGTTCCATTGTATCAAGGTGGCCATTTGTATTTATGTCTTTACGATCACGTCTATTTTCTTTATTGTCTTTATTCAAGGGAGGTCTGTCGACTTCCATGGATCTTGTCCTGGTCGATTAGGCAAGTCTTTCTTGTTGGAAGAGAATTCCAACGACTGAGCACGTAAACAATTGATCGTTTTGCATCCTGGGATGGGAAAAAAGGTTTTCCCCTAGGAAATGCCTATAGCCAGAACAAAATGAAGATGATCTTGGGGTTTGCTGGAATAAATGTTAGGAACAGAGATGGGTGTTGACGTTGATTCATCAATTGTTTTAACCATGGGGGTCAAAAGACTTTCCATTTGATTTCAGAACGATTCTTTTGGAGGCACAGAAAGATCTGTCTGCACTCCCACTATAGTAGTGGAATGAAGTGCAGCAGCATACGTCCGGCGTGAAGTGGTGGACAGCAACTTTCGAGCCTCATGGTAAGTAATGTTTTGAACCACCTTGAAACGCTGCACCTATTTTTCTTCCAACCATTTAGAGCAAGAACAAAAGTAGGACGGTTGAAAGCCATTGCAATTGACGCAATGAGGGTCTGTTTCACACTCATAGGCATCGTGGTCATTTGCCACAACAACGAGCACACATAAAGGAACCACGACACGATGTCAAAGGCCACGCCTCCTTCCACATCACGAAACAGGTCGGTTAAACTTTGCTGAGAAGCACGAAACACGGGACGTAGAAAAGTGGAAGAAGGTTTTATTCTCTGGTGAGAAAAAATTTAACCTGGATGGTCCAGATGGCTTCCAACGTTACTGGCACGATAAGGATATCCCATCGGAGATATTTTCTACACGACACAGTGGAGGAGGTTCCATCAGGATCTGGAGTGCTTTCTCCTTCCATGCTTCAGGTTATACAGGGGCGTCAAACAGCAGCTGGCTACATTGGCATGTTGGAGAGAGCATCCTTATTGACTGAAGACCCTCGCTTGTGTGGAAATGACTGGATCTTTCAGCAGGACAACGCTGCAATCCACAATGCCTGCAAGACAAAGAACTTTTTCATGGCGAATAACGTGATTCTTTTGGACCATCCAACATGTTTGCCCGAACTGAACCCCATTGAAAATGTTTGGTGGTGGATGGCAAGGGAAGTCTATAGAAATGGACGTCAATTCCAAACAGTGCATGATCTTCGTGAAGCTATCTTCACCACTTAGAATAACATTCAAGCCAGCCTTCTGCAAACGCTCATATCGACCACGCCAAAGCGAATGTTTGAAGTTATTCGCGGTGACGGCCGTGCAACTCACTACTGAAACCTCTTGTTGAGCATTTCCTACCTTGTTTAGGATTTCTTTTTGGTATGGTCTTAAACTTTTGACCAGCTAGTATTTAGGCTAATTTCATAGTTTTCACATTTTCCCTTTTAAATTCTGAAAATGTTTTTTATTTTTATTTTCCCTTTTCTTATTTTCATCTTTCGAAGCTCAACTCAAATAAGTGGTTGAGTATGGCAACGCAAAATGCATATTTTTTCTTTGTGTTCATTGGCCTTAAGATTTTGGCCAGCAGTGATGTTGTATTTTTCAATGTCTTTTTTGGCTACCCTCATAACCCTTACAAGTTCATTTCTTTCGTCGAGGGAGATATTTAATGTTCTCATTGAAATAACAACGTCCGAAGTAATTCACTGAAGTTGAAAGATTGATAATGTTCGAAATCTATAACTTTCATGGTCAAATTCTGTAGTTTGCGATTAATATACGTTAATGACAATTATAGTTTCCTAGGCCTATAGCATACTAACTGTAGCTGTCCAACATTATTCTCTTCTTCGCGCGTTACTTTTAAATAAATCACGAGAGTCTCTGTACCTTCACTAATAGTCTCGCGCGCTTTCGTCAAACAAGTATTTTACACTTTCAAGAATTCCATACAAATTTCGAGAACAAGCGAGACTTGGCCAGTACACAGTCAAGAATATACGTCATATTCAAAAAATAAAACGATACTGAAACAAACGTAGGCATAATAAATATTGTAAATCTGTTACAAGCACATCTGCGTAGATTTTACATGGCTACACATTTTAAAAAATAAATCAACTTTATGGTGTATAACGCTTTCGTTAATGAGTTTTAATCCAATGATCAATAATTTGTATGATATCACAATACGTTTGAAACACTGATAGTAATAATTAGAAAGTAAGTCCGCAGACATACCGCTGAGTCACTGGGGGGCAGTAAACATATGACTGATACTCTCATCTAACTTATGATAATGTAATATTATTCAACTTGCTGATCAACAAATAAATAAGCTGTTTACTACATCGTTTACGTGACACTGATGTTTGTTACGATATTCTTTACATTTGAACACGGTAATTCCAAGAACTTAGGAAAGATAGCAAAGAAGAATATGTCAACCACCTATATCAGCCATATACATCTCCGACGAGGCCTTTCGAAACTAACGTTCGTGGTAATAGTAAAAGCACATTGGTTGAAATTTCAGTTTTTGTTTTATTTTCAGTTGCACAATCGTGATTACCAGGAATAGATAGCTCTGTTCAACCAGAATAAAGCCACTTTATTGTCATTTACAAATAGGATTATTTGAGGTCAAAACGCCTACGATTTCAGTATATGGATGTTACATTTCCACCATGTACGGCTATCACAACGTACGTTTGTTGTTGAGCCTCCTATTTCAATAACGAACAATTAACATTAATTATTTCATTTCTTTAAAAGAGAAAATATATATACCATATATGCCATCAACAATTACACTTAAATTTAGTTACATATCGTACGTCACCATAATACTGAATCTTGTTGTCATGGCGACTGTTTTTTTAATCAACATAATAGTTGTTTATTTGTTGTCTCGCTTAAAGTTCTAAGTTTAAAGAAAGAAAAACAACGGTTTATGTATGAAACATCGCAAATAACTTTTCAAGTTGAGCAAATGCATAAACAACTTTATAAAAAACAAAAAGTACTCGTCTACATGAAAAAATACTATGCCTTTTTAAGTTTAGTACCATCTTTAGTTTACATTTCAAATCTACATGCAATATAAAATATATGCTTGTATTTATAACCAGGACTACTGAGGATAAAAGGTTGCAACATTCAATACCTCTCAAATGTAATACACAGAATAATGGTTTTATTGTTTAAGAAAATGAAGCAACCAGTTACCTCTGGGAAAACTTTTATATATTTTTTTTCTTTATGTTCATTGGCCTTAAGATCCAGCAGTGTATGTTATATTTTTCCTGCATCTTTCCTGCATTTTCAACAGTCTAATCTTCTCAAAGTCACAATTATAGCCGTATCACAATTAACAGCTGATTCACTTTGATTGATGATTCTGATAAGTAATTCAATTATATAAGGAGTTCATGTTTAGTTGAAAAATTGACATGAAAAGCAACGTTTCAAACCACAGTAGTGAGCCATTTTTAGGTTACCATTACGTTCGAATAATACACGGAAAAAACTGTATTTGAAGTAATTCGTGATGACGAGAAACCCACTTGAAGTAAAAAATGTATTATCAAGACAGTTGGTACGGGTATTAAATCTTTAATTAAAATAAAGAACAAAACAACGTTTCGACCTTCTTATGTCATCTTCAAGTTAACAAAGAGAGTTTACAACTGAATGTTGCCGGGCACGGGATTGTATGGGACGCTGCAGTATATGTTAGGTTATTACAGCGTATCCCAAACTTTCTCGGTTCACTCCCTTCTTCTTTGTGGGTATTTGGGTATGTTGAATTTTTAAATACCCAGAAGGGTCAGATGCACAACACCTCTTCCTCCATTCCTAGCTTTCATATCGGCTACTATTATGTTGTTGTTGTAGTCCTTTTGGGCCAGAGTATCCCATAGTACTCCGGCCCTTTTCAGGGCAATGTCCATGTATTGTCCCGGTTCACGGCGTTCTTAGTGTTTGTTTTTGAATTTCGCGCAAAGCTACAAGAGGGCCATCTGCGCTAGCCGTCCCTAATTTTGCAGGGTAAGACTAGAGGGAAGGCAGCTAATCATCACCACCCACCGCTAACTCTTGGGCTACTCTTT
Source organism: Tachypleus tridentatus (assembly GCF_004210375.1). Lineage (NCBI taxonomy): Eukaryota > Metazoa > Arthropoda > Merostomata > Xiphosura > Limulidae > Tachypleus > Tachypleus tridentatus. The sequence goes on along the minus strand of NC_134834.1, from coordinate 132,506,004 downwards.
TACCAACGAATAGTGAGATTGATCGTAACATTATTACGCCCCCACAATTGAAAAGGCAAGCATGTTTGGTGCAACAGGAATTCGAACTCGCGACCCTCGGATTACGGGCCTGCGTTCTTAGTATCTCAGCAATTTTTTTCACGGTGCCCCTGGGCAAAAAGAAAAACCTAACAGTTACATGTATTAAGTTGTTTGGACCTAATTACTTAACAAAATATTGTTTTTTTCTTTCATTATTAAATAATCAAAATTACTAATGGGATGTGTGCACCTCTTGGGTACTGCACAACTTCTCAAATCTTGGAATCAGGTGGGACACTGACACCCTCATTTCTTGTTGTACATTGATTTTCGCGCGGTACTTACTTTTTATCACAGTAACCGCCAAAAACCCAGCTTCGCAGAGATATGACGTCGCAAATGGAATTAGGATTCGCTGAGCTTTAGCACCTAGCAGCAGATATTCATCTTTTACTGATATTCCAAACTCAGTTAGTTCCATGCTGCCAAATTTTGTTTTTAAAGTCTTGTCACTAACAATTCAACAAGATTTTCTTCTTCTGCAGAGGTAAATTTAGATGGGGCTTTAGCCTTGAGTGGGTCTTCGATCCATGCAAACTTCTCCATATCTTCTAGAAAGTAATTTTGAAACCAGTCACTGAACTGTGTTAGGTGCTCCTCAAAAACAAATTTTAGTTCATGGGTCAAATCTACTTCACTGGATGTAACAAACTGCTGCAACAGGGGGAGCAGTCTTTGCCACCATCTTCATTCCATAGTACTAACTTTTTCCTGATGGCTGAAACATTCTCTTCGACTTTCAGAACGTGGGTGTTGCTTCCCTGCAGAGAGAGATTCAATGCATTTGGTTTTTCGAAGAGATCGTACAGGTATGCTAATTTTGACAAAAAAAAATACATTATCCAAGAGGTTTTTAGTACATTCGTCTTCTTCTTCTTCGAGATACGAATACAGTTCCTGTCGTAATTCGAACATCCGGGACAGTACATTCCCATGGAAGAGCCATCGCGAGCTGCAATAGTACAACAAAGATGTGAGCCCAGATTCCATATCCTCACATAGTTTTAAAAACATCGCCTTCTGTGGTCAAGTTCTTATAAAGTTCATCACTTTCAACACACTTTCCAGGACTTGATTCAGTGAAGAACAAAGGTGCTTTGACGCAAGGGCTTCTCTGTGGATTATGCAGTGGGTCCACAGTGCATCAAGAGTTTTGTTTCGTATGAGTGCTTGGAATCCTCCATAACAGCTGGATATAAAGCGACCACCATCGGTACAGACGCCAACGCACTTAGTCCAGTCTAAGCTGTTTTCATACATAAAAGTGTCATGGATCTTAAACAAGTCTTCAGCCTTTGTACCTGCAGTGATACTTTTACAAAAGAGAAGATCTCCCACAATTTTGTTACCATCCACGAACTGTGTGTAGCAAATCAAATGAGCATCCTTGCTACTATCCATCGCTCATCTAGTTGTAACCCAAATTCATTCCCTCTCATTTCTTCAATAAGCTGATCGTTGAGGTCTTCGGCCATGTGTTGGATTCTACAACTGATAGTATTGCTGGATAAAGGCATCTTTGAAAGCAGTCTTCCCGCAGATTCATCAACCATAATTTTCACCACATTCACTGAAGCCAGTAAAATCAATTCCTCTGTGATGATGCAAGGCTTTTTGCATTTAGCGACTCTATATCCCACCCTGTAAGATTCTAGCAAAACATTGCTTGGTATTGATGTTTGTTTCAAAAATGTACCTTTTTGTTCTTTCAATTTTTCTAGCTTTCTGGTAAAAATAATCATGGTATTTACTAGCCATGTTAGGATGATTGTTCTCTAAGTGATGTTTTAGTTTACTTGAAAGCATGCATTCAGGAGCCAAAATTTTTAAACATAATGCATACTGAGGACACTCTTCATAATTCGCATCTACAGAAATAAACCCAAAATCTAGATAACTCTCGTCATATTTCCGATATTTCCGTTTCTTCACAACTTTGCCACTAGTGTGTGGTTCGCCATCATTTTCTTCACTCCCACACGTCTTATTAATGTTCAGAAATCTTTCCATGTTTATGCACACGTACTAAAAATCAACAAAATTATTCACTGAACATCGCGTGACCTCGAAGACACTTGATCACAACACTCTTCAGTTATTTCGATGACTGACGGACCCGAAGATTCGACAAATATTTATTACAAAATCTAAGAAACGAGAAAATTCGAGAAGTTACTGGCGTAGTCGAAAGTGCAAGTAAACAAAAACATATCTCAAACTTTCCAAGAACGTCATCGAAAGAAATGTAGCTCGATCTAATGTTCAAACTGTAAGCTATCTCGAGCTAGTAGTTCGCGCGGTGACCGACACGCGTCGATTACGCTGTTTCCTTTGAAAATTTGAAATATTCCGCGGAGCCCCAGGGCGCCGCAGTGCGCAGTTTGGTAAACACTGGGTTATTAATTAGTATAGGTATATAGGTATTCCTTTATATTGGTTTAATTTTGGTTTGAGTTGTTTTATAAGTAGAGCTTCTTTGATTTTGCGTTTATGTTTATTTCCCTATTTAGTATCTAAGTGTTTTCTATGGTTATGTTGCGTTTATTTGACTTGCAGTGTTCAAAAACGTGTGAAGGTGTTTTTGTTGTTTTTTCTTGTGTTCTTTGGATCTGGTTTCCATTTTTCTGCTTGTTTCTCCAATATAGAAGTCGTAGTACTTGTTGCATCGAATCATATTTTATAAATGATGTTAGTGTTGTGTTTGTCAATGTAGCTTTTACATAGTATGAACTTTAGTTTTGTACCTGGTTTTTGAATACATTTGATGTTGAGTGAAATGTTGTGTTTTTAGGGGTTTTTTTTCCAAATGTTGGTTATTACTCTTCATGATTCGCATCTATCGAAATAAAACCAAAATCTAGATAACTATCATCACATTTCCGCAACTGTATTGTCAACTTATCTGTAATAGTTTCTAATAGATGTTAAAATGAATTTATCGTTTGAGATTCGATCTGTGTCATGAAAATGTCAGCGAGAACTGGTGACACGGGTTTAACCATACTTAGGTCATTTACTGGTACGTAGTTTTGATTATTGAACATAAAGTTACTTATACACATCACAGCCAACAACAAACAAAGAATAATAAATTCAAAGAAACAACAAACTATAAAACCTTATACTGCTCCATACTACATATTCCCAATATTATCAAAAAAATAAACATTTGGAAAAAATTTGCAACAAAACACAACACTCCAGTAAACACTAAGTTTATTCAAAAACCGGGTACAAAACTAAAATCAATTTTATGTAAAAAGTACACTGACAAACACAACACCAACATCATTTATAAAATACAATGTAACAACTGCCACGACTTCCATATTGGACACACAAGCAAAAAAAAAGTGGAAACCAGATTCAAAGAACAAATACAAAATAACCTTCACACGGTTTTGAACACTGCAAATCAAATAAACACACCATAACCATAGAAAACATCCAGATACTATGCAGGAAAACAAATGTAAACAAACGCAAAATCAAAGAAGCCCTACTTATACAACAACTCACACAAATTACACCAATATAAAGGAACATCTTTATACTTATATTAATTAACAATCTAACATCTAACTACAACAATCTCGTACCAATTTACACTCTCATCCTTAAAACGTGCCCGGCAACAATCAGTTGCAAACTGTCTGGCCAAGCATGGCCAAATGGGTTAAGGCGTTCGACTCGTAATCTGAGGGTCGCGGGTTCGAAAACCCGTCGCACCAAACATGCTCGCCCTTTCAGCCGTGGGGGCGTTATAAAGTAACAGTCAGTCCCACTATTCGTTGGTAAAAGAGTAGCCCAAGAGTTGGCGGTGGGTGGTGATGACTAGCTGCCTTCTCTCTAGTCTTGCACTGTAAAATTAGGGACGACTAGCGCAGATAGCCCTCCAGCAGCTTTGCGCGAAATTCAAAAGAAACCAAACCCTCGTGTAGCTTTGCGCGAAATTAAAATAAACCAAATTTTCTGTGATTTCTCCTCTTCTAAGTATATCCTATAATTTTGTCTTGCATTTCCGTGATTACGTGTATGTTCATGACACCCCCATATTGTCTAGTATGGTCAATTACGACTCTCCCAGTACTAAGAGACATGTCATGTAGATTTGTTTTGTAATAGCCTCCTTATTTACAGAAAAGCCCTTGTTGACATTAGTTTCTGCATGTGGCATGGAAGGAGAGTTTTGTAAATTATCCAAAGCACCTGCAATTATTTTTTGTCCGACAGGAGGTGGGAACTTAGAGCATCTAGTGTTCTGCTCTCTCGGAAACATACGAACTCTTGAATCAGGTGATTGCAGAGATGTTAAATCCTTTGTATTATCTGAGAATAATGTCACTTTCTTCTGCACCTCAGTTACCAAAACTTTTAGAAAACATTAAAACACTGAAAGATGCAGTGAACAACATCACTTCCAGATTCAAATAAATCATGCAACTTACCAACCTTGAATAACTGCGTGCATTCAAACCGATAAAGCCTTAATTTTAATTACTTCTTCAAATCATTAAGGGCATTCTTTGTAACAAAATCGGTATCACTTTTGGAAGATTCCTTTAAAATATTTTTGTCAAATCCAGGCTTGCAATATATTGTAGTTCATTTGCGTTTTCTAGTCATTTTGAAGTAATAGACTTTTCCAATAATCTCATGACAAAACTATAGAGGTCTGCGACTGTTGAAGGTAACATCAGTTTATCATCCGAAATTATTTGAGAAAAGTTTCGATTTCTCTAGTAATTGAGATGAAAAGCTGTGCTTTGAGAATGTAATATGAGAATTATTCGTTCCACGAATACTGTTATACGATTTTAATTTTTGTGGGTTTTTCTGTAGACCCACATCTGTTCTAACATGTGGTAGCAGGAACAAGAACTCTTAAGAAAAATATATATGTAAAAGCGGCTGGTTTGGGTTGAGAAAAAAAGATTTTTTTTTTAATTTCACGCAAAGCTAAACGATGGTTATTTGCGCTAGCCGTCCCTAATTTAACAGAGTAAATCCAGAGGGGAGGCAGCTAGTCATCACCATCCACCGCCAACACTTAGGCTACTCTTTTACCAACAAATAGTGGAACTTACCGTCACATTATAACGCTCCCACGGGTAAAAGGGGCGAGCATTTTTGGTGTGACGGGGATTTTGAATCCGCGACCCTAACATTACGAAACGAACGCCCTAACTACCTGGCCATATGATGCAAAAGATCTACCTCTCACTGAAGGCATGTCTGCGGACTTATAAAGCTAAAAAGCCGGATTTCGATACAAGTGGTGGGCAGAATGCAAATAGCCCTTTGTGTATTTTTGTGCTAAACTACATACAACAAATATCCATTGTTCCACAGCTTTTCTACAGATGCCAACAGAACCTCTGTTTCCGGTAAATAATACAAAACTAAACTGTAAATTCAGAGTAATATGGTTTGGGCCTATAATGATATATACTATAGAGTATATGAAGTTTTAAGCACATATATGTGTTAAAATACGGTGCTAAACAGGCCTTTGTATTTGATGATCCAATATAACCTGTATAATACTTGCGTTTAAAATTCTAATGTTATTGTAAATAAAGCTCAAATTAACCCATAAATACAGCATCCTTGGTCTATTAGGCTTTTATAAGTTGTAAAAGAATATTTACAGGTACTTTTGTACAAATGTAGCGAAAAATTGCATAACTCTCCATAAATTTCAAAATGTAAGTTATAACTTCCAAACACAGAGCATTCAATGATCTTGATTAGACAGAAACCCTTATTAATAATGACTAAGTGTTTTTTTTTTCCTCTTTAACTTGGAACACTTACACGTCACGACACTTTTACTTGAAAAAAAATACGACAAAGTGATCACTTATATTAAAGAAATGTAAGTGAATTACTGTATATAAACATACTAATTAGTTAAGGAAAGTTCTATTCTGATTAGCATGATATTATCTAGTCTTGTAACCAATTAAACATATAAGGGGCACTTTGTTCAGGAGAGTTTCTCACTACATACTGGTATATAGGAGCACAGCTGAATGGTAATGGTGTTTAAAGTATAGAAGAAGTTAGATCGGTTCCAGTTTTTAGCAGTGTATGATTGTTTTATTGTATTCCATATTCAAGTGACAGGCATTTACACTCAATATAGAAAACCTTTACAAAACTGTTAAAGTAGCAAAAATGGTGCAGATCGTAGATAAATTCTGTATTGACCTCTTTAAGTCTGAACTTCAAAATAAAACTTTTTGTTGTTATTGTTGAGGAATTAAAATATATTTAGTGTCGCCCCTCATCCTCATATAAACTGTTACGTATTATTTCTGTTGAGTCTCCGATATATTGTGTTACGTGCATTACATATTATTATTTCAAATAACAGGAAATTTGAATTTGAATTTAGAAGTTAATTAAATATTAATATGGGTCAAATATATGGTATTTACCAACAGGATTAATACACACAGTTGTTTTTTTTTTGTATATTAAAATATACAAATATAATGATTTATATACAACGTTTTTACAAACTTACACTGTTACACATAATACTGACTGAATCTTTTGTTCGATTTAGAACTGACTATTCTATCAACAATCTAGTTCCGCAACGAACATATTAATTCAGAGTTGATATTGTTACACCTTACTTAAGTAAGCTGGCTTAACTGGCCTCACACCATTTAAATGATCACTTCTTCCAGGCCCTCACTAGTACAGCGATAAGTCTACAGATTTATAACGTTAAAACAGTGGTTCTTAACCTTGTTGGAGATACTGAACCCTGGAAGTTTCGTACTTGCATTCACTGAACCCTTCGTAATTGGAAAACTAAAATATGATTTTTTTCAAATTCAAAACATAAGTAGATATTTTATTAGTGCACAAAATAAACCATGCGTCAGTTGCACACAATATCACTGTGTTCAAAGAACAAAACACGAATTTCACACAAAAACAAAAACATAACTCAATGAATATTTACTGCAAATCAATGTGACTTTTGCTGTTGCGTTTCAGAGACAAGTTCAGAAATGCGCGCCTTCACCTTGGCAAGTGCCACTCTCATATCATTTTCGCAACAAAGTTTGTTCCTTTTCTTCGTTTTTATGTATACCATCCTCAAAAAGGATTGCTCGCAAAGATACGTTATAACAAACGGTATGAGTATCTCAAGGTCTTTCTCAGCAGTAAGAGGGTACGCTAAGATTTGATGACACCAAAACGTTGAGAGCGTTGTTGTTCTGAAAAGTTGCTGTTGAACATGGCTTTGCTGAAGTTCAATGATTTCATCGAGGTATTTATCATTGTCGTCTGCTGTCGCAACACTAAACTTGAACGAGTGTCTCACTCATGCTGGATATGACTCTCTGGTGAGGAAGTATCAATCTAGAGACTTTGCGAACTCATCTAAGTGCATGGCAATTGCTTACTTCAGTTCCCCGGGTACAGAAATGTCTCCGATTTCAGACACATCTTCGATCTTAATTACACAGTCGTCCAGCAGAAAAAAGCTTGCGAAGTTATCATTTTCTGTTCGTCGTTTCCATAACGGTAGCTTTTTTTGAAAAGCCTTCAGATTTTCTTCCGCTTCGATGATGTTGACTCCACTTCCCTGCATCTGTTGATTGAGATTATTGAGAGCGTTGAAGATATCGGCCATGTACGCCAAAATGAGAATGAACTCAAATTTTCCTAAGCAATATGCATGACAATGTTGGTGCTCTCGCTAATTCCACACTCATGGCAAAAACACGATTCAGCACCTTTCCCCGGGATAACCACCAAACGTTAGAGTGGTACAGAAGTACCTCGACTTCAGAGCCCCTTTAATTACACAGCTCTTTGAAGATGCGGTGTTTCAGGGCACTATTTCGCACAAAGTTCACACATTCCACTACAATTTTTAATACTTCTGCCAGTTTTGAAGGCAAGATCTTTGTTGCCAACGCATGCCTGTGCAGAACACAGTGCGTTACAATGATGTGCGGTGCATCGGCTTTCACCAGCGCACCAAAATCATAGTTTCGTCCCAGCAAGACTGGAGCTCCGTCCGAACAAACTGTATAAACTATATCCCATGAAAGATCGTTGTCTCTGAAAAAGTCATCCACAAGTTTCTTCACGTCGGCTGCCTTAGTTGTTGTTATAAGAGGTTTACAAAATAAAAAAATCTTCTTTTATCTCGTCGTTCTTCACATAGGGCACAAATACAACAAGTTGGCTTAGATTGGAAACGTCGGAGGTCTCGTCGAGTTGAAGGCTGAATTTTGCTGGGCTTGAAATCAGATCTTCAACTACTTAAGCCAAGATGTCATCGCTCATGTCATCTGTTCTGCTGCTGATGGTGTCATTTGAAAGAGTAATTTGGGATAACTTATTTTCAACAGCCTTTCCCAGCATGATATTCGCCATCTTCAACGCAGCTGGTTTTACGAGTGCTTCACAATGGTGTGTGGTTTGCCCTGCTTTGCGATCAAGTATGCAACTTCGTACGATACTGTGAGGATCGGTTTGTCGATGGGTACAAAGCCGAGAACAGGCAAAGTAGCCTTTTCATCGAACCTGGCTCTCTTTACCTTGAATTCAGCAAGCGTTGTGTTCTTGTACTTCCCATCGCCATGCAGCTTTAGAGAGTGTTCTCTTAGTTTTGCCGGTGCTAGACTAGAATTGCTCAACTTGGCATTGCAAATCATACATTGAGGACGCTGACTCTCATCATGTTCCGTTACACACGTAAATCCATATTGTACGTATTCGTCCGACCACTTTCTGTTTTTGCTCGACATAGTTAGTATGAAGGGATTGAAAGATTAGGAAAATATTACAAATGACGCACGATTACTACAGTCGCATGTCGACTGCTAAACGCACGAAGTTCCCTGCAGCACAGATATTCCCTGCAGCGATGTGACGTGATCAGCTGCAACCAATGATAGCCAAGTGGCGCATGATGTCACGAATCATACGAGTGGGGTGAACGGAACGGACACACACCTCCGCTGAATATCTGAGACTGATTCACCGGACCCCTGGGGTTCGATTGAACCCAGGTTAAGAACCACTGCGCTAAATTCAGGAACGGCTAGCGCAGATAGCCCTTGTGTAACTTTGCGCGAAATTCAAAACAAACCAAACCAATAAACTTTCCTGGTCAAATTCTGTAGTTTTCCGATAAATAGGCGTTAATCACAATTATAGCTTCCTAGACCTATCGCACATTGACTGTAGCTGACAAATAACAATAATATTGTGCCTCTCAGCTGGCCACTTTTTACAGGAATCACACGAGTTTGTAAAAATTTCGACAAGTTCTATCACGTTTTTGTAAAACAAATATTGTTGATTTTTACTTTCAAGAATCTTCTACAAATTTCGAAAACAGACAGGACTTACACAATACATAGTAAAAAATATACATCACTTGCGAAAAAGTGAACCAGAAAAACAAGCTAAGCAGTAAAATAAATGTATAACATTAAATATGTTACACAATGCATAGGCCTAAAATGCGTATACGTAACTTCCAGACATCTAGTACTGTATAATTAAACGGCTGTCGAGTTGTATTCGTCAAATTATGTACACACATAATACTAAATAATTAATAATCAATATAAATAAGCATTACAAGGAAGATAACGAATGTAGAACTTTCCACTTCTAGACATACAGTTATATGTATTAATATGACACAAACTTTGACTTTGGTTATACCGTCAATATGTACGTATAACCAATGGAAGAACTTCCATTGCCTATAAAGGTATGTTTTTGTAGACATTTTGAACACTTCTGAATTATTATAGTAATGCCACCCATTGAAATATCAGGTATAGCAGTTAAATTATTTGTCTATCCAGGACCCCTCAGGCCTTCGTTTGTAGTTATCATTGTTTGTTCACAATAAACCTGTATGTGATGTGCTAAAAAGACTGATAGGCTTTGCGTTATTTTTGAAATTTTCCGCTAATCGCAGATCTCAAATGCAGTGATGCAAACACAGTCAAATACTATCTACGTAACGTAATATTGTACCTCGCATACACTATCGTACAAAAACCTTATATTTTGCATTAAACAAAGGTGCCGATATATTTTTAGCATCTTCTGTATTTATGGTTATTTTGGTTACGGTGCAAACCTAATAAATATTAAATGAAAAAATATAAGTGTGATTTATAAAATACTATATTTCTTCAACTAACGTTAAATGCAGATTGATTGCTTTCTTTATGTAACTGGTTAAGCATATAGAAATGTAACGAGATGTAACTATTTATCACACTGATATGCATAAGTGAGAAGCTATAAAGATTCAAAGAGTACGTTAGAATATATTGTTAAATCTATCTCTGAATCTTGCAAATACAACTTAGCGAAAACTGCAAGTCAAATTTCTTTATGTTTGTTATTTAGCCATATTCCTCCAGTAAAATTAACTGATTTCATTTGCACTAATACACCTCTAGATTTAACAGTAATGGTGAATACATTTTCTTTTTAATACTGGGAACTAGATTTAACACCAGATTTATACCTAGATCTATTAAATTTAACAGTTAAATATATAACTCGATCTGCTTGTTATACTACACGCAAAAAGTTAGGCCTAGACCTTATGCTGATTGACTCTTCGGGTCAAATGTCAGGTATATATCTATGATATAATGTAGATATAAATCCAGTTTACACATTAAGCTTAGGTATAATACTAGATATATTAAATTCTAATGTTAGTCACGTTATTGTGTGATTCGTAGGAAGGATTTAAGAACTAGCCTTTCGCATACGTGCCTAAGGGCCCTATAGAATATAATATATTAAGTAAACTTGTAATATCTTAACACAAATATTAATATTTTAATATATTATAGCTAAATCTGCAAAGTTTAACAATGTACTTATAAAAAAAAAAAACCAGCTACTTACCACGTTAAATTACGATATCAACGGTGATCATGTCCTTGAACCCGCACAGCATATCAGACGATAACAAGCACGTAAGCTTGTTTGTTTTTGAATTTCGCACAAAGCTACTCGAGGGCTATCTGTGCTAACCGTCCCTTATTTTGCAGTGTAAGACTAGAGGGAAGGCAGCTAGTAATCACCACCCACCGCCAACTCTTGGGCTACTCTTTTACCAACGAATAGTGGGATTGGTCGTAACATAATAACGCCCCCACGGCTGAGAGGGCGAGCTTGTTTGGCGCCACGGGAATGCGACCCCGCGACCCTCGGATTACGAGTCGCACGCCTTAACGCGCTTTGCCATGCCGGGCCAGCACGTAAGCATCGGCAAAATAGTCCATTAAACTGATAATTATATAATTGATGTTTACAAACTGTTTACGTATTTTTAAACTTCATTAAAATGTTTGTGTCTGCTCGTTGTCTAAATTTCAAAACCTTTCATAATTTTCAGAAGTATTTTCGGTCTTGGAAATGTCATTAAAAAATTAGAAACATTTCAGAGATTCCCAGAATCCTGTTAAACTCATCAGCCCAACTTGGATACAAAGAACAGAGTCGAATACAAAGAACAGTTGTGGTCGGAACACTATATATAAAGTTTTTTTGTTACAAGAACAGCTGTTGCGGTATGATCACCTTTTCCAAGTTGGCGAAATGTGATGATAATTGCACTTGTCTGTTTGTTTTGAATTTCGCGCAAAGCTACTCGTGGGCTATCTACGCTAGCCGTCCCTAATTTAGCAGTGTAAGACTAGAGGGAAACCAACTAGTCATCATCACCCACCGCCAACTCTTGGGCTACTCTTTTACCAACGAATAGTGGGATTGACCGTTACATTATAACGCCCTCACGACTGAAAGGGCGAACATGTTTGGTGCGACTGGGATTCGAACCAGGACCCTCGAATTATGAGTCGAACGCCTTAACGCGCTTGGCCATGCCAGGCCATTGCACTTGTCATAATGCATTATTATTAGGTTTATTCGTGTGTGTTTTTTAATACGGCATTCTTAATTTAATGCTTCAGGGATTCTCACGAATTAGTGTATAATTACAGTGTTCCAACACTGCGTTCACTATATCCGTTTTTCATGCATTTACCGTTACGATCTTAGTCACGTGGAATACAGTTACTCTTTACCAATGAATTTATTTAAATGCTGAGTAAACTAAACGTTTATTGAAATATTATTTTAATTTCTTGATCACACATATAAGTATAGATTAAAGTAAAATAACGAAGTCTTGTATTGAATATTCACTTTCATAGAATTTGGATTTGAAGAAACTTACTACATCCGTTAGACAGGGAAAAGTCTACGGAATTAATTAGCACGTGTTCTTTTACCTAATCCTATAGAAATACGATCGTTTCATCGTTTCCAATACTACACGTATCCTTATGCTAATATTAAAACAACTAGTACTGGACATAATTACACCTTTAATACCAATAAATCATTTACGTGTACTTCAGTCTGCTAAATTTATTGTATTATGTTGTATAGGAGAACTCGCAGCATTAAAATTAAACAAATCCACTGGTAGAAACTTCAACCAAGCCTCATGTTCTCTTGGACACTTTAGAATAATCAGTCTTTTTATGGTTCCAAATGGAACAAAAGAGAATTCGTCATCTTGGTATCCTTAAACCACAAAAAACGAAAAAGGTTTTCATTTTTGTAAAATAATATGTTTTCTTTGCTATATTTATATATATCCTTTTTTGGTTAAATCATTTTTCGTTTCAACCATTTTCAGTTATATTATTTTTTATTTCACTATATTTATGTTTAATATTTATTTTGATGCACTTGGAAGTCATTAGAAATATTGATATTCTATCGTACCATTCACTCAAGGAATGGCTTCAGCCCGAAACCTACTGGATTTTAAAAATAAAACAATAATTAATTTGTGTTGTATTTTACTGGACAGACAGGTCAGATTACACAATGACACATTATTCTGGAAACTTGTGACTCATAAATATATTTTATCTTGGTTGTTGTTATCTATGTTTATTTCTCTGTTGGGTTTATCAAATATTGTAAACAATTTTTGAAGTTTTGCAATGTAGTTTTAATATCAAGAAGATATTTTATTGAACCAGCCACATTGCAAGAATTGCTTCAAATGTGCAGAATTATTTTTAATTATGTCTGGATATTATCAACTGTAATTTATAGAATCCAATAGTAGTTACTATACTGCAAAATATAAGCATAAAATTAAGTTTGTTGGATGAAATGAAAATGGATATAAGTTAAAATATTTCTTAACGTTTTTGTTTGCTACTATGATGAAATATGATTAGCACAAGCCAAAAATGCAGATGTTTTATCAAAATGTTAAAAAAGGACAGGGAATGTTTAAAGGTTAATAATACTCATACAGTAACCTAACTTCAAAATAATTAACTAAAATAAACAATATGGAACAATATTAGTGAAGAACAATTTAGAAATATGTGGAATAATACCATATGATAACAAGGAACTAAAAATAATCTATAAAAGGTTGGTCAAAAGTCTGTATACTAGATTATAAAGAAGATGCATTATCAATGGCTCATAGGATACCTGATCATAGCAGTAAAAATATAGCATCTATATTTGTTAAATTCAGAGGCATTTGTGAATAAAGTAAGAAGAAAATGGTTAAACAAAGTCAAATTCAACAAATGTGTGAGAAGACAGAGATTTTAATTAAAGTGAAAATGTAATAGCTCCTAACAAAAAAATTGTTTTAGAAGGTTAGAAAATAACTAAATAAAAAAAATATACAATTTGTTTAGAGAAAAAGTGTTATATTTTTACAAGAAAATCAGAAAGTGATAATATAATAAAATTAAGTTGTAATAACAATTTTCATTTCTTTTTCCTTTTATCATATCCCTGTAATCTATGGATATTGTTCTAATGTAACTTAGAACATTGAAGATGATATTTTGAATTTGTTACATATAAATAATAATAATATGTACAATGAATGTGGCTATTTTTGTATAATTATTGGTGAAGTTTTAATATTATTAGATATTTTAATTATAATGAAGGCATTCATAAAAGTACATAAAATCCAAAATTGTAATTTGGAAGGTTATGAAAAAAATATGAGTGTAGAAGTAATGAAGAAGAAGGAGGAATCTTAATTTTTTTTATTAAAAAACAACAATTCTTAACTCTGAAAGTAGTGAAATTAAATTTGGAAGATACATATATATGTATTATCATTTACTGCTGAGGTTATGGTTATAAAATTTTAGTACTTCCAACATACAGATTTCTAAATTATAATTTTTATCATTATATTTTAAAATTGGGAAAAATACTAAATTAATTAAAAACCTGTAGGTGTATAGCATATCTTAGTGACATAAAATTTTAATATAAAAAAATAATAATGAAAACGTTAATTTAGTAAATGGCTATCCAAATTTGATATACTTTAATGGATTCAACTAAAATAAAAATATTAACACAAGATCTCAAAGAAAATGTGGAAGTTATTTAAATCATGTTTACACAGAACTAACAGATGTAAATATAATGTAATCAGTTATGTGATGAAGAAAAAAATATCAGATCATAAGGCATTAAAAAAAGATTATGAAAAACACAGATAATGCTTCTGTGTTAACAAGATTAAAATAAACAGTATTATAAATGACATAAAAATTGTAATTAGGAAAAGTTCTTAAGTCTAAAAGGTCCTGAGATTATGCATAAGAAATTGGTTAGCTTGTTAAATGAAAATCAAAGAAAAATGTGTGTGATATTAAAATAGGAAGGGGGAATATACAACATAAACCTTGAATGAATTTTGACATTTTAGATTTAACAAAACTAACTATACTACAAATAGAAATAATTATCTCAACATTACATCCTCACTGATTAGTAATTCTTTTTTGTTTTCAATAACAGAAGAAGAAGCTATCAATGTATTAAATGCAATGAATGTTAATAAAGGGCCAAGAATTGATGGTTTATGGTTAAGGTACATAAAAGCATGTATTAGTAAAAGTTATAATATGGCCTATTAAACTAAATATATGAAGAAAGGTAGATACTTGATGGACATAAAATATCAATAAAAAACCCTATTTATAAGTTAGGAATAAAATAAGACATCAATAATTATAGACAGTATATGGCTTAACAAGTAGAATTCACTTGAGAAAATAAATATAATTCAGAAAAAATGTTGACAATTTTGAATAAAAATGATGAATTTAATACAAATATTATGAAAAATACATTTTTGATGCATATGTATTTTATAAATACATGATAATGGTATAAATTTCCTTTACAGTACAAATAATAAAGTATGAAAAATCTTATGTATGATTCTAGGACATTAGAAAATAAATATTATGAAATTCCAAAATATAAATTGGAAAAAAAAGAAAAAGTAAAAGCATATAAAATTCCATAAATCTTGAACCAACTCCACAGGGATTTCCCTCCAATATGTCTGCAGAATCACACTGCTAAAAACTGGATTTTGATACCTGTGGTGAGCAGAGCATAGAAAGTTTATTGTGTAGCTTTGTGCTTAATTCCAAACAAACCCAGCTAGTACAGTGGTAAGTCTACAGACTTACAACGCTAAAATAAGGTGTTCGATTCCCCTTGGTGGGCTCAGCAGATAGCCCAATGTGGCTTTGCTAAAAGAAAAACACACACATACCCAAACAAAGTGATAATAGTGTAATAACATTATATAACATCATTTTTTGTTAAGATCAATAACATTTTTTAAAATTTTGGTTATACTTTAATATAAAGATTATAAATTTTATGATTTTGATAGATTTTTAATGCCAATTTTGTACTTAGTATTTGATGGGTATAAGAGAAGAATTATAAATATGTTTTATTAGTTATATGAGTAAAAGGTTTGCAGTAATAAGAGTTTGAAATATGTCTAATAGCTATAAAATATGATGTCCAACAGGGTTTTATTTTGGGTGCATTATTACAAACTTGTATGTTGGTGATTTGTTAAATATAAGTCCAAGTAGTACAACATATCACTATGTAGATAATAAGGCCTTTATTACTACAGTTTGTATTGTTGTGAAATTAGCAAATAAATTTTACAAAAAGATTTTCACAAAATAACGTTTTGGGTAAGTATAATTGAAATTTGTTTAAAAACAGATTAAGTTGCAATCGTGAATATTTAATTGCAATTTACAAAAATAATTAATGGTATTTTTTCATATTCATGCAGGTATATGTAATAATAAACATAAAGTTATTACTAGAAAATATTATTGTAACTGTAATTTGTTTTAGCTATTTATTAGTGACTTATTAATTATATAATATCTGTGATGAATAAAAATTAAGCACAGATTAAAAAGAGTTAATTTATTTGTGGTTAGGCATCTATCTGTGCTTTATCCACCACAGGTATGGAAGCCAGAGCTTTAGCATTGTACATCTGTAGACATTCTGCTGTGGCACTTGAGTACAATTTATGAAATAATAATAATATTTATTTATTTACTAGTTTTATCTGTATTTTTTAGATTCTTTACATAATATATTGAATATATCTGACAATCTGAACTATTATATTGGTTTTAACTGATTTTTTACAGTTTATGATAAATTGGGATGAAATGTTTAACCTTTTGTTTTCCTTTATTTCTAAAACTGTATTAACTCTGAATGAACATGCCAATTATTATGTAATTATCAGTGATGCATTTTCAATTCTTGAGTGTGTATTCCACAAGAAAGTTATGTAAACTTCGTATCAGTTTATTTCATGTATATATTGTACTGAATAGAACTACAAAAGGCCAGGTATGGCCAGGTGGGTTAAGACGTTCGACTCGTAATCCGAGGGTCGCGAGTTCAAATCCCCATTGCACCAAACATGCCTGCCCTTTCAACCGTGAGGGTGTTATAATGTGACGGTTAATACCACTATTCGTTGGTAAAAGAGTATCTCAAGAGTTGGCAGTGGGTGATGATGACTAACTGTCTTCTCTCTAGCCTTACACTACTAAATTAGGGACGGCTAGTGCAGATAACTCTCGAGCAGCTTTGCGCGAAATTCAAGTAAAAAAAACAAACAAATCATTTGAGTTTGAAAGACGTATGAACAAGAGACCAATAGTGCATGTCTCGGTATATTTCCTAAAACACCAATGCTAGTATTAGTAGTGTAGCAATTGGAAACGTGTGCCGTATACCATCGTAATGAATGAACTCACCTTCATTTGCGATTCTTTAAAAGTTCAAGTTCAAATGTTCAGTTTCAATTTGGAAACGAATGTCCTCAAATTAGTAACGATTTCTACTGGAGACAGATAATGGTATGTACGAAAGTTTAGAAAATATTTAAAATGTTTCTGTTGTTGTTATTAAATGTTAGTTGTTATTAAATTTCATTTTAATTTAGTAAATCATTCGTTATGTCAACTCATTGTGGTGTTAGACACCAAAAACTTGATAATATCGATTGATTACATTCAGAATGGCCAAGCATGATATACATCATAAATTACGTTATAAACTCTAGATTTAATGGGGAGAAAAACGGTGATCTGTGGACATTGATTCTCATTAAAATATTACATTTATGTCGGAACTAAAAGTCATTAACGCAAGCTGAAGTACACTGTTTCTAAAAATACAAGAGATGTAACTTACAGCTCGATTTTAACTTCATTAGAACCTGCAAGTTTCTGATCAGTAGGTCTGGACACGAACGATACATTACAAGAATATCTTGTATAGTTATGAAAATGATTCATTTTTTGTACTTCGGAAAGCAGGTTAACGTTTTCTGTAAACCTTTTGTATTCAACACGCATTCTGTTTACATTTGTATTCAGCCTTTCTTGTTACCATCAATATAGGCTATGAACAGTAAATACTGGATAAATATGTTACATTACAAAGCTTAACTATTCTACAGAATTTCAAGATGAAACTTGATTTCTACCAATATTGTTCCCTTTTTTTATATTCAAAGCGTAAACAATTAAAAACTGCCTTCCATTTATACTAAAACAACTTAGTAAGTAGCCGTTAGCAATAATAAATATAAAGTATATAGCTCAATTAATTGATCAAAACGAATAATAAATTTTCGGTACAATGAATCTTTTGAATGTAGCAAACTCAATCTTCTCTGGTGAAAATAACTAAGATAAAGCATCGATAGATAGAACGAATATCGTTCACAGATTTTTATTCTTTCGATCTAGCATGAATCATTTTTCCCCTTCGATTCTGTATGTACAGCGAGTGTTGCCTGGGAAATTGTGATATTTCATTAATAAGATAAAACTGTTCCTACTTTGAATCGATCACTTTTTTATATGAAATATTAAAATATATTTTAAGTATAGATAAAGATGGAAATAACCTGCTTACTGCATGGGATATTTAAAATTGTATATACAGCTAGCCATACTATACTTAAATTTGATCAATAACTACGCATTGCCCAAACATGGCATACTTAAAACTGGTATTATAACATAAAACTGATTGTTGAAACATAGCATACTTAAAACTGGTATTGTAACATTGAACTCATTGCTGAGACATGGTATACTTAAAACTGGTATTGTAACATTGAACTCATTGCTGAGATATGGCATACTTAAAACTGGTATTATAACACTGAAGTCATTGCTGAAACAAGAGACATGTAAACTTGTATCATAACAGCGCATTACTCAGATATGACGTGTTTAAAGCAAGTATTATAACATCGTACTCAAAACACAACTATACTATATCAAAACCATATTAAACTCAAATGTTGTTATTAAATTTACAGCACAGATTGAGTTTGTTTGGATTGAAATTAAGCACAAAGCTACACAATGGGCTATTTGCGCTCTGCCCACCACGGGTACTGAAACACGATTTCTCGCAGTGTGTCTGCAGACATACCGCTGTGCTACTGAGGGACAACAGAGCTTCCGAATGTTATACTTTAAAAAACAAAGAAAACTAGTGTTATAAAATTCAACACATAGTTCTTAAGGACTTATCATATTCTATTCTCAAAGTATTTTCTATGATTAAATATGTTCTCGGTTCACTTAGCTTGTGGACTTAATTCGCTCAGATGCGGAATATGTTCTCAGAAAGATGCAATTCTCATTTATAGGGGGCACCGCAGACATGAAATGGTTTGGTTTATTTCGAAATTCGCGCAAAGTTACACGAGGGCTATCTGCGCTAGCCGTCCCTAATTTAGCAGTGTAATACTAGAGGGAAGGGAGCTAGTCGTCACCACCCACCGCTAACTCTTGGGCTACTCTTTTACCAACGAATAGTGGGATTGATCGTCACATTATAACGGACCCATTGAGCATGTTTGGTGTGACGGGGGATTCGAACCCGGGCACTCGGATTACGAGTCGAGTGCCTTAACCACCTGGCCAAACCAGGCCATCATGAAATGAAAAGTCTAAACATCTAAGTTTATCTAACAAAGTACGCAATTTCATTACAACATAATTAGATTTATATTGAACTGTGTGCAGCAATGCGTACAGTAAGTAGTTACCGTAAGTATTTTTATAAGCTCTTGCTTTTAGTCACCTTGGCAACAGACTAAACAGATTTAAAAGTAACCCAACAACAAATATCTGTGTCGTAAAAACAGTCTTTTGTATTAATATCTACATAACTAAATAAAATAACATGTGTGCATGAGAAGACTTTTAACTTCATTAAACTATGCTAAATGAAATTAGGAGTAGAAAAGTATGGACGACATCAATATATGCGTAAGGGAAGGTGGATGTAGAAAGTACTATGAATTGCAAACGGAAAGGTATTTGACAAATGTATCTAACATTCCTTAGACCACCATCTCAGACAGCAGTGTTTATGTGTTAAGGTTTAGTGTGTGAATGTCTTCATTTATTTATAGACCCTTAAGGTAACGGCACTGTTACCTTGTTGAGTTTTAATAATTGTTTCGGATACGTAGGTTTTTAAGCGTCGCTAGGTCTGACGTCTCTTACTAAATAAGTCAGTTCGTTTGTCATTTTTTATCAGACGATTCGGTTCAAAGTGTCTGTTGTACTAAAGGTGTTGACAGGTACCACGTGTTGTGAAATAAATTTAACTCGTAGGTTTAACATCCCAGTCATTGAGATGCCCTACACGGCCATTAGATTCATTAGGAAACCATTTGTAACTAACTTCTTACGTAAGTAGGATGAACAGGTTACGTGATTGCTTTAATTACTTCAAATACAGCACTGTCTTTATTTTTATAAACTTTTTGCATTCATATAATAAAATACCACAAACAAAAAATGTTTCATACGCAAAGTACGAGTATCCCCCTAGTTTAATATGAAAAGACTGTCTGTGCTCTGCTCACCGCAGGCATTAAAACCCGATTTGTAAAATCTCATACCTACAGCTGAGCCATTAGATAGGACATTAATAAAGTGAATAAAGAACAACTTCTTATTTAGTGGTTAAATATTGAGTAATGTATAATTAAATATAATCAATACATAATATTCTTAATAACAAGTAAAATTGCACAGGCCCAAAATAGAAATTACAATAAAAAAGATCAGGTTTTCTAATCTAACTCCTTCTTCAAAAATAAAATTATTAATCCCGCCATTCAATAACTGCTCACATTTTCTGCAAGTGTATCAAATACAGAGATACATTCTTCTTGTATTTTTAAAATATGTATAAATGTAAGGTTTGGAGGATGAAGGAAATGAAAGGAAGCTCCTGGGGTTTATGCCTTAATGATTTTGAGCTTTATCACAATTAAAGTTTGATAGCCACCTATTTGTGTTTTTGGTTCATTTGTTTTGTATATATAATTGTTTTTGCAACAATGCACTTTTTGTATATCAGTATTTGTTTGCCTTCAGTGGCTCAGTGGCACATCTGAAGGCTTATGAAGCTAAAATTCGATTTCGACACTCGTGGTGTGTAGAGCACAGAGAGCCCTTTGTGTAGCTTTGAGCTTAAAAACAAATCAAACAAATAGTCTTATTCATTGTAATGAGCATACGCCTGTCAATAATCAAAGGTACAGAGATGAGAAAAAGCTGTCATAAAAAGTAACTATATATGTTATATTCAGCATAACTTGAAGTAACAGATTGCTTTATTACATATTATACATTAAGAAGTGAAAAGCTTTGTACCTGTGCGCTTTTGAAAGAAAATTGCATTGTTGGATAAAAAATATGCCGAGGTCTCTTAGCGCCCTCAGACACAAGGTATGCCAGATATCATTGTGAAAGTCGCCCGCTGGTACAGTGGTAAATCTACGGATTTACAACGCTAAGATCAAGGGTTCGGTTCCCCTCGATAGACTCAGCAGATAGCCTGATGTAGCTTTGCTATAATAAAAACATAAACATCATTGTGAAGATAATAAGAATTTTGTGTTTGTTTGAAGCTAAACAGAAAGCAACACAATGGGCTCTTTGAGTGTCGATACCCGGATTTTAGCGTTGTAAGTCCGCAGATATACTTCTGTGAAACTGTGAGGACAGGTATTAAGGAACCTAACAATGTTATAAAGTCCTTGTGTGGGATTTGCGGGATAAAATACCTTTGTTATCACAGCGTACAAGAACATTATTTTTTGTCTTTGAAATAATATGCACAAGAAAGTTATATTTCTGACTGTAATGTAAGTTGTCAACATTCTAGGATCCGTGTAACCTATGATAATTTATTGTCTGCGAATACACCAAACTTTTATATGCTGACTTATTAAGAATAGATAGGAAATCATAAAAACAGAAAGTTTGGGGATTAATACACCAACATTTTTATGTTGAATTATTAAAAGTGGGTAGGAAATCATAAAAACAGAAAGTTTGGGGATTAATACACCAACATTTTTATGTTGAATTATTAAAAGTGGGTAGGAAATTATAAAAACAGAAAGTTTGGGGATGACCATGTTTTTCATAAAACATTACTTAACATGCTTTCAGTGATGTACGGGTAGTGCCAATACTGCATAACATATATAACATTCATAAATCATTATTTTTGACGGTTTAATAACATATGTGGTACGCAATAAATACACGTTGCATATCATTGTTCTGCTACGTTACTTACTAGAGCGTTAAATTTTAAACCTTGGCTTTAGGAAAAATGTTATTTAGCGTGTACTTTAAAATAAATAAAATTATCGTGTTTAAGGCAAACGCGCACACAAGTGAGAATGTTAATAAAAGTATCCAAAACTTAATGCCCCCCACTAGTACAGCGGTAAGTCTACGGATTTACAACGCTAAAATCAGGGACTCGATTCCCCTCGTCGGGCTCAGCAGATAGCCTGAGGTGGCTTTGCTGCAAGAAAACACAAACACCCCACACTTAATTTAAATTACTAACTTATTCGTGTAACTATAATAACCAAAAAAGCCTTAATAACACACCGAAATCTTGTAGAACTGCTATATTTTAGGGATTGTTTGATGTGCATAAATAAAAAAAACGATAGGTTTATATAAAAAAATAAAGTTTTGACCAGTGATATGCATACTACTTGCCACTAAGAGTATCATACTATATAACTGAAATTTGAGAAAAAATTACTTTGGTTGATTTCAAAGGAACGCATTATATTTCTTGAATTTACTTAATTCACCTTAGTTAAACAAAGTGAGTTAACCTGCTACAGTGGGTACGAGAACTTTGTTATATTTACACGATGACTTATTTTCGAGTTCATAATTATACCTAAAGTAGTTGTCAAATAATTAAAACTGATAAAAAATAAAACAGGTCAAAACTACGGAGATCTCGGTCATTTGGTAAACCTGGGTTTGAGTTTATTTTAATCCTTTTTTTCTTAACCAGGACTTTTATTTGGATGAATAAAATTACTTTTCTTTTAAGTAAAGAAACCTCTTTAAGCATTCAATTATCTAAAATGCGTTTATAGTATTAAGAGAATATCCATTCTAGCACTTCAGGTGTGTGCTTCTTACCTTGAAACAAATCAAACATGCTATGACATAAGTTTGTTTGTTTAGAATTTCGCACAAAGCTACTCGAGGGCTATCTGTGCTAGCCGTCCCTAATTTAGCAGTGTAAGACTAGAGGGAAGGCAGCTAGTCATCACCACCCACCGCCAACTCTTGGGCTACTCTTTTACCAACGAATAGTGGGATTGACCGTAACATTATAATGCCCCCACGGCTAAAAGGGCGAGCATATTTGGCGCGACGGGGATGAGAACCCGAATACGAGTCGCACGTCTTAATACGTTTGGCCATGCCGGGCCGTTATGACATAACTACACCTTAATGTATTTTTCACTAGTTTAAGGTTGCTTGAATACTACTCATTGAGAAAATATGTATTTCAGAGCAGATACATAACAAAAGCATCTTTGTTTTTTGATAATAAATTGATTGACGTATCTAAAACATTGTGGCCGAGTGCGACTAATTGGTAGCTGGAATCATGGTCATACAAAATTATTTTAGCAACAAATATTATTGCAAGTATAATAACAGAAAAATATATTTGACTCGAAAACTGTTATATCCTCCCCCAAGGACTATTGTAGGGAAATATAAATACAATAAAAAATTAAAATATTTTCTTTCCATCATTTTATTTGACGCAAATCGTGCTTCATCAGGTAATTCGTGCATTAAAACTCTTCTTCGAAACCATATGAGGTAGTAACTAACTCTCCCAAGATTTAAATATACTGTCTTTATTCATTTTCACACATTATCAGTATTGATAAAAAAAAAAAATCTGTTTATGAATTCAGAAACAAGCGCTCTTTGGTTTGAGCTTTAAGTCTTCTTCTCAATGTGTTTCTCGTTTCCGGCTGTTTTATGTCGTCACTATTGTTAAATAACATTCCAACCTGGAATAATGTTCTAGTTGGTATTTATTATTATTACTTACTGAAATTATCGTGTGTTTGTTTCATCATTTATTCATATTCAGCCTAAAACCTTTCATGATTCTTATAACGTCTAAACGAATACATATTTTTATCGGTCCTATTTTAAATATTTCTTCCTATAATATCCTTTAGAAAGTTTTAAACTTTTTTTTTCAGTTAATGAGACGTCAGATTAAACTTTGATTTCTGATATTAAGAAATAACATTTAAACTTTCTCTGAACATAAATTAACATTAAGTCATATCTTATGTCATTGTAATAGGGAACTGAATAGCAAACTGAAAAAGCGTACTTGTGAAATATACCTTCCAAAGTGAACAAAAGTTTTTAATCTGGGCGTTTATTGAAATTTGAAGAACATACATGCAGATTTTATTGGTGTAACTCAAGAATTCTGTTAAGTTCCACCCTTAATAACTAAAGAGACATTCGAGATGCAGTTTATTATTTGGTTAAAGCATCTGCTTAGCAAAAAGAAATACAGTTGAATCCTATCATGCTTCAAGTTTTAATATTAGAGCAAGTTTCTAACATCCTAATAGAGTGTGCTTCCTTTAACTACCTGTCCAGAATTAAAAACAGAAATACCTTTCCCAAGAATCCCGCGAAGTTCTGTTATTACAAAACCACTTATTCGAGAACTCGAACGTGCCCTGAAGCTTGTTTGTTTGTTGAATTTTCGTGTAAAGCAATTCAGAAGCTATCTACTCTAACCGTCCCTGTTTTAGAAGTGATAGACTAGAAGGAAAGCAGCTACACAAGACCATCCACCGTCAACTCTTGAGCCATTCTTTACTAACAAACAAAGGAATTGCCAATAACATCATAACGCTCCACGGCTGAGAAAGGTTGGTGACGAATTTCGATCCCACGATCCATATATTGCAAGTCAAGTTCCCTAACCATGCCAGACCTGAAGGTTAGTTGGTTGTAATATCCAACCCTCAAGGAGTCGTAGTTATTTGATGTATTCAAATTCAACAGGCATGAACATAATAAATAGTGAAATCGCATTTCCATATTCAGGCATATCCTTCTCTAATTTAAAACTACTTACCAGAATAATGCAATTAACTATCACTTTTATAACGCGCCCACAGCGAAAAATGAGAATCGTATTCAGCGGCCTATCGTGGACTAGAGCCTTGAATATTATAACTGGAACAACGACCAATAGGTTATGTCCGGCCTGAAATAAGAAATATAGATTCAAATTCTTCGAAATTTCTGGTTTTGCAGCAATAATCGAACTAATATTTGCAAACAAAGTTTATTAATTAAATTCCAAAATTATATTTCATATCTGTGTTTTCTTATAGCAAAGCCACATCGGGCTATCTGCTGAGTCTACCGAAGAGAATCGAACCCCACTGGTACAGCGGTAAGTTTACGAATTTCCAACGCTATAAAGAAGGAGATTTTCAATAGATATAAAAATCTCCTTCAAATATGCCCATAACATACATAAAGTATATATTATTTACATTCAAACTGTCGTACCTGTGCTGGGCAGGATGTAATGATTGTTGTGTCAGGTTGCGAATCGAAAAGTCTAGGTTCAATACAACAACATGTAGCTGAATATACGTCACACTTTTAGCTGTAAGTGCTTTATAGATAGGCAATTCATTTACGCGCGTAAAAGTAACTCTGTAGACTGCAGGTGCAGCTCACTCACTGGTTGATGTTCATCTGGTCAACAGTTCTAAATTAGGAGCAGGTATTTTTTAACATTGAGGTCATTAACCTAGGCGATTAGCCCATGTGTCGTTTTAGGTACCATTTGCATCGAAGATACCGTGCCAGATGTATATAGTATATAATTTATATATAGTATATAATTTTCAACCTTTAAATTATAAAAGTTAACTTCTGTTATCAGTTATACCCTACTAAAATATAAATGCTTTTGAATAAGATACCAAAAACTTAGCTATAACAATTCAAAGTAAATCTACTTTATTTTTAATGTTATTGAAGAATCACTTTCTTGGCACCTGTGGGCTGATTATGCAACAGCCCTCAGAACAAGTAAACATCTCTTGGTTCAACTAGAACTAATATGTCTCCACCACATTACAGGAAAACTAGAACTTAAATGCTGACATTAAAAGTTAACTAATTAGGAAGGAAATTTGGCAAAAAGCCAGTTTTGTTATGTTTACGTCTGTAAAGTACATCTCGTCATCTAGCAGTCCATACACTGTATTTTCAACTACAAAGCCACTACGCAGTTTATAAGAGTAAAATGTGACCATCTTGTACGGTAATGCACTGTTCAGTAATATATACCACTTGTATTATCTGTTGTGCATATGAAACTAACACTGAAATTTTATCCGTTCAGTTTGGTTATCTGATTTATTTATTTAAGTGCAAAGCTGCACATTGAGCTATCTGTGCTGTACCCAATGAAAGAATCACATCAGAAAATTAACGTTATGACTTTTTTAAGCTTACTGCTAATTCTTGGTCAGTTACGTTGTTGCATGTAGTTTTAAATTAGTTTCAGTCCCTTCATTCTTTTGAGGAAGGATTTAGGCTCGAAACGTCAATAGTAGTTTTCATTGTGTCATCCGATTAAATTATTCCACCTTTCAAAAATCTCAAATAATTTTTATCTAAAATTATTTTTGTGCATTCTGACCCAGTTTTCTCAACAGTGCTCTTCAGTTAACCAAATTAAATTAAAAGTAGTATTTAGAAACTGCAAGAATTCAGCTATAGTCTAGTAAACATATAACAGACATATTCAGAACTGAACAGAACACCGTAAGGACTGGGCGTGATTCAATGGTTAGCGTGGCACACTATGAATTCGATGCATTATGATTTACCATCCATTGCTATAAAACTGTTTTGTTTTATTTGTAGTTAAAAGAGCTACACAAAGGGCTATCTGTACTATGCCCACCGATTGCTAGCATTGGGAGACCGCAGATATACCGCTGTTCTGCTAGGAGACTTGCCATAAAAACGCCTTTTCCAGTTTAGGAACGAAGGTATGCTTCAACAGAGGGTCTCAAATCCCACTATCCGATCATTATTCTAGCCTATAAATCGAAAATTTGTAACGACTTGTAGCTTTGCGCGACATTCGCAATCAAAACAAAGCACGACGTTAGTTTACACTATGCTAGTATTTTCTTCATAGAATAATTTTTAATCATCTTATTCAATCAGAAGCAGAATATGTAACTTCATAACAGTAATCATGACATTTAGATATATTAATCCAGAAAATGTTTTGAGTTATCAAAATTACAAAAAGAAAAAGACAGCCTTTAGAATTCTTTTTTAGCATGCTAAAAATGATAGACTAGAGAGAAGAAGCATCCACCCAACACCAACTCATGGGCTGTGCTTCTATCAACGAATATGGGATTGGCCACACGTTATAACGTCCCCACGACTGAAAGAGCGAGAATGTTCGGTGACGAGAATTCGCAGATCGCGGGTAGAACACTCTGTCTAACGGAAGTGCTCAAAATTAATCGACAACAATTTATAACAGTTTATCCAAGTACGATTCATAACTTTTGTAGGAACGAATGTAGAAGATATTTCATGAGTATAGAGTCAGAATTGTGTATGTTAACACAATGCTCGTCTAATCTACTGGAAACAACACTTTTATCGTCTTTAACACTTTTAAACTTGATAGATTAAATACGTTTTGAAGATGATGATAATATACGTAAACGCCAGTGAATCAACTCTATGAAAATTTCTTGCTATTAATCAGCTAAAGTTACTGATCAAGCAATAGATTACTTTTCTTTCAAAGCATGTTTTTTGCGTATCTTAGCCTCTTCATACAACTTGTCCAGAGACTGATAATACTATAATAACGTTCGTATATTGTTCAGTTTTACTCGTTTATTCTAAGAACCAAAGATGACATAGTTTTGATAAACAACCTGGGTTTTTCTATTTTAGGACTTTCGCACAAACCTATACAAAGGATTATCTGCTCAAAGCCGTCTATAATCTCCAGCTGATAGACTAGAATGGAAGCAGCTAATCAACTACATCCATCAGAATCTTCTATATGACAAAAGAGTGGGATTTGACCATCACTCTTATAGCGTACCTATGGCTCTAAAGTGACGAGCGCGTCTTTTGTGGCAATGGGATGCGAAACATAAACCCTTGGATTGACAGTGCGAGTATTTCAGAAGTTCATTTCTGAGAATACACTTGTGGCTGAATAATGCAAAAATGTGACGTAGATTACATGTGTTTGATTTCTATTTGAATAGTGCAAAATTGCTCACTTTTTGTTCTGTAGTTGTAGAGTTACACAAACATAATAGTCTTCTTTTATTTCCTGTACGACTTGCGTCAAAGTCAAAGACAACTAAAACACTATAAATTACCTTATTCATTATCATACACGTGCTTCAAAGCGAAATTGTTACACATTTTCTTGCTTGAATATAACCATAACAAGCACATATTCCATACAACTAAGTCAAGGATGTCATATTATAGTCTAAATCATGTGTTAGTTACGAATCGCAACATAAAACGTACTCTAGTCAGTTCTTCGCATACTGGGAAATATAGATTTGCAGAAAATAGTTTATCTTTCTAAAATATCTTTAAATCGAAATTGTTTTAATAGCAATAGATGATTTAAAGATGTTAATTACTTTGTTAAACAATAATAAACTATAATTTATGATATTCGTTACTTGTTGATTATGGATATAAGGGTGATATTTTTATTTTTTTGAGTGATAAATACTTTTAATACAGATTGTGAAGCAGCACATATTTTATATAGTTGTATATGAAATCAGAAACAACGGGCCTGCTGGTTAACGTACCAGATTTGGGAATCCGAAATCTTCGAGTTTTAGGCGTGTTGTTGCCAAACACTTTCGCACTTTCAGAGTTACAGTGAATCCTGTTATTTGGTCAATCAGTAGTCAGTGGGTGCTGCCTTCCTTCTCTCTGGTCCACAATTTAAAATTAGGGACAGATTTGCCTGAAATAAAGGGATTTCTGGCCAAGTCGTTTAGCTAATTCCGTCCATAAGGTCTCTTTCAAGTGAACAAACAAACAATGTTTATTTTAAAGCACACCATGCCATACTTAAACTTGTATTATAACATTTAACACACAGCTCAGCTATACCATACTTAGATTGGCACTACAACGTTTAACATGCAACTCAGCCACACCACACTTAAATTGGTATTATAACATTTAACACGCAATTCAGCCATACCACATGTAAATTAGTACTATGACTTCTAACTCAAAGTTCAGCCATACCATACTTATATGTATTTAACTCGCAACTCAACCGTCATACACTTAAACTGATAACATTTAACACACAGCTCAGCCATACCACATTAAACTCGCATTATAACATTTAACGTAAAGCTCGGCCATACCACATATAAGCCAACATTATGAAATTTAACGAACAGTTCAGTCATATCGAACTTTAAACTCGTTTTACGACGTTTAACTCAAAGCACACCAATATTACCGGTTATCTATATACTTCGTAGTTCAAAATTAGAGACTGCTAAGCCTGATTCATAATGGTCTTTTGACCTTGTACGCATAAGGTGGCGTTCGCTTGAATAAACAAACTGAAACAACAAGAAAAGCAGCAGTCGAATGCTACTTCAATTACACGGCTGAAATGATTCCTTTAGATGTTAATATATAAACATATCATTAATAGCAATTCTTGTTAACGTGTTTTGTGTTTTTTGTTGGTATAAATGAAATGTGTTTTTGTTGGTATAAATGAAATATTACTCAAGGCGATCAAACTTTGTTCTTGTTCACCTGCTACTAGAAGCCTGTATTAATCCACTTAAGCATGAAGTGTCACAAACACTTATTAACATTATCGTAATGTTTCAACACAATTTTTTAACTAAAATGAGAATAAATGTTGTTGTTTTTTAACTGCAGATGCAAAACTTTTTTTAATCTTGTGATAGCTAGGCTGTTTTTGTTATGTTGCTGAAAATTAAAACTAAAATTTCGACTTCTGCCCTGAATGACACGGTCTGTTAAAGATCGAGTTTTTTCAGCCTTAACCAATAGCCCCTAAAGGCACAGTGCTAAGTCTGTAGGCTTATAACGATAAAAACCTGGTTTCAATAACCTTAATTGGCAGAGAACAAGTATGAATTGTGTAGCTTTACGCTTCACTACAGACAATAGTGTTCAGTTGCATATTTTTTTTTTTTTTATGTTTAGTTTGATTCGGAATCCCGTAAGTCGTAATTATATGTTCTGATATTTGACCTGTGACATTAGTATTTCTAAATTAAAACCAAATTTATGAGACGTTTTGAGAATTTTTCTTTCTTCTCTCGTAGTGACATAATGATCCAAGAACTTCAGCCTTATTTCATCGAAACCAAACAGATAGGTTATAACTGATATTCAATGATTTTTATCAATAAGTAAAGATATGTCCATTTCAGGTTTAGACCTCAGCATATCACATTCTTAACCTGTAATTTTATGCTATATATTTAGTCGAGTTTCTTTAAACATCTTTGAGAAAAAAAATGGTTTTAGGCAAACAGAGAAATAGGGACAAAATATGAGATTTTATGGACTTCAGAATGTTATCTTTTTGTTATGTTGATAAATAAGACTGCATAATATAGAAGTCATACAACTATAAAAATACATAAAGTTTGATTTACATTAAATAAAGATATAAATGATTTTATTTAAAGCCTACGTAGGTGCAAGCTGAATATTATTCTACCATTTTAATTCAGTTCTCGAAATAATTGCTTCTTAAATAATCTCAATTCAATTTCACAGAGGGAAGAACAAATTTTTAAAATTGAAGATGGATTCTAAATAGGGTTCAATAACATTTGTAACCAATACCATCCTAAAAAAACATATCACTCATAGGTTATTAGAAACTTTGCGATTATGATTTTCACAGATAAACAGTTTCCAAAACTTGGTTTAAAAAAAGAAACAGATGATAAGTGATTCTAAGGCTGAGCTTAATTCGTGTGTGTCTGAAAGCTGTACAATATGTATATTTCATCTAAATGCTATTGACATTTTTAATACCTGGAGAATGCTTTCTCCATCCACGCATTTCTTTCAAGCATAACGTCTCTTTCCGTTTCTCGTTGTTAAGTTCTTAAGATAAACTTAAGATATAAAGATAATGCCAGTTATCACTGCTTTGATTATGGGCTAGGAGTACTACTACACAGAAGACATTCTGAAGGTAATACCGCTATTAGCACAAATAAGTCCTCCAAATGTGGGCCATAGCCTAACTAAATGTAACTGGATATAATTTGAAACAAAATCAAGGACCACTGACTTGTTATTAATTATCTTTCATATGATTTGATGAATTAGTTTCTCTACGAAAGGAAATGTGGCTTGAAATTGGGGAAAGGGTGATAGAACTAGAACTGAACATGCGAAATTCATAATACAGCTTTAAAGTTACGTTTTTATATGTTTTGAATGCTTATAATAATACACTACCAAGCCAAAACGAAGCCAGTTTACGAGTTAGAACAACTACAACTGTATTACACAGAAAGGCCCTGAACATGAATTATTATGCATGTGGAAACACTTTCAAGACATCGGACGAACTACTCAAGTAATTGTACTATTTTTAGGTCGTTATCTAGACTTGTGGAGTTGTACAAGTTACACAAATGCAAATAGTCCGAAATATCTTTTAAACGGAGTATAAGCAAAGTTTATGTTGGTGATCAATATCTTTTCAAGTGTTTCGGGGTAGTATCAATTCAATTGACATCGTATGTTTCTAATGAGACCCTTATATTAAGTTAGCTACATTATTATACAGAGAATGAAAATTTAATATAAATCTAATTACTTTGTTTGTTTTTTGAATTTCGTGAAAAGTTACAGGAGGGCTATCTGCGCTAACCGTCCCTAATTTAGCAGCGTAAGACTACAGGGAAGGCAGCTAGTCATCACCCATCACTGCCAACTCTTGAGCTACTTTTTTACCAACGAATATTGGGATTGACCGTCACATTATAACGTCCCCACGGCTGAAAGGGCGAGCATGTTTGGTGTGACGGAGGATTCGAACCCGCGACCCTTAGATTACGAGTCGAGCGCTCTAACCACCTGGCCATGCCTAGGTAAGTATTTTTGATCATAAATTATTGATAACTACTAAAGAACAGCACTTTTTATGTAATTGTCATCACTTTTCTTATTTATGGGAATGCATTAACACACAATATTTCTGGTGAAAACGACTCTCTGACCACATTACTTTCTTTCAACTTTTTTTTCTGTTGTTGTTGTAAGGTTAAAACCACAATAAACATGAATGCGACCAAATTTGGCCTGAATTCATGAAGAATGGCAACATATATAAATCTTTGTCGCAGTGTATATCGTCTTCATGACGCGCGACTGAATAGCAGGATTTAGTTGAAAGAAAGAAAGATTATAAATGTTACTTTTAGTATGAACAGGAAAGAAAGGCAACAAAATATTGCTAGTTATAAGGTTAAATGTGCTGTGTTTGTTTATTTTTGGTAAACACTAGTACTATAGATCCCAGATCTACGCTGTGTTTGTTTATTTCTTGATGAACAATGGTATTATATTCCAGCTAGAGTGCCCATCTTCTGAACGGAAGATACGTAAATTCGTGATTAATAAAAGGTTAAGTTGCTTCTATTATATGAATTGTAAAATAAAATCGCAAAAACACCCATAAAAACTGTAAATCACAAAATGTAAACCGCAACTTCTCATGTTACTCTGCATGAACCCAAGAAAATCTTCATGTCAAATCTGATGAAGAGCCATCAACAAGGACGAAATGACTAAAAATAAATAAATGGTTATAAAAACCACAAAATGCAAGACTGAAAATTTGTGGACCTAATAAATCTCCATATCAATTTTGGCGAAGATCTATCCACACCCTGTGGAGTAGTTACATGTACATCATATAGCAGACAGTACTGTTATATTTATATGGGTTTCAAATCATCTTTTCTTTATAATCTCAGATCGTCTTCAAAGCGTGTAGGTTATTTGTTGTTTAATATGCCTAGCTTGTTTTATGTTATGATGTATGTTTCTCGGTAAAAAAACAAAGAAAACGTTCCTATGTTTTTGAACTATTCTCTTTTATACAGATTTTTTTTTTATGGAAGTCGGTTTCATTCGGCTTGTTTAACAATGCACACATGATGTCACAATAGTGGGCGATTTTATTCTTGTCAGAACTCGCAGTTTCTTTCCCATATGTAATAGTTTTAACAGCAACGACGTCTCGCAACCAGCTTCCAGTTTCAGTGGTGCAGTCGACACATACGATGCGATGTAATATGAAGCCATATTTGACATATAGAAAAAGCTTATTTACCAGAATTTTCTCATTCAAAAAAATGTTTTGTAGCATAACTATAATCAGTTTTCAAAGATGAAGAAAACCTGATACCGCCCAATAACCCGATGTTCCAAAATTGAGGCGACAATTTTATGTATTATGCACAAACAGCCAACTTTTAGAAACAAAAACTAAATAAAATACAAAGATATTTATATTTACAAACATAAAATAATTATTTCATCTGTATTTGAAATAGAATTATAATATGCCTGTATGAGTGTGTATATTAGCACAATGAGACACTCTTGTTTTACACTTTACCAACAATGTCCGCATGTATAAATTTATGTTTATTAATGCAATGTTTTATATATCAACCTAACCTTATTTGTACATACGAACTGTGAAATATTATCTAGACATCGTTGCAAGCGTAGTCTGATAAAAACATATCTTAATTGCTAAAAGAATACAAACTGTTTCGACTACAAAACCGTTAAACCAACAGCACCTAAATGTTGTGATTAATTTCAATCACTTACTATAATTAACAAGCCTCTCAATTTCTAAGTTCCAAGAAGGACGTAAATAATACTTACTTCATAGAAGTCATGCACAAACCGGACTTTATTGTTAAGTTCTTGCATCAGTTTCTACAACAGGTAAGGGTAGTTGTTTAAAAATCTTTCTTTCTGTTCTTTTTTTTTTATTTCTGAGTCTGATGTAAACACAAACTAAACACAATCATACTTTAAAATCAGTTTTCAGTTGCAATCGTTAGGAATTTTGGTGAGTTATAAGGATCACCTGAAGAACTCTAGTTTTCTTGCGAAAAAGACCCACGGAAACATTGTTTACAAACAAATTCTCGATGACAGTCACCCCAAGTATGAGGGCATTGGCCCCTTTTTACCCATGATAATCTAGTGGCCTCTGGTAGTGGAAAACGTAAACAACGTAATTGTTATTACAAGTCATAACCTGAACGTTCAATGCTCATCTGTAAATTGAAGAAAGATCGTTCACTTTAAACTGACTGAACTGGTAAAATGTGTATTCAGTGAATATAGGGAAATTTGATTTAATAACATTTTAATATTTGTGTTGTCAAAAGGGCTAAACCGTTTATAATGATTATTCTTGAATAATAAGTAGTTTTAGGGATAGGTCGTGTATCCTACTCTTGATGTATTTAAGAATAGTTTGATTATGCCTTTTTTTTTTCTGAAGTAAATACATACAGTGTTCCTCCCTTTCTGAATATTTAACTTATTTAATTAAGTTTTAATTTTAGACCATAGCTTCTATGAAAGACATTTACTATTTTATAGTCGGCTGTTTCTCTCTCTCCAAATTATTATCTTCGGGTGGTTCAGTGATAAGCTACAGGACTATAAAGCTAATACTTAGGACTTGGGTCATACATCGGAAACAATTCAGCTAAATAAACCATTGTACTATATTTTACCTAACAATAAACAAACTCTGTAAATTAACAGGCCCTAAAATAGCACAAACAACATAGAAATGCCAGTACGTGTCACATAGAAAACACTCGACTAACCACTATGTACAATATTTAGTTCAGGTAAACATATGCGTGATCTTCTTACTGTGGCCTTGACATTTGACCCATTGCTTTACTTAGCTACATATTACATTTTAGACTTTCCCAAATTTGGGTAAATTCCGCAAACTAGTTTTAAGAATGTCTAGGGTTATGAACGAGATGTTATGGTTTAATTGTTATTTATAACACTACGTAATGAGTTGTTAAAATACTGGGGGGACAGCTGAAATAACTTGCAACTGGTATAAACGAAAAAATTGCAGTCTCTTTACAACTGTAGAATAAAAACTGAAGAAATGAGTGGAATATTTTAATAAAAGAGATCTACATAATCCACTATATTTTAAGCCTGTTACACTAGAATTTTAGATCCACACATAAAGGTTTAATAAAGAATAAATCAAACTATCAGTCCAGAAACTAATTAACAACAAAAACCGTATGACTTTCTGGTATCGCAATAGAGCTGTTTCGAGTTTTTACAGATAGTGCTATTGACATTTTGTATGTACCGTTTGCTCGAATCTGGAAAGATGGGACAGTACCAGCAGATTGACATAAAGAATTGGTAGTCAAGCTTGAAAGAAGACGGACATCATGGAATGTAATAAATGAAGAGGCATTAATTTTTCCCCATAGTGTCTAAGGTCTTTGTTCGATGAATTTTAGTACAAATACAGTAATCTGTGTGTTAGCAATTACATATAGAAGGAAACAATTGTCTGAGAAGTGATCTTGGGATGATCAAGTATTTACATTAGGAAATATTATGGAGCAGTCTTTGATACGGTATTCTTCATTATATTCTAATTCAGTGGATTTTCAGAAAGCTTTTGGTATTCCTGTTAAAATCATCGAAATTATACGGGTACTGTTCGAAGGTTTCACCTGTAGTGTAACACATGAAAGAGCTTTTCCTTTAATTATACTGTCATTACCAGAATTAAACAAGGATGTAACCTCTCACCACTGCGGCTCTTGATAGCCATTGACTGGATCATGAAGGAGTCCACAATAAACAAACGCATGGACATCAGATGGACACTAACATTCTTTCCGGAAGACGTAAACTATTCTGACAACATCATTCTTGTATTGAGCACCTTTTCCTCAATGAAAGAGAAACCACAAGACTAATCGACGATTTGCAGAGGACTAGTCTGGTAACTTACACTAACATGACAAAGTTGGCGAAAATTAATGCAAAATCACTGACACAGTATATGAGCAAGAAATAGAAGTCATTAGCCGGGTTTTATACTTGGAAAGCATAGTTAGTGATTAGGGAAAAACAAATGTTGATGTGATTTCTCGAATCAATACAATTAGATACGCATTTACGCAACTAAAACTATTGTGGTGATTTAACAAGGTTTCTCTCAAGACTAAGATAAGACTCTTCAATACGAATATAAATTCCATAATGTAC
Source organism: Tachypleus tridentatus (assembly GCF_004210375.1). NCBI lineage: Eukaryota > Metazoa > Arthropoda > Merostomata > Xiphosura > Limulidae > Tachypleus > Tachypleus tridentatus. The sequence goes on along the minus strand of NC_134834.1, from coordinate 132,469,657 downwards.
AATGGATCATACTACTGAAGAACGACCAAAGAAATTGCCAAAAAGAAACGTGTGTCATTCAAAAATGTCTTAGGATAATTCTTAGAGCACGATGGCCAACCCACGTCCAGTAACTTCTAGTTATTTCTACGACGATATCCTCCTGTCTTTCTTCTCAGTTCTTTGTCTAAGATGTGTTCTTCTTAGAGCACGATGGCTTACAAAGACAAATATCTTAGACAAAGAACTGAGAAGAAAGACAGGAGGATATCGTCGTAGAGATAACTAGAAGTTACTGGACGTGGGTTGGCCATGTTCTAAGGAAAGATAATAGCATCACAAAATAGGTTCTCTTCTGTACTCCCGAAGGGAAAGAAAGACGAAGAAGATTCAAAATAATGTAGAGAAGACCAACAAGAAACAAACTGAAGTTCAAGGAAAGCTGACCTGAGGACATGCCCAACAGACGAGACCTTATGCGTCATTTGGCATTATAATTTAAATCCTAAGAGAATTTAGAACGGATTAACATTAGCAAAAAGCATAAATAGCGTCTAATGTATACTAAAAATGCTGATATACTCTAATTTCAATTAGTAATTATATTTATTTCAAAAGGAGTTATAATCGTAAGTACTTTATATTGTTTGTTTGTTAATATGCAAAAGGGGCTCACTGTGCTACGCTCACGACGAGTATCGAAACACGATAACTAGTAGTGTAAGTCAGCACATATACCATTGTGCAGGGAGTACTCGATTTACGCCACACTCAACATTTTCGGTCTTTTAAAACAACGTAATTTGAATTATTGCATATCCAGCTTTTATTTTTGTGATAATATTTTTCCATAATACAGTTAAAAATATCTCATTAGATTTTATTATTTATTCATAACAGTAATTAGGTTGTCATTACAATTCGTGGAACACCCACAGACTTATAATGTGAAACGTTTTCTCTGTGGACAGATGGCAACACTAGCATTGGATAAAAATATTCATACCAAGATTAGTCATGCAGGTTGTAGTAATTCGTTTGTACTTCTTTTATAGTAATTAGTTATAGGTTACACAATAGCCCCGAACAGTATTTGACTTGAAATGTAATTTGCAGTATATATTTTTATTCATAATTCGAAATTATAAGAAACTATTTCCGTTTCAATAAAAAATATCCTGTTAAACCTTTAGTAGTTTCCTTGTATTCAAACCTCTACTACTGATATCATTGCTTTGTGTTCTTTGGCTTTTCACGAAGTACATTCTCCAACTACAAAATAATTTATTATTGTATCTATTTAATTAATAATACGTTTTGGTTCACACACAAAAATTAATATTTAAAGCAAATTAGTTTTATCCAACTCCCATTTGGAAATTATATTAAAATTGTAAATATAATAATAATAGATAACAATGATTTTTTTGTTCCCACACTTTGAGGAATCTTAGTCATTTTTTTGTCTAAAGTCACGGCAGTACATATTGTACTTTAGATTTACCCACAACGAAGGTGAAGGAAGATGTTTAGCAACGAAAATCTTGTGAAATATTTATACGATAAAATTGGAATAATTATTCTATAAGCTAGATATACGTTTTGAAGTATAGGAAGTTAGCTTATAATTCGAGACGAATTTTCATTCTAAATATTCCACGAATTCTCAAGTCTCACAATAGGTGTATTTTGTTTGTTTGTTTCTTTGTTTGTTTTGGAATTTCGCACAATAGGTGTATCATGTCACGCTAGCATTTCGTTACTCACAACATTTTTGGCTAAAGTGATCAAATATATCTTTTATCATAATAAAAACATTGAAAATATGGTAAAGTTTAAATTTAAAAACATATTGTACATTGTTATCTGTGAACTTAATTTTTAAGTTTGATTTGAATTTCGCGAAAAGCTACACGAGGGGTTATCTGCGCTAGCCGTCCCTAATTTAACTGTGTAAGACTAGAGGAAAGGCTACTAGTTATCAGCACCCACCCCCAACTCTTGGGCTACTCTTTTACCAACGAATATTAGGATTGACCTTTACATTATAACGCCCCCATGGTTGAAAGGGCGAACATATTTGGTGTGACGGGGATTCTAATTCTTTAACCACCTGACCATGCCGGGTCCTTAATTTCTAAGCTGGGGATATAAGGGTATAACGGCGTTGAAGTATAGTTGTACATTCCTATTATTTTTTTGAAAAACACAAAAGGATTGAATAGATAATGTAGTATTAATTAATTAGTACTAATGTCTCATGACAAGTAAAATTAAGAATGTGCTAGAGAAATGTGTATTAAGAAAATTTTCTTAATAATATCATCTGGTGATAAGATGTAACTCAATACGTTATTAAAATAACATCAAGAAAATCAAACGTAAACAGGTTCGTGAGGGATAATGACGAAATTATAATAATTTAGTTTCACTCAGAATAGCGTCAATACGCGTACGTAGCAAAATGTTCAATTATATGTTCTTTACTCAAAGACTTTTGCCTTCGGCAAACAGTATTCGTTTTGTTAATTTTTGTTTTTCTATAGTCTTGTTTCGAAACACTAATACTGGTACGTAGTACGGAAACATTGACTTGAAGACTTCAAGATTATATTTCATATATAAAAAAGGAAAAAAATTGAGCTCTTTATTTGTCTGAATGTTTATCCGACACTATACATGTCTGTAAAACGACAAGAAGAATAACAGAAAAGTAAAGATGGATAAGAAATACTGAACATGAACCTCACACGTTTGATATGAGAAAAAAATCAATATTAAATCTGGTAAACAACTTCTTCCTGGAGACTGCGCTACTGAGCTTCCCACTTACAGATCGATATTATATATGTAGTGTTCAAGTGTACAAAATATTTGTTGGATGTTTCACAGTAATATGAAACTAGCTATATATTAAGTACAGTTACATTATGTGTATATATATACACGTTTAAAAAATGAGAAGGCACTAAAGTGAAGCATGATTTGTTTAACGGTAAACAGCTCTCATACAGTTGTTGAAAATCAGTTTGTGCCTTGATGATTTTGTGTGCTTTTCCTTTAGCTATTATATAAATATATAATAATATTTTGTTTTTAAATTAGGAATGGAATAGTCCTTGCTTTTATTTGTGGTCACAGTTTTGTCTCATGAATTAAACTCTCTCTCTCTCTCTCTGGTGTTTGGTTACATATATTTGTATGCCCAGGAGGGTCAGGTACACTAAACTTCTTCCTCCGTGAATTAAACTCGTGCTATTCGTTAAGTTTGTTTTGAATTTTGCGCAAAGCTACTCGAGGGCTATCTGCTCTAGCCGTCCCTAATTTAGCAGTGTAAGACTAGAGGGAAGGCAGCTAGTCATCACCACCAACCGTCAACACTTGGGCTACTCTTTTACCAACGAATAGTAGGATTGACCGTTACATTATAACGCCCCCACGGCTGAAAGGTCGAGCATGTTTGGTGCAACGGGGATGCGAACCCGCGACCCTCAGATTACGAGTCGCACGCCTTAACCCACCTGGCCATGCCGAGCCTATTCGTTAAAACCCTGTTGTGTACTGTAATTTTCAAATGTTCAAGGATCCAACAACCTACTTCTAAAATGTTTTTTCAATAGCCCATCAAAACGTTTAGCAGCTGTAACACAAAACATAATGAGTTTGATCTTTTATCTTTGTAAAAAAATACTTTTGATTGAAAACTTTGTCACATTCATTCACTGATTTTGGGAATTATCGTAATATTTGAAGTGACGTTTCTCTCTTTCATATTGTCACTATAGTTTCTCTAGTGACGATCATGGAGATTTTCGTCGAACTGTCCTTATATTTCTAAATCACTTTCTATTGATATTTTTGAATGATGGTTAAAATATCATTCAAGCGTTATTGCCCCAGTTTTAAATTTAATGTCTCGTTTCAGTTTATTATAAAATTTTAACTGTCATTTAACAGCTATTTGTTTTACAATTTCTGTAGTTCTTCCTTTAAAAGACGGTAGGATAAAAATTAACGAATAACTGTGAAATATTTCTTCTCGTTTTTCGGAGGAAATACATAATTTTCTCTCGCAAGATCCTTCTTTGTAGAATGATATTACACTCAGACAAATTTATAATTGTAGCCAGTGTTCTTGTCAGACATGGATGATTTCTTTTCGGTGACAGTATTCTGCACTTCATGCCGGTAGATGGAGCTTTTTAATACTATTTAATCATAATTAGTTATAAATTATTCAAGTCTCACTTTCTTTAATATAGAAAAATAAAAGTAACTTCTGTCACAAATAAACAATAATTATAATATATCCTCTCATATTATGGCCTGGCATGGCCAAGCGCGCAAGGCGTGCGACTCGTAATCCGAGGGTCGCGGTTTCGCGCCCGCGTCGCGCCAAACATGCTCGCCCTCCCAGCCGTGGGGGCGTTATAATGTGACGGTCAATCCCACTATTCGTTGGTAAAAGAGTAGCCCAAGAGTTGGCGGTAGGTGGTGATGACTAGCTGCCTTCCCTCTAGTCTTACACTGCTAAATTAGGGACGGCTCGGTGCAGCCTACTCACTTAAATATTTGTTGAAGAATCCGCAAGCGATTGCGACCCTATGTTCCTTGATGGAATCTAATGGTGATAACTAACTCTCATATTATATTTAGTTTTAAACAATTTATATAATAATTTTAAAATAATGTTTGTAAAGATTATAAGTGACAATCCATCATAATCATCATGTCCTTTTCAGGCCTCAAATAATCCACAGAGAAGGTATGAAGTCTCTCTGCTGTGTTTGGTATTCATCCTCATCTATTCAGTCTTTGTTAAGTCCTGGTCTTTATTTGTTATATCTCTTTACTGCTATAACCCAAATATTTTTCGGTCTTCTTACAGTCGGCAGTTTATTCTTCTTTATTCTTAGAATATGCTCACAGTATCTCTATCTATACAACCTGAACTTTGGTATGATTAATTGTTGTTGATTTTATTTTCTTAATGTTTCTTCACTTATATAACCAAACTATCTGATTACCTATCTCAAACTATTGCTTTCAAACTTTCTTGTTTTAGATGCCATATCTTCTCGTTCTTTCCATGTCTCATAGCCATATAGCAAAATTGAAAGAACAAAACTATTGAACAACTAAGCTTCATCGTAATAGATAAACATGTATTGTGGCATATTCTTTTAAATTTTCTGCAAACAGCTCCTACTTGTCTTCACCTCCATCAACGCTAACTATGCTATCAAAATATGTAAATGTTTCCACGTTTGCAATTACCTGTCCATCCTCAATGACGTTATTCAAATCATTTGTCTCTAGCCTCGTCCTTTTTGTATTACCAATGTCAATAGCTTAACCAACTTTCTGATCTTCACGTGCTAGTGCTCCAGTCATTCTAGTCATTGTTTGTGTGTCAAGATACAATAAATAATCTTCAAGTGAGGCAACGGTAGGTCTACAGATTTACATCGCTAAACTCATAGGATCAATTCTCCCCCAGTGGACACAGCAGATAGTCGGATGTGGCTTTGCTATAAGAAACACACTCACGCAAGATAGAGAAACATTATCAACATATTCGAGATATTTCAAAAGAATTTTATTTAATAATTCATTACCACCACTTATATGATCAATTTTACTTACAACCCAATCCGTAACGATATTAAATAAGAGAGGTGATGGAGTATCACATTATCTACCACCAGTTTTAATTTTAAACCACATTATCTTTTCTTGATTGATCTTCACGCAACTTTAACATCCCTTATACAGCATAGTTATCAAATAATTACTTTTCAATGACTCCGTGATATTAGAGTATGCCTTATATTGATTGTCTGTGTACGAGCCTTTTTCTTAAACCAATAAAATTCAACACAAGGGAATTTTATCATTCCTTACGTTGCTCAATGATGTTTCTCAGAGCAATGATATTGTCAACACATCCTCTACCAGCTCTGAAACCTGTCTTTTTCTCTCTATCCCTCAAGAAAGCTTCTGACACATGTTTTATCCTTTTCATCAAGATGATACTTAAAACATTTCCTGGAACAGATAGTAATGTAATCCCCCTCCAGTTACTACACAGTAATAAATCCCCTTTCTTAGGTATTTTGTCAATAATTTCTTTTTAATCCATCAGTGTAACACAGTGGTTCTTAACCTGGATTCAATCGAACCCCAGGGGTTCGGTGAGTCAGTCTCAGATGTTCGGCGGAGGTCAAGACACACACACTGTGTGTGTATCCGTTCCGTTCACCCCACTCGTATGATTCGTGACGTTATGCTCCATTTGGCCATCATTGGCTGCGGCTGATCACGTCTCATCACTTGGCCTTAATATCTGTGCTGCAGGGAACTTCGTGCGCTTAGCAGTCGACTTGTGAATGTAGTAATCGTGCGTCATTTGTGATTTTTTTCCTAATCTTTCAATTCCTTCATACTAACTATGAGCAATCCTAGTATAGCACCAGCGAAACTAAGAGAATACTTCCTAAAGCTGCATGGAGATGGGAAATACAAGAACACAACGCTTGCTGAATTCAAGGTAAAGAGAACTAGGTTCGATGAAAAGGCTACTTTGCCTGTTCTCGGCTTTGTACCCATGGACAAACTGATCCTTACAGCATCGTACAAAGTTGCGTACTTGATCGCAAAGCAGGGCAAACCACACACCATTGGTGAAGCACTCGTAAAACCAGCTGCGTCGAAGATGGCGAATATCATGCTAGGAAAAGCTGTTGAAAATAAGTTATCCCAAATTCCTCTTTCAAATGACACCATCAGCAGCAGAACAGATGACATGAGCGATGACATCTTGGCTTAAGTAGTTGGAGATCTGATTTCAAGCCCAACAAAATTCAGCCTTCAACTCGACGAGACCTCCGACGTTTCCAATCTAAGCCAGTTTGTTGTATTCGTGCGCTATGTGAAGAACGACGAGATAAAAGAAGATTTTTCATTTTGTAAACCTCTTATAACAACAACTAAGGCAGTCGACGTGAAGAAACTTGTGGATGACTTCTTCAGAGACAACGATCTTTCGTGGGATGTAGTTTCTGCAGTTTGTTCGGACGGAGCTCCAGTCATGCTGGGACGAAACTCTGGTTTTGATGCGCTGGTGAAAGCTAATGCACCCACCGCACATCATTGTAACGCACTGTGTTCTGCACAGGCATGCATTGGCAACAAAAACTTTGCCTTCAAAACTGGCAGAAGTGTTAAAAATTGTAGTGGAATGTGTGAACTTTGTGCGAAATAGTGCCCTGAAACACCGCATCTTCAAAGAGCTGTGTAATTAAATAGGCTCTGAATTCGAGCTACTTCTATACCATTCTAACGTTTGGTGGTTATCCTGGGGAAAGGTGCTTAATCGTGTTTTTGTCATACGTGTGGAATTAGCCATGTTTTTGTGAGAGCACCAACAATGTCATGCAGATTGGTTAGGAAAATCTAAGTTCATTCCAATTTCGCGTACATGGCCGATATCTTCACTGCTCTCAATCATCTCAATCAACAGATGCAGGGCGGTGGAGTCAACATCATCGAAACGGAAAAAAACGTGAAGGCCACCAAATCGTAGCGTACCCTCTTACTGCTAAGAAAGCCCTTGAGATACTACTACCGATTGCGAGCAATCCTTTTCGAGGATGGTATACATAAAAACGAAGAAAAGGAACAGACTTTGTTGCGAAAATGATATGAGAGTGGCACTTGCCAAGGTGAAGCCGCGCATTTCTGAACTTGTCTCTGAAAGGCAACAGCAAAAGTCACATTGATTTGCAGTAAATATTCATTGAGTTATGTTTTTGTTTTTGTGTAAAATTCATGTTTTGTTCTTTGAACACAGTGATATTGTGTGCAATTGATGCATGATTCATTTTGTACGCTAATAAAATATCTACTTATGTTTTGAATTTGAAAAAAATCATATTTTAGTTTTCCAATTACGAATGGTTCAGCGAATGCAAGTACGAAACTTCCGGGGTTCAGTACCTCCAACAAGGTTAAGAACCACTGGTGTAACAACTCTTCGATTCCGAGAAAAGGTTAATTTGGTCATGAAGGCTTACTAATCCAATCTCTTCTCCTGGGGCCTGGCATGGCCAAGCGCGTAAGGCGTGCGATTTGTAATCTGAGGGTCACGGGTTCGCGCCCGCGTCGCGCCAAACATGCTCGCCCTCCCAGCCGTGGGGGCGTTATAATGTGACGGTCAATCCCACTATTCGTTGGTAAAAGAGTAGCCCAAGAGTTGGCGGTGGGTGATGATGACTAGCTGCCTTCCCTCTAGTCTTACACTGCTAAATTAGGGACGGCTAGCACAGATAGCCCTCGAGTAGCTTTGTGCGAAATTCCAAAACAAACAAACAAACTCTTCTCCTGGTGCTTTTAACAATTCGACAGTTATTATATCTCTTCGTAGACTTTTAGTATTCTAAGGTCTATTGATTATTTCAACTTCTCTATCTGTGAATGTTATATTTCTTGATAGTTCTTTTCTAAAAAAATCATTTAGACACTCTCCATTCAATATACCTTGAAAATATGATTTCCACTTTTTAATTTATCTTCTTCCTGTTTAGTGTTATTACCATTACATCATAGGTACTTATTGCGTAGCTTTGCGCTAAAACAAAAAAAAACAATTTTCAGCTTTTGTAAAAAAGATAAGGAAATATATTTAATGCTTTATTTAATTTCGTATTGTAACTACTAACAACCAATAGATAAAATCTACGTTGAGTGAACAAATGATTATACATCTCCATTGGTTAGTCATAAAATAAAATACTTTAAACAAAAATTTGCGTGTTTTTTATTAATTACGAAGAAGGTTTTAAAAGAATGGTAATGTGTAAATACTAAAGATAAATTACTCTTTAGAGTAGAAGTATAAAAATAGTGAAAACCCCTCATGCTATATGAAGGATCTTAGCCAAGTGTTCTAACGATTAGTCTCATCTGCATTATTAATAAATTTAACTAACAAGGATCACTAGATTTTTCTAATTGGAAATTATAGTACTGAGTATTTTACAAGTTTTTCTAATGAAAAAATCACTCATGGTCATAGAGATTGTTTAGTTTGGCTCTTACTTTCGCGCAAAGCTATTCAAGGACTGTCTGCGCTAGCTATCTCTAATTTAAAGTAGTAGAAAGGAAAGAAGGCTGATATTCAACATAATCCACCGCAATTCTTGGATTACTCTCATACCAATGAATAGTGAGATTGACTATCACAATATAACGCCCCTACAGCTAAAAGGGCGAACATTTTCGGTGAAGGAGATTTGAATCCACTAACGCAGATTGCAAGTTCAGTGTCCTAACAACCACACTCGGCATGGCCAGGTGGTTACGGCACTCGACTAGTAATCTGAAAGTCGTGGGTTTGAATACCCGTCACACCCTTTCAGCCGTAGGGGTGTTACAATGTTATGGTAAATCCTACTATTCGTTGGTAAAGGAGTAGCCCAAAAGTTGGCGGTGGGTAATGATGACGAGCTGTCTTCCATCTAGTCTTTCACTGCTAAATTAAGGACGGCTAATGCAGATAGCACTCGAGTAGCTACGCGCGAAATTAAAAAAACACACACAAAGAAAGTTAACATTAAAGCTATGCCAGATTCAGATCAAAAGAATAGTATATATTACATGCAACTATACCTAAGTACCTTCTACGTGTATATCATAGTTCTTGTTAACGTGATTAGCTGTTTTGGTGAACTTGCAACTTCTAAAGAACTTTATGTTTTGATTTCTTTTTTTTACGAACACTCTATATAGAAAATAGTTACAAAACAGTGTGGTTTTTGAAGTCAGTTGGATTTCATATAATTTGAGTCGTTCGTTTCTAGAAGAATGGAACATACTTTTTTTTAACTTTATAGCATCTTTTAAAAAAGTTTACTCAATTAGCAGTTGTTTTGTTCTAAATACGCGTACGAGAAATTATGTAGAAAATTAAATAACAACTGATTATATCTGATCTAGCTCCAGGAACGAAACGTAATACTTTAACGTTTTTTAAGCCAAATTACATTATGTTGTTTGTAACCATCCACATTTGAATTCCACAAGAAAAAGTTAAAAATAGTAGCTAGCGTTCGTATATATCTGTTTGTTATTAACCTCAAAGCTACACAAAGGGCTATCTATGCTCTGTTCACCACGGGTATCGAAACCTAGTTCCTAGCTGTAGAGTCTGCAGATGTACCACTGTGCTACTGGGTGGCGCTAGCAGTCGTATGGAATTTACAAATTAGTATTAAACTTTTATATAAAAAATCGGCAAAATTTCAGTTGTATGAAAGAAGTGTGCATTAAGAAAAATTAAGCATGAGTACTTATAGGTAGGAACAGATTGTTATAAACCTACCTTGGGTTATCAGCACTCTGCTCTTGGGTAAAGAAACCAGATTTGTAGCGATATAAGACCCCAGACTTACCAATAAGCTACCGTCAAGAAACTAGAAACAGAATACGGTAAGAAAACGTGTTACTTATAGCGTCCTGAAAAACATATAATATTCAGTTAATATATATACATTTTCTACATTAACTTTAGACATAGATTGCAAGTTTACATATTTTTGAAACTTCTTTGATTTACCAAAAACACTTCTCACAAAGTTCGAATATAAAATTCCATAGTGATTACTATATAAAAAGCATAAGCTAAAAGTGAAATTAGACCATAAAATTCTATCAAGTACTAGGTAAAATATTATTATATAGCATTTCAAAGGAAGGCCGAAGTTAAGATTTTTCTACTTACGTGATATTCTTGTATTTCAACGTAAATATTCTTTCTGTTTATTACAAAGATATCCTTTCCAATTATCATTATTTTTGCCTCTTCATTGCTGTTGTTGTTGTTTTTGAATTAAGCACAAAGCTACACTATGGGCTATCTGTGCTATCGAAATCCGGTTTGTAAGCCCGCAGACATACCGCTGAGCCACTGGTGGACCCTGTTTATTACATAGTGGTTCGAAATGCTTTCAACGATTGTGTTATGTAAAATTCAAGCAAAAATATCGTTCACATATTCTGGTGTATCCTCTGTGAAAATATTCTTTATGAATGGGTTCCCCTTTATTGATTTATGCCACCGCTGACCAGTTTACTGTGTTGTAGGAAATCACAAAATCATTTATTTGCATCAGGAATTGTTCCATAGTGGGTGGGTGGTAAGTTTATGGACTTCTAAGGCTAAAATCTAGTGTTCCATTTCTCGTACACAGTCTTTTTGTATACTTTTACACTAAAACAACTTCAAAAATTGATGAAACAAACACTGAATACCACGCAAAAATATGTTTAAACTAAGGAAAAATATGAATTAGGTATATTACATATTACAATAGTGTTTTGACCAAGGTTTTGGGGTTATTCCTATGTTCATAATGGATGAATTTTCATTTGTATTACACATAAATTACGTTTATTTGACATGTAAGCTTAGTTGATTTTATAAATTTCAATAGTAATAAAATCAATACGAAATAATTGGGGAATTATCAAGTACGTGTATTTTACTGCCATCTTTTGGTCAACTTTGTAAACCCACCTAATAACGTTGGAATCAATTTCAATATTGAAAAGCAATAGTCAGTTTATTTTGCAAATAGATCATATTTCAACAATTTTGTGTACAACTTTAATGAGTATTTCTTTTCTTACATAATATCTTTTGATATAAAACCAAAGACGTCTATAATGAAAACACGAGAGAATCTACAATAGCCGTGATACTTGAAATTGTTTTAGGCAGGATTAGAGTAAATTAATATATCAAATTTTTATTTCTTTTTTACTAGTTATATTTTTGTGCGCCAGAAATATCAAGCGTAGGGTTGTCGTACACTCGATTCGATTTTGTTACTCATCAGGACCTCTACCAGCCTATCCTCAAATTGAAATTCTTTTAGACAGGTTTAGGATAAATTAATCCATGAGACTTTGGGCGTGGTCAAATAATCATTCGAAAGAATGTGACCTCCTTAGCCCAAAACTATAATTAGATCTCAAATCTGTCAAGGGATGTCGGAGGTATAAGCTCAAACTTTGTATATGAAAAACTCGGAGCTATTCTATGAGTTGCTATCTCTCTCTCTCTCTCTCTCTCTCTCTCTCTCTCTCTCTGGAATTTGGGTATATTTATTTGTATACCCAGGAGGGTCAGGTACACTAGATCTCTTCCTCCTGAGTTGCTATGCAGCAGTTAATAAAGGAATTTGAATATTTAGGGCGATACCTTGGACGCAAGTACTGATTAGCTACTTGAAGAGGAGGGATACACACGATGTCATTATAGCACCACACAACAGAAGTGATTGCATTATAGAACCACGTAGTGGCACCAGGTAGCGCTGCTCCCTTTGGGAAAGGGTGACATCATAGTTCCACGAAATAGCACTAGAAGTCATGTTGCCTTGGTCATAGTTCTATATAGAGACACTAGAGAGCGTGTTGCTAGAGGAGGGGTAAGATGGTGAGATTATCAGCACATACAGTTTACAAGCAAACCACCAGAGGGTGATGTAGATGATTGTGTCTCAAGCTTTCATCAACTTTATATTAGCAATCAAAAATCATAAAATCAGTATTTTATTTAATTGCATAACATTGTTTTCTACAATTATCAGTACTGAAAAGATTTGATCAGAATTGGAGTTTTGATTTGTAAATAAAATGTGAAATCTGCTATTTTAATCTCTAGTTTTAACACGGAAAGTATTTAGCTAGTTACAAATAAAAACATTAATCTAAAAAGACAACTATCATAACACTATTACATATGTTAGTTTATTACACATACTATACTTATTTATCTAGTATTTGAACAAAGAAAATATATAGCATAGCCCATTTTATCTATCTGTCGTAGAATATATACACACACGTATATATAAACACTTCACTGTTTCAATAATTCTATAGTTATCACATTTATAATTGATAAGCAATTAGATATTATACAGTTTATTAGTTATAAAATCAGCAATAAATGTTTTACATACAAAACGTTAGAAAATGCAGAATATGTCATGCAAATTAAATACTGAAGTAAACTGTATAATTAGCATCTCAGATGAATACCAAATAGATATTTACAAAATATAGATGACTATGTTAACTGTCTCATTCAGTATTTATAAAAATGAAACATTGAGTAGGATAAAATTTTTAGAGTGTATATCGATTAAAGGTCTAAAAACTAAAGAATTAATGATATAGTGAAGTGTTTATATATATAAGGGGCTAACCTGTATGTTTTCTTTTTCAAATAATTCTTAATAAATCATAGTGTGTGTGATGACAACTAATATATGTAACAGTATTATAACACTTGCCTCGTTAAAATAATGGTTTTACTTCCAAGTGCTTGAGACATATAATTAAGTCTATATATTGCCTTTGTAAAATATGATGCAACTAAATACCTACACAAAAATTTTCACATCAACGTATATGTTTTTAGAGAATATTGCGAGTCAGATGTGACGTTAAAGGAATTCAAGACAGACAGCTACCTGGGATGCCAAATTTTTAAGGGCTCTTCCTACAAGGTGCAAGTAACAGACCCAGACTGTTCCTAGTTAACCTTCAGCATCTTATCACTTGTAACAATATTCACGTGCGTGCTACTTAGATTTGAATAAAGTCAGTTATGCTATCTACAAATTCTTAGACTTGATGCTATCACTGTGAAACTTAATATTTGGCTATATCTCTCCTACATAACAAGGTGTATAGTTTTTACTGTCCTAAATTTTACATATTGAAACTTTTTTCTGTTTCACATAACTTTTATCTTAGCACTTCAAGAAAATCCTTGTCAATCGCCTTGGATAAAGATGTCTGTTATATTAATTAATAGTAACTAACATAAAAGATCTGCGCTCTACTGCGGAGGTCATGGTTTCTTTATGACTGACAAATGCCCCACTATATCAATTAAGTGTCTCCATTAACTATAAGGGGTCTGTATTCGAAAACAAACACCGTTAGCACACTTGCCTGTGGTTTTTCAACGTACGACACGTTCAATCCTGCTAACTTATAAATGGAGGTTTTAACATAGTTTCAAACGTCTCAAAGAGGAGTAGAAACACAAAATGCGGGCTCAACGGAGACCTAATCATGACTTCTATCATGCTTAAGTGACTCTACAAGAACGTTTTAGCCCATATTAGTAGGGATGAGACGTTATATAGATAAGAAAAACTTCGGGGCCACTTGAATCTGGTTGCCAAATTTGGACCGTAAAATGGTGGGAGTAATTAATGGGTAAACAAACACACAACACAAATTAATATAGGATGTAATAATTAAAACTTTTAATTACAATTAATTAAATTACAGTCAGTGTACACAACAGTAACTATCTAGTAACTTATAATGATTTGGTTCATAAGCTTTTTAATATTTGATCGCTTTATTTTATAACATTATAAAATTTATTTGATACATGTTTGCAATGAAAGCTTTTATTTGGATTATTACACGTTATATTATCTAATGAATACTTTAAAAAATTAAAATTAAACTGGTCTAATTATAATTTTACACATTTTCTTTTTCTTTTAACAGTATAAGATTACATTGAAATTAAGCTAACATTTGAACCTTGTAAAGCTAGTAGAAGATAAAAAAACAATTAGCTATTTAACTTCCGAATTCTGCCAATTTTCCAAGTATGCTGTTTTGAGGGTTCCAATTTAAGGAGCTAGTGTTAAACCACCGGACAGCACTCAACAATATGAAATTCTTTTACATGCGAGTTACACGTGATAAGCTTATATTTTTTATGGGTGACTTTATAACGTTTGCGATAAAATTTACTCTTATTAGCATGAGTAGTTTCACTTTCTCTTAAACGTAAAATAAGTTCTATTGCGTGGCCGCATGTTGACCCTGTGAGAGAGTTCAAGTTATCAGAGCTAATAAAATAAGTTCGAATCCGAGTGAACCACAAAATATACCTCATGTATAAAGATAGCTTTAGTAGCGTTGATATTAATAGAAAATTTTAAAATGTGTTCTATAGCCTGTGCTTCTGCCTGCAAGTATATATATATATTACGTGTAAACTTGTAAAATATTGTTTGTTTATGTGGCTTGTTTCTAATTGGATCCCGCGACCCTCAGATTGCGAATCGAGCGCCCTAACCACCTGGTCATACTGAGCTCGTGAATAAAAGAATTTAATAAGTTTGAAAATGACGTTAAACCTACGATTAGAACTACAAAGATGATGATGCACGCTATTAATATAGCGGCTTGGTATAAAACTATTTAGGTACATCAATCATGATGTTTAAAGCGAGAACGATCAAAACGTAGGTTTTAAGTAACTGTGTGTGTGTTTTTTCCTATAGAAAAGCCACAACGAGCTATCTCCTCTGTCCACAGAGAGGAATCGAATTCCTAATTTGAGCGTTGCAAATCCGAAGACGTGTCGCTGTCCCACCAAGAGACAAATAACTGTATTTATTTGTTTGTTTGTTTGTCATTATGCACAAAGACACACCATTAGCTACCTGTGCTGTGCTC
Organism: Tachypleus tridentatus; assembly: GCF_004210375.1. Taxonomy (NCBI): domain Eukaryota; kingdom Metazoa; phylum Arthropoda; class Merostomata; order Xiphosura; family Limulidae; genus Tachypleus; species Tachypleus tridentatus. The sequence goes on along the minus strand of NC_134834.1, from coordinate 132,454,114 downwards.
ACCATGGGTATCGAAATCAGGTTTCTAACGGTAAGAATCCTCAGATATACCGCTGTTCCACTGAGAGGCAAATAATTGTAACTGAACAGTGTTTCTCAAACTGTGGTACGTGGTAGTCATTGAAGAGTAGGCAAAACGAAAGCTAAAAAATTAAACAGAAAAGTAAGAAATAAAGTAGTTTTCCTATTCGTACTTGTAACCATGTAGTCATGTATATGTAATGGTTTCATGCATCGGAATACTGTGAATTATAATTGCTAACAGCGATAATAGTAACAACTCTAGTAAACAAAAATACTAAAAAATATATTCGATTTTATTGGTAGAAATATGAGATTTTCCATTTACGTTCAGTATCAGTATCGTGGTAGTAAATGAACTTAAACTAAACTTGAAATAGGATACGTATCTTTGATCATACTACAACTAAAAGTAACCCCAGTGTTAGTAAGGTCTCAACTTTACTTTCTGCCTAGGGCACCATTAAATGCAGTCCTGTCCTACTTTTCATTTGTGGCTGTTTAATTTTTAGAGTGTTTTTCAATGTAAGACGGATTCCTGATGAAGGATTAAATCCGAACCATTGAGACAGCAGTTTGTTTCTCATTGTAAGTTGATTTCCTGATGAAGGCTTATACCCCAACCATTAAGCCATTTGTGTGTTTCTTACTGTAAGTCGAGTTCCTGATGAAGGTTGAAAGCAGTATCATCGAGCTATCTGATGTTACAAGTTATCTGATGTATACATAAAATGTGCGTGAGTCCGTTTTACTATTTATTCTATTTTTATGAAGACATTTGATAGTAACTTTCGATTGAGATGTCAGCAGCTAATACACTATGCGCTAGGTGGCAGCATGAAAAACATTTTTCCCCGATGTGTTTTTAACGAAATTAACAGATAAATAAAGTACACAGTTGAATTACCTCGATAACAATATAGTTTCAAGGATCTAATATGCTTAAAAACAGGCATAGTAATTTGTGAAATAAATAAAAGAAGTCTTGGTGTGTGAAGTTGAAGAAAAAATAAACACGTTATTTGTTGAAGAGAATAAAAGAATGGTCAATCGTACAGGAGGAAAACTTATGGAGTATTGCATCGTGAGAGATTTAGTTAAAAAGTAAAATAAACTATATCTAAAGATGGCTCACACGATCAGCAAATACAGCGTACACACAAACACACAAAGCAATCTCATAGAAAACGCCAAAAATGCGTTCATGATGCACATTCTCTCATTAACTGACTAATCAGTCCCCCGCTGGTACAGTGGTCAGTCTTCGAATTTACAAAACTAAAACTACGGGTTCGATTCCCCTTGGTGGGCTCAGCAGATAGTCCAATGTAACTATAACAAAACACACACATTGACTAGTCAGAAAGAGGTATCACAAGGATTTGAAAATGCTTCATGTGAAAGTTGTGAACAATTCTCCGTAAATAAGACAAAGTAGAAAATCTTGGGTCATGATACAGACAGAAACATGTCTGGCTGAAGTTAGCACTTCAACCTGAAGTTAGCATATACCAAAGCAGAATCTTGAGAATGTTTAAAAAATTTTGAAGATACGAAACATATGAGTTATGTAGTAGTTGAATACTAAATTCTTCACCGTTTCACACGATACCTACTAACTCGGTTTTGTGTTGCTTGCTGCACATACAAAATGATTAACTAGAAATACGAAAAGACAAAAAGGCATTATGCACAATGCTTGAATATACATATAGAAAAAGAGGCATTATGCACAATTCCTGATTATACATATAGAAAAAGAGGCATTATGCACAATGCTTAAATAGAAATACAAAAAAGGCATTACGCGTAATGCTTGAATATACATTGTGACAAATTTACTTTAAATCTATGTTTAAGTTAAATTTATATTCAAAAATGTACACAACTTACACTGTTAAATCTGTATTGTGAAATTCCCACCTATTCACTAAAGTTGTACAAGATTTTCGAGTGTAAGAATTAAAAATGTATGCGTGTACGTAAACACTAGTACATCGTCAGTGTCATTGTGCAGGCTGAAATTTCTAGAAACTCTTCTCACGCCTATAAATGTAAACAACGCAACGCACCAAGACACAGTATATATTATTGGTTTGCTATAGTTGGTATACTATAAATCTCGAAAACTATAACAGTAATTAACGCTTACTTATGGGGAAACTTCAAATATTTGACAAGGAAAGTTTACACTGCTTTACAAAACTTTACATTGCTGTGTACCATATATTCCCAATATCAGTGAAAAAAAAAAAAACAACAACATTTAGGAAAAACTTATAACCAAGCACAACATTCCTGTAAACATCAGATTTATTCAAAACCAAGTACAAAACTTAAGTTCATAATATGTAAAAAAACTAGACTGAAAAACACAACATCAATATCATTTATAAAATACAATGTAACAACTGTCACAACTTCTTTATTGAAGAAACAGCAGAAGAATGGAAACCAGATTCAAAGAATACAAAAAACACGTTTTTGAACACTGTAAATGAAATAAACACAACATAACCATAGAAAACGCTCAGATACTAATTAGGGAAACAAACATAAATAAACGCAAAATCAAAGAAACCCTACTTATACAGCAACGAAAACCAAAATTAAACCAATATAAAGGTGTTCCTTTAATAACCTAGCATTCAATTACAATGCTCCCTACAACCCCGTACCAGTTTACGCTCTTGTCCCTAAGACATGTGCCCGGCAACAGTCAGTTGCAAACTCTCTTTGTTAACCTGAAGATGACCAAAGAAGATCGAAACGTTGTTCTCCAATTTATTTCAATAAAAGTGTTAATATCCATACCAGCCGTCTTGAGATACACTTTTACTTCAAGTGGGTTTCTCGTCATCACTCAGAGCTAGTTAGTTTCCTGTTTAGTAAATTATACCAACATCAACTAGAAATTAACTCGTTCATCGTGAACTCTAGATAAGACATCAAGGAAATTCCAGACCAGAAAGAAGACTCAATACTATTTGTAAGTTTGAAAACTTTTGTACATGGACTATTACTTGTAATAACCATTACTGTAAATTATTTGCATATTAAAATATATTTGTACTAAAAAGAAATTGTGTGTATCAATCTTGTTGACAAATACCATAAATTGGATACATGTTGGCATTTATTTAACTTCTAAATTTAAATTATAATTTAACTCAGTTTCAGGCTGTTTGAAATTGTAGTACGTATAGAAACAAATACATTATTCATAATGCTTGAATATATATAAAGAAAGAGGCGTAATGCACAATGATTGAATATACATTTAGAAAGAGACATTATTCATAATGGTTGAATATATAGAAGTAGAAGCGTTCTACAATATGCTTGAATATGCATACGAAAAGAGAGAAAGAAATGATACACAATACATGAATATATATAAAGAAAGAGAAAGAGTGGCCCTGTTCATTAATGTTAATATAGCTGGAACGACCTATATTAACCCTTATACTTTATCTTACTATTAACAGTTAATTGCAACTATTATTAATAGAATAATAGGTGTTCATGGTTATCTATTTAAACAAAAATATATCATAATGCGTAAAAACCAAAGCAGTGAATAAACTGATAAGTATTTATGCCCATTATACTGTATGAATACATTTGAAAGTGGCACGCAAATACTGAAAATAAGCCATCTTTTCACCTTGGGCATACAGCATTGAGGATCAGCTATTTTTCTCTATGGGTACGCAGTATTGAGGATCATCCATTTTTTTTCACAATAGGCATGTAGTATTGAAAGTCAGTCGTTTTTGGATTTACCTTGGAAATGGTTTCACCCAGAAGCTGTTGTTAATTGCATTAATTCTACAAGTTACTCTCATGTAGTTAACGAAAGCCACAAATATTTGTTTCGAATTTCATGCAAAGCTGCTCGAGGGCTATCTGCATTAGTGGTCTGTAATTTTGGAGTAATAGACTAAAAGGAAGGCATCTATCTAGTCAACATCACAAGACGTCAACTCTTGGGTTACTCTTTACTAATAAATAGTACGGTTGACCATTACATAATAGTGCCACTATGGATGAAAAAGGAAACATGTTCAGGAATGGGATTGGAACCCACGATCATCAGAGTGTGAATCTAGTGTCCTAACTATGAGGTCATGCTAAGCACAAAAAATGTGTTCTTAAAATAAATCCTCATTAATAATGATTTTTTATAGCTGCTATTGCTAAATTAATTAAGTCTGCTGTAATATTTATACTTGTTTTTAATTATGTTAAAACTGTAACTAAGTAAAGTGAAATGTTGATAAATAAAATATCTTACAAGCTACGAGAATAATTACAGAAAAGAACAGTGATAAGGATCATTTCTGGATCGTAGATGGTAAGGAAACTGTTTACCTAATATGGAAAGCTTTAACTGTAATAGATTAGATGAAACTGTTCAAACGTATGATTTTTAAACTTGTTCACTGAACATTTCAATGAATGATCTTATTCGCTTTTTAATAATGCTGGTTGACAAATCTCGTATTTGGGTGCTCAAAGTGAATACAGAACTTTTAATTCATGTTAACATCAAATATTTCATAAGCATTGGTATTTGTGATAATTCTATTCTCTTTGAGAATCAAGTGCATAAGCAATTTATTGGTATTCCAATGGGAGCTAATTGTTTGAAGTTAAGCAGAAAGCCACACAATGGGCTACTTGTGCTCTACCCATCAAGGGTATTAAAACCCAATTTCTAGCGTTGTAAGTCCGTATACATACCGCTGTACCACTAGGAAGCAATTATTCAACATCTATATTGCTACTTCATATTTATGTATATGCCTTTGTAAAAATATTCTCTAATACTAGCATATTGCTCATATAGATCAATTCAAGATTAATTTACATATTCTAGGTCTCTAGCGAGTCAACGGTCAGGTTATGGATTTGCATCACTAAATGTCCGAGTTTGATTCCCCGTCGTGGAAAGAGCGCAGGTTATCCACTCTGCTGCTCTTCGCTAAAACAAACATAAATTCGTCAAGAATTTCAGGCATAAATTATTATATTTATAATTTGTACTCTCGTGGTATTCAAATATAAAAAAGTATGTATGTTTCTGTATTGAAATATTAAACTTTCTATTGGTTCTTACGATTTTAATATTTTGATGAAGATTATTACTTTTCCGTTCTTATGGGTATTACTCTCCATTACGTAATATAGCATTCGAATACTTTATATTAAAATTATTTTAGTCTTATCACGTCATTTCAGTCCTCGTTGTCAAGTACAGTCGTACTTTATCTGACGGCCTTGTCGTACTGGTGCTAAAACTTGTTCCATATTTCTTTATTTTACAATGCCATTAAATGCAAGAGATATTTCTGTATTGAAAAGTTTAAATTATGCTTACACTTTATTGTTACGTATTATAAATTATCTCGAACAAGTCTCCGATTTACTATGTTAACGGAAATTTGTATTATGTTAACCGGACATTTTAAGTTGAATTTAGATGCTAATTAAATATCAACGTGTGTCAAATTTATGGTATTTGACAAAAAGATTGATACACACAACTTTCCTTTATAACACAAATATATTTTAATATATAAACAAAAAACTATACAATTTATCATAACAATTATTACTAATAATTATTACAAATGATGGTTTACTTACAAAAGTTTTACAAACAATGCTGAGTTTTATATCTGATCTAGAACTGAATATTTTATCGACGACCCAGGTCCACGACGAACAAATTAATTTTGAGTTGATACACACCCATCACTTAAGCAAGCTGGTTCGGTTGGCCTTACACCGCTAATAAGCTGAAGATTTTTAATGTCCTTGTAGAACTAATAACGTCCGAAGTAATTCGCTGAAATTGAGCAAATTGTAATGCTCGAAATTCATAAACGTTCCTGGTCAAATTCTGTAGTCATCACAATTACAACTTCCGAGACCTGTAGCACACTCATCGTAGCTGTTAAATAATAATGCTACTTGTCTCTCAACGTGTCAGTTTTTATATACAATCATGCAAGATTCTAGAAAATTCGCCACAGTTCACTTGATAACAGTAACTGTGAATTACTAGTATTACATACACACGTAGCACATTGTGTAAACTACATTTATCTTGCTATTTTTTTTTTCTAAGCAGACGAGCTATACGTATTTACACAACCAGAATCCTCACTGATTTCCGTCCTATATCAAAATAACCATTCTGTTGATGGTAATCTACACTACTTTTTAAAACCTCTACTTTTTAAAGTATATAACCACAGTTGGCACTTAGGCCTGTGTCCCTGATATTTTATTTAGATTTAGTTACATTGATATGAAGGTCAACAATTTTAGTCTATTTTGGCTCATTACAAAAGATCTTGTGCATTCTCTATATATTCTCAAAGAAGAGCCAGAATATCTGAAATTCACATTTATGTTGCTGGTTGCCTGATTAATTATCATTTAATAATAATTTTGTGGACTCTGCCTAGGTGTAATTCTGAATTCAAGTCTCTCCCAGTATTGCTAATGGTGTTTTTCATTGTGCAGTTCAAAATAACAATAAACAAATATCATAGCAATGAATTATCCTGGATAAACTCATTCCAGGATAGCAAAGGCATTTATTTATTCCACAATGTAAGACCAAGCAAATGAATAGTTTCGAGTTTTTGCATTAAATAAAAATTGTCCTCAATCTCAATAGGAATTCCCTGGGCGTCTAAGGTCGTTTAATCATGCTTTCGTAGAGGTAATAATGGGTTTTACGAAACTCAATGAAGCTCGTAATGTGTGGATGATTTTGTAGTTTTACACCTTCCATTATCCGAGGAAGTGTAATGATATATGAGATTGTGGGTCGTTCCAGTCTGAGGCCATTCTGGTTTCTACAAAGGACTACTTCTATATGCATACAATGTTTCGGAGAATGCAAATATAAGATTTTATCCCAATTGCTGTAAGATTGACCCAACGATAATTAGATGGATTACTGAAATCATCTTTCTTGATAATTGGAACAGTTCCAGTCTCCTTTCATATAAGAATTCACTTTTGAAATATTGAACATTCATTAGATCAAGGAGACTGAAGTAAAAATCTGCAGTTTTACAGATTTCAATTGAATTTTTCATTGAGACCTAAAACTTTTCCCTGCTTCTGCTGTTATCAGTTCGTTCAATATTATACAGCATTTTTCTACTTGTTTTGAAGTTCGCACTAAACTACACAAGGGCTATCTGAGCTACCCATCTCTAATTTAGCAGTGAAAAGCTAGAGGGAGAGCAGCTAGTCATAATCTCCCACCGCCAAATCTTAGGCTACTTTTTTACCAAGGAATAGTTGGATTAACCATCACGTTCTAACCTTCCCATGGCTGAAAGGACGAGTATGTTTAGTGGGACGATAATTCAACCCGCCATCCTCATATTGCGAATAGAGCGCCCTAATTGCCTAGCCCAACATTTTTCTGTAGGGAGCTCTTACTAAGTGAATTAAAGTTATGTCACTGACAGCATCACGGATGAAAAGTTTGCCAAGAAGATTCCTAAAGTATTCAAAATACCTCACTCGGTTATAGCTATTAAGTGCTTACAGATTTTGCTCTAAATACCAATGAAGTCATGCTTTTCCATTTTAATCTAAGATATACACTGTGAAAGATAATCTTTCACACTGGATTTTGGCTTCGGTGTAAACTTTTTTCAATGTCTTTCACATAGTATACTTTAACATAATCAAACTTGATTACTGTCGAAAGACTAAAACACTTAGAACGCATTCTGGTGTTGTCGCACTTTACAAAATTCTACAACTGGTAGCCACAATTGTTTCTCAAGCGGAAAGTGTATTTCACTTCGATTGCTTTTAATTATAGAATATGATAACGATGCTCATTCTAGACAGACCTCAACTATCATGCTCCTTCGAAAAACATACGAATTTATACTCTTAACCATTGGCTTCCAGATAAATTCTCTGCATTTTTTAAAAACAAACAATCACATTACACATCCTCTGATCATTTTGTTTTGCAATTGCAAACAAATAATGCTATACAACTAGATAGGTCCAGCATGATCAGGTGGTTAAGGCACTCGGCTCGCAATCCAAGGGTCGCGGGTTCGAATTTCCGTCACTCCAGACATGATCGCCATTTCAGCCGTGGGAGCGTTATAATGTGACAGTCAATCCCACTATTCGTTGGTAAAATATAACCCAAGAGTTGGCTGGGTTGTTATGACTAGCTGCCTTTCCTCTAGTCTTACACTGTTAAATTACAGACGGCTAGCGCAGATAGCCCTCGTTTAGCTATACGTTAAATTCAAAACAAACCAAACCAATACAAATAGATATGCATGTATTTGTTTGAGATTGGAGTGTAATAAAGTGGCCATACAGGGCAACTAAGCCACTGTTTTTAAGGAAACTGCCTCTTTCCCTATAGCTTAATAAGTTGCAATTTAGAATTACTGTCCTGTACATAACCATTTTTATAGTTCTGCTCACTCCTCATACTTCTCTTTGGGCATCAGTGTTTTAGTATTTCAGTTAAATTTTCATTCCTGAAACTAAACAGTTTTCTTAACTTTCTTCTTTCATACTTCACTCTGTTACCGATAATTTAACTACAGTTTATTTCACATAAAAAATTAGATTGTAATGATTATAATACATTTAAAATAACACAAAGAAATATCCTCTTCTAATATTTATTAAGTGAGCTTTAAACTAATGAATACGAATAAATTTAGTATGTAAATCAGCAACAAGTCACATTACAACCATACATGATATAAAGTTGCAGTTCAGAGGCATGTATCAGAACCATATTTCAGCATTGTTAGACGTTTTATAAGTAGTTTGATGCCACCGTTAATTGCTCGTTTTTGGGAAGAGCATATGACAGACATTTCTGACACTTGTTTTAAATTGTATTGGATAATAAAGGAATATGGATCAATTCTGGACACCAGGGCTATCCAGAAAGAAACCTATAACAAGTCATACTTAAGCCATGTTAAGAAAAGTACAGCGTTTTCTAACAGGCGAGAATCGATACAAAGATCACTCGTAAAAGCCATTCACGTGTCCCAGACAATATGTAACACATAAAGATAGATCTCTGTCTCACAAAGTGATACAATGTAGAAACAATATATGGAGTTAACATTCTCATGTATCAAGTAGCTGGATAATGAACCAAGTATTCTCTCTATTTCATAGGAAGGAACACCCATAAAGTCGCAAGATGCATTTCTGTGCGATCGGACTGTAACGGTAATTTAGCAGTGTAAGACTAGAGGGAAACCAGCTAGTCATAACCACCCACCGCCAACTGTTGGGCTACTCATTTAACAGCGAATTATAACGCTCCCACGGGTGAAAGGGCGATCATATTTGGAGTGACGGGAATTCGAACCCGCGACCCTCGGAATATGAGTCGAGTGCCTTAACCACCTGGCCATGCCGGGCCATGAGTAACAGAAAATTATTCTTCTTGTGCACTCAATGGCTAACGGTAAACGTGCAAAGAAAAATTGAGAATTTTTTTTACTTATCTTATTTGAGATTCCATTGATTAGTATGTATTGTTATTTAACTTTAATAAGTACTGATACTTAACTGTTACAAGTACACATGTAAATAATTTTAGTTTATCATCACTCATTTCACTTTTTTCCATATGGTTCTTCATTAAATTTTCTCATCAGGGGATGTCTGAGAATTCTGCCTTTCCTCTGAGATAATACACAAAGGTTTGGCAATGGCAGGGTGTTACAGTAAGTAAAAATATGTAGAATGAGTTATTTTAAAAACAAATGATAGAAAACTTATTTATTAATTCATGTAAAAAAGTTAATGTTTATCCATAGCTGCATATATGTATAATTCATTATCCCGCAATGTTGACTTAATAATACATGATGAATTAGTTCTTTATGCCAGTTGTTCACGTGCATTCGCAATGGTAGTTTTTAACCTAGTTCTTATTATGCATCATATTAAGCATCTAGTCATTACAACGAACCGGCAACTCTTGGGTTACTCTTCTTTAATCAATGAATTGTGCGATTGACAGTAATAAGGGCCCCACTATCGCATCTAAAGGATGCTGTCCCACGCTGAGTGATTGCCTCAGAGGAGGGAGAGAGGTATTATCAAAGATAATGATATCATAGTTTCAACTTTTGGAGACATATGTGTCGTTAGGGGCGGGCTGCTCGGAGGTCATGATGGATGATTACGTCACAAAATAGAGGTTTGATTTGTTTTAAATTTCGCGCAAAGCTACACGAGAACTATCTGCGGTAGCCGTCCCTAATTTAACAGTGTAAGACTTGAGAGAAAGCGGCTAGTCATCACCACCCACCGCCAACTTTTGGGCTACTCTTTTACCACAAAGTATAGAACGTGTTTTAGGCCGCCAGGATGGGCGACCATGACTTAAACATCAGAAGTCTCATCACGTCGATAATTAATTCATTAAATCATTCTTAAAAGGATGCTTAACACTAATTAATTAAGTCACTTATAATTAGTTAATTAATTCATTTATAATAATACTGTTATAAAAGGGACACTTGAGACTCATTATTTTATTCTAAAAAGGACGATACAATTTTTAAAACTTATTGTTTAAAGGTTTCAGTACTAAATTATTAGTTAATTAGTATTATTACAAATTAATTTGTTCTTAAAAGGTTGCATAATATTTACTGGTTTATAATTAATTCATCCTAAAAAAGGACACTTGATACTAATTCATCCGTTCATTAAATTTCATGTTCTACAAAGACTATATCTTAATCAAGTGATTAAAGGTTTTCAGTGATATTATGAAATGTTAAAAACAATATTTAACCTGACACAATTATATATATTTTACCACACAAGCAATGCATGTCTGTATTTAAATCGCCCCAAAAAGGGCGATATCATACAATAATTAAAATTTATATTTTATACAACTTTCTACATCGTCAATAAAAGTTTATTATGTATTAACAGTTTTTACTAATTTATGACAAAATAATTTACACGTTTTACAAATGTAGACTTTTACATGTATTTAATTACTATTATTTCCATAGGATTTTAACAAATATAATGTGATGGTACAATTCATCAACAACTAGATGTAATTATGTTACAATTCATTATCTTTAATAAAAATAATAAATGTTTGACTTACTGTTTTCGTCCATTTTCTAAATAACCATTGACCACTGGTAAACACACACAATAAATAAATTCTAAACTATTCATAGCTTCTTTCAGACAATGTTCTAAAGGACACTTAATGTTTCACAAATCATACATAACCAATAATTGTCCTGCAGCTAAATGAGTGATTTACTGATTACTGTTATTTAAAATATCAGAACTTCAGACTGTCTAAAGGTAAAACACTAACAGCAAATCGCACATATACAGCCTGGAAACAGAAGTTTAAGAATTACAAGGGTCAGACACAGTCATTGTGGACACCGACGTCAAGACGGCATTGTTTGGAGGGTGTCACATGGTTACCATAGAGTATAGGACTAGTTTAAATGTCCTTTTCTCATTAGTCACATTAAAAAGAACATTACACGTTCCCTTCTACATCGTTCAAAATTTTATGTACATTTAAACTTAGCTAGACTAAAACTATGTAAGAAGCGTGTTGCAATATAGAAGTAGAGTTTAAAAAAGTGTGACTGCGAAATGTTTGATATTCAAGACTACAGATCTTCTTGGTTAAGAAAATATATAAAATTAGCAAAAAAGTTTTTTGATAAAATTAATCATACAATTTAAGAGTTTGTTATATACATACTTCACATTAGTTACTATTATACTTTTACAACGGGCCCGGCATGGCCACGCGCGTAAGGCGTGCGACTCGTAATCCGAACGTCGCGGGTTCGTGCTCCTCAACATAAAAATTTTCTCAACCCAAACCAGCCGTTTTTACAAATCAATTAGACAGTAAATATAACACAAAAATATTTAATAATGAGCTCTACGTATGTACAATATTCTTTAATTACTGAAATTTAAAATATTAATCTATCACACAACAAATATTAATACAAAAGTAATCAGTGTTTCAGCCCACTTAGACTATGTAAATATGACTGTTGCACATTTAAGTTGTACTTAAACGTTCAAGAGTTATATTTACTGGGAACTATTCTTAAAACAAAAGTTAATTACAATACACTGTCGCTATTTATATGTTTACAGTATATTTAAAATAGATGGTTCACTGTAAATGTGTGGTGAGGTATATCAGTTAAATACAATATTTGTATTTAATTAAACTGTACTTTTCTAAAATTTAATTATCAATTATAGCTCACCGTGTCCGACTTATAATAAAAGAAAGTTATATTCAGCACTGTGACAATCATATTTACAGCAAATATAATGTTTTGAAAACAGTGAACGTAGACATAATGACAAAGATTACTTCCAAGTTGACAAAGTCTATTTTACAATACCCAACCAAGCCTGCTAAATTGATTATATATTAACTGTTGGCAATCAGTCTACAATCATTTTGAATTCAACATTAATATGGATACTATATATATCAAATAATTCTACTAGAGACGACCATGGACAACTCAATTGATCTACGATTAAACGTATTTCTAAATTAATACTGTTATAAATTTACTGATTAATATATTTCTGGACTAAATGAAATATATATATATACTGTTAAAATAAATAAACATAATTAACTTAAATAACTTATATTTATGTAAGAATTGTTCCCACTATCGGTCAGCAGTGAAGATCTCGAAGAATTAGAGAAATGCTTGCCAACAATTAAGCAGAATGTACTTCCTTCTTTGGCCTCTATCTGTTAAGATTGAAGCTCTGACTACCGTAAGTTGATTTCATACCATTTATATTGAGTAAACATGTATTTCTATAGAAATATTATATCATTTACTTCTGTATTTTACAGAACATACTGATGAAGATAAACGAAGTTCGTAAGGTGTCAAGAAATCATCTAGCGTGGAAGGAGAGGTAAGTTTTTAAAACTTGTGTGTATAATTCATACACCTGAAATTATTTCCCTTTACAAATTACATTGAGCAATATTATTTATCTTTTACAGGTATCTGCTAGACGTCCTCACAAAGAAGACAGATAATTTATGGTTAAAATGTCTGCATGTAGGAGAGTTAAAAGAGTACAACACAGCTTCTACTATTTACAGTATTTCTTTTAATCCTAAAACACGCGGACTCGCAGATATTTTGAACACTAAATACTAACATTTAAAACATACTGGACGATATAACTAAACATCTAAACAGTAAAGATAAAGTAACAGTGTGTGTTTATTTAAAACATGTGGATAGACTGATAAGCACATGCTTATAAAATAAGGATATATTCACACCTGAAATGATTTTAACTACAGGAGGAAAAGTAGGTCAGAGTAGAAATGTATCATTAGATGACTCCTTTAAAATTGAAGTTACAATGTTAGAATTACCAGTAGGTAGCGCCAGATGCAAATGACCAAATGTTAGTCTTGACTGATTTACGAAAACAAAATTAGTTACTGCAGTAAATAACAACAACAATTATCTTTGCTGTACTGAAACAATAGTATTAGGCTTAGCATATCTGAGAAAAGACCAAAATTGTAATTGTACTGACTTACATGGCTAAAGAATTACATTATTTGGTTAATGTTCCAGAAGGATCACGCAGCATAGAAGATATTGGTAAATATTAAAATTCATGTAGCATCGTTGGAAAACTTTAACTGTGTAATATATAGAGGTTCCTCACGCTCAGTGAAAATCTGTCTATGGCTTCACGTTATAACGCCAATGAAATGTTTCCTCGGGGTCAAACGTTACTGTTCAGAGTGCGATAAATCATTTGAGCATTTAAATAAACATAACTGTTCAAAGAACTGTAACGTTTGTGACCGTAATGAATAACTGAAAGATTAATCTGTAATCTCTTCTGATTGTAATAGAATTTGTAAATCTGTAGAATGTTACAATCGTTGATTGATTTATGTTATAAATCAATGAATGGTAAATAAATGCAATTTTTGTGTGATAAATGTTACCAGTGCAAGAATTGTTTTATCATTACAGGCAGAAATAAACGTAATCCTGAATTTCAATATCATGATGAATACATTTGTGTAGAATGTAAAATATTTCTTAAACAACCATTTGTGTTTTCTCTGGGACAAAGATGTCAAAGATCCGTCATATAAATATCTTTTCTTTTTTTTTTAACAGATCAGGAAACAGGAATCCACGAGGTAAACTACTATGTGGTTCATGATTTTAACGGTAAGGAAACAGTTTTCAAAAGATATAATTCATGTGACGAATTTTGTAAATTTTTATTTTTAAAAGAGAATAAGAATTATTCAAAGATAGCACATAATATGAAAGTTTGATGGTCACTTGATATGAATTATCTTATTCATCAAGAAATAAAACCAGAGATTATTGTAAACGACGGAAAAAATTATTATGAACGTCAAAGACTTGGAATAAAAATGACTACATCAATAATTTTATACCCATGCCTCTGTCATTGTTTTACTCAATTTTTTAAACATCAAGTCAATCAGGAATGTCGAGGACCTATCTTTGATGCTACTTTTTACTTTCCCGACACCATGCCAGCATCTGTAAGACAAAAGCTCCTTGATTAACACTATCAGCAACGAGAAGACGACTACATCTTTGATATCCAAGCTGAGAAACAAATATCGTCATTGTTAATTATTATTAATTGTGTTTTCTTATTGTTGACTGCTATATTTATCATTCTTTGTTTTTTTCTTTATACACTGCCAATATGACGTAGGTATACTTCAACGATGCTGTTTCTAGTTTAGGGATGAGTTTCTCGCAGTCTGTGATGTATACCAATTTAGGTATACAACGCTTGCTGCTATATACATTTCTCTTTACCTAAGTAAGATTATGCGACTCGTAATCCGAGGGTCGCGGGTTCGCGCCCGCGTCGCGCCAAACAAGCTCGCCCTCCCAGCCATGGTGGCGTTATAATATTACGGTCAATCCCACTATTCGTTGGTAAAAGAGTAGCCTAAGAGTTGGCGGTGGGTAGTGATGACTAGCTGCCTTCCCTCTAGTCTTACACTACTAAATTAGGGACGGCTCGGTGCAGTGGGCTAACAACCTACTCACTTAAATACCTGTTGAATCCGCAAGCGATTGCGGCCCTATGTTCCTTGATGGAATCTAATGGTGATAACTAACTAAGTAACCACTGTAAACAACAGCTCTAATACCTAAACAGGGATATTTTATGACCAAAAACTACAGTCAAGTAAGTGTTCAATGGTTAAACTACATAAGAAAATCTGAGTGAGTAAAGATTCAGCATGCACTTAATGGAGGTGAATGACAAAACCAGAATTACACTGTAGACTGTTTCTCTATGGAACAAAACACCATCTGTGAGTTTTATAGATGCTATTATCATAGTTGTGATAAAAGTTACGACTCTGGCACAAAAAATATAGTTTTAAATAAACCCATGTGGTCTATAAAAAATCGTATTATTGAAAAACAAAAACAACTCAAAGGTCTAGGTCAATATGGAAGCATGAGTTCAAGAAAATGAAAACTAATGACACTGATTTAATAAATTTCCCTAAGAATCGCACAGTAGTCCCCATTCTGGATGTACGACACTCGTTATATGGGTGAAGAATTCATACTACAAGGCGAATACAAGATGAAAGAAGAAAAAGAAATCAATTATGTATATCTCATATTTTTATATCTGTGGATTAATTAATATTGTGAATATTCTATTGGACATCTAACCATTATAACAACATTTTTTTCGACTATCAATAACTATTTTGGATATGTTAAAATGTAAATTTTTAGCCTCAAGTAAACTTTATTGTTCAGTATTAGATCTGAGAAGTAACGGGAAATTGACTTTCCTTCTGTGTAAAAAGTGGTTCAACTTAAGAATATCACGACCATGTTATCACTAAGATGATGAGAGAGCTTTCATCGACGCATGGGTTACAGAAGAGGTGAAAAACGTAGTAGAGTATAACTATAAGATAATATGGATTTATAAAATTTACCATTTTCCTGAAAGATTCATAAAACTGTTTAAATATTATATTAATATTTAAAACAAAATAGGAAAGTTCAGAATAGCTCTCTCACTGTATTACATCACAGGCAACAGTGGAATATATGGAACAGTATGCTGAAAAGGAAGGAGTGCATCACAGAATTTAATCCAGGCAGAAAGTCACTTGCAAAACTTTATCTTAACTCTTTCTGGGGTTGTTAAGGTATGTCTGAGGACAAGCACAACTGACCTGTGTAACTTCTTTTAAAGACAATAATTTGTTAATGAGTGATAACACCAAAATTATAACAGATGTTACTTTAACTAATGAATAGGTTATAGCTTTTAATTGTAGAAATAAACATGAATACCTGCACCAGAAAGATCAAATCAACAACTTTCTGTGCATCGTTCACAACAGCACGTGCTTATTTTGAAATCATATGATCCATTAGAGAAGTTAAGTTCATCTGTTGTATATTATGATACAAACAGTATTATCTACACTTCATACGGATTTAACGATCCACCTTAGGAAATTATCTAGGAGAGTTGACAGGCGAGCTGGAAATATATAATATAACATCATGGATCAGTGGTGGTGCAAAAAATTACGGTTATTTACGCAACGACAGAAAGTCATGCTGTGAGATAACAGGGTTTACCCTTAATATTATCCAGAGTGAGAAATTAAACTTTTCATCCATAAAATGTACGATAACAGATATATGCAGTCCTTTGTATCTTTCTATAACTGTAACTAATTGAAAGAAGATTTGGAGAAATTTAAAGACATAGACCGTTTACAAGAAAAGAAAAAGTATCATCCAGTTTATACCGAACGACTCACCCTGCAAGACTTGTTTGTTTGGTTTTGAATTTTGCGCAAAGCTATACGAGGGCTATCTGCGCTATCCGTCCCTAAGTTAGCAGTGTAAGACTAGAGGAAAGGCAGCTAGTCATCACCACCCACCGTCAAGTCTTGGGCTACTCTTTTTACCAACGAATAGTAGGATTGACCGTGACATTATAACGACCCCACGACTGAAAGGGCGGACATGTTTGGTGTGAGGGGGATTCGTACCCGGAACCCTCAGATAACGAGTCGAGCGCCCTAACCGCTTGGCGATGCTGGGCCTGCAAGACTTTAACATCCTTCCGTATGGATACGGATTTCTTGGATCTCATGGAATGAACTTGTCGACATGGTCTAAGAACCAAAAAAGAAAGCATATGCAAGGCCTTGCGGTGGTTTACAAGTACACTCAATCATGATCTATATAAGGTGAGTCACATTACAATTTTTCATAATTTACGTGTCCGACAGCAAGTGATAAATCAGTTTGTAAGTAAAGTTTTAACATACCATCGTGAATTAATTTATCCTATTCCTAAAGACACTGTGTGGTTTTATGGTGAATTTCAACTGTTGTATACAAACGTAATGCAAAACGTTTCCAATATTCAGTTTATAGAAGGCTTACCTGAAATTTTTCATGATTATTTACAGTCTGATAAAACAAAACTTTTTGTCATTGATGATCTCATGAATGAAACTAGAGAAAATAAACGAGTGTCTCAACTTTTTACAGATGGAATTCACCACTTGAATTTATCGGTATTCAAGGGTAGAGAAATGTGTAATATTAGTTTAAAATCTCAATATATTAATTTATTCAAAAACGTCAGAGACACTTATCAAGATGCGATGAGACAACCATCTAGTTACTTACTGATGTGAAACCTCAAACACCTGAACAGATCCGTCTGAGGACTGGACTTTTTTTCCTTAAGGTAAAGTTATAGTGTACGTACCAAAGTAAGTTAAAAATATAGTTTAATTGGATATATACTAGCTTATTAATATGAGAGCAACTGTTGAAGTAGAAGGATTTCATTTAAACAATAAGACAAATGTATTCATGGAACTTGCATTCAGATGTTCAGTCACAAAACATATAAATGTAATTTTGTTTAAATAACCGTTTTCAAGTAAATATCTTTCAGAAGCTGATCGTCGTGTGTTATTAAGTGACGAGACACATTCATAACATACCATAAAAATCTGGAAATATAAACTATCCCTCCCCCTTGTGTGGCTATATTATTGAGAGAAAACTTTACAGTCATTTATACAAAGGGGAAAGAGAAAGCCGAGATATTGACAAGTCTGCTGAAAATTCCTTGTTATAATCTGGAATTGTTTGGATACCCCAAGGTTGAACAACTTCCAAAATATGTAGTGTTCCTATAGCATAAATACACTAACAGAAACTTAAACGATACAGATCAACACTGAGAGAGTTGTCTGTCAATAAAACATCAATTAAACAGAAATGAAACTTACTTATACAGAAAGGAGTATTTTAGCATTACTCGTAGCACCAATACTTTCATTATTTTATGGTTTAGTAGGTAAATATGCTATAATATAAAAATATGGCAAAAACTAATGGTTCTTGTTCCAGAATAATTCGTACATTTTCTTTATCAATCCAAGGTTTATAAAAGGCCTGTACATAAAATATCAAACTCTATAGATAAATATATGAATTCAGTCATAAAAAACCAGTGAGAAAGCAAAGTTGATAAACCAACAAAATCATCGTAATCAAATCTTTCATTCACAAGCCAAAGAATCCGGTAAAGTTAGAACAGAATTGCCGACTTGTGAAAATTTGACATCGCCGACAGTGTTCCTCAGAGATATAGAAATAAAGCTGAAATTTACTAAATTTGATCGCCATTTGTGATCTAACGTGGAATGATCGTGGAGAATTAGTGATTAAAAGGAGAACCGTCCTAAACAGTAACATAATCGACCTAATCAACGAAGTGCTACGAAAACAAAAGAATCTTAATCCTACAAGTTGAAAAGAATTTGCAGAACGATTATCAAATATGAATATTCCCCAAGAAGTTGTTAGAAACGTAGGCATATATGAAACATAATAACGTGATAAAATACCTAAACGTGCTGTATCTAAATGGGATCATTTTAAATACTTTTTGACTATCGTTATGAGGTATTGTCAGCCTTTCAAGCTTAATGTTTTGAGTCGTCTTAGAATTAACATCGTCTGTTATAAAGGTCAGATTATTGCTACTGTTAGAAAGAAATTTGATGGTAAAAAATTAAAGTAGACACAAAAAATGTATAATAAAACACTACAATCTATCTATTATAACCCTGCACATCCTGTTAGGTTTGATACAATCTTTATTTGGTTCTGTAAAAGTGCTGGGTAAGCTCATAAGTTTAAATCAGGTTAAAAAACTGGTTAATTCGTCAAGGTACTTACACTTTACACAAACCAGTAAGATATAAATCTTCGAAAAATGGAGTAAACATTTCAGGGAACGATGAACAATGGCAGGCTGATTTGATGGATTTCTCTAATTTAAGTTTGTGACGATCACTTTAGGTATTTACTCACGTGTATCGACATATTTTCTAAACATGCATGGGTTGTTCCATTCAGGGATAAGAAAAGTGTAACTCTTGTAATATTTTTCAAACAAATTTTAACACAGGGTTGAAAACCTTGTAAACTTCGATATCTCAAGTAACAAGACAATTACCGTATTTTCCGGTTAATAAACCGAATCGCCGATTAAGCCGAGGCCAATTTTCAACTCTCAAAATGAGGGTTTTTGCTTATTACCGCCCAATAAGCCGAAGCCATTTTTAAGAAGTGACAAGTTTCTTCAAATGATTTCTTAGTCTCGTTTCAGCGTCAGCATGCATGTTGTGTGTGATCATTGGCGTTCTGTAGTAAAGCAGAACGTGTCGTATTGAGGCAGAGATGGGATCAATATGTCATTCGTTATTGGCTCCACTCACTGTAATTAGGTAACCAATGAAATTCCAGAAACAACGTTTCACTGTAGTCTTAACGTGCTTTGCTGATGGCACAAAATTACCGACTATGGTAATTTTCAAAAGAAAAACATTTCCTAAGAAGAAGAAATTTCCGAAAGGAGTGATCGGCCAATAAGCCGACCCCCAAAAATCAGGTCCAAAATTTAGGGCCAGAAATTCGGCTTATTAGGCGGAAAATACGGTACTTCTTTACTACATATAATGAAGCAAAAGCATCTATAGTAGAAAGATTTAATCACACTCTTAAAACTAAAGTATGGCGCTACATAACTCATCATGATACTTATAAATATATCTCTGTACTAAAACATCTGATCAGTGCCTATAATCAGTCGTATCATCGTAGCATTAAAATGAGTCTAATAGATGTTTGGTTTGTTTTGAATTTCGCGCAAAGCTGCATGAGGGATATCTGCGCTACCCGTCCCTAATTTAGCAATGTAAGACTAGAGGGAAGGCAGCTAGTCAGCACCACCCACCGCTAACTCTTGGACTACTCTTTTACCAACAAATAGTGAGATTAACCGTAGCATTATAACACCCCCACGGCTGAAAAGGTGACCATGTTGGGTGTAAAGAGGATTCGAACTCGCGACCCTCAGATTAGGAGTCGAGTGCCTTAGCTACCTAGCCATGCTGGTCCAACCAATAGATGTTAATCGCTCTATTCAGTCCGTGGTGTGGAAATCAATTAACGAAGCACTTATTGAAGAAAAATTTTATTTCAAAGTGCGTATTAGTAAAGTGAAGCATCAATTTAAGCAAGGCTAAATGCCTGGAAAGACAATGAAATTGTTACGATTTACCAGATAATAAAGATACATCCCTCAGTTTATAGACTGTAAGACTATCTAGCAGAAAAATTAAGTGGAACATTTCATGAATCTGAACTACAAACAGTTATAAAGCCTCCCAATGACATCTATGTTGTTTAAGCAATATTACTTAAATAAGGAAAGGGAAGCTTGTAAAATGGATCCTTCAAACAGATATGAATTGCCTACCTTCATAAAATGTTATGTATAATTCTATTTTTCATTATTCAACATGGATCAGTTGTATGTGATGTTTCCTAGTAGCAGTTCTAAGAATTACTTTGCTGATGATACTCTGACAAACACTCATCTTCCGAAATATATTAACCTTGAAGGATCATGGGAAGTGGCCCTGGTCGAATGGACTGAATATTATCGTCTTCTTTCATGGCTGAAAGAAGACCTATAGAATTTATAAATCAGTATTAGGAGATGAATACTTAGCTAGATCCAGCCCAATCATATCTTCATGTAAAGGCAAAGATATGTGTGTTTCTTATAGCAAAGCCACATCGGGCTCTCTGCTCAGTCCACCGAGGGGAATTGAACCCCCGATTTTAGCGTTGTAAGTCCGTAGACTTACTGCTGTACCAACAGGGGACAAATGCAACGACTGTCAAGTCTGATGGTACCGATATAAAAATGGAAGAAGATACCTCTGTACCTGTCAACTTGTTACTTCATTCTCTGTTTATTCAAGTTGATGTATACCATAATGATAAACACATGCCTTCGTCTCGCAGCCTTTACACATATAAGGCCTACATAAAAAATAAAAAGTTATAATGGCGAAGCTAAGAGAAGTCGTATGACATCGTTCATGTGGATAAAAGATACATCACCTAAATTTGATGATTTCGATTTTAATGATGGTGAAAACAACAGATTCAAAGATCAGTACATAGATACGCGTGGTAGTCAAACAGATTATATGATCGGCCATTTACATTCTGATATTTTTACAGAACAAGTTATTGTCAAATAGCGTAAGTTTAAATTTCAGACTCGTGTGTTTGCTTGAAGTTAAACACAAGGCTACACAATGGGCTGTCTGTGTTTTGCCCGCCACGTGTATCGAAGCTCAGTTTCTAGTGTTGCAAGTCTGTAGACACATCATTGTGCCACTTGAGGACCAAACTCGTATGAAGTAACGATCCTTTTTGTATTATGTCAAATAATGAATCACGATTCAACGCTATATTACTAACACATTTCTATCTATGCAAAAAAAAGTCAAGATCAGACTGACCATCGCTCTGTCATATGTTAAAGCATGTCAGAAATAAACAGCTAAACATCCTTTGAAAGAAATATATCATGTGTAAATCTTTCAGCTTCCGTGGGAAACTTACAACCATCTATTGATAAAGCTTTTTCACGCCATGTACCTACAAGTCTTGTTAAAGGATGTGTTGACAATAATGCATTTAATGGATCTTGGAAGAAAAGTCCATACATGTTCAAACATTACAATATCAATTTCGTGGCAATCAACGTGGATGGAAAACAGATTCCAACTCGACCTTCTGAGCCAGATTTTGAATCTAAGTTGTATGCGAGAAAATATTAAACATTATTTAAGGGAATTGGAAAACAATTTCAAGATCAATGAACTTGATGAATAGTCGGGAGGATATACACTATCTTTGACCTTACACCAGCTGTATCTGCTGGAGATTTTCACTTTGACTTCGTGAAACAGGGAAATTTACGAAATGAAATATGTTTTGGTAGTGCTTTACCTGACAAACTTAATAAATTTTTATTGAGACATGTTTCTAAAATTACATCTTGGTACCATTATGTAATAATTCAATATGGCAGCAGCAATACTCCCCTGGTAACAACTTTTGGAATGGCCCGGCATGGCCAAGCGCGTAAGGCGTGCGACTCGTAATCCGAGGGTCGCGGGTTTGCGCTAAACATGCTCGCCCTCTCAGCCGTGGGGGCGTTATAATGTGAGGTCAATCCCACTATTCGTTGGTAAAAGAGTAGCCCAAGAGTTGGCGGTGGGTGGTGATGACTAGCTGCCTTCCCTCTAGTCTTACACTGCTAAATTAGGGACGGCTAGCACAGATAGCCCTCGAGTAGCTTTGTGCGAAATTCCAAAAAAACAAACAACTTTTGGAACTGCGATATGTTGAAATAGCTTTCTACTTTGTGACGTAATCATTCATAATGACTACCTGTAATTGAGATATTGCAACGCGTTCCTAATGATAAGCCTTCTGTTGACATCTCTCAAACTACCCGGAGGCAGCCAATCCTTTGGATGCGATAGCGGGGCCGTTATTACTATTGACAGTCACATATAACGGCCCCTTGGATGAAAGCAAGTTTGGTAGGACGGGAGCTTGAACCCGCGAGTCAAACATCTTAACCATCTGACTATGGCTTGAAACCGGGTATTAAGATCTTTCCATCTTCTATGCTTTTTTTTCTCCTTTTTCTCGTGTGTTGTGTATTGAGTATCTACGTGATTTTATATGTAATAACTGCAATATTATTGCATTGTGGCTTCTTCGTACATTTGCAGGTGTCTTCGAAATATAAGAGTACACAGTTAAATGTAAGGATATCACACCAGCCTAACAATACTCAAGTTTGAAACTCAGTTCCTACTACGACATCTGTCCGAGAATCCTTTGAACACGACATCAAATTAGCAGCAAAAACGTAGATTACAAAATTAATATCTCATAATTAGTATTATTTAATTATTAACTAGATTTAGATCACAGTTTAGATTACTAAAAATGAAAACGAATACCAACCGATCGCCATCACGATATCGTAAATATTCTTACAATTAATATTGTAAATGTAGGCGATACAACCGCCCATGTCCAATACGAAATACTGCACATTAACTAGACAAAGAATTAAATCAATCTTAACATTTTAATTTACTAAACACCTTTTATTTTCAAGACAATACAGAAAACAAACTTGGTATGTTTCAATCCCGTTTTAAAATTTTAACGAGTTACTTTTTATATAGGCTTAATGCTTTACATCTTTCCAAAAAGTTCACAACTATACATCTTTCTGTACAATTATACAAGTGTTTGGGAGAAGATGATGAAAACAATCAAGATTTTGCGCGACTTTGCCATTTATTGCAAAAACGAAACATTTACACATATCATTTTGCCATTAACTTTGTTTAAACAAAAACTTGCTCTATGTACCAAAAAATCAATGCTTCATAATCTGTTTTATTTTAGTTCTGCATAAACTGTCTCCGACAAGTCTTCAGAAAACAACCCGATAAACTCTGAGGCATTTCAAGTTTACAGTACTCGTACCCTAACCTCTACGAATAACAATAACAACCAAACAGTATATTTATTTATAAGAGATCAATATAAAAATCAAGTGTTTACCCTAGTGAATCTTTATTAAATCTTATTTTTACTGCAGCTCCTCAATCTGAACGGCTAATCAGCAGCCAATTTATGGGTAGGTAAAAAGCACCTTTTTTACGTTTTGACCAACTTTTCAAATCTGGTTTACTGTGCTACTTTGAACCCTTTACTTTTATGAAGATCGGTACAAGATAAGAATATACTACGCTCATGTTTGATGCGCCTTTTGGTCATGAAACCTCTTCCAAGGTATCATCCCTTTTTTGGGCAATAACTATAGAAAAGAAAACAAAAAAAGACAAATATGTATAAAACTTTAGTGTAACAAGGTGTGTTGTTTCGAGTATAATACAAGTAATAAGATGTGTTCAGCACCACGATATAGAAGATGGCTTGTTAGCAGCTGAGGCCCTACAATAAAATGTACAGATAAAATAAATTAAGTATGCATTAGACCTCCAGGGTAGTTTGGTTTGGTATTACGCACAAGGTTACACAAAAGGCTATCTGTTCTATGCCCATAGAATCTTCCATTGGTATTGAAGCCTGGTTTCTAGCAGTACAAGTCCCCAGGCATACCACTATGCTACTGGGGAATCTGCTAGAGGTGAAAGTTTACAAGTGTTATCTATATTAAGATCCGGACACTTCACCATATTGCTAGTCTGATGAAAAACGTTTATTAGCGTTTGGTAGGCATGCTCTAAACCAAATGTCTTGCCTCTGAAACATCTCTACGAGTCAATTTTATACAGCATCCTATTACACTGTGGCCATAACTCGATTTTAATTTAGTATTATGATGCTAACAATGGAAATTTAAGCTTGTTGCTATGTTACTGATCACAGTTTAATATCTACTGGCATAAAATCTTCATTTATTCCATCACGATTCATAATGTTTTTGACTTGCTATGCAGTGCTATCCTGATAATTAATCAAATATGTTTTAATCAGTGATGTCGAGAAAACCCACTTGTAGAGAAATATACATGTAAAAACGGCTCGTTTGGGTTGAGAAAATATTTTACATAGAAGAGCGAACAACGTTTCGACCTTCTTCGGTTATCGTCAGGTTCACAAAGAAAGAGGTAACTGACCGGAAGCTGACCACATGTTTGGAAGGGGTTGTGTAACCGAGTGTCGGAATGTAGAGGGCGGTGTTAGATGTTTGAATATATAATTTTATTTATTATATTAATATAGATATAAAGGCGTTCCCTTTATATTGGTTTATTTTGGGTTTAAGTTGTTGTATAAGTAAGGCTTCTTTAATTTTGCATTTGTTTATATTTGTTTCTTTATTTAGTATTTGAGTGTTTTCTATGGTTATGTTGTGTTTATTTGACTTGTAGTGTTCGAAAACGTGTGAAGGTGACTTTTTATGTTCTTTGAATCTGGTTTCCAATTTTCTACTTGTTTTTCCAATATAGAAGTCGTGGCAGTTATCACATTGTATTTTATAAATAATGTTGGTGTGGCGTTTGTCAGCGTAGTTTTTACATAGTATAGACCTCAGTTTTGTGCCTGGTTTTTGAATAAATTTGGTATTAACTGGAATGTCATATTTTGTTACTAGTTTTTGCCAAATGTTGGTTATTTGTCTGCTGATGTCGGGAATATATGGTATGCAGCAGTATATGGTTTCGTGATTTTTTGATTCGCGAGATATATTTACTTTTGTTGGTTGATTTTGCTATATCTCACGATAGTCAGGATAACTTTGTAGGAAGAGGTGGCGGTTGGGATACTTTGTTATTCCCTTTCAACACAAAGATTATAATGTAATTACATGTGTTTAACATTATTAATTAATAAACGGTTATTAATTAAAGAAGTTTCTCACGGGCCGGAAGTTGTACAGGTCAAACTGGAAAGTTCGTAAAACTAAAGAAACATCTCTTCATATCAGCCTTATGGTGGCTGTAGGATTATGAACTTCATACGAATTTATGAATGATTGCAAAGATTGCGGCCATTTTTGTATTGTATTCTCCCATAGAAAGAGTTATATCATAGCAGATGTAAAGGACGTTTGTGTCATCCCCTCATACCGTATATTTCGATATAAAAATTTGAAGTTTTCTTTTGTGTGTAAGGACTTGGCGCCATCTATAGATGTAGTTCACGATAATTTGGATTAAAAAAAACAACAAATGCACAATAACAGTAATAACAACATTAGCATTCTCTTATTCCACACAATCATCCCACAAAAATTGAGACTGGCAAGTGACCTACATAACAAACACTCAGATGTTCGTACTTTACGTCTATAGGAAAAGAAACAACAATATGTACATACAGAAAAGATCAATGGCCAGGATCTATGCGTGTATAAAAATGTTAACAGTCCTGTAACAAAAAGGCGCAACGGAGCTTCATTCTAAAAGATGATTTACTTTCATGAATTATACATTATAATACAAGTATCGTGATTACGAAAATATATAAAGCGCAATCAATCATTTGCAAAGTCGACCCACACACAGTTGCATTTTCTTGAGAACGGACTGTTTGAAAAAAGTTACGTCTTTAACAATTTTTTTATACACAAGCCATTACACTGGTAATACTAAATTTGCTGCAGCATATTTTTATCTATATTTGTGAAAGGAATAAAACTGATACAATAGTGTGCTGTCTGTAAAACAGCTGAACCGATGCACATGCATACTAGGTACAGCGTACTTGTTTTCTACACGCACGTCGATCTCAACCGTTTATAAAGCACCTGTTCAAGACCACTCTCTGAATGGTTTTGGTGCAAGTGTCAACAAACCTTGTTGCTCTAGTATGTTCCTAATATATATACAGTTGTACTTGGATATTTCACCAAACCAAGTTTACATCTTCATATTATTTTGATGAATCTGTATAAAAATGTTGGTTGTTACACAAAAAGCTACATTATGGGCTCTGTGCTCTGCCCACTACAGGTATCAAAAGCGATTCTTAGCGTTGCAAGTCTAAGCCTGGAAACTTACCACTGAGTAACTTAGAGATATAAAAATGTAAACTTGTTCTTCCACAGAGAGTTTAAATATATTTCAATACAACTAAACCGTTAATAAATTATCTTTTAAACACACTACCATTTCTCTTAATCTAACTGGATACGTTTTATCTTGTTTACTACAATTTTAACTTGTGTAACTTCATCTTTTACATATGTTATCAATATCGAATATAATACAAAATTTTCGTACACTTATGCAAGTTTTTGTTACACCTAGCGGCATTGTTTCCAACTATCTATTCACATCACATAATAATCAACCCCAAAGTACAAAACTGTAAAACTTGTACTAATAAAAAAAAACTTTAAGGTACACAAATGCTTTGCAGCAATACAGATTTATGCTCATTACATCAAATATAATTTTACAATAATGCTGTGCATGGTTTTGCTCTGGCCATTTTCTCATCAACCTGTTGAATACAATAAGCCTACCAGGCTATTCTGCTCACATCTATTTGAGTAATAACTGACTAATGTAAAACTAATTATAAAATCTGCTTAAATTTTCACAGAAGTAAGCTTTTACTAATGCTTGAAGTTTTAAATTATGTATAATTATATAGAATGGAAGTCTTAGTTTTCAAAGAATGTTTATTTAATGCTTTGACAAAGGACTTCATCTTGACCATTTGGTTTAAGCTTTCAGAACAGTAAACATTACATATTATTGCATGAAAAAAAAACTTTTCAAAGCCATCATCTGTAAAAAACGCATTCCACAAAAGTTAAAAATTATTTGAGAAACGTAATTATATAACACTATTCAGGTTCAATAAACTCCTACAACACACACTTATCCACCTTGACATAAACTCTTCAATCACAGACAATAAAAAAAAAACACTTTGACTATCCTCTTTTTATTCTTTCCAAACAATTGCTTAAACCTTTCAAACTCTTAACAACCTTCACTTTAATCAGTTATGAAAAAAATATTTACACAACAGGCATAATCAGCTACAAAAAAAAATATTACCACAATGCTAAAAGATGCCTATATCCATTATCCACAGCTACTGCTTTGTACGACAAGCAGCAATTAACACAGTTCCACTTACTTTTTTACAACAAGATCACTCTTTCAGCACATCTAGTGTTATGATAACAAATATTAATACTTTTTAACTAAACTAAACTTCTCTGAGTACTTCAAACAATAGGCAAGCAATATATTAAAACAATAATGTTACACGGAATAATGTACAATTAACAGCAGTATCTTAACAGAAATATTACTTTCCAATAATCAGTACACATTGTAAATGCATGATGTTACATAAACTATCCAAAGTTTTGTATTACTGTACCAAAACATATTTTTACACTTAAATTTTAAAACAAGATGTGTAAAAGCAACCACAAACTTCTGCTTCAGTCTAATCAATGCAAAAAAGAAAGTACTGTTCACTTACAGAAATAGACTGAACACAATATTCATGGTTACTGTTACTTCAAAAATGTTGTAAAGGGGGAAGAAAAAAATAAGGAAAGTACGTAATCTTGTAACACCAATTACTACCACATGTGCTTTCAAAAGTGCCAAGGTGTTTTAAAAAATGTAGCTGTTAATTACTTATGCACTAAATCATTAAGTGATGTGATAAAACAACTATTGAGAAGATACCACTATTATTTTCTAGAATATGTTACTCCTGGAATGTACCAAAGCATGTGAATAAACACTATTGTAAATGTGTATCAGTCATTTTGCAAAACACGTCACCTTTCCATTTAAAAACATAATTCCTTGTGAAGTTCTAAACTTTAAAATAAAAATTCCTGATCCTTAGTGAAAACCTTAGGATCACAGCACACTTTCCTAATGTAATCTCAAAACACAATTTTTTACTGTAACTTTAGTAGTTACATTATCAATTTTATCCTTAGAAAAAGGACTGAGGTTCATATTACAATCTGTAATTTTAATGAAGTCATACATCACAAAATGCAATTTTTATTTTTTAAACTGGATCTAACTAAAGCTTTCAGACTTCACACAAAACAAAATAATCCACATTCACCATCAATGTTGAGACTCAACTAATTGTTTTATGCTGTTTGCATGCAATACACAAGTTCATACAGTACATCATGACTCATCTTTAATATTTTCTAGTTCCAATGCAATTGTAAAACATCAAATTCTAAAACATAGTGAAAAACAACAATAAAGGTCATCTCTCTTTACATTTGCTATTTTTCTTTAGAAACAGATTC
The DNA here is from genome assembly GCF_004210375.1 of Tachypleus tridentatus. Classification (NCBI taxonomy): domain Eukaryota; kingdom Metazoa; phylum Arthropoda; class Merostomata; order Xiphosura; family Limulidae; genus Tachypleus; species Tachypleus tridentatus. The sequence goes on along the minus strand of NC_134834.1, from coordinate 132,424,691 downwards.
AGCCAGAAATTCAATACTCTATTGAATAATGAACAAAACATTCAGGAAAAGCTAAAAGTACCTATGTAAAATAAATTTAACCCTATTTTTCATTTGATACCCTAATCATTAAACATAGCCCAAATAAACATTGTCATAAACTCCAGTGTCAACTGGGTTAAAAATACTGGCATATTAGAAAGTATAGTGTATTTCACAAACACAGCAACAAAAAAAAAAGAAAGAAAAAAGACTTAAATAATACAAGGCTATGTTTTAGATATAGGACTGATTTCACGCTTCAGAGATGTTGGTGACTGCATTTTGTTTCATAAAATTGTGTATAAAAAAGCTCTCAAAATCATAAAACAGACAAAAAATACAGATTATTTGTCTTAAAACTTATTCTCTCTTCCAAAAGCAAATAAACTATTATATACAATTATTGTACAATGTCATGCAATAAACTTTTATTGAAAAGAATCTAAAAGACAAGCAGGGACAGTACAACTAATATTAGTGCTAGTTCTTTAAATATCTGTCACTAGTAGCCTACCACCTTATTATTTATTATATGTAGCATCTTTCAGCAGTAGTTTGAAACTGACTTTGATATTCAATACAACGGTTAAACTTTCTGATATTTTGTATGGTAAACCATTTAGCTTCAAATTGTAGCTACTGTGCGAGTTTTCCAATGTTTTCCACTTAGAAAGAAAATGAATTCTTGAAATTACATGAAAGATGAAGCTTCTTTTTCCATTTAATTACTTGTGTGGGGCATATAACAAACATTTCTTATTGAAACTCTTTCAAACACAAGATGCTAAGTTCAGAATCACATGCATGTCAAGAGGGTCCACATTTAATACAAGAGGAGACTGCAACTGCTAACTCTAGCCAGTGCATACTGCTACATTTACATGAATACAACAATAGTTAATACCTAATAATATAAATACTGTAAATTTAATGCTTAGCAACACAGAATAAAAGAAGCAATACTTTTGTGATTAAGTTTTGCATCTAAGAGCAACAACAAAATTTTAAGCAGATGTTTTTATAAAATATTCAAACTTAGCATTATCTTTGAAACAATCCAGTAACCATTTATTCCATTACTTCACTGACTGATAACTAAAAGATAAATGATAACTTTTAACTAAAAAAAATTGTTAATTTGTTATATTTTCACCACACCTGTTCATTTGTCTTTTACCATAGTTACTTGGTGTGTACTGAAAAAGCAAAATATAGTAATACTGTAAAAAAATTATCAAAATATAACATGTAACATTCTAGGAGGACAAAATACAACTATTTATACAAGTTATCTTAATATTTGTAAATTAAATCTATATTTTTCCAGTTGTAATTCACTCTTTAATGGATAAGAAAGATGTAAATAATGATTTGTGAAGTTGTTCAAAATAGCTGTAAAATATTAAAAATTAGTAGATTAAAAATACATATATCAACACAACACAAAACAAAAGGAACTGATACTTGAACAATTTTTGCTAATTAATATACAGATAGAACTGTACAATATAACACAGTATGAAATAATAATTTTAGAATCAATTTAAATAGAAACTCACATGTACTTAATATCTTGTGACTGAGTTAGGGTAATACAGTATCTTAGTTACAAAAACACTAAATATCTAAATGATAGCCACTTTTTAGATCAGAACAACATATTGTCATTAGTTGCTACAATGACAACTAAACAAATTGCAAAAATTAACTGATCCTGTTTCAAATGTTTGAATGTACTTAAGTCTGGATTCTACTTCCATTTATTCCATTACTTCACTGACTGATAACTAAAAAATAAATGATAACTTTTAACTAAAAAAAATTGTTAATTTGTTATATTTTCACCACACCTGTTCATTTGTCTTTTACCATAGTTACTTGGTGTGTACTGAAAAAGCAAACATTTTCAAATGTTTGAATGTACTTAAGTCTGGATTCTACTTCAAAGATTCGCAAACACGTATAAAATCCACGTGTATCATCCACCTATGGCAACACAATCAATATGTTGTCAAAAAAGACAAATGCAACTTGACACTGAAGACTTATGTACCATATCCATTCTTAATCATCTTATAATTTTAATATTCCATCATTGGAAGACAGTTTTGAAATGATTTAATTAATATCAAATTTATGATAGCCCAAACTTTTCAAAGAATTATGAAACTATGAACCAGAAAATTAAGTACAGCACTAAAATACTATAAAATAAGCTATTGCAAGTTTCCTATATAAAAAATGTTTCAGTAACAGTTTTTCATGAAAATCACAGTCATACCTCCATATGGAAACTTAACTACAGATACTGTAAGGTTAAATTTATTGTATTGAAAACATAGGTAACAATTACCATTTTCATTTTTATAAAATATTCAAACTTAGCATTATCTTTGAAACAATCCAGTAACCATTTATTCCATTACTTCACTGACTGATAACTAAAAAATAAATGATAACTTGTAACTAAAAAAAATTGTTAATTTGTTATATTTTCACCACACCTATTCATTTGTCTTTTACCATAGTTACTTGGTGTGTACTGAAAAAGCAAAATATAGTAATACTGTAAAAAAATTATCAAAATATAACATGTAACATTCTAAGTGTCTACAAGTTAAAATTAAAGTTGCAAGACTTGGCACCCTTTCTTTGGAACGACATTTGATACTAATACTAACAACGTTTCTGTTACAGTGGTAGCACAACCTCAATACCAAAGTTAAAGTATCTTCTACACTGGCAATATAAATACATATCCTTATCCTTACTAAAAACAGGTGCCTTATCTCATTTATATTACTCATATAAAGTGATTCTTCTACAGAAAATATTTTACACTTGGGTTAATGTTGGGAAGCAAGGTAATATATCTCTTCAAATATCTCTGTACTGTACATTATAATAAAAAGAAAGGTAAATTATTCTGTTTTTAGCATGGTGTAAAGTAAAACATTTTAACCTACACAAAAACAAAAGAACAAATTATAGTTCATTTTTAAAATACTGGTAGGCAGGACACTTAACAAAACTCTGAAGTTTCTTTTCTACAAAACACGTTCTGAATTTTATTTTAAGAAGATAAATTTTTTGATCTGTCTTTTTATATAGCTTTAAAAACTTTTAATTGTAAAACAAAAACTTACCTGCTTCTCTACAAGAAGTGAAAGTAAAAAAAAAAATTACTTTAGTAAAGAAAGATATCAGTTGCCTTATTACTGACTAAGAAAAATTTCAGTAATGTAAAAAGAAAATAGTTTTAACATTATAATATAAAACTTTGGATCAAACTTAGTGTACATTTTCTTCAGAAACAAGTACAAATTACAATGAAGTACAAAGATGTTTTTAAACAAATGCATTTTGAAGTTAAACCAGTTTTGCTTCATTGAAACTATCCATAAGGTATTTATCACACAATATCTGATCTCTATACAGCTATCCCTGTGATATGTATACACTACAAATTTATGGCTGGTAAATATTTATTTACTATCAACTGCAATAAGCTGAATGTGTTTAAAGTACCTCCACTTATAGGTAAATTTCAAGGCAAGTTGTTTACATTGAAATTAAGTGGAATATGATGATTATCAAAATGATCAATGTGCTTCAATGAATTCCCAAGATTCTATTCTATTCAATGCAATCTTGAAATAATTTCTTAACACAAGTTTCATGTGCAGCCACTGCAACATACAGTCAACTTCAACATTTAACCAATGCTCAGATATTTCTAGTTAATCAAGAGCTTTACACCTGGAATGAAAAAGCCAATCTGAGATCATTTAACCAAGTAAAGCCCACATGAATTCACTCATTCTTGTATTCCAAAACACAAGATGTGCATTTCACGTGAAATCACTCTCATTTATGTTCAAGGCACAATCACCTGAAAATGTTATAAAGTATTAATAACAGCTGGTATTTTTGTAAAATCATGTTATATACAAACAAGTTGTTCCATGTCTCTTTGTTTCACGTGGTTATATCTGCACAATTTTGGAGAGTAACGACACTAATTTGCTTACAATATATGGTTTTCCATTAGCTCAAGCTCAAATGACATTTTTCAAAAACCCACATGTTCTGCAGCATGGGTTGGTCGTATATTTTCTTGCTTTCGTCTTTGACTTCTACGAACAGCATCAGCTCTCCTATATGGTTTATTTTTCAAGTCTGAAAAGCAAATTATTGGTGAGAAGAAAAGTAATAAATCTACTTTACAACTGTAAAAGTAAACATTAAAAACTTGCACCAAAACTCTTGTTCCTTAATTACCTTCAACAACTGACCTTATCTAACAATTACATTATATTCAAAATATGGAGCAACTGGATGTTGTTGTGTTTTTTTGTTTTTTTATACAACTGTTTTTAATGATACCCTAAGTTACCTTTTGTACTCAAGTTAAGGAAAATGAAAAATCTGTGAAAAAAAGGTAAAAAATAAAAGCAAGAATCCTGAAACATCATGATTTTTGAAACAAAATTAAGAGAAATGATTCTTCAGGAATTTTTTCTTGTACTTGAAAATCATATTTAAAAATGGAGACTTACTAATTTAGATTAGCATTTTCTATACATATATGATCTAACGCCTCACAACTAAATTTAACATATTATCACCAACAAAAGTGTTTGCTTCAGCTCTTTAGATATGGGACATGTAGAATATTAAGTATAAAATGTAAATATGAAATTTTACAGTCATTCAGACACACACAGACCTAAAATGATGTCCTCCAGTGCACCATGATAGACTTCATCTTGTTTCATTAACCTCTGTTCCTTGACTTGCTTTGTCTTGCTCTTCAGTTCATTGATCATAGCCTCCTAACAAAACTGATTAACACTTACATTCCATCCAGAACAATACCATCAATAGTTTTACACTGAAAATGTCATGAGCATTAGTACATATAGAAGACATATCTTTTAGATGGAATAAAAGGATAACCAAGTAAATGAACAGTGTTATTCATTTATGTCATTTTTACTATTATTTTACTAAAGTTATAAAATAGCATATGTATGTAGCTCATTTATCTTGTCATAATATCAAAGTGTGCTTAGAAAATATACATATTTGATAAGAACAGCTGATTTTACAGTAGTTCAAAATGATAACTGAAACTTTTCAATGTTATGAAGCATAGATATTATTACATAATTTTTTGTTTTTAGTAATATTAGTTTATGTGCATATTTGCCACTAAAATGTTATTACAAAAATGGGAAACAAACTATTCCTTTAGCAATATTTACCTGAGTATTCCTTCGTAAATGTGGATTACTCTTTGTGTTCTCTTGTGGCATAAGCTTTGCTTGTTTTGCAGCCTGCTCTTGTCGTCGTCTGTTTTCATTATCTAGCTCTGCTTGCTATGATAAAAACACAAGATCTGTCAATCATTTATTATCAATACCAGAAATTACTCTTACATTTTTATCAATTGTTCTTAACCTGAGAGTTCTACATGCCTAACAGATAGCAATTCCAAATATTAAGAAATTTAATAAAGACACAGAATACCATATACAATAATTATAGATCTGATAAAAATAACAATTTGATTTTTTTTAATATTTAAAATGTGCTACTTCACCATAACCATTTCACACACACAATATAAATATACAAATAACCACTGCTATCTAATATATTATGCCACACATGCATGGCTTTTGCTGCAGCACATCTTTGATGGATTATGTAAAATCTTTTTTACATTTTGTTAAGCGTGTTCCTAAAAATAACAGTACTATGAATTCACTGAGTTAATTTGTAAATGTTATAATAAATCAAAATGTATTTTATAGTGATGTACTTGATGAAAAAAAACTGGATTTTCCTTAAGAAACAGAAAGAATTAAGTCAATGAAATATGCAAGTTTCTTAAAATAAGTGGTTTGGTTTTTGGAATTTTGCACAAAGCTACACGAGGGTTATATCTGCGCTAGCTGTCCCTAATTTTGCAGTGTAAGAAAAGAGGGGAGGCAGCTGGTCATCACCACCTACTTTCAACTCTTGGGCTACTCTTTTACCAACAAATAGTGAGAATAACCATCACATTATAACACCCCCACAGCTGAAAGGATGAGCATGATTGGTGTGATGGGGATTCAAACCCAAGATCCTCAGATTACTAATTGAATGCCTTAACCTGCCTGGCCATGTTGGGCCCTCTTAAAATTAGTGAACATAGAGATAACATAATAGAATAAATGTATATCTTAACATCTGAAATTCCACTGCAAAACATACCCAGTGAGTTGTTTTTTAATGCCACAAAAAATATAAATATCTATATTACAGGTGATTTTACTTTGGATTCTATGTAAAACTTTTTTTTAGTTCAGTTAATCAGCACACATACACACACATGAAAACTTTACTGTTGAAACCAAGGGTAGACTTTAATATCTTTGCTAATTATGCATGAACCCTTAAGATTTGAACAAATAAAAATAACTGCAAACTTTTAATGAAAAATTATATCTATATTTTAACTTATTTTAAATGTATGCTGCAGTGCCAAAATGCTATGGTGATGAAGTGTGTTTTTTGAGAATATAATGTACCTTGCAAGTATAAGAAATGATTTTTAGGTTGGATCTGAACTATCAAAATTTTAAATGAAAAAAACCAAAAAAAAAAAAAAGTGTTCTAAAAGTATGACAATGATACATGCAGAGTTCCAGTTCTTCCAGTGGAAGATAAGTAAGTAAAAAACTTTACATTTTGTCTCTTTAAGAAATAAATTTTATATAGATTGTCAAATACTGGATGTTAAATGGGAACAGTTAAAAATAGTATTTGCATTGGAAAAATAACAAAATTTAAAAACATATTAAAGTTTGAAAATAGTCAAATACAAGAGCCTGTGGCAGTATGTTTGCTTTTAAACTGATAACATAATACTTGCATACCTTAAAAGCTTTAACAAACCGAACAAACACCGATAAAAATGTGTTTGGTGCTACTGTTCGTGCACTTTCTCCAAAGAACTCTATACAATCTGAGTAGGTTTCCTGTATCAAATAGAAAAAAATAAGAAATTATTATTGTATGTGTGTATGTATATATATACACATATATATCACTTCTAAAAATCCCTTCCAAGACATTTAACACAGAGAGAGATAAAAACTCAGTCTTACAATGTTACCCAATTAATGAATGTTAGTAGTGACAAACAATCCTGTGTCTTTTCCTGAAGTGGTAAAACCTAGAGCTTAAAGAGTTCAAAGAAGAATCTATCTATTCAATACACTGTGTATGAATCTACAATGATGGTATATGAGAGGAATGAAAGGTCAAACAACAGTTTTGTAAAAAATACTAAGTGTATTTTACGTTTTAAGTGCGGGAATCAGCAAAAATAACTTTGAAAGTAACAGTTGTAAATGTTTTATAAGCATCTTATTATTTTTCACTTAAATGATCCCTTGGGAAAGAAACTGGTTAAACTTTTAGCTTTCCTAACCTGCCTTGAAAACTTGGAATTCTTACCACTGCCTTTTTTATTATTATTATTGAATGTATTAAAACATTAAAAAAATCCTGTATTTTGGAGGTGCAAATTCACATTTGCTACTCTTTCCTATTTGGAAACAAAAACTTATTAGAGAAGACATTACTTTGACACATTTCTTAAAAGGGTTATTACATAAAGATAACAAATATATTAATATAATAAATTATTCTTCTATGTATGATTTACATTTAATACAAATGAATGCATTTGTTGCATAAAAATAATCAGGGTCACCTGATTTCAACCCATCTGAATAAATGTGAATGGAAGGATGGTTTGAAAGATGTTCAGCAAATAGAAAACAGTACTTTCAGTTGGGAGTATATCCACCTTCTACAGAAAGTTTAAAGAAATATCACATCTGAGGATGGTAATAAGCCATGGTGGGATAGGCTGACCAGTGGAGACGACATAATCATTCAAGAAAAGACCCAATTCAGCCAACTGTGTCTGGATACAAAGGCCAAAAGGAACAACAGCAGACCATCTGTTCTGAAAAAGCACAGCCCACTGAGGAGGGAAAACACATCCCCAGGTGGGTGCTGTGGTAAGGATCAAAGTTTTGAAGTATACAGTAAAGACAGTTGCAAATGGTGGAGGTGTAAAGGAGGTTCATGAGACTCAGTGTACAATCTCTAGACTGGAAAAGTGCAGAAAGCCCCCAGGGCAGAGCCAAAGTTGTAGATGGTGAACAGAATCCAACATCTTCAAGGCCAAGATCCTGGTAGAGCTACAGACCATGGATTCACAGTCCAGTTTTGATCAAATGAGGGCATGATAAATCTTTACCACAGAACACTGATCTGCTCCCTAAGAGGTAGAAGAGAGGACACGAAGGATGTTCAGTGCCTTTGTACACTTGACACATAGTTACCTGATGTGTGGAATGAAAGTCAGCTTAAAGTCAAATATGAGCCCCAAGAACTTTGCCTAAGAGACTACAGGAAGCACAACTTCTCCGAGATGAAGCTCTGGATCAGGGTGAACACCCTGAAAGTAGCAGAAGTGCATGCAAACAGTTTTAGAGAGAGATGTAAAACAGTATGCTGTAGTCCACTTCAGTAAACAATTGAGGGCAGTCTGGTCCAGCTTCTACTGGGGCACGCAGGTCTGGTGGCATCAGCCAAGGCCAGTCTCCCTAAAAATTATCACTGTCCTGTGAGTCACTGTCAACCCCCAAAGAAAAATGAGAAGAATGAAGAGAAGCAGATAGACAGATCAATAACAGTAACAGGCTGAATAGGTACATGAAAATGAGTATAAGAACCAGTATTGAAGAGAGAAAGGTTGTGATCTGAGAGCATGCGCTCTATGAATCAAACCCTCCCATCAATATCGGCTCCATTTCAGAGGGAATTATGTCCATTAAAATTCCCCAGAATTAAAGGGAGAGAAGGCAACTGTTCAATGAGAGTATCAAGGTCTCTTCAAGAGACAGATAGAGAGAACAGACAGTGATGGTATGACCTAAGGAAACACTGATAGCTGTGGCCTCCAAGGGTGTATTGAGTGGCAAAGACAGAGCAGGCACATGTTTAACAACCAGCAGTGCTACCTCTCCATGCACTCATCCATCATACAACCTGTCATTTCTGTAAAAAGAAAGCTGCTGAAAGGTGACTGCATTGGCAGGTTTCAGAAATATTTCCTGGAAGAAGAGACAAGCAGGATGAAGAGAGAGATTTAAAACATAAAAAAAAAAAAAGAGATCAAATCCTTAATGTTATCTATATTTGAATGGAAACCTTGACAGTTTAATTGCATCAATGTGGCCATTTTTATTTAGATGGAGAACCTTTCAGTTTACAACCATATCATTTTTCTTTAATAGAAGAAGGTCTGTCAATCTCCATGGATTCTGTCCTGGATTGAGTGAGCAGACCTCTATCAGTAGAAGTAGGGTTCAGCAGCTGAGCTCAAGAGTGAATATCATTTGACATATCGGAACTGAAGAAGATGGGCCCAAGCATACGCCAGAAGCTGGAGCTGAAGAAAGTGGATTCGAGCAGTCACTGGAAGGACTGGTAGGTACAGAAATTTGAGAAGATGTTGATTTATCTACTTTCTTAACCAAGGAAGGCAAAAGACTCTAACGGAGGAAAAGAGATCTGTCTGCAATCCCACTGTAGCAGTGGAATAGAGTGCAGTAGTACATGTCTGAGATGAGGTAGTGGATAGCAACTTTCAATCTGCAGAGTAAGAAACATTGTGAAGCATTTTCAAATAATGTACCTCTTTTTCCTCCATCCACTAAAGGCAAGATCTAAAGTAAGAGAAGTGACAGCTGTTACAATTAACACAATGAGAGTCCATTTTGGACTCGTAAGCATCATGGTCCAAGCTGTCATCACAACAAGCATATTTCAAGGAAACAAGACATGATGCCTTCAAGTGACAAAACCTCTGACGTTGAAAACATGCGAGAGGGTTTGGAATATATGGCCACACCTTACAATTTAGATAACCTTCCTTGATGGTGGCAGGTGGTTGTAGTGATGTAAACATCAACATTAGAACACTGGTAGGCAGCATAATTCCATCTTTGCAAGTGGAAATATACCTCACTGCAGAAACCCCTTGGTATGGAAAAATCAGAGACAATCTCTGACTTGAGGACGTTCTTTAAATCCCTCTCAACAATATTTCCTCATGGCAAATTGAAAGTTGCATGGGAAGTAACTTCAATGGTATATCCCTAATGGCCTTCGAATGCAAGAGAAGTTCCCTGTGTTTTGGAGTGGATGTTTCCACCAAGATGTCCCCAGAACGTAACCTTTTTTTGACTTACGAGAGCAAACGAGCCCCCTCTAGTCCCTTCTGAATAAAAAAGGGAGAGATTTGCCCATAAGATTTGTCTGATAAATAATGTAATATCAAAAAATGAGGTACAAAATCTACAAGATGTGGTCGTTCACCTATGGTCTGTTTTGTTTTGTTTTTTGTTTTTTTTGCTATTTTATTTTCATTTTGATTTGGGGGAGCCATAATAAAGAAATTTCAGTGCCCCCACCCATAGTAAAGCCCTACAAGGGGATGCACTGCAATGCCAAACAAGGATATTGCAGCAATGTCAGATATTCATGAGCACTATACCCAAACACCAGCATCAGGCAAAATGTCCACAACACCCACTGAGAACATCCAACAGTGATACGTGATTGTCCCTAGCCCAAGTGGACCAACCAACTGACCCTGGGAGTCCAAAATAAGGCTGCTCATCCACAGGAATTCAAGGCCAAAGTGGTGAGTTAGGATTTGACCCCTCAACCACTTCCTTTACCTGATCCTTCACTTCCCCTTTACAGGTTGCCACGTACAGCAAACGTGTGTGGATGTTTAGATTCCATAGGAGGTAAATTGAAAGTACAGTACTTTTTCCAGGTCCCATCACCACATACAGGAATTTACATCAAGGGACACATTTCCTTGCGTTTCTTTAACCGCACTGAAGACGTTTTTTGGGATTTTCTCAGAATTCCCATGACATTCTGGATACTATTTAATTCTCCAATTTCAGAAATAGCAGAGAAAAGCTATGTATCTCAGAACAGCTGTTATAGGTATTAACACTTTTATTGATAAAGAGAGAACAACATTTTGACCTTTGTAGGTCATCTTCAGGTTTTTTTTTCTTAACCTGAAGACCTAGGAAGGTCAAAACGTTGTTCTCTCCTTATTAATAAAAGTGTTAATACCCATACCAGCTGTTATGAGATACATTTTTATTTCAAGTGGCTTTCTCATCATCAAGAAAGAAGCTATGTTTGTTTTCATAATGTTCAAAAGGTTTTGTCATAAATATTCTACTAGAAGTTAAAAAGGTAATCTTACAGAGTACCAGAAAAAACAAAACCATCAAGCTGAGAATGCAAGCAAGAGAGTTTTAATGTAATTATGCACCTCAGGTCAGACATTTTAAAAGATCTTATAACTTCTTCTTAGAGAAGAAATTTCTTTCATATATTTATTTTTTATTGTTTAACCCAATAGTTATGGTACTGAATCTTAAATAAAATATAAAACAAAAACAATACATTTTAGTACTAAAATTTAACATGGTGACCTTAACACATTATAAATACCAACATTTCTCAGTAAAATATTTATGCTAATTGGTTGAAACAGATTTTCTGATATTCAGTGAAATGTATTCATTTACCACACAATTTTTCTAGCAATTGAAAGTTTCAATAAGCATTGAGTTTGACGTCATCCAAAATCAGCAACGTACACTTTCCTACAAAACAAGATAACGTAAAGACAGCCTTAAAAACATAACTTATTTGATGTGTGTGTGTATATATATATAACAATTTTGCAAACAATGAGCAAAGAACATTTTGTTTTAAATATTCAACAAAAATATTCCATAACTTAATGTTGCCACAAATGTTACACTTAAAAACTTCAGCATCTTAAACTAACTTGTGCTGTTTTAGTATCTGCTTGTAGCTTCTTCAGTTTATCTTGGTTATTTGCCACGAATTCTTTAAGAACAAGAATGTCCTTGGAGTCTCCTCGTAAAGCAAGCTCTTTTTTACAAAGTTCTAATCCTTTCTCAAGTTCTTGTACATCAGTAAGGATGTTCTCTAAAGAGACTGTAAGAAAAAATAAGTTGTTATAACTAGGAACTTAAATAATCAGCAACAATCAAGGTTTTAATTATAATTTACACTGTTATGTTAATTATGTTCAATATAATGAACACAAAATAATGGTATAAACATTTGAAATATCAATAAATACTATTATTTCTCATCTTCTGAATGCATTTTATAATTCACTAAGCTGAAATATTTTGTACTTTTTTATTGAATGTTACTAACTAATCACATGTAATAATTTTCCTATTCTTTAAGTAACATTATTTCACTACAAAATATAACTTCTATATAGTCATTGTACTTGTCAAATCAAGTGTTTTGCACCAGATCCTTGAAGTCCTCTTTGCATTCAGTTTTTGGTAACATGTAATACCATTTATTACTTAAAAATTACTTTGTAAAAATATCGTGCCCATAAATACATTTAAAAATTTTTTTTGCATACTTGTATCTAAATAGCAGTTGTAGCTGTTTGCTTACCCATAACCATGTTGTACTGATATTAATTCAAACAAATTCCAGTTAAAGTTGTAACAAGAAAACACTAAAATATTTTAAAAATACTACAGTCTACTTGTAGTTCCTTAGCAGCATATACTTGTAGAATAAGCAAAATTTGATAACCTTTCATTTTTCAGGCATATTAACCCATTTAGATTAATGCTTATATTTTGGTTATCAAATTTTAACACTCAGTACTAAAGGTGATAAAAAATCTGCCCCAGTAATCACAAACTTGTCAGTTTTATGTCAGTGGTAAAAAAAAGTTTTGGAAGGTCTGACAAAAGATGCTCTACAGAGTCATTTAAAAAAGTCTGAAATACTTATAGAATTAGACAACTATCTTCTAATTAACTACAAAGAGTTTCCTATGTTTTTGAGCCTAGAGATATTATCAGTTTTCTTCAGTAATAATCATGAAGTAGGTATCCTGGCATGAAATTATGAAGTATTTTCATACCTCCAGCTGCTTTCTCAACAAATCTAAGATCCATATCAAAGCTTGAAACATCAGGGAAGTGATGATGGATGCAGTCCACAATATAATGAAGCAAAGATATTTTACGGTCAGCACTTTTGGTATCTCCGAGCTATTCCATGGGAAAACATTTATTGTTTTTTGACAAGTACACAAAAATATCAAATATTCCATTTGCAAAAAAACTTGTAAAAATATAACATTACAAGATGTGATTTCATAAACCATAAAGAAATTTAAATATGAGACTATTTATGACAAATTAATAATGTTTTTACGTTAAACATTTTGTTAGTTAACCTTAACTACACAGTTACTTACAGAATCTAAACTTTGAAGTTTGAAGCCATATGCTGGTCCCCGTTTAGCACTGTTCATGTAATTCCCAAAGGCTAAAATCACCTAGAAAGTAGTAGTAATAATAATAATAATGACTTAATTTCAAATTATATTTAATACAAGTTTAAAAAAAGACTGCATGTATTAGAATTCTCATTATTAGCATGTACAACCCTGGTTTTGAATTTCTAACAAACTATACAGTTTTAAAAATCAACTTTTTGCTGTAGATTTGGCTGTTTCTTATTATGTACTTAGCTATATGATGAATTATCTTTGCTGTGCCAACCCATGAGTACAAAGCTACATCAAGGACCATCTTTGCTGTGCCCACTACGAGTATTGAAACTTGACTTTTAGCAAACAAACTGTCTGTTAGATATATGATAACATTAACATTTTATACCCAATTCATGCATTAAGATATTACTCATTCACACAAAACTGCAATGACCATTCTTGTTCATGAGCTATAATCTCTAAAACACCCATGAAAAGATAAGAAATTAAGTATATTATAACACAAACCACAACTACTTGAAAGGAAATTCCAACAATGAAATTTTAGTTGTTTTATATAAGAGTCTTGGAAATTTTCCTACATCCACATAAGTGCAAATAAAGCCAGGAATACCCCAAAATAAATTTAAAATACCATATTTTCCAATGTCAAATACACACCCCCACTTTAACTAAATTTTGAGAAAAAAATAAACATAAGAACAAGGTTGCAGCACTTCCACCAATCATACCAAGATATGTTTTATGGATTATTTAGTGACTTGTGGTATATAAATTCTCTTGTCTACTTCTCGTTTCTTGAGAGTTATGTGCTTATCATATCTACCTTTCAAATGTATACTTTATATTACCAAGGGAATATCTGTATTATTATCAGTAATTGAGTTATTCTAAGCATGAGGAGTTAAAAAAAACTGCTGGTGTTACTGCATCATATGTACAGTGACCTGTTCTTGTTTATTTGTTATTTAATACTAAATAACTTGTACATTTCATTCTGGGTCATATAGAGGGCTTGAATTATTGTCTAATATCAAAACACTTCCTCTGGGCTGAAGTTTAGACCTATGATCAAAGTAAGCTTCAGCCTGGAAGATGTAAGGTAAATTTTTGAAACTTGTTTTGGGGAAAAATAGCATCTTCATTGCTGGAAAATACAGTAATATTAATTTTTAATAAATAATCTTAGATTATGAAATTTGAAGATGCACACTTACAAATTTTTATAAATATAGAAACTAAAAACAATTCTTGTCACACATTACTGAGCTAATATTCAAAGAATCTAAAACATATAAATAACAGGAAATGCCACAAAATCTCATTTCACATATGGGTCATTTATAAATTTTTGGATATAGTTAATACTGTTCCAAAGAAATAATATTAACTAAATGTTTATAATTTTTAATCTGCATTTTATTTTTACCATCTGAGAGTGAAATTATTTTTACAATATTAAGTGTTGTTTTTTACGTACTTTTATACATAAGATGCATAAATTAATCAGGCTTCTTGTTAAAACCTTGCAGACTTGGATAGCTACGTTATCTGAATGGTAATTTTCAAAGCAAAATGTGTGTGTGTTTTCTGTTTAACTCTCACATGTATACTTTTTCTATGCTGTTTAGTGTGACATAATCATTCCTCTTTACTAATTGGGCATACTATCTTAACAGACTAATGATGGTTTAAACTTTGCTAATACCCAACTGTAATAGTAAATACAACTTAAGATTAATCAGTCATCCTACTCTATTAGTTAACATTTATCAGGATTTTCTTTTATGTATTAGGATTAAGTGTATAACTAAACAGAAAACTATAGAAAAAACACATTTTTGATATTTTCAGAGTATCAAATGTTCTGAAGGCATAAACAAAGTTTATTATCATCCAAAACAAATTTTACACCAAGAAAGTGTATACAGATGTAGAAAACAATTTTATAAAAGTATTAATTATTATAATACTTATGAGAAGATACTACACTGTGCTTGTGTTTCAAATGTACTGGATAACCCAACCTCATAGCAAATATAAAAGTTTAACATATCTTAAATTAGATTAATACATTAAGGCACTTATACTACTGTGAACAAAGTGGATAGAAGTGTCTCACCTCAAGTAATTTTCTTATTCTTGTGGAGCTTTTAATAGACCTGGAGGCAGTAATGAGAGCATGGACTTGCTGAAAGTTAAAATGTTCAGATTAATTAGGGAAGACAAACATCTGAATAAGTTGTTAAAAAAATTATAACTTGGTAATAAAAAGACAGTCCCTCCCAAAAATAGAAGAGAATAAATCAATGTAAAGTTATTTAAAGATTGTTTGGGTGGTTTCTGAATGCTTATACAAGACTGTTTGTTTTCAATTTTATACAAAGCTAGCTATCCCTCAGTGTAATGGCAAGAGGGAAGGCTGCTAATCATCACCATCCACTGCCAACTTTTGGGTTACTCTTTTACCCACGAATAGAAAAATTGACCATCACATTATAACAGCCCCATGCCTGAAATGGTAAACAGGTTTGGTGTGACGGGGAGTTGAATCCACAACCCTCAAGTTACGAGTCAAGTGCCCTAGCCACCTGGACATGCTTGGATACATTAGATGATTATTGATCAACAGAATAAAAAAGAAGTTTCATGACAATAATTTGAATGTTTTATTTTTACTTTTTTGTGTTTGGTTCATGTTGGTTTACTTCAGGTGAAAGCTTCAAGAGTTAAGTAACAAATTTGAATATCAAATTGTAAAGTGAACTGTAGTTTAAATTAAAGTCCATTTCTGTCTAACATTAATTTAGATCACCCACCACAAAGACATATACATATATTATTTTTAAACAATGTCACTATTTTTAACAAATTAATATGGCTTGAGATACTGTAAGTGTTAATGATTTGCATTTAAAAATAAATATTTATGACACAGTTTACCAATAAAATAAGATAATGCAAATAAATCAAAATATTTTGCTCTGTTGATCATAACATTAACATAAAAACTACCATCAGAGGGACATTAGAATATAAGATGTAAGGAGATGAAATCTATAAGACTGAAAACCAAACAAAAAATGTGTAAAGAAGGAAAAAGAAAATACCTTTATATTAAACTTTCTAACATACCAGTATGAAAAAAAAAAGATATGCTTTGCACTATGGCAGCAACCATTTAACTTTGTTACGCAAGATAATAATTACATGAGAAAAAGTTTTAAGGTAAAATAAAAATAAATATTTCTTAAACTATAACATGAAGAAATTGAATAATACTTATTTAACAAATAGAAAAACCTTTTATTGCATACCGGGGTGATTAACTGCACATTTTCTGAAAAACTATAAATATAGTTCAAAATGTTGAGCTTCTGGGGCAGTCTTTCTACTTTTGTAAGCTGAAAGAGAAAATTAATATGCTGGCATTAAAACTGAAAAAGAATTAAATTGCTGTATAGGTGTTTTTTCATACTTGTATAAAAGTACAAAAAACTTTAAAAATAATTTATATTATAAACAAATTTTTGACAAGGGAAGTTAAATTTTTAAATAATTTAAGCTGTAAAGAAAACACGACAAAACATTCTGCTTATGTGGTGGTATTTGTACAATATATTACAGAATGAATAATTTCAACCTCATTTTAAATTGACATTAAGCTCAAGTAGCAAGACAATACAAAACATTTAAATCTATCCTCAAAACTGCTGAAAATCCCATACAAAACCTCTCTACACAAGAATAGATCACCTTGTATTATCTGAGAAAGCAGTATTAAGATTTTCTTTGCAGAGAAAGGAGACAAAATAGTTATACAAGACACACAAAAATACCATCTAAAAATTCAGAAGTCATTAAATATACCCCAGTGTAGGAAGATAAACCACAACCCCATAGAAATGACAAGATTTTTCAACAAAACAATCTGAAAAAAAAGAACTTTTTCAAGGACAGCACATCCAAGACTAAGAATCAGTGGCAGATATTCCCTCCCTGTATCTGTGGGTTGTCAAAAATACCTCTCACAGCTATAAACTTAACTGCAACCATTTAACTGGTTCTCTGGTACTTATACTGTTAACACCATGAGGAAAAATGAATACATTCAAACCTCTAACAATATTACTCAACAACCAAAAATATACAAAGTGAACCACAGGAAACACTCTCATTTTTGGTGTGAAATACCCATTTTACACCATTTCCACAACAGAAACTTTCCAAGTAACCAAACAATTGTTGTTAAATGATGGTTTCTTGTCAATCAGAATTGACAAAAAGACATGAATGTGTAACAATGCATTCTATGAAAAACTGGTTCTCCATTTTTTCAGTCCTAACTAGAAGACTGCATAAATACAACATTAATTTTAATACATCATATTTAATGTCAATGGACACAACACATGTATCAAAGGGTACGTCAAGTGCATCAAGTAAATCAATGAAACAAATGAATTTCATTGAAGTCATCATGTGTTGAAGTCAGTTTTGCTGTGACAGTACTTGTGTGAGGACCTCCTCTCATACAAATGTTGTTTGGTTGTAAATGTTTTTATTTTATATATATAAAATTTTGTCGGTTTTAATAAATTTGATAACAATATTCTTCCTTCAAAGAATGAAGAATTTGAAGACCCACAGAAACTCTTATGGTGAAGAATTATCAGATTTATTAGAAAAGTTGTAGAGTTCATCTTTCTCAGAAAGTGACACTGATAACAAGGTATCAAATTCCTTCAATGTACTGAATGAATAATTATTTGAAAATGATGACACCAATCTTAGTAATGATTGTAAGTCTATTGATAAGACTATGTGGGGTGATAATTCATCAACTGTGAAAAATTTGGAGTTTACTGGAAATCCAGGGCTAAAATTTCATATTCCATGTATCAACTGTCCATTCAATTTTTATCCTTGTTTGCTAATGAAGATTTTTGCAAACTTTTAGTCACAGAAACAAGTGCATATGCTAAGAAATTATTTCATGCATTACACAATAAAAGAATATTACTACTGATGAGCTAAAAGTTTTAACTGGGTTGTTACTACTTCATATCAAACACACTCATATGCCACAATACCAAGATTATTGGAAAATTGATAACCTATTCAATATAAAATGTTTTCACTGAACAGGAGACAAAAGTATTTCATTCTTATAATGAGATGCCTACTCTTTGCCAGAAACCCTAAGCCTGATGATGACTCACCTATTGAAAGGCTTTACAAAATAAACCCACTCCTTCACTTTTTCAGTTTAAGAATAGATATCTTATACTAGCCATATAAGGAGCTCTCTCTTGATAAATCTATCATATTATGGAGAAGTAGTCTTGTTTTCAGGAAGTATACAAAGAAAAAAAAGACAGATATGGGATAAATATTTTATTACCTGAGAAAATTCCCTAGTTTGGCTAAGAAACCTCATGTATACTGTAGCACACTATACGGTATATGAGAACACAGACGTTCTGGAAATTTTGTTCTGAAAGACAAGCTAAATAGTGAATACATCTTTTACATAGACACTTTATACAATGGTTTCCTCCTGGCACATCAACTATTACAACTAAATACATACTGACAAAGGCACTGATGCAAAACTGAAAACAGGAGAAAAGCAATGTCAATATTCTAATGGTGAAGCAATAAACAAATGGAAAGATAAAAGCAAAGTTCCATGGATTTCAACTGATTTTGTGGGTAAAATGGTAGATACTACAACCAAATCTAAAGTGACTGCACAGTACAACAAATATATGTCTAGTACAGATCAACACAATCAAATAGTTTTGTGTTATCCATGCAAAATGAAAACTGTGCAATGGTTCATATTGTTCAGATGATGATATTCAATGCTTTCTACTTGTTCAGAAAGTATCCAGGTGAAAAAACAACTTTGTATGAGGTTTTACCTTTAGGTTATATGGGAGCTTATACATTCTAGATCCACTGGTGATTAGAAGTCAGCAAAAGAAGTATTTCATAAACCATTAAAACAGCCACCATAATGACAAGGGAAAGAATAAGCAGAAATGTTGCTGGAGTGTATTATTGTGTAAATTGTCCTAAACAAACCAGCCCTTTGTACAGAGACATATTTTATGAAAGATCATTAGTAAATAATGGCTAAAAAATTAGTATGAAGAAGTGTCTTCTTTTTATTTTTTATTTTATATTTGACATACATCAGAAAACATCATTAAAGGAAGTGATATTCACATGACTATAATTTACCCTTCTTGTACAAGAAAAACATACCCCAAACCATGACAGTATTAAAAAAAAAAAGGACACACTTGTACCATGCGGCCCCAAAAAAAAACTGCAATGCTTATGATGCTCATGTGCATCATGGTACACATTTTAGCTGAATAAGCATACATGCCCATAAATACTTTATTATATTGCATTATTACAGTCATATTATAATGGAATTCTTGTTTACATGATACTGAAGAAACGTTTTTATTCCATGATATGCAATCTCCACTTTGCAAAATTTTTATCATACATGCATGTAGATGTGCAATAGCAGTTGTGATTTTTCTATTTCACTTCTGTTTCCCATCATAGAAAACTATATTTTTCTCCATTCTCAGGCTGCAGATATGACATCATGAATATATCACATGTGGATCTAATACACTGGTGCCATGAGTAATCAACTAGTACACTTAGTCAGAAAACTACTAATACCAAAGTTAAAGAAACATTTGCTACAATTACTTATTTACTTCATATACAAAATGACTAAAAAATAAAATGCTAAGAGAGAATTTCAAATAGATATCTAGTATACATCCTACAGAACGAATAAGAAAACAAAAACAAAAATAACAGACAACATGCAAAAAAAGTCATCTATAAAATAATTTTTCGTGCAAAAAATACCAATATTAGAACAAAACAACAATAAGACTAGCGAAAACATAAAACTGCCATTGCAGAACACATTTTTGTGACAGGACATGCTATCAGCTGGAAAAACTAGTCTCAAAAGTTTTAAAAAACTAGAAAGATCTAAGCATTTCTACATGCATATACTAAAGTATTCAGTCAACTGAAATGAAAACTTGGAGGTTACCAGCTTATGACTCCCACTGATGAAAACATGCACACATGCAAATATTACTTAAACTAAAACTACGACCAAAGAAACTCCAGTATCACCACCCAACCACATCCTGCAGCAACTTTCCAAATTTTCACAAAACACCTTACAAATTATTCTGATATGAAGACAGAATATTTACAAAATGTCATCACTTTAACCTTCTTTCTTAAAACCATGTCAGAAAATATTTGTCTTTTAAAGACAGAAGGCATCTTTCTCACCTTTGTTTCATCATGAATACACTTCTTAAGTCATCAATAAATCTTTCCCATTTACCAAATTAAATATTTAACAAAAATAAATAATTTCTACAATCTGTGTTTAAATATCTCTGATAAATAAATAGAGCTAAATGCTCCTAGAATATAGCAGATTGAGTACAACGACCTGTATATTTTAAGAAAAAATAGTCTTTTTATACATTGTTTTAAGTAAAATATGATATTTTTATATTTCAATATCTTATTTAATCTTAGCAAATGGATTACGAAATCAAATTATTTTTTTTATTTTTCAATACATGACATTTTACACATAAAACAGATATGCTGACCAATCATTTTCAGGAAGAGTTTGGTTTTCCCAAATAACTATATTTTTAATACTAGAACACAAATACTTTCAATATTTTTATTTGAAGCAACAAAAGGTTAGAGCTAATATGGTACACTACTTATTTCAAAACCAAACTGGACTTTTTGGAAAACTTTAAAATTAGATTGTTTAAAACACTTCATTACATTGATTATTTTTAACACAACAATTTTAGTAATTCCAAAAAGCCATTAGTGGAAACAAAGGACAATATGTTATGTCAACAACACTACATATGCCATACCTAGTACCAACGACGCCTTTTACCCAAGTTCAAAGCTATATAGGTCACCAGGGATATGAAAGACAAGAGTTTAAAATTACCTGTAGTAAGAACTTGTCTTCATCTGTAAGAGCATCAAATGGCTTCTTTTGTCTTTCATACTCCCGATATGCTTTCACCTGAAAGAAGGAAACAAAAAAGCATTTACAAGTTATCATGAAATTCTGAAAACTAGTTTATTACTAATGGCTAGTAGTGGTAATATTGGCTTGGATTTAAACAGATTTGAAAATAACAGAAGGAAAAGAAGAAACAATGACTGCTGACTTCATTTATTGTGCCAAACTATAGCATTAGCTACTAACATGCAACCTCATATCAACTTACTGTTAAAACCATACAAAATAAAAATATCAGATGCAATTGCAAACAAATCAAATAAACTTATAAATTGTTAAATGGTTTGCACGACAGGTTTTTTCATTGAAACAAACCTCTTTCTCATTGGGTATCATCCGTTGCAAGATTTCCACACTTTCATGTGAGAGAATTTTAAGATCAAAACTGTTGATTGCACGCACTAACAGCTCACTATTTAGTTCCATTTTTCGACTGGAGATGGCAATATTTCGAAGTCGAGTATGTTCAAGCAAGGTAACTTTTTCAGGAACCTACACAAAAGATAAATCAACAGTGACCCCTACTTAGTAACCACATATTCTGAATGTTCTGTAATCAACAAGATTCTGCTCTGTTGTGAAAAAAATTAAAACTTTGAGATTTGCTCCTTTTTAATCCTCTGTAACCAACTATCAATTATCAAGGCTTATAAAAATTTGTTTTTTGAGTAATATCTTCAGTTATCTTAAACAAAACTCACAGAATTGCATGTGTAAACAGTGTTCTGTCTCTTTTAAGAATCATCAGAAAGGGTTAACAAAATTTTACAACAAGCAGTAAAAGTTTAATATCCCTGCACCATAATAACCTGAAGATGACCTCAAAAGGTCAAAATGTTGTTTTGTACTTTATTTTAATTAAAGTTTTAATACCCATACCAGCCATCTCTGGAATACATTTAATATCCATAGTGCTTATGAATTAAGATGGCCCAAACATTTCTTAAGTATTACACAAACAAATAATTACCAACATATATTAAATGAAGAAATATCAGGGACTTTTTTCAAATAAAACAACTTATTCTATTTGCAATTCTCTGTCTGTCTGTTTCTGTCTGTCTGTGCGTGCGTTGATAGAGAACTTTATAATTACAATCAAATTGAGTATACCTACACTACACACTCAGTATTGTTGGTGCACAAAAAATGTAGCAAATTAAAAGGAAACTTACAAGTATAATAAAATAAATGTAAATTTTATATAGACAACTACAGATAGATAGATATATAAACTAGCTAAATACAGCAACATAGAAAGTTTCAATGGTACAAAAAGTATTAAAAGGAAAAGTCAAAAGTACAAAACTAAATTACTTAAAAATTTCAAAAATTCCATTACTATTTTGGCTCATTATAATGATTTGCTCATTATAATCATTATAATTATAATGATTTGCAAAAGTAAGGATGACTGTTTCTAAATTTTAAGTAACTCAGTTTTTGTACTTTTGGTTCTGTTTCAATACTTTTTGTAGCCTTAAAACTTTCTATTATGATGTACCTAGCTAGGTTATGTATATAGGTCCCTACATGTCTTTATAAAAGTTACCAAATCTTTATTATACTTCTATAGTATACATTGATCAGCCACTTTTTTTACAATCATTTTTTAAGTATAATTTTTATATGCAAATTAGTAGTCATGATTTATAAAAGCAATGTTCCAAGCTCCAATTAGCATGCTCAATTTGATGTCTATTACTATGGACTACTGGTCAAAACACTGCAATCTCTATTAATATTGGCAAAGCTAATGTTGGACTACAACCTTCAAGCTTTCTGCATATCCTGCACTGTACAGAATATATTCAAAGAATTTATTAGTGCACACAGTTAGGTGACATCACACGTAAACAGATTTCATTCTGTAAGTAGAAATGCTACTGTGGAAACAGATGTGTGGTTTAATACTTTACCCAAATATTGCTGCATCTTCTTGACTATACCATACAATGCAGAAATTACACTTTACATAATTAATGTTAATACTCTCTTCCAACAATAAACAATTTGATTTTGCCTCACTGTGCACTTTATGAACTCTGAACCTCCCATTGTATAAAAATCTGTGGCAGTTATAAAAAAAATACTTAACATTCACAGTTCCATGTTAGTTCTTATTTACTTTGCTGTTGGTAATAAATCTCCGTTTCTTAAAGCACTTCTCCTGTTTGAAGCATTTTTCATAGCTCCACTGATTACAGTTTCCTAATAGTTGCCTTCTCACTAAAGTGCCTGGGAATAACTGATGCACTTGTGGTCTAATTTCTTTATAAGGGCAAGACCTTTGTAAATTATCTTGTGCACAATAGATTTGGATTGGCAACACTTTTTAGCAACCAATTGTTTTAGTTGGATATATATTCCTGGATAATCTGTCTGCAAAATTTAACAATATTAGACAATCCTATGGTGGAATGTGTTTTTAAACTCTTCTGTTAGCAATAGTCTTCCAGACTTTGACAATGGTAGAAATTCTACATGTGGTTTTATATTATACTATCAGTACTGCTCTTGAAAACTTCATTAATGTTAGAGGTAATCTTACATGTGGCTGAATGTGGTTAAAGTTTCCTTTTATTTGTATATTTTCCTTTAATGCTGACCTTGAAAACTTTGAAGGTAATTCTTTGTGGTTTACATTATCCTATTAGTAGTGATCATTTCTAGCCAGTACTATCCATTATGTATTACAAGCAGATATATTTTTCAATATATGTGTGACCAAACTTTGGATTTCTTTTTTATTTCATTATACAAATATTCTTCATAGAAAAGGATTTTCCAGTCATAGGTTTATCAATGACCGAATTACTCTGTCATACAATCAGAAATTAGCTAAGAATCAATTATATAATTGCTAAGTATATAAGTACATACTTACCACAGTCTGTACCTGAGGTAACAATGCTACTGCATTTGCATTTTACAAAGAATACAAAGTGTGTGTTTGTGATTACTCTAACTCCAGGTTTTAGTGTGGCATAAGACCCATAAGGTGCTAAGGCATACTGTCTGACTGTAGCCCACCTATCAAGGAGTGTTGTCTACAACTGTCTTGCAGATATAAGAACAGAAATAGGGTGGTAAATGTAAGGTTCAAATTCATTCCACGGATCCTCAATCATATTAGCATCTAATGATTATACTTTACAAAGATTAGATCAATTTGGAATAATACAAGCAAAGCAGATTATTAGTGTATCAGATGCACTACTGGATATTAGTTGCCTTATCTAAAGGTATCAAATGCCCTACCTCATATACAATAATGCCCCCCTATCCCAATCACCCACACCATCATACTACCTCCAGGGAAAGCTTCAAGTACTGGAACAACACAAACAGCTCAATTTCCTCAAGTATTTTTATACACACTTTCATTCTAACATTTATTGTAAGTTAATTATTACAGATATCTGCCACTAGTGCTACTGTAATATAGAAGTTACATTTAACTTACCTTGAAGCGCTTACTACCAACAGTTTCATCTGTTTGATCATAAAATCCTCCTCGTTGACTCAGCTTAAACTGTTCCTCAAAATGCACAAAATCTATCACCTAAATTATTGGAAGAATGAAGACATAACAGCAGATCAATATACTTGTACACAGAAATGCCAACACAAAGATTGAACTAACATAACTTAAGCTAATATAAAACTACAAATTTAATATTTGATATTCTGAATGCACTTTCTTTCCCTATATGCTTCAAAACCTTTGTGCAAAAATATAAAATTAGTCATAAACATTTCAAAGATATAAAACAAATATTAACTCTTTAAAATTCCTAATATGCCTGTTTAGGGAAAAAACATCTCTGAGCAACATTGTTAATTATAATTAACACAACAATGTTTTTTTAAAAGTTTTGCTTCCTGAAAAATTCTTGCTGATTGTGACAGGTACCTGGTGGGTATGCACAAATATAGTTTTGGTTTTGCTTCATCACATTGGAACTCTGAGAAACAGACAGTTAACTGTTTTCCAGCAATAAGGAATTTAATTGCGTTTATGTTTCTAATACGCTATTAAGTTCAACATAATTAAAAGTGTTTTGTTCCTGATTTTCATTTGTATTCAATGTCCAGTGCATCACATTGTAATATCCAACAGTAGTCAGCAAGCATTGACTGATTTCAGTTGCCCCAATATCGATTTTCCATTGTAGCAATGTCCTAGTGAAACCTTTCACAGTATTCGTCACTGACAGCACCGAGATTTGCGGGGAAAAAGTCCAAGTGTGAGTGGAGGAAATGAATCTTGAGTGACATGCTGCACTTCATTGTTTTGTATGCTTTGGGAAATTTGTCTACCAGCTGAATATAATGTGGGGCTCTGTAATTGCCGAGAAAATTGTCAACAATATCTTTGAAGGATTTCCAGGCAATCTTTTTTGGTCCAACTAACAGATCTTCACACTGCTTGTCACTCATAACATGTCTGATCTGAGGGCCAACAAAATTCCCTCTTTGATTCTGGCCTCAGTTATTCTTGGGAACACCTGTCTTAAATAATGAAAACCTTTGTCTTCTTTGTTCATCGCTTTCACAAAATTCTTCATAAGTCCCAATTTTATGTGAAGAGGAGGCAAAAAAATCTTTGCCGGGTCAACAAGCAGTTCATGCGCCACATTTTTCTGTCCTGGAACTAACTTTTTACGAAGTAGCCAGCTCTGTCTAGAATAATGTGACTCTTTGGCACAACTATCCCATTCACAGAGCAACGACTTTCAGATCTCCACAGATATTCCAGTTGTACTTGCTATACTGGATGTGCCTCAGCAACATTTCCATGTTCTCGTAGGTTTCTTTCATGTGTGCTGCATAGCCAACAGGTATAGAAGGGTGAATGTTGTCATTGTGTAACAGAACAGCTTTGAGGCTTAACATTGATAAATCAATAAAGAGATGCCACTCTTGCAGGTTCATGGTCACAACCCAAAGCAGTGAAGAATCCTGGGATGTCAACATAGAAACAGAGACTGTTAACTTGTGCAAAGAATTTATCGTATGTCGTACCTGGTGACAGCAAACACCTTTCCTGCAGTCTCAAAACCCAGCAATTTAAGATTACAGACTTTTGTTTAATATTTGCTGCCATTACCTATTAGACTTCTAAGATTTTTACTAGCTGTGGTTGAATTAACAACAAAGGTTTAGTACTATAACCATAGAAAGGTTATATATTAGGTGACTGTTAAAAACACATAAATATTGAACTTGAACTACTAAACTGGGTAGGACAAAATGAATAACATACAAATTTGTGTCATATTAAGACTGAGCTTTGGAAAACCAGTGTATTTGCAACAATGAAAGCTTACAAAAAAAGAGAGATACATATGTACTTTGCATTCTAAAGTATATATGTGAAAATGTATTACAAAATATCTTCACATTTTCTTGTGCATTACATCTTTATAAAATTATTTCAACTGCTGAATAACAGTTTTCACTTTCATAGATACCTATAATAGGTAATAATGAGAAATTGGAAAACCTTTCACATACCAACATCATTTCAGCACATATACTGGGGCAGTATACACCTTGAGAAGAAGAAATGTTGATCCACTCTCTTCCATTTTGGAGTATGTGTCTGTATTATCTTTTGTTGTTAATCAATGTTTGAATTCTATAACTCACTTGCTGCTAACTGTTGATACACATCTAGTTAAATGAACTAATTCTCTTGTAATGTAGTTCTAAATGTAAGTAGATTTCACAGTTTGTCCAACAGATGATGTTCCAAAAGCATCAGAGTAGTTTAGTGGGTTTCAGGTTGGCATGGATTGACTAAAAGAGCTTTGGATATTTATCTCAAGTAAAGAGATGTTCAACACAAAATTCCATCACTCCAAGCATTAAAGGATATTCGAAAATGTCAAAATAAAACAAAATATTCATTCACCTACTACTACAGATTTAAAGTCTAATCTTACTAATAGTCTTTCAACACTCCTCAGGGTAAGGAAGATACTGTCATGTCCAAAGTACTCTACATCCACCCATTCAAAACAAACAGAGAAGTGTAATTCATTGCTAAATAAGATGGACTTTTTTCAGTTTTTCATCTCACTTACAATACTTAAGGCACTAAGAAATTCAACATTGTACCCATGAGCAAAAGTAGTTTTGTAGTTCCAGCCCATCTGAAATTTTCATACCTAGCTAATATGTTGGCTTGAACAACTTTTGTTACTTTTGGGGGGGATGGAATTAATGATGAAAGTATGGTTTTCTTTAGAAACATATTTCAAGGTTCTAATGAATCAAAGTGTTTACTCATACCAAAACTTGCAAAGTAACATACCAAAGAAGTGGAATATCACTAAATTTACAATATTTGGAAGTTTCTCTTTTATGGCATCTTGACTCCAGTTAACTGGTTGTAGCAGATGCTGGGTATGATAAACCAAACCAATGCAGCAATGTACCATGGAATTAACATGCAAAGGCAAGAATGATTAGCTTATTATAAACTGGAATGCAATGTTCCAACACTTGCAATTCAGACAAAAACAAATTCTCATTTTTTTGCTAACATAGTTATTTAAAAATAATTAATATTTTTATCTACATGTAAATATACTCTATGGTTTTAGGCCAAGTTTTCTTACCTTGTATAACTTTTCTTCATCTAATTCATTAAACACTGTTCCCTTCACTTGATTTGGTTTCAAGGCTATCCAGTTCAGTGATGGAAGTTTGTACTTGGGTTCATACTTCTTCTTAATTGTCATGGCTATAAGATATTAACTTTTAAGATAGTGATACAAATGTAGTTCCCACACTTAAGTAATGTAACAAATGTAAATATCACAGCTGCTCTTGTCTTCAAACATGCAATACATTATGACTAAATGATAATAAAATACAAACTTCAATGCAATTGCACATAACCCTTAAAAAGAATGCACAATATATTTTTTTTTCAAACAATTTCCTGCTTGGAAATCTGATGAAATGCTGGTTTCCACTGCTGCCAATACAAACTCATTTAATATGCTACTCACCCCATCGGAAAAATACAACTGCCTTAATTAGTGTGACAATCATTCACTTAATAATTGTTTGTTTTTATAATTAATGCTAAGCCTTTTCAGCTTGCACTAAACAACTTATGTGAGCCTGAAAACCTTGAAATTAAAAGTTCTTGAAAATGACAATTTCTAGTAAAAGTGGAGAAGGCCAAACAAACAAAATGTTTATTTTCTTTGTGGAAAAAAATAACATTTTTAATGTTAACCTGCAAAAACTTAGATTGTATTCAAATAGGTGTCTTTTCTATTGCTAAGTACACTTTCTAGCATAACAGTATGTGAAAAAGCTTATTGGTCAGGTTTTCTTATTAAAGCTTGCCAAGAAAATGTTATATATGATGCTAAATTAAATTTTGTTTATTTTTGGATAAATCTTTTATTTTATTGTATTACAAAAAACAAATGAGGTACAGTAAATTTTTTGGCAATGTTATATCTAACTATATGGATATTTTACTTCATTAATTCTCAAATCTAATTTCCAAAATAATCCAAATAGAAAATGCCTACTTAGAAGTTTTTAAATCTTTTTCTGAAAGCCTGATTTTTTCTTGTCATTTGTGATAAGCTACCAATCATTCCCTGCAAGAAAATTATAAGTACTTATTATCCTACATCATGTACAAAATCAAATATTACAAGTTAACATCTCTTTAATGAAATCTACATATAGCACTTGCACAATCATTGTTAATCTAGCAGTCAAGAATTCTCATTCAGATATTTGAAACTGAAACTGTTAGCAATATTCTGACTTTGTCACAATGTTTATATGCAGAAAAATGTTCAATACCAAGTGAGGGGGCCTGGCATGGCCTAGCGCGTAAGGCGTGCGACTCGTAATCCGAGGGTCGCAGGTTCACGCCCGCATCGCGCCAAACATTCTTGCCCTCCCAGCCATGGGGACGTTATAATGTGACGGTCAATCCCACTATTCGTTGGTAAAAAAGTAGCCCAAGAGTTGGCGGTGGTGGTGATGACTAGCTGCCTTCCCTCTAGTCTTACACTACTAAATTAGGGACGGCTAGCACAGATAGCCCTCGAGTAGCTTTGTGCGAAATTCCAAAACAAACAAACAAACAAACCAAGTGAGATCAGTGATATCTAGAACTGTAAGCTTAGAAGTAACTGGGACATTCTAATAATTGATACAAAAAATGGCTATGCTTATTGCTTGTGTAAAACTATACTTTTACTCACAGAATATGACTGATTTCCCGTGCTCACAGTCGTGTGTAAACTAACAACATCTGCTGTTGTTCACAAAGAAAGGAAAGAGATTTGCAAACAATGGGTATTGAGTAAATACTGGAAAATCATTGGTACCATGTTTTTCTTCTCTTTGTTTACACCAGAAAAATGTAATCAAACAATCAGTATCTGAAATGATTGCAAGACTTCAAGAATTTCTTATTAGGTTTTTCTATTGTACGTGTAATTCTTCATGGGTGAAACTTAAGTCTTAATCCAATAAAGCTATTTTTTGTACAGTCAATGACAGAACAAAAGAATCAATTTTGTTTGTTTATTACCCTGTATTATTACTTGTATATACAAACCTGTGTTCAGTATTATTGACATACAGCAGGCAATTGAGAACTTTTACTCATGTAATATCATTTTGTTAACATTGATTACAAAATACAAGTTTCTGCTAAAACACAGTCCGAGTGTACAGAAAGTTGGCATCAAGTTTTCTTCATGCTTTAAATCTAATTATTGTGGGTGTAGAAACAATACAAGTTATATATACCATTGGTATATCATTAAAGGTAAACACTAAGGCCTATTCTGAGAAATGAAGTACTTTTTTAAGGTATATGTATGCTACTTTAATGGAAATTTTAGTTCTCTGACATACAGTATATAATCAACAGTATTAGGAAGTCATTTTGTGTGAACTTCCCTTCTGTGTGTGCAAGAGAGGATGTTAGCCATATTCCTAATCATGCGTATTCTGTGGAAAATATTGGGATTTTCTTGCATTGTATTATATTCTGATCATAAAAAGACTAAGTTTAAGATTTCAAGAAGACAATCTCAGTTCCATTTAACTCTTAACACAGACTTGGTCAATCTGACTGACCACAAGACCTCTATGTACTCATTTATAATTCTTTATAGATTGAAAACTTCCAACTTTAAAGATAGTGTGTATATCTTCACACAATTTGACAGTGTTTCAGTTAGTATTAAAAGTCTTTAACATACAAAAATTTGTATCTTTAATAAACCAAAATAAAGATATGTCTAAATATATTGTGTACTTATTTTGAATAGTCCATGTGCAAAGTAATTTTCATGCAAAGATAAAAATATTTTTCTTCATCTCAAATTTCCTTGTATGATCCCTAAAACCTCCTAAATATACTTTAAAAATTTGTTTTCATTAAAACTTTGTATTTTATCTGTTCTTTTCTCTATCCTATTTCTGTATGCTGAAAGTAAATTTTACTGACTTCATAACCACCCCTTCCCAAAATACAGTCCAAACAAATCTAAATTGCCCTTTTTTCTTTCTAGAATGACCTCAAATCATAAACTACATTCATTTATCCTAAGAAACTTTAAAGCTCATTACAGTATACATTTATTTATAATCAGATTTTACTGTTTTATTGCTCTTCTGATTGCCTTTTGAACCATTTATAGCATATCATAGATAGTAACTACTATCTATAAGTTGTAAATAACTTGAAGAACTTGCAGCTCATGTTAAGCTATCAAATTACATTACCTATGGAGCTACTACAAGATGCTCACGTGTGTGTCTCACAAAATATTTTGATATTATTTATTTTACCTAATCATAACTAACCTTAAAAGATCCCCATTTTAACATTTTAGTCACTTTTATAATTATAAATAAAGAATAAGCATATAAAAACAAGTAATAAAGTACTCGCCCAATCTTCTCTTTTCTTACTGTTGATTGTCGATGACTCTTAACCTACTTTTTCTTTTTTAAATAGTAATGGTAATACTGCCCTAAATAAATTTTATTTAATTAAATAATGTACAAATAAACATAGACTAATAACATACAAAAATTAAACAATTTCATCTAACTCTAAAATTGTTTCTGACTTTCTAAGTGTGCAACAAGAGCAATTACAAATTTATCCAAAAGTTGTTAACTGTCCCACAGGAACAAAGGTTGTATTCTGAAAGAACTTGATGATTACCTATTCAGAACATATTAACATTTGATAGATGAAAATTTTGACTTTCTATGGGTTATTAGATAATATATAATTAAACATAAGAGAACTATTAACAAATCCTGAAGGAGAGGATATGACAGGTCAGTGTAGTAGGAGGGGTTTGATTTTCTGTTTCATTGTTCTGCAACCAAACAAAACTGAAAAATTGAAGGCTTCACAAATTATGTTCTTTGAGCAATGAAAATTTTATACTGAGTAATTTACATTTAATTTCAAACTTTTTGACAGGGTGGTGGATAAAATACAGAAGATGCCTAGAGAAAATGTGTCATGTGTCACACTGAGGTGAATTCAGGATTTTTTTAAGTTGCCTTAAAAATTAATACTTTAAAACTTATATACTATTAAAATACAAATTAGTAGTTAAGATTTTATACTATATCAATATGTATAACATGAAAAAGTAGTTTAATAAAAATTTTGAATGTAAGACACGGAAACTATGTCATGAGCTGCAAAATATACTAGTACACACACACTACTAGTGGTGAGTGGGTTACTGTATGAAGCTAATTTCAGAGTTCCATACTGTTGATAGATATCTGAAAAAAATCACAGTTTTCAGTATATTCTTCTTAAAATTTTCATTTGTTGTAGAAAGCTTTGATTACTTGTGCAATAATTGTCAAGTATACAAAACTTAGACTTAAATATAATGCATCACCTTTTTGTATCTTAAACAGCTGTTCTATGAATTTACCATGTGCAAGAGAAGTATTAGTTTGTTTTTTTTCCTTTTCTGCATGTCAAGAGTTTCATATGTATAAAATACTCTGAAAAAATGGTAATTAAAGATATACTGAGTGGTGCATGGATGTTTTAGATTTAATTTGTAAAGTTTCTCAGATTCTACATTAATCAAGGTTTGGTTCATGCCTTAGTATTACAACACTTTTAACAGAAACAATTATGGTTGCTTTTGTTCATGAGGTTATAAACTTTGGAGTGGAATTTTTGTATTCGTTTATCTGTATATGTCTAATATACATTGATTTCACCTGTGTAAAAGGTCAGGCAGTTGTTGCACTGTAGTTTGTGTTTTTTGAAGAGTTAGTTGTATAGTTTTCTTAGCATGTATTTGATACTTATTCCTGGAGTAAACAGAAATGTAATTTAACATAATGTAATTGCCTGGGTCACGATTTCATGTTAATCTTTTCCAGCTTTAAATAAATATCATAATTTTCTACTTACTTCCATCACTATCCCTAATTAGAAATTTAAAACAAGCTCTATGGGCATTTTCAAAACATTAAAATTTAGTTAAATTACAAATCCAATCAACCAAACTCATCTTCAACTACAGAAGAATCCTTGCCTAATGCACCTGAAGTTAAGTAAATAAGATGAATCTATAGATATTTTCTGAATTACAACTAATACAAAATCAGTCTATTAAGAAACTTCTTCAATGACTTTAGTTAGAAGGCTTATAAATTCTTAGAAATTAACTAGCACATACAATAGGTTCTGACAGCAGCAGAAAGAAAAGCTTCAAATTTTTGTTTGAAATAATGAAGACATATCCAGAAAACTGATAACAAGGAAGTTATAGTATACCTGGCTCACTAAATAATGACCTAAGCTCCATCTATAATAAAAAATAAAAAATATTCAAAATACAACTCTTTACCTGAAAACTAATCATGAATACCTAAATTCTAAGATGTATTAGAAAGTTACAAACTTGTGCCAAAACCACACCTTCTTAAAATTCTTTTAACTATAATCTTAGCAGAACTTTATTTTACCAAAACAAACTCATAGCTGTTGGAGCTGTTTCAACATTTACACAATCTAGACAGTAATATCATTATGCAGCTTTAATGTAGTAAATTTATTCTCTCAAAGATCATGTTCAAAAAGCAATATTATTTACCACAAAGTATTTTTCAATACCTAATAAAATAGTGTGAAACCATAATACTTACTCAAACTTTATAATTTGTTATAATAATTTGCTTTCAGTACAGAGATTCATACTTTCTTTAGCAAAATAAACACAGCATGGATAACTCCCTACTAAATATACTAGCCTCCTTTTTATTCTACATCATATTGTGGAATGTGCAATAAACACATCCTTACTCAAGACTGTTTTAGTTTGATATGGCGATGGTGTTTGGTGTGTGTTTAAAAACAAAATAAAAAAAAAACACTACCAACACAAACATCTAAGAACCATAAGGGATCATTGGTCCATTTAGGTTGTCTAATCCTATAAATTAAGCATGGACAAAGAATTCATTGTGAAATTAACAGCACAAAACATCTTCTAATCGTAAACAGACACGCCCTCTACATTTCAACATAAAAATCCACAAGAAAAATGCATGTTGTAAAAACTTCATAAATTGGTTTTTTAACCATAGAATTCACCAAACTTTAAGCACCTTAAGGTCCTCCTGTACTTAACATGTACTATATGCTTCATTACCAACACTGACAAATAATGCAATGTTTCACTAACACTAACTAAATACTCTTCAAAATAGTTTTATAAACCATTAATACATAAATAAAACAACCCAAATAATACTGATAGATAGAGGAATAACTACAGGCCCAAACCAACCAAATACAATCACAAGTACTATTTGTTTCATAGAAAATGTTAGTATGTCTCTCACAGAAACCTGGAAAAGGTTAACATGAAAGCATGGCTTTGATTTAACTAGATACTTGAATAATTTGGGAACAAAATTCAAATAAAAACTAACAAAATTATCCAGTTAACCCCCTGAAAAACATTTACAATACATAAACCAGGATGCAAATTAGGTGCAATACCATAAACAAATGAATGAAAATAACCACAATTTTCCCATGAAAAACACTGACAAAAATATGAAGCAGACATTAACAAAAGAAGAATTAGAGAAGTATTATAAAATTAATTTAATGCATATACTATTAACAACCACCCAGGCACCACTCCCTGTATATTTTTTTAATTACCATTTTCTCAAATTATTTTCAACATCACAAAACTCCAGATACACAGGTATACAAAGAAAAACAGCAAGATACATAGCAACACTTTGCTTACACATGCTAAGATATTCTACATAACAACCGTTTGTTCACTGGTAGATCATTTATTGTACAAAAACTAGTTACATTATGTTTAGCCTAAGCTTTGTGTACTTGACAATGGTTGCTCTAAGTAATCGATGCCAAACAAGCAAACAAAAATTCAAGAAAAAACTTAATAGGAAGTTTATTTCTTCTTATAATTTTAAATTATATGATAAAAGAGTTGAACTATTGCCTTACAGAACTGAGATTTCGACATACACATATTAAAGAGTAGCTAAAAAAGTACAAATATTTGTTGGTAAAGGTTATTTAAAAACTGGTAAGTAGTTAAATCCAGTTGTAAATTAAAGAATGAAGAATATTACTACTTGCAGTCATATATTTTAAGGCACAGTTAAACCTTTTCAACACGCTCAACACAAGATTGGTCAAAGCAGGTTGTGTGTTGAAAGTTTTAGACAGAAGTAAGAGAATTAAGTTAAACATTTTTCACATCTGGTTTCTGGACAAAATGGAAAAATTTTCAAAAAAGCAGTTTTGGGGAATCTTTTATAAAAGACTAAATTGTGTATTTACAAGGGTGCAAGACAAAATTCTAAACTATGGCCGCTAGGGAAAAAAAGATGGTTTTTGAACCTGATAAAGAGTTATTACAGACACACACACAGATATATTTGTAAATACAACATATTGCAGCAAAACTTTGAATTAGTAATCATAATATGGAAGTTGAAAGTGAGAGATATAAATAAAGGCAAACAAACAAACAAGATAGATTTTGATCTTACTGTTTTTCTAATACTTTCCTTCATTTTTATGAGTTACTTTTGAAAATTATTACAGTTTTGTCATATGAGGTCAAATTAAGACAGAATACCTTAATGTTGACTAAGTTCTGTTATATAATAAGAATATTTAAATGAAAATTAAGTTTTTCCAATAATGCAAAACTGTATTAAAATGCATGATGGGCTTAATGGCCTACAGTTTTTGAATACTTAGTTTAGTTTTGTTCTAAAACTATTTCAATACCTAAGAGTTTATAGTTATATCACATTATATTAAATGTTAAATTTCTACTGACCATTCTCAGAACAAAGCATCTGCCCAGGTGGAGGAGGTGGTGCATTTGAAAACTTACTGCAACCACTTGGAGGTGGTGGTGGTGGTGGTGGAGCTACAGGTGGAAGTGGTGGTGGTGGAGGAGCAGGCGGTGGAACTGGTACAGAGGGAGGTTTTCCAAGTTCAGGTTTTGTTGACCCTGTTAAAAACATGCAGTATAATGTATTCAACTCGAAAGCTTTATAGTTTTAAAAAGTTAAAGTTTACTATTTATGTACTTTCAACAGTTGTTTATCAAAACCGAGAAAGACCTGATTTAAACATATCATTAAATTAATGAAAATATGATTGAACCTGTTTCACCTGTAAACAGTGTTCAATTGTAGCTTCTTGCATATGACCGAGATTTTTCTGTATTTGTAAATAATGGTTAACTATAGCTTCTTCCATCTATTAAAGTGATGTGCTCATCAAACAGATCTATATCAGATACCATCCTTAAGAAATATACTACACATTTATACCTAACTGAAAATAAAACTACATTCAAAGTGGCATTTCTTTTTAAAATTACTGAGAATAAATGCATCAAAACCAAAACCTTTCTATGTATATAAGATTGCACAATTGTTTTTCATTTCTATTGTAAAAAAAGTGTATGTTTAATCATATTTAGTAAAATATATTACAGTAAAACTTCAACATTAAGGTCACCCTTCCAAATGCCCTCTATAGTAAGGTGTCATTAATATTAAAAATGAGCCATGCAAAGATGGATTCCATGTTGACTATACTAAATTTGTGAACATTAAGCCCCACTCTCCTTTTTTTTGGAGTATTCAGAACATTGGTGTTTGTGATTTGCACACTACCATAGCATGAAGCATTGTCAACTGGAGTTTTCAGGGGGTAGATTAGCACTGCCCTCCTCTTTTCTTTATTATTGGTCACAAAATTTCAAAGTACTTTTTCTTCTGAGTGGATTTCATTGATAGTAAAATAAAACAACAAATCATCACCTGTGTCAGACTGTTTATGTGACACTATAATACAATACTTTTGAGAGCAACAACACATGCACAAAAATAAGCCAACTTTATTTCTTCTCCTAGAACATGATGTGAAACTTATCAGCTTATGTATCCTACAGTGTTTACAATGAGAATTCTCCAGAGTAACAAGATTACACCTTGAATTTGTAAAAACGTTTATTATAGTGTATTGTTTGGAACTAATACAATAAATATCACAAGTGTTTTAATACTGATCATCATTCTAGGATGTTTTGAATATAGTATTACACCATACAGGCATAACAAAGATAACTAACTGCCTGCTTTATCAAGTGCCTATACAGAGAACAAGATTTAACAAACTTCCATTAATCCAGATTATATATGTGTTCTTTAGTGCAACATTTATATTGGTTACAAATAGTACAAAAACGAAAGATATTAAAAATGCCTGTCTTAATGGAACAGTGCCCATTAATTGAGTTTCTACTGTATAATATAATTTCCATAAATTCATATTTGCACACTTATCACATCAGTTGTGATCAATATGACTTAAAGCAATTCAACAAAGATATAGGAAATTTCTGAATTTTGTACTGATTCACCTCTCGGTAGAGAGTTCTGAAGAGTTTCTAGTTCAACTAGCTTAGATTCCAACATGCTCTGCCTCTGTCGTGACTCTTCTTCTTTCATGGTATTTTCTTGGCGTAATGTGTTCATTTCTTCATCCATCTGATTTAGCCTCTCCTGCAAAAAGTTGATGAATCATTTTTACATTTACTGCTAACCAGTTTTTCCCTTTTTCTACATTACTCATAAAACCTTTTTTCATTTCATAGCTGCAATGTCTAAAAATACTAAGCAATGCTAACACCAGTACAAACTTAGAACCATTATATAGTATTTCTCTTACTCGTGTTTTTGGGAGTACAAGGGTTTCCAGATATGCAAATTTCACTGATAAATGGCCATTGTATGTGACCAAACATGAAAATAAAATATAAGAAGTTTGCAACAGTTGCAAAGACAATGTTTTAAAATTACTGTAACAATACTCCACATAAATACCTACAAAAACTGCTTTTAAACTACAGTGACCAGCCCATGTTTTGATGTTCCCAGTGCTTTACTATAACCTGATTTCTTATTCAGTTAGCCCAACAGATGCAAGCTTTCATATAAAATATTTCAATTGTCCCTCATTGTTTCTCATATCTACTTCTATAGCAATTTTTAAAAATACCTTTGTTACTTTAATCCTGAAATCCTTATTATATTTACACTGGAAATGCAAGTGTTGGATCTTAGCTTGCATGGGTGAGTAAATAATTGAAAAAAATTATAGAAACTTCTGTGTATGATTAATGGCTTGAACAACAGCAATTTGAAAACCTGGTTAATTTCTTTAATAGGAGCAAAGGAGAAACTAAGCATTTTCGTAACCTTCAAGTCATTTTTCTTTATATTGGAAATTATAAAGAAGTTGCAAGAACTGGGGTTAAATGACAGCAGAATAGAAAATTCTTCTAATTCTTTCTTTATACAATGCATCGTGATACATATTTCCAACAAATGACAAATAATTCCAATAATTATCATTCTTATGATATCCAGATTGGTTTTTGCTGCATTAATCATGGTTGATACAGGAGTACAGTAGTAATACTTTCCTCTCCCTAAAAGATTTACTTTTTCCACACTTCAAGACATAAGAGATTGTCTGACCTTTCACATTTCCAGCCTAATTCTAAACTATTTTTCTATCACAAGTTATTTTCCATATTTTTTTTTCTACTATATAGTATCCATAAAACATCAGGTATATCATTTGTGTATGTAACTTTTGACTTTAGTACGAACAATACTTCTTTTAAGATCACACTTTCAGAGATAAAATAACGAGTATTCTGTTACTGTCAATTCTAAACCACAAAAATGCAGTATTCCTATGGTTTTTACTTCAGTGCCACTACACACTATTTCACAAAAATATGTATGTAAAAAACTTAATTTCTTCACTATATTTATCTCCAAAACCTAATCTCAATTCAAGTTTCTTTCTAAAAAGTGATCAATTATACAAACATATGGTCAGTTACACCCCTATTAATTTAACTCTTCAGATCTCTCTTCACTTATTTCAAAGTAAACTCAATGCATTAACAATTATTAAAAAGACATAATGAAGAGAATTAGCAATGATACAGTTTTTGTCAGAGTTATTTAATAATTACAAGGGGTTGATAAAAGTATTTAAAGATAAAGGCCTGAAATTAACTGTATCAGGTACACTGCCAAGAATTAATTGTGAAGATGCAATATTGAGTAGGTCACTAGGGCTAGACGCTAGGTTGAAATTAGTATACAAGTATGAGCAGGTTAGCTGGCTGGACTTGTGGAATCAATTTAGTAGAAGGAGAAAATTTTTTTTGGAATGGATGATTCACACTTAAGTGGGAAAAGGTCTAACATGTTTGCAAGGACTATTAACTCAGCTATAAGAAAAGTTTTAAACTAGGACTAGACAGTAATGAGGGCAACAATAAACTAAATGACACTAATTTTAGATGTAGAGAAAAGTTTGACAAAGAATCAGTATATAGTTATAAGAATAAGCTTAATTGTTTTGTAATGCTAGAAATATGAGAAATAAAACATTACTTTAGAGCACTGGTTGAAAGAGAAGATTTTGATATGATGTGAATAACTGAAAGATGGTTAAATGTAGATGATTTTGAGGACAAATTTCTTTGAAATACTTGGTTATAAGTTATTTAATCAGGACAAAATAGCAAAGAAAAGGAAGGGGAAGTTGCTCTGTATGTAAAGTGAGAGTTACATCCTGTTGAAGATAAGAATATTAAGGATAACAGCAAGAAGATTAAATCCATTTGGATCTCTGTTAGTGGATATCAAGGGAAAACACTCTTAGTAGGAATTTATTACAGACAACTAAATGAAACTGATGAAGTTAGTGAAAAACTTTACAGTGTGTTTAAGATTTCAGCTGTTAACGAAGTTATGATTATGGGTAATTTTAATTTTAGACATACTGACTAGGAATTTCTAGAGTCAAACCATAAGGCAGAAAGGTTTCTGGAAACTGTTCAAGATGGATTTCTTCACCAACTGGTCAAGAAACCTATTAGAAATAATGCTATTTCAGATTTATTAATAACTCCTTATACAGAAATGGTTGAGAAGGTGGATATTGGGAAGCACCTAAGTGATCATAAGTGTATCAGTTATGATATTTATCTGCATATGAAAATCATGAATAATGATATTTTGATTCTAACTCTCAAAAAACATTTTGAAGAGATCCAACAGGAATTACCTACTGCAGTTATTTGAATACATTTAAAATTTTTTTTCAATATTCAAAACAAATATTTTCCTTACAGAAAGAAAAGGGTAGTTGAAAATGAAACACTAAGCTGCCTCACAAAGGATATAAAGGATGAAATTAAAGAAAAGTATCACAAGTATTTGAAATTTAAATTGGTATCATAGAAGATTTAGAATATCACAAAAATTGTTCACACAGCAAATTAGGACATCTGAAAGGATATGTGAAAAACATTTGGCTGATAACAAAGATTAATATTAAGAAGTTTGTTTTTAAAGTATATTAATGGTAAATAAAATATTAGGATGGGAACAGGATCCTTGAGGAATAATAAAGGAAGGTTTTATCTGATGATTATGAAATAGCTAGGTTATTAAACTCTGCTTTTTCTTCCGTTTTTACTAGAAAAGACTTAAGCACTATTCCTCTGCTTGAGCAAGTGATAGATGAAAAAAAAAGTTGAAAACAACAACTGTATAAATTCTGAGCTTGTTAAAATAAAATTGGGAAGTTTAATAAATGATAAGTTTGCTGGGCCAGATATTTCCCCAAGGGTTTTAAAGATGATCAAGGATTGAACATGTGAGCCACTTGCTACAATTTATTATTATTATTATTATTTTCTAATAACTCCTTCAACAGTGAATAAGCAGCAACAGATTGTAAATTAGCTAATGTCATTCCTATCTTCAAAGAAGGTAGGTAATAGAAGGTGTTCCAGTAATTATAGGCCTATTAGTCTCTCATCATTTGTGTGAAAAGTTTTGGAAAGTCTGATAAAAAATACTTTGCAGCAAAGTCTTTTAACAAAGTTAACAATTATATTGGATGATCAAGATGGTTTCACTAAGGAAAAA
This sequence comes from Tachypleus tridentatus, assembly GCF_004210375.1. NCBI lineage: Eukaryota > Metazoa > Arthropoda > Merostomata > Xiphosura > Limulidae > Tachypleus > Tachypleus tridentatus. The sequence goes on along the minus strand of NC_134834.1, from coordinate 132,383,466 downwards.
TATTTTCTTATAAATCTTTTGACAGGTTTTGAAAATGTTACTGCATATGCAGATAAAAGTAATGGTGTAGATTTGATGTATCTGGATTTTCAGAAAGCATCTGACAAAGTCCCACATAAAGCATTTGTAAAGAAAATTACTTCTGTAGGTGTGGGGAATATGTTAACTGAATTGACAGAAAAGTGGCTGGATGGAAGAAAGCAAAAGAAATTCAATTAAACTAAATTAATGTTGCAAGTGGTGTACCTCTTTTTGATTTACACTGATGACACACCTAAAAGAATGGTCAATAATTTACTTAAATTTGATGATTATATCAAGGTATTGGGGTGTTGCTGGCTGTGAAAAGAATGCTCCTGCTTTACAAAGGAATTTAGATCATTTAACAAGTTGGGTGAATGAATAGCAGATGGGTTTTGATGTATGATAAATACAAGATATTGTACGTGGGTTATCATTACTTGAATTATAATTTGGATGGGAATAACCTAAAAGTCATAAAAGAAAAGGATTTTGTTGTAATAATTTATCAGTCTCTTAAGCCATCCAATCAGCGTGCTGTTGCTAGTGGTAGAGCAAATACTATTTTAGGTTGTATCTACAGAAATATTGAATACAAGTCTAAAGAGGTCATAATTTCATTATCCAGGTTATTTGCTGGTCAGGCTATATTTGGAGTACTCTGTTGAGTCTTGTGCTCTTTACTTTAAGAAAGAAATTGAACTGTTAGAAGGGACAAAGAGAAGGGTTACTAAAATAGTACCTGGAATGGAGAGGTTGTCATATGAAGAGATTAAATCCTTAAAATTGTTTTTTCTTGAAGAAAAGAGTTAGAGGATCTGACTGAAATGTTTACGATTGTAAAAGGAATTGATAATGTTGAAGCATCAACGTTTTTCACACTCAATAGTAAGAATTACAGAATTAGATTTAGACATGGTAGAAGCCATCTTAAGCAAAGACTATTTTTAAATAGGGTGGTTGGCCTATGGAATGGGTTGTCTTTGGGCATTGTGGAGACAGTACACTTGAGTGAGTTTAAAGGGAAGATTGATAGATATATGAATGATAAGGGTTTGCTTTAATTTTGTTGAATAATTTTTTTTTTCTATTTAAAAGCTTTAGTATGGCTTAGAGAGTGGAACAGTCAAGATAGACCAATTGGTCTCTTGTTGTTCCTAAATATTATGTTACGTTACATTAATCATGAGGGAACTACTATAGTCAGTCTCTAGTCAACCACATCATGTGCTACTGCTAATAACAGTAGCTACTGTACAAGAACATTAAAAGGTATATTTAACATCATTTTGCTTAATATTGTTGTTTTTGGATTTTCAAAACTATCTCACTAGCCATTCGAAATTAGGAACTTATAGAACAAAAAAAAAGAACATCAACTCTTGAGCTACCCCAATTGAAGAACGAAATTTGATCATCACTCTGCAATGAATCTACATACTTTAAACACGGGATAAATTTTTTAGCGGAAGGATGTGAAATAGAAACCTTTGGATTTACAGTCTGATGCATTAACCTCGAAACCACACCCAGCTTTTAACAGCTTAAACCTACAATGTCAAATGAAATGTTTCTTTAATCAAGACAATAAAATGATATATTTCTGATGTACTTCAGAACAGAAATATGTAATAAGTTAACATGAAAGCAGAATCTTCACATAACTAAATCTTTGATCACTTCAGGAACAAAAATAAAAACAGTAAACACTACAGAAAATTTATAGAATAGGATGCAACAGCTGCCTAGCCCTTTAATTATATAAATCAGGATACAAGTTAGTTACAAGGTTGAAAACGTCTGTTACTAACAATTCTAAATTACAGGAACAGCATAAAATTCTTATAAACTTACTTCAATGTCATTGAACATTACTTCACAAACAATATTTAGCAATTCCATTTCTTCAATATATCTATCTCAGAAACTTAATTCACGCTCTTCTGAAAACAATCAATTACAAAAAATATGTATAGTTATACCTCTAGTGCTGTAACTCTCATATCTCTCACTCTCAGTCACTTCAAAATACACTCAATGAACTAACTGTAATTATAAGGGCACAATCTTCTGCATGAGAACAAGAGAGATACTGCTGGTGTACATCATTAAAAAAATAATTCCTTTTTATTTTGATACTGTAAGTCCAGGTTGTTAAATCTGAGTATGATCTAATGGTTAATGCACCAGATTGTTAAGATAGAGGTTTGTATTCACATCCCCTTTTATAAACTAGCTTATTCACATAATTAGTGATCAATGTTAACTTTATAAAGCATTTGTTTCACTCACCACATTATATCTAGCTACTGCTAGTGCTATATCTTTGTCTATTTAGAAAGCCACAGATATAAATCTTTCCAATCACACTGTCTTTTTCTTTATTCTAACACCAAGCTATTCATATTTCTGAGATACAGGTAACATATTTTTAAGGTATATCATAATAAAAAATTTAATCTGAGTATAATACACGTTGTACAAGAACCATTACTACATACCTCCATCTCAGTTTTTTCCTTCATAATATTTTCTAGAGAAGTTTCTAGTTCAACTGCAAAAGAAAGAATAATGAATTCAAATTGCCTGAAAAGAAATTATACCATTTAATTAATTTTACATCACATTTTTATCTGGTCAGTTGCATTCAGTTAAACATTAAAATATGATTTTAAACATGATCTTATTAAAATTTATAAAGCAGCTAGGAGAAAAAAGAAAATAGTGTCTTGTGTTCATTACAATCTAAACTAATGCAACAAAAACAACATAATCAGCTCAGAGTAATTTTGCTAACTTTTGTATCTCTTTAGCTCAAGACACCCTAAAGGAACTCTTTAAACGTTATGAACAAAAACATCATTAATATTACTGTTAAAAATCAGCTAAAAGTTACTCAATTACTCATTAACATATGAAATTACACCAGTTGTTTCATTGTTTTAAAGGGTTTACACAACTGCATTCCTTTATTTAATACTATGGCTAAAGGCAAACTAATAGCTTAACAAACTGTGAACTCTGATGTACTCAAGTTCCAAAATAAATTTAACTTCTAGTACTTTTACACAAAGGTGACAACTGAAAGCAACAAAAGGTACAAACTGTAAATAAAATAATGCAAAACTTGCTACCCTGTAAACTCTATTTGGATCCTTTGTTTTACAAATGATCCAATTTTATGAATCAATCATATTAAATATTACAAAAATGTGGCAATAAATAACAGTCAACAATGTTTTAAAATTGTTTTAACAGTTGGAAGTTGATTGAAGCATTGGAAAATAAGAGAGTTATAAATCATGCTACAGTACAAACAATTTTTAGCACATTCATCTTAGTTTTTATATTTAATATTTGCACATTATAGACTTGAAAGTGGCATGTACACTCAAAACATATAGGTATTAAATGTTATTATTTTACATGTTTCCAAGTTAAAATTTATCAAATATAAATAAAGAAGTTATTAAAAAAAATCTCTGGATGGTCTAGTGTAATTTACCTCAACAGACATTAATCCATAAAAAAACCATAACTAACAGTTTCATGAGACTTATAAATTGAAACTATTTTTTTGAGAAAAAAGTAAAGAAATATCCATTTTTTAAGCTTAAAGTACAAATATAAAGTAATATTAATAATATAACAAAATTCACTTGTTTATGCAAGCACTAAAATATTAAATTTTGTAATACAAATACAGAATGCATATTCTTTTTGTACACAAAATGAAAAGGTTGCACTGATTTTACTTTTTTTTTTAAAACAAATCTTACCTAATCTTGCATTTAGCTCATTTTCTATTTCCTGTTTCTCTTCAATTACCTTAAGAAAAAATTTATTATTGATTTCTAATAGAATTAATTCCAAAAACATTATATACTTCACAAAGCATTATTAAAGATGCATCACAAGGTCCTAAGTTTTCTGTTAAGAGAAATGAAAACTCAGATTGAATGAGCCTGTAAACAATGTATAAACTTCTAACCAGAAATTGTAATAAACAAAACTCCATTATTAAAATGCTGAATGGAAGAAATTGAACATCCTAATTTTCCATTGAACTGTGAAGCCAGTCCAACTATCATAGCTTTGTTGCTGGTGCCTAAATGAGTTGTGATATTTTTTAAACCCATGTCACAAGGCAACCATGCATACACACAATACCTACATTAGGAAGAAATTAATTTTTCTACATTAAAGATAAATATCATAAATGTATCTGTGGATTTATTTTACTGATAAGTTGATTTTTTTTTCCCTGACAAAAGACATGTAAGATATAAAGTGGCAAATTTCTCAAGTGCTTTACCTGTAGGTTCACTAGTCCAATACTGTGAATGGAAGAGTAATTACTAAAAAGACCATTATAATTTCTTCATCTTCTGCATGACAAAAACAAATACATAGTTAATCAACCTAAATACACTGTTGTTAGATGTATAACACTGCTTACTGTAAATATTATTTTACTTTATAATTTAATAATTATTTACTTCTCACAACAAGAAAGTTAAAAGTATTTATTTTAAAGGTGATAGTTATGAAACGTTTGGCTGTGTAACTTGACAAGAGTCTTATGTTGTGTGTGTGGTTCAATCTTTGTAATACTGTTAATGTCACATTACTTGAACCTTCAGTATTTTTCTTACCAAGTGAGTATTGTTACATTATAGTGTTTCCTAGGCTGTAAAAATATTCAAGGCCTCAGCTGGGCATGGTGTGTATGTATATATGTGACCAAGCAAGAGCAAACAGAGAAGTAAAAGTTTAATTGGAGAAAACATCAGAAGATGTGAAGTTAGCCAGTGTATGAGTGATTTGCCAGAACAGACAATACTTTAAAGTGAGTTTCATAGTTTAGTAGAGATATGGAGAATAATTTGGCTTGTCAAAGGATATTTTAACGTATTTGAACCTGACTGTGTGAACTTGATGAAGATGAGAAAATTATTCAATGTTCAGAATACATGTGATAACCCATGCAGTAATGTAAGTGAATTATTCAACGATTTGTGAGAAAAGAAGATAATGAACATTTATATCTTGTCAATTGGATTTTAAAGTAATTGAATCAGCCTATGTGGATTTCTGACAAGAAAAGAAAATTAGTTTTAGAAACAACTGTGATATCCTGTAGAGTAAAGAATTTTTGCCCATGGTTGACTTGTTTTTAATATATTATTTTAAAGAAGTGGACTGTGTGCCATCCATTTATTGTTTGATTTTACTGCCAATAAGTCACAGACACCTACTGTAGAAGAATCCCAGCCCAACACAAACAAACTCTGACAATTGTAATCACTAAATCTTTAAGCATCAATGAAGAAAACTACCCAAACATGAACATGAAAGTATAACTTTTTAAATCATCTTATGATAAAGTCAAATGCTTTCTCTGTAATTGTATGTCTGTATATTAAGACAAATGCTAGTTCAAAGTTAATCATAAACTTGGTGTGAAAATGTTGTCATTATATACATATACATAACATAAAGAAGAGTACTGAATTTTTCTTTAAAAAACATTATGGTGACATGTTGAGTTCAGTAAAGTGGCTTAAAGATATGAAAAAATATTTTCAAAGGATTTTCCTAAAAATATGTTTTTGCTGACCTTGTAGAAACTAACTTAAACACGCTTTTGCTAATTACTTCCTAAATCCTATAAGCACACCAATTTGCATCATACTTTGAAATAACTTTATACGGGATTTATTGAAAGATATTGTCAACAAACTGTCACTTCTGTAATATTTAATGTATGATGGTCATTTACCCTTGATAATTGTTGTTCTACATCTGCTAGTGCATCTAATGCAGCATTCTTGGTCTCAGAATCTTCCATCAATGCCACTACATCGAAAACATTGTCTAGGTAGGCAGATATTTGCACCTGCAATTCCTCACTTTCACAATGCCTCAGTTTTTCTAGGTATTCATCCAGTCCTAGTTGTGTGAATTCATACTGCAGGTGAACTCTAAAGTTCACATCCTCCACAGAATGAACTACAATGTTGATGAATTGCATGCAGGCAACCTGAGGAATTTCATACCAAATTGTACCACAAAAAATTGGAAGCAACATTTAACATAATTTACCTACAAAATAACCAGGAAAATACAAATACTATTACATACCATAACACCACAATCTTTTCTTAACTGGCATTTGTGCTTAGTAATTACATGCTGAATACCTTAAAATAAAGTCATTAATTTAAGACAAAAGTTAAAAATGTTTCCAATATGTTGTAATATTAAATGTATAGGAAGTATTTTCATATAAAAATGTAAATGAAAAGAACATTACAGACAGAATATTTACATTTTTCTAAATGTACATATAAACAAAAGAAATATTATATTAAGACATATCACAGTACTTCACTGTGTAAAAGTGTTAGGAAAAGAAAATATTTTGTCATTCTTTCCATTTTATGGAGCTAATTCTCCCATACCGTTAGAGAATATAAAATTTAACACTATGGGAATGTTTCACTGATCCTTGTGAACAACTGAAGGAGCTTGGGTGAAAAAACTTATTTAGAATTCCCATATACTTGTACCAAGGATATATCATTAGGATTCTACTTCAGTGAACATACTGATCAAATTCAGTGTCCAAAATAATTGTCATAGTTCCTCATGCAGTGCCTTAACTAACAATACCTAAAGCTAGCTAGGTTATGGTACAGGTACATTCTAGAAGAAATCAATTTAATAACATTCTTCAAATAAGCCTTGCAATCTTGAATTTCTCCCCAAACATTCTCAATCAGTCCAAATATGAAATATCTGATTCAAAATATAGGTTGTATATCCAGTAGAAAAATGATAAAGACACTTACTGCACATTGCACAACACCTACCATAATCATTTGGGGGGGGGGATAGTGTGATAGCTTGGGGTGTTGTCCACCTGATGTGACAAGAGAAATTTGCAAAATAAATGGAATAATGTACCAGCGCAAACACTGTCAGATAATGATCCATCATAGTAAACCCAGCAGTTTGCATATTACTGATAAAAGATTCTACTACCAAACAGATAATAACCCAAACAACTCATCCAACCAATGCAGAAATTACATAGCTAAGAAAGAAGCTACTAGAGCCATTCAAATGAAGCAATGACTCTTATAGATCCCCATTTAGCTAACATGAGATTTGATAGATCAAAAACTTGACAAATCAAAAGTTACTTCCAAAGAAACTTTATGGGAGTGTTTTAGAGATATTATGGAATTTTCATTTGGTAAATTTTATCTATTTTGCATACTAACTTACAGCCTGGCTAGCTATTTGACAGTTTTATAAACAAGACAAAAGGAATTACAAACATTACAAAAGAAATAAAATTTAGAATAAAAAAAAAACACTAAAAATGTGAAATATTGAATGATATAGAAAAAATATTGATAATTATATTATCCAATTAAGTAAGAAAACCTACCATCCTCCACGTTTCTATTTTTTGAATGAAAACAGTATTTTATGAATTATGTAAAAAAGGAATCACCTGAGAAATATGAGCTTTGCTCAATGTAAAATTGATACTTCTTTCTATATATTCAAAAATAAATAAGGAAAGTGTAAAACAATTTATTATTACCCCTATTGATAAGGCAGGTTGTAACTTCAGTTTTATTTGTAAAAATCCTTATGTAAAAATTCTAATTAAGGATATTAACAATACATTTACAAACATAGAAATAACAACATTATGACTAATATAAGAAAGACCATAAAAATGAAGTATAATACAACCTCTTCTTCTCATCCACCATTTTTATATGCAATTCCTAAATTGCATAACAATCCTATTAACTTCTGGTTTATAACAAATTCTTTAAACACAGTTATTAAATCTGTATCAATTATCCTTAATAACATTTTGGACATTGTGTTTGAAAAACTTAAAACACTATGTTTAAATAATTTAGACAAATATTTCTGGAATATTAAGAACAATATTTCAGTTTTTGAACGTATATATAATTTAAATATTTCAAATATGGCTAATTACGTCTCTACTTAAGATTTCACATCATTATACACCAAAACAGATCTAAAGCATATAAAAGTTTTTAATTACCTGCTCAATAATTTTATAGACACAGAAAAAAATAATCCTAAATATAGATTTATAAAAATTCAGGGTAAAACAATTTTTCATTTCTGTGTTTATAATAGTTATATTACTTTCAATGAACAAATATATAAAATAAACAGTGGGTATTCTAACGGGACCTAACTTCTTTACAAACACATCAAATTTTTATTTGTTTTTAATGTTTATAAAATGGGTTTCAAATCCTCAGTTATATAAATATACTTTTCATTACATAGACAATTCAATTACTATTAGTAATCAGTACTTTCACCAGGTTTAAAGTACCCAAAAGAGCTTGAAACATAAAAAGACCAAAAATGATCACAAACATACCAGTTATCTCAAGGATATTATTTAGTAAAGTACAATTGAATATGTTTCTTCAGAGAACACCATTTAATTTTTCCATCCTTAGTATAACCACTCCAAAAGGAGTTTCTCATACGATACTAAAAATCCCATTACACCACTATTACAAAGAATTTTAACTGTTTGTAATAATAAGTTCTTTATGGATAATATTATATTATTCATAATTGAACTACAAAACAAGTTATAAATACTGGCAAATAAAAATGTTTTTTGCAAGATGCTATAATAAATCTGAAAATATATTACTAAATAAATCTTCAATGAGGAAAAACCTCCTTTGTGTCACTATATATAGCCAGCTATAATAATACTTCATATTAAAATTTACCCAGTATAGCAAGAACTGGAAAAACTGACTAAGTAGCTGAGCTTGTCTTAGCTTTGTTGTGCTACATAAGAATAATGTTACAATAAAGTAAAATACAAACCACCTGTAATATTTAAGGTGCATCTTGTAGTTTTTAAGATTAATCTTTTTTTTTTTATTCTAAAATCTTGTACAAAATATGTCAGTTGCAGAAAAGAGTTAAGCTTGGGAGTTAATTGCAACAGAACATACGGGTGGTTATTATTCTAATTTAGTAAGTTTAAAACATTTTAAGGGTGGAGGATAGTGGATAATGTTTAATAGAAGTATTTTCTGGGTGGCTTCAACTGGCTGCAGACAGCAGAAGTTGAGACATTGTGAGTTAAGTACTCAACTCTGCACTCTTAAATACATTTCCATGATTGCTTACTATTTTTTCATCTGCATTTCAATTCTGCCTGATAGATGGGATATCCTCAATGTTTTTGAGTGTTATTACAATAGGCAATCTCCATCATAACCTTTATATTATGACCAGAAATAGATTAATTTATACAAAAATTTTGAAATTATCTCATATGAAGTTCATTATTGTTTGAAAGTGCTGATTTTGACCACATATTGACAGTTAATGTAATTAATAATAGTTTGAACACACTCCTTTTATATATATATAGACACATGCATACACACATATGCACACTATGAAATTTATCACAACTCAATCATAGTTAATGTAAAAAATATGCTTTTGACCAATGAATACACTAAGTCTTTGAAGTATAGAGTTGAAATTCTGATCTTTTTAAGTATGTGATGCTCATACATTTAAAACGCTCTTTGTTAAAATTAACACCTAATAATTAGCATGTTTGTATGATGGAACATTATTTCAAATGCACATTTAATTGTTTATATTTTATGTGATTCTGAGAACAAATTTTTAACTTAATGCAATATTCTTTATATACAAAATGATTTTACCTGTTTTTACCTCTTAAGAAAAACCAGTTCTTTCACTGCCAGAAATTAAGAATAAAGATTAAAAACACCAAACCACTATATAGCAACAATGCCATATATTCATGGGCAACACAAGATAATAGATTTATAAAATAATGACAAAGAAGATATATACCATGAAATCAATGTTGAATTCTTCATAGTTCATGAAGTAGTCCATGAGCGTTTTGAATCTTACTTCTTCATCAGTAACTTCCTTAAACTTACTGAAAGCTTTTAGTATTATGTGATGTCCTCCTTTTACCAGACAAATAGCAGCTAAGAGCTCCAATACTAAAGCTTTGGTCCTGTTGGTGTAGATATTTACAACATAAAGCTTACAAACTGACAGAATAAGACATTAATATTAAACACTGTAAACAAGAAAAAGTGATTTGCTCTTATGCAACAATATTTTTTTTGAATAAGAAATACTAAGTGTCCAAAAAATTTTGTAATTCAAATGAAAAAATGCATCACAAAAAATGGTAAAAATTATTTCCCTTAACATAAATACAAAGTAAATCATTACTGGTGAGCATTACTCTCAGTATGTAAGAAACACAGATCAAAATCACTAATGACAGGAGATCTAACTTTTAAACATTCCTCAAATTAAAGATCTGACATGCCAGGATAGAGAAATGTTTAAGCCATAACTGTTCAAACTTGTGAACAAAGAAAGAACCATGAGTTTAAACACACATTTTATTAACATATAAATTAATATATTGAACTAACAAAACACAGCCCAAGTTGAATACTATCTCAGACCACAAAAATCTGTTATATTAGCTCAAAGTAAAAAATGTTTATTCCTCCACAACATCTGTTTACTGATAACTTAACAACATGGGCAAGTAAAAAGAAGAAAACACATTTCAAACTACTGAGGGGTACAACTGGCAGAACAAAATTCCAAGGTTGAAACAACAAAGAAATAATACTGGGGGGAATTCAGGTGGTGAATCAACCTGTATTGCATATGTTGTACACTTAATGTTTTTTTTTTCTTAAACATTTATTTTTTATGTATTAATGAACCTTGGGACTTGTACCCTTTAAAGTGAGATCCAAATTTTTTTTTTATGGTGCACCAGTACCTCCTTAGTAGACACAACTGCTTTCAAATAAGAAAAAAGAAAAAAAGAAATACTACAGCCAGGAAAAGTCACTTAACAGCTGTAAGGTAGTTTATTTATAAGATATGTTTTAAGCCTACTTGGCAAAGAATAAAACAAGTCTTTTTACAGAAAAACATTGTAACTTAGTTGAAGTCAATAATAAAACATTTTAAAGTGGAAGTACTGGTTATTTGGTTTCAAAAAATGAAAGCATACATAATAAACTGGAACTTAAGGGTTTTCATCTTATCTTTGTTATAAAGAAAATCAACAAGTCTGTGTAAAAAAAGAAATTGTAATAATAGTTACTCAACATATGATTTAAGCACATGCACACTAAATCTCCACCTTTTTTTACTAGATATGATAGTTTAATAAATGACTTTACTTCAACATTAATAAATATCCTATCAGTTTTGAATGAAGCTGTTATGAGTTCCCTGTTTATCAGTGCCAGTTTCAGTTATGTATTTATTTATGTCAATGATGAAAGCAAATGCTTTTGTCTTGTAAACCAAATTATTGTTAATTTTGCTTGATAAATAATGTTTTTATTTTAATACCAAAGATAGAAAAAATATATTTTAGATCACAAAGTCAGAATGACAAATTACATGACATTTAAAGGTAATGGTGAAAAATGTAAGAACCACATCAATATTTTTCTGTTTAGTAACATAGTAATCCTCGGACCAAAAATAAATAAGCAATCTGAGTGAGCCTAGCTATTGTCTGTTATAAAGTGTACAGAGAAGGAACTTCATTTAAAAATATTATCATATACATATTAATGTTAATAATAATAATAATAATAAACTGTAAATTAAAATTTGAATCCTAGAAAGAAAAAACAAATGTTGCTCCAATATTTTGAGTCGATAATGAAATCATGTCAAGTCATGCCTATATGCTCTATTCTTGAAAATAAACAATATCTTTCTGAGATTCCTATTATTATTAACAATTAAAGCTCATAAACCTAGAAAAAAATATAATCATTACCCTGAAATTTCCACATAATAGGAAAGATTTTTAAATTTTATATTTTATTATTTTTTATCATTAATCTGTTACTATGCATTCCATTTTACTTTTATTACATAATATCTCTAAAAAGAGAAACAGAGGATCCTCACCTTAATTTTTTGTGCGTAAGACTCAAGGTAATACAATTGATGGCTTCCCTATGTTCAAAGACCATGTTGAATCCATTCTAAAAATTGCATTAATCATGGATTTTTTTTACTGAGTAATACTGTTTTTCTACAGAATTAAAACGTTTGTACAATAGAACTCCAAATCTGCCACATTAAAAACTTCATTAAAACTTACTGCCATATATAATACTACAAAAAAACCAACAATTTAAACACACGATAAAAAATTTATTTAAAATGATATTTGGCCATGAAAATCTAATTTTTATTTTGAAGACTTTCTTCTATGGGCAGCTACTAATGTTTGTATCTTACTCATTTATTTTATTCAACAGTAAGTTTTGAATGATTATTTACAAGATGTTTCAATGTCATGTGTGATTTATTTAACTGAGTTTTTACTTCTTCAAGAAAACTCCATGAATGTTTGGTTTTTCATTCTGGATACTAGAAGAAAAAGTTCTACGGAGTTTACAGGTTCAGCTGTATATACATTTTACTTTTCTTTTTAGTGTATAAATTACGAGTACAGGATATGAAACATTTGACAGATTAAATAATGCTGTGATCATCACCAAAACAAAATTAGGTTTCAGAACCAAACAAAAATTACTTTATAATATCTGTAAGAAACAAACCTTGTTATTCATGATGGCTCGTAAACACATCACACACACATGGATGTCATCTGTAGCCTCCCCCATATTGAGCTTTGAAATGTGCTTGGAAGCTCTTCTAATTTTAAAGTTATCCAACTCTAATGCTGGACGGTGTGTGGTGGATGAAGAGTATCCATTGGGGACTGATCCATTCTCTTGAATGGATGCCTCATGGGCTAAATGCTCATGTCTATTTGCATTTAAAAAAAAAGCTTGAATTACTTCAGCACTTTATATGGTATGATTAAAATCGATAATTTATACATACATAATTAATGTATATTATTATGGGTAGAATATACAAAAAAACATCTGCAAGTGTTAAAATCACTTTTTCATAACGAGTTTATATCTATTATTAGGTATATTCAGAAAATCTGCTATAATTTTCAATGCAGGTGAACTTTCTGCATGTTACCATAAAATTCTTGTAAGTGGATGTCAAAACACTGTACATGTACATATTAATCCCTTTGGTTAGGTAAAGGTTACATAAAGTAAAAACTATTCCAAAGGTTCCCAATTATTCCCTATACAGTACCATAAAAATAAGGGCCAGGTCTTAGATTGTTGGGGAGTACATTATCATTTTAATTTTTTTGCAATACATGATCATATTTATGCCATGAATCAAACTTTTAAGGAGCATGATGTACCCATCAGGCAGACCACCTAGCAGAAACCACTGAAACACAAGTGTCCACTCCCTGCAGTAGGGCAATCCCATCTCAATGGGTAGTGACACAGATACTTATAAAAAGTGGTACGAGTTGTGGATTTTCTCAGTTAAGTGTGCTATTTAAAGCAGTCATTAACACAGTTAATGTACATGTTATGAGCTACTACATTATGATCTCTTCATCTGACTCAAACATGCAGTATAACATATTTCTCCTATATCTGTGCAGACATTTAAGATATCCTTTTTCCCACCCCAGTAGCCAATTTAGTCACAATAGAAAATTATGCCACCCAGCAAGTAAAATATAACCAACCTATATGTAGATAAAGATTTTGTTTATTTAGTTGTGTTTGTCTGCTTTCCTTTGATATCTCTGTTCAAGTTATTCTTTGCTTAACAGTCTTAAACCTGCATTTTGCAGACACTTGAATTTGTCTGTTGGACATCAGTGTAACTGAATACCATACAAACATACTGTCCTAAGTTGTCTGCATTAATTAACTTTTTACAATATCATAACTAGGAGATTTGCAATACTTAATAAGCTTCTCACAACTTACCAGGTTCTATAATAGTATATTTTACCTGCTACCTGTTAGGTTATTAAACATATGATGAGAAAACCATCAATAAATATGGCAATAATATCCTTAAAGACAAGTCTCTATGTAAGTGTTAAGTAATATATGCTATTCACCAACTAATTTGAATTTCTTATGTTGAAATAACTGGTAAAAATTAAACTGCTCATTTCACAAAAGATGAAGTCATACTATTAAGTTTCTAAACCGATTAACATACTATTTATACATAAATATATATAAAAATAATCATGTTTTATCAATTGTATCTTACTATGTGCCATAATTTTTATTTAAAACTTATTTATACAAAAACAAAAAGAATAAACCTACACACACACACACACCCTTTAGTTTTTATATATTAAAATATCTAGAACTTCTCATTGTTAATGTTGTTTTGAAATTTAATTCTCATATTCAAAACCATGTTTTTCAAGGACAAATTTAGACATAACAGACTCTCTTATTCCGTAATAAAACTACTTGTCTTAAAATACAATGAAACCTGTCTAAAGCGGAATCACACGGGACAGAGTAAAATTTCCGACTTAAGCAGGTTTTCTGGCTTAGACATAGTGAACATGCATTTCCTAAATTATATATAATTTTTGAGCAGAATGTTATAATTGCTTAACTCAAGGAAAATAAGACCTTTATGAATAAAGTTATTAAACTGTTTATTAGAATAAGAACAAAAATAGACATTCAAAATATACATAAGTACACAAAATTAAATTTATTTGAGGAAAGTGTCATATTTCAACTTTCATTTTTAATGGGCTTTCTCATGTGGTTAAAAGAGAATGCCAATTCTACAGCCTTTTCATAAAGTTCCTTTTCCCCATTCACTTTTGCATACAATTTGATAGCATTAATATAACTTAACACTTGCGATGAAGTCGGAATTTCTATTTCCTCACCATCTTTTCCATTCTGTTCATCTTCTAAATCTCACACTATTACCATCTTGCAATTCTATTATAGATTTTAAATCAAATTTCCTCACTTTATGTTAAAACATTGTCAATGTTCACAAAACTTTCCACATTCACAGAATCATCTGCAATCTTCTCAATCAGAGTTTGGATTTCACTAGAATCGTCATAACAAACTTTTCTACAATGTTCACCATTATCAAAAATAAATCCACATTTTCGAAAGCACTTTATTATGCATTCATCTTTTATGCATTTGACTCAATGACTTAAAAATGCAATTGCATCTAACATGTCAAATTTCATGGTAATTTCAGATGCTCTCTTGCAGTCGTCCTTGTTTGTGATAATATGCTGAAGCTTTCTGTATTTCAATTCTATACACTGTACAATTCCATTATGTAGTGGCTGTAGAACTGATGTTGTACATAAAGGTAGAAAGACTAAACGAACGTTTTAAAGTTGAAATTTTGAATTACAAGTTGCATTATCTAAGAAAAGTAAAATATTTCTATTTTCTTGTTCCATTCTTTTGTTTAATTTGTTCAAAAATTCCTCATTTATAGCACTTGTTATCCACACTTTATTATTCACTTTCCATTCCACAGGAAGTTAATTCTTCCTTGAATTTTTGAAACATCAAAGATTTTCACTTCTACCTATTACCCATGGTAAATTTTCCCTACATTTTAAAATTGGGGAAGACAGGAATTTATTTTTCGAGAGAATTATTTAAAGAGTAGAATTTTGCACTTGAAAGACAAGCATGTTTCTATAAATCATGAATCTAATTTAACTGCAAAAATAATGGCACAAGAAGAAAAAAATATATTTAACCAATACTAACTGTAACAAAATGTCCCAGAATTTATTAATATTTAAAGAAATTATTAATTAAATAAGAAATTAATATTTAATCAAAAACATTTTTCCACCTTACTCAGGTTATAATCCTACTTGTTGATAGATGAGGTAGGTGAAAGATAGTTTTCCATCTGCATTATGCAGGTTCTGCCATATAGAGAGCCTTTTATAAAAGAAATCTTATGATAATGCTGCAAAATTTCAATATTTCTGGCTTGTACAGGTTTCCACCCTATGCACTTTCTGGCTTACCCAGGTTTTACTGTACTTTATAGAGAGATAACTAAGCATTTTTATTATTAAGCTCTAGACTCAAATCACAACTGGTTTTTTAAATGCTAATTTTCAAACATGCACACACTGATTAAAGTATCTCCTAAAAATTTATCAAACAAAGAAAAAACCACCACTAGTTCAAAAGAGATAAAAAAAAATAACAACATGTACCATTTCCAGTAAAACAGAAATGATATAAATAGACATCCTACCTCAGTATCATCAGTCTGAAGGACAGGTAGTCTATAAGAACATCCAAGCCTTTATTATCTTCATTTAGAAATTCTCTAACCCATCTAGAATATAAATCAAGGTATGGTTAATACAAACTTTAATTCACATGTATCAGTGTTACAAACTTAGTCTTACCTATTCCATACAAATACAGGCAGTTCAAATACTGCAAGAACAAAGAAACTTTTCACTTTTTACCAAAATATAATTTATATAGAAATATATGAACATCAGAAATTTTATGATGATCATTCATGCCTTAATGTGATTTATACAAATCACATTTCATGCATTTTACCAGAACTCTGAAGTCATGAAAAGATTGTTTGGGAAGTCTGATCAAACGGCAGACACAGAGACCCATTTTAAGTTATTTTTATATTAGGAAATGAACTTCATATTGTAATTAAATGAGAACTGTAATTTCAACATGTCAGGTGTAATTAGTGTATTTTTGTCACATTCTGTGTAAGATAAGTCAAAACAAAATTTATAACAAGCAGTTATGACTGTCGTATTTCACCCCCCCCCCCTTTAATACAAATACCCACACTAAAATTAGCTAAGAATTTCAGTTTCTACTAGAGAAATGAAAAATTTCAGTTTGATTAAAGGCTGAAAAACAATGCCAGAATTGTTCTTATCCTTTTAAGATTAAAGATGAGTATATGCATAAAAATATCCTCCAAAATAATTCAATACTTAATAGCTCTGAAAATGTTTTATTTACTTTATTACACTTTTATCCAAATTTCTTTCTTCTCAGTTTTCCAACACTGACTTAACTTACCCAAAGTTTTAAACTATTTACATAAACTATTCTTCTCTTAAAAATTCACTAACAACACACCTCCCACAGCTACTAACTAAATATGTATCAAATAAATTGCTTTAAATACTTATTACTAAACATTGTTAGCTAAACCTCTCTTACACCATAGACTTTTGTCTTCAGTTCTTTTTTGACATTTTTTGTCTGTCTTTAACCCACAGAATTTGAAATGTGTTAAAACACTGGAATGATCAACACTGTTTGGTACACAAATAAAATCTTTATTTTAAGACCAATCATTGGTCTTAAACACTTCACATGTTTTGATGTCAATTCATGGCATCCTCACATCAAAACATGTAGTGCTTTATAAGATCTGGAAACAAAGTTTCTAGCTCTATACCAATCAACACTGACGATTTGAGTATCTTAATATTTTTAATATTTATGCAAGTCCCTTCACTTTTAACCTTTTAATACCACAGGATTTGTATCACACTCCAAAACTAGCAAATACACTAAATCAGTTAACTTGTTTCAAATGTGAGCAAAAATAATACTTTGTACAATACAAATTCAGTTATTTGCCAAAGCAAAAAATTATAAACAAATTCAATGTTATTACAATTAAAGCTGCCAAAAAGAAGGGTCAAAAAGAATTTACAAAAACCTAAATTATATTTAACTTGTTTACAAGAAGAGCCAGTCTTTAGATATAAAAGAGACTAAGTTGATTATATATTGCCAACAAGATGAAAATTCAATGTTATTCAACAACTTACCTCCCTCTTTCTTTTAATTAATTAAATCAATAAACTTTTCCTATTCTATATTATCATCTATGTAGCCTTTAGTTTTCAAGTTTTAGCTAAGAAGGTTTTATTAACCATAAATTATAAAACTTGTCATACATCTTAACATGTCATATGAAATTAATAAAATTATTTGAAAACATCCACTAACTATATTTAGAAAAAAGGCACAATTTAAGCATAAAGAATTTCTTGACTTAATATTTGTAATTAAACGATTAAAATAGGCTACAGTACGGCATGCCTTTAATCATAAAAATTGGGATGTAATAGTTCAACTGCCGAATCAATTTTCAGTATTTAACACTAACACCAGTCAATTTCCTTTATAAACTTTGTCCCACAAACTTACTCTATATTGTTTGTTCGTAAAGAGATCTCCAAGTCACGGAGATTTTGAGTTGAAGTGGCATCCCCTACAAGCCTTCTTCGCTGCAATAATAGTGACAAAAATTAACTGTTTCATTTTATATATTACTGTAGAATTTACTTTTGTTAAAAGAAAACAAAACTACATATATACAAAAAGAGCTTACATTATGTATCAGCTGGATTTTTCAAAAAATTTAACACCTATAAACCTTACGTATATCAATAAAGGTTCATACTATCTTTAAGCAAAGTGTAACAAACTTTTAAGGTATGTCTATAATTTTAAAATTGTATGAGTAATTATATAAAGAGGTTAAAGTGTCAGGAAATATTACAAAAGGCACCAATTGTATAAAATGTATTTTCATTCTCTTGAGCTAGTTCATTTTTGTTGTTTAAAGAAATTGCAAAAATAACAATATATGTCAACATGCCTCTGTTTAATATACAGCACATGTTAAGAAACTGATAGAAAACTGCAGTTTTGCAACAGAAATACACTGACTGAACTTTCAATGATCTCAAGACACTGAAATAGCTAAATTACATATTAATTATTTTATCAATGTGGAACCAAACAGGAAGGAAAAACAAATGATAACTTTACATATTCACAACTACATTATAATCTCTTACTGACATTAAGAGATGTATGAAAAGATAATTTTTTGAATACATACACTGTAAGCCAATATTTATTTCCTATAAATGTTATAATTGAAAATGCTTTTCAGCTACAATTAATTTAATAGAATTAAAACACAAATAAACATACAATTGTTTTATTTGTATATAGTATTATTAAACTAAAAAATGACAAACTTTTCCCTAGTTTATACACTTTATATTGTGTACCAACTGGAAATGAGACTATTCTATAAGAATTGTATTAAAGATTTTCAACAGATATATGTGTCAGCAAGTCTACTAGGACATTCCCATGAAATGTCTGCTCTTGAAAACTTTTCTTAATATTGCCAACAAAACAAATAAATATTATTTTTGTTACAAATAATCTTGGTTTTAAATGTACTTTAGCACCATTCACTGTAGGTTTTTAAAACAAGAATTCTTTTCGATGGTAAAAATGAACAGTACAAAGAAACTTCAAAACAAAAATTATCAGTTTTATCACACCATGAAAAATGGTTGATGGACCCAGTGAAGTAACTGGAGATAAGTGATAACCTAGCATTATTGTACTTATCACTAAACTTTGCCCAAACATGTATTTATAAAATTCCTATCAAGCTACTGGACAACGTTATTTACACATTATCACATGACTTTCACACACGTGTATGTGTGTATTAATATCTAAGACAACAGCAGAACATGAAACACCAGTACAAAGCAGAAAACTATCATATATGTAAAAACGGCTCGTTTGGGTTGAGAAAATATTTTACATAGAAGAGCGAACAACGTTTCGACCTTCTTCGGTCATCGTCAGGTTCACAAAGAAAGAAAGAGGTAACTGACCGGAAGCTGACCACATGTTTGAAAGGGATTGTATAACTGAGTGTCGGAATTAGATCAGACTTGAAATTAAAAGAGCCTTTGATGAATGAGCTAGCTGATGTTACATATTTGGAGAATGCCAATGCTATGTATTACCAAGATACCATAAAACTATGCTCACCAGATAAAATTAACGATGAATTAGACAAAATAAAACAATACTTCATCAACATCAAGAAGTTTCCTCTACAAATTGTAGAAAACATTATATGCACACACCTCGACAGAAAGCAAAATCAACCAACAAAAATAATTTATATCTCACAAAATAAAAAATCAGGAAACCATACACTGCTGCATACCATATATTCCCAACATCAGCAGAAAAATAATCAACAATTGGCAAAAACTGGTAACAAAATATGACATTCCAGTTAATACCAAATTTATTCAAAAACCAGGCACAAAACTGAGGTCTATACTATGTAAAAACTACACTGACAAATGCCACACCAACATTATTTATAAAATACAATGTGATAACTGCCACAACTTCTATATTGGAAAAACAAGTAGAAAATTGGAAACCAGATTCAAAGAACATAAAAAGTCACCTTCACACGTTTTCGAACACTACAAGTCAAATAAACACAACATAACCATAGAAAACACTCAAATACTAAATAAAGAAACAAATATAAACAAATGCAAAATTAAAGAAGCCTTACTAAAACAACAACTTAAACCCAAAATAAACCAATATAAAGGGAACGCCTTTATACCTATATTAATATAATAAAATAAATAAAATTATATATTCAAACATCTAACACCGCCCTCTACATTCCGACACTCGGTTACACAACCCCTTCCAAACATGTGGTCAGCTTCCAGTCAGTTACCTCTTTCTTTCTTTCTTTGTGAACCTGACGATGACCGAAGAAGGTCGAAACGTTGTTCGCTCTTCTATGTAAAATATTTTCTCAACCCAAACGAGCCATTTTTACATGCATATTTCTCTACAAGTGGGTTTTCTCGACATCACAGAAAGCTGTTGTTGTTTAGGAAGTTGTCCGACTCTGTGGGTTCAATCACTAGGATTGATGACATTAAAATGGTCTTCTGTAAAGACATCAGATACATTTTCAAATTACTCAAATCACCTTCCATGTAACCATGTACAAAGTTAACTTGGTTGTTACAGGTAATAACATGTGCATACTTACAGTGATACTATCTTATTTAGAGCTAGAGCTGTTTTATAAACAAATACCCTTCGGCACCTTAACACAATAACATCATCTTTTAACATATATAACATATGTTATGGATTCCTTACTGTTTGACTATTAGCATTGGAGGGTGGGTAGTAGTAGTATACTGTTCTTGCAGAAACAAGCATCATAACAAAATCAAAAATGCACAAGCATTTTCTTATGTAATCACGAAGTTTGAAATTTGGTTCTATCTATAAAACATATTTTATATGAATTTTGTTAACATCATTAAAATAGCAAACACCATCTATTAAAAATTAATAAAAAAGTGCACAAACAAGTCAATTTTAAGCAATAACATAATGTAAGTCTCAAGAGAATTTTAAACTCTAAGGCTTAACTGAATTGACAGTAAATTGAAGTGACATAAAGGATAATTAATGTAATTTTTACTGTCATGACATCAGTAAAATACATGCATAACATGAACCACAAGAGGAATTATATACTCTTAAAGTTACAACAAAGTATGACATATTAAGTTGAAAAGGCAGAAATAAAAATAATTGTCACTCTTAATTTTGGTTTTATTTACTCTTGAAACAGAACACTTTTGGGGACCCTGCAGAAGCACACCTAGATATTATATACAGAAAAATCAACTCAAATAGTTTAATGCAATAAATGAAAAAGGATCAACAGAAAGCTGTTTTTTTCTTGCACAACAATATGTAACACCAATACTTAAATAAGTGTGCTGAAATTTTCATTTCGATACACACACACACACAAAACTGGTATTTTATTCTCCTATTACACGAACAATCTACATCTTTTATCCAACTTTAAATTGTTGACCTTAACTTTCAAATAACTGACTGTATACAGGTCATTAATTAGAAACCCCTAAGAAACAATGAAGCAATATGATAGATGTAAATTTCTATTCACATAATCTAGAAGTCAATTTAATAAACAACTTGGATCTAAGAGCTACAACTTGACCAATAAATAAATAAAACTTGTCTGATGCATGTAAAATCTTGTTCTTCATAACTACCAACATGACATCAATAACACTGTATTTACCACGTTTGATGGCCCAGCATGGCCAGATGGTTGAGACACTCAAGAGCACGGGTTCAAATCCCTGTCACACCAAACGTGCTTGCCCTTTCAGCTGTGGGGGTGTTATATTGTTACAATCGGGCTAACTATTCATTGGTAATACATTGTCTTACATTGCTAAATTAGGGACAGCTAGCGCAGGTAGCCCTCCTCATGTAGCTTTGCATGAAATTCATTAAACCAAATCAAAAACCATGTTTTATAGAATATTTCAAAGGGAGAATCAGAGAAATAACTCGTATTTAAGCAAACCCTTATTATGGACCCCACCACTAACTTCTGTTTGGGTTAATACAGTACACTCAATGAAATTTTGTACTCCAGTATGGTGTGCTTTCTTTCACAATTCCAGGTTTGTTATGAAGGATACACACATTATGAATCTACTACTAACGACTGATTATTTGATAGTGACACAAAAAAACTATACAAAGAAATGGTTTAAATTCACAAGTAGAATACGTGAAACACGTTCTTCAATCTGTACTGAATACTATTTTGTAAGCATAATTTGTACGCTAAATAAAAGTGACAGTGGTGTTCCTGTAAGTAAAATAACTTAGTGTCAATGCAAGACCATCCAAGATCACCCACCAAAAATTTATATGAAAAATATAAAATTCAGTAACTTTACCGTAAAGCTTCTATAAAGCCAGTTTAAAGCACAAAATATATGTGACTACACAGACTTTGTCAGTTCATTATACGGCTTACAGAAAGTGAGGTTGTTTATTACACAACAAATTGTGTTCATTTCCTCATTCGTCTCGTAGTCCAGCATTTATATGAAACTTCACAAAAACCGATAAAAACAAAAGATGTAGTAGTCACAAATAAAAATTGTGCACAGATGTTTTGGCAGATTTTATTACACTATAAAAAATTTAGTAACACCACATGTGCAATCAGATCTAAGTGATCGTGTTCAGAGATGGTAGTTTTACATCACACACAAATGACAACAAATTACCCCCACTCGTCCTTCCTCTTGCAACTGTCTACCCCCTACTAGGACTAACTGGAAACATTTAAATAAAACATTTTTTCTTTTAACACTATTTCAAAGGCTTCAAAAGTTCACCTATTACATTCTCACACACACATATATAAAACCATTTTTTCCTAAGTATTAAATCATTTAAATAAAATGGAAATATCTTACTCGGGAACTCCTGGATGCTTTTGGATCAAGGTATGTTTTTAATTTTTTAAGGTAATATGCTGGAGGTTCTTTCGCTATTACCTTTTCCTGTGATATAGAAGAAACAAATATATTCCATAAGTATTGTTTTTAGACACTTTTTTAATTATAAAAAAAACAACTTGCATCGTTTCAGTAATCAAATGATAGGATTAGCAACTTCAGATCAACACAGTTCTGAATATACTTATATATCCGATATTCTCATAATTGGCGAGTGCTAAAATAAAATATAAATCAGTATATATTTTATTTACACACCTTTCTATAAGAACGTTTCATATTACAATCCAAATCACTACGAATGTGAATTATAATTGAATAAATAAAATTTGCTGACCGAGACATAAAAAGCACTCTTGAATAATACTGTTCATCACCAATGTGGTTTAAATAATGAAAACTGGTGTAAGATACAATTTACTTCCTTATAAACAACGATAACCAGAACAATAATGTTAGAATATTCAGATCTAACATAACCCTTGTTTTTGGACTTTTAATAAGTACAGAACAAAAATACTGTTGTGTTGAATCAAGTATACCTTATGAAACATTAAATTATAGAAACCCATCTGTTAAATGAAGCATTTATTCTAAGAAAAGTGTTTCTGGAATGAATACACAGATGTCAGAGAAATATGCACAACTACGTCGCACTGAACAAGTTAGTTTACATATAAAAACTAATAAAGAAATATATACCAAGGGTTAATCCCACTTTGTACGAACTATGTTCCAAGTGCAGTACTACAACTGTTACTTCAATCACTTATTGTGCTTAGTACCATGGTCATGGTTACACATACTGCCCAACACCAAAATTCCCCCAAAACAAACTTCTGTAAAGGTAGACAAGGTTAATCTTACACCATAAATCTGGATTACATTTCCGGAGACCGTCCACTATACACAGATTTAGACTTCCGAAAGCATGTTAACACAAACCAAAAGTCTATCAAATATACATCGTAAGACAGATCTGATTAAACATGATAGTAAGTTGTTTCGTTATCTTTCTTATGCAAACAAATGTCGATTTCAAGGTGTAGTTGGAACATTGTTACCTTTGGTCTACTTTGCATATTTATTATATTGTTAATATTACCGGAAAATTTGCAGAGCTTCATCCCATTGGTTTTTGGGTCAGAAGGCTTTTGAAACTATAGCCTTCATTCCACAAACGAGGGTGTTGCTCACGATTGGCTTAAGGCAACATTTTACAACCCACCGCTGTCTAATAGTTCTGCTTCACAAGGTTTATAGTTCCCATCGAAGATTCTTTTCTTTGAAGTATTTTATTTTTTTTACTTTTACATCTTTTAACGATTTCACTGTTTAAATGTTCTTCCTTTGAAATGGCCAGGACATATTGATTCAGTCACAAGTCTGAACAATTGCAGTAATACACTGTCGGACATTTGCTCCAATCAAATGCACTCTTTCTAAATACGTCACACCATGCCAGTTGTATTAATACTTGCAAATCGTTTTGTAAAGTGAGATTTGCACTCCGCAAATTCGACGAGTTTTAGTTTATTTCAATATGTAATGACTTTCAAAAACATGATATCAACAATTACGGTAAAAAACAAACAAAAATGAACAAGCATAAAATATATAATGACCTGGTCACATATCATGTCCCATTTCTTCTCGTCGTCATACTGTTTTAAAACCTTGGCTTTGTCAGGTGGTAGGTCCATGGACACCTGCAATAAAACAAATCTCAATTTAGCAAAATATCTAACGTTAAAACCCAATATTTCAAATTATTTATCACGATTCTACCTTCTGAAGTAGATTCAAAAACATTTTAGCATATACTAGTAGAAGAAAAAATCAAATACATGAATGATACATTTTATGACATGTTAGGCTAACAAATAATAATCACATGTTAATTCAACAAGTTCAGAGACTGTACTTCATTCAAAGCAAGTCCACTGTTGACGAAATGACCTGTTGAAAAACTTGTATATCAGAAAAACAGAACTTTCATTTTGGTTGTTTAAAATATGAAAAATTAATATGTGTTTATGATGTGGTTTCCTTTCATGCTTCATAAACTTGTCACAACTTTGGGCCTGCATAATATCACCATATTATAATTAACACAAGTGTATGAGTTAAAAATTTACGTTTCGCTAAGTTACTATATAGGTCATGGAAACTTGTATATTAGTTACAAAACGATGGCCTGCTTGGTGCTATAAGGCTTTACGGCAGAGGTAATAAATTAAATAGCTAGGTCACATGATCAATATATGCAGACCGTGGCCATGTTTAACCTCATCTTTTGTACAGGATTTCCATGATCTATGGTACATTCATACTACAGATATTAAATGTCTAAAACAAACCCAGAGCATTTGCTAGTTGGATTTGTGCTAATTTTAGTTAGTTTTCTCTCCATAAACATTCTAAAAATCATTTTTTCCAACTTTTTCAATGTGAAGCAGTGGCATGCAATGCCTATGGGAGCGAGTCATTGACTTAGCCCCACCAAATCACAATTCCATCCCCAACAAAAAATTGCTTTAACATTTATTATTTAATCACCTTCACGCATAAAACGACAATTTAATTTCTTAACTTGTCTACGTTATGAGGTTACAAATAGGAATGGAACAGCTTCTTGCATGTGTGATTATCTGTTCATTATTTTCTCTATTAACTCTCAATCCAACTAAACCATCCTACTGCTGTATCACTACTACTCTAAATAAGGAAGGAATACTACACGCTTCAAGTTGTTTTTACTGGTCTCAATCAACTTACAGTCAAGTCAAGTTTAATTATTCAGAAATTCTATAACAGAACTATATACGAAGTGCAGATGATTTAAAAGATTTAATTTAATAGTGATGTAGTTAAATTATCAATATGCAGAAAATACCAACTGGTCAACATTAAGAAATTTTCAAAAGGAAGCCAATGGTGTTCTGATGGGATTTTAACTTCATCAAAATTTAATCGTGTTAATTATGCACACTGTCCTATCTTTCATTGATTAAATATAGCCAAACGTTACCCACCTGGCAGGAGTTTAGTAATTTTAAAACTAGTCCTCGAGACATGACATTTTACAATGCACATTTCTCACAATTATTGATATAAATCACAAAACAAAACAACTCTCTCCCATATATTAATTTGTTATAACCTAAAAATAAGCTGAAACAAAAACTAAATAATAATAAGCAAAAATGCTGCACCAATTAAAAAAGATCCCAGAGTACAAGCTATAATGTGGAATATAAAATGTATCCTAAGTTTACAAGGTGACTTTATATTAGGACCCACACTGCAGTTGGAATATATCATCTATTAGTCTTAACCTCCACTCACCAGTCTCCCAAAGAAATAAACTAAGGAGTAGATATAGAAATTAGAGTGAGATGTGGGTGCTCAAGCCCACAACGTTAAACATCTATATCATCCTTCATTGCCTGCAGACAGTTGTGGAAAGGCGACTGCTTTCCAAAGTGAAGAAAGTAAATTAATTAAAAATAAGAATAAGAAAAATAAGGTACTACCATTTGAGGGTAAGTAAGTTAAAACTTACCTCTTAAAGTTAGCATTCCAGCCCCAATTATGGTAGAAATGCACTGAATGGTAGCCCAGTAAACAAATTGTACTAGTATGAATAGCCCATCCAGTTATCCAAATAAACTAATATAGTACCCAAACAAAACCCATTTATTAAATCTACTGTGACTATCATGCTCTAAACAAGTCTTATATGTCGTAAGGTGTACATCCACAAAGTAGTGCCAAGTTGTTAAATGACCTTAATGATAACTAAAAATAATTAGAAATATTTAGTAAAATTTCTCTAATTTTTATTTATTTATATTTAATATATTCTCACATTTGTTACAGAAAAGTTTAATAATTTTATTTAAAGTTTCATTATTAAATCCATAAATCATTATTTTTTCATAATCAGCACATCAACATGACTGATAAAATATTTTAATTTATTACAAATTTTACAATATCAGATTAATTGCAAAGTTATAATGCTTATAACAAAAGGGTATGATACATTAATATCAAAAGTGGGTAAATCATAATTTAGAAAGGCAAAATTTTCTTTTATCTAAAATTCATATCCTTATCAATTATTTTAATTTCTAAATCTAAATAATGTGCTTCTGTATTAAATACTGAAGTGTTAATACTATTAAATACTAATTAAATACAATTAAATACTAATTGTGTTGAATAAATAGTGTTGATAACATTATTTCATGATTATTTACAATAATTTAGTCACCTATACATCTAAGTTAAGCTAAAAATATCTGGATTTGTGCAGTTTTCAATAATTAGCATCATAATAGTAAAGATATAAATTTGCAATACAAGTAGAGTAATTAGCTCCTATTACTTGTTTAAAAACTTAGTTATTTAAAAATATATAATTATTGTAAATATGGAAACTTAATATCTTTTATGTTTCTTCCAATTCTATAAAAAGATAACAGAACAACAGTACACAAACATTTAAACTTATTAACCAATCCAAAGTTGTAGTATTAAAAATTTCATTAAAGCCTATAATAAACTTTATTCTAAACAAGATCCTTATGTAGATTTACCTTTCCTTTACACTATTCCCAATCTCTATAAATCTCCAATTAAATTTAGATTTATTTCTAATTCAATAAGAACAATTATTAAACAACTGCCTATATATTATTATTAAATAAATTACTTAATATTTTACTTGGTAAAATTAAAAATGTACATGTTAATAATAAAAAACTTTTTGGATAATAAAAAATAAACTATTTTACAATATCTAAACAAAATGTGAACAATTAAATAATATCAAAACATTTGATTTCACCCCATTGTACACCACAATTCCATTAAAATATTTAATCTTTGTTTTAAATTCATCAGTAGAGCAGTTCTGTTATTCTTTTATAGAAATGGAAGAAAATTTAGCACCAAAAACATAAAAGATACAAATTTCTGCATTTACAATGGTTATATATTTTTCAATTAACAGGTTTTTTAAACAAGTGATGAGAGTTCCAATGGGAGCTAACTATTCAACTTCTATAGTGAATTTATATTTATACTATTATGAGCATATTTATTGAAAACTATGCAAATCCAGATATTTGTACTTCAACTTACATATATATATTGATGATTTAATTAACATAAATAATTCAGAAATAATGTTCTTGACACCATTTATCCAAAAGAATTAGAAATTGCAAATAGTTCAATTTATAATACAGATACATATTATTTAGATTTAGACATTACAGTAACGGATAAAAAGGATATCAATATAAAATGTGTGACACAAAAGATTTTGACTTTCCAATTTATGGTTTACCCTCCTTATAATAATGTGCCATATCCATCTGTTATGAACATTATGAGAATAGGTTTATTGAAAATTGTATAAATCCAGATATTTTTTACCTTAACTTATAGATATACAGATGATTTAATTATTATAAATAAACCTGAAATAATGTTATCAACACTACTTATCCAGCAGAACTAGAAATTGAAAATAATTTATAAGGATATCAATGTAAATATTTTGGATACAAGAAAATATTTTGCTTTTCCAAATTATGGTTTACCAACTTTTGATAGTAATGTACCATTCCTCCTGTTATAAGCATTATAACTTGGAAATTAATCTGATATGTTGAATTGCTGATAAAAAATTAATGGTTTATGGATTTAATAAAAAACTTTAAATAAAATTATTAAACTATTCTGTAACAACTGTGAGAATGTATTAAATATAAATAAATAAAAATTAGAGAAAATTTTCTAAATATTTCTAATTATTTTTAGTTATCACTAAGGTCATTTAACAACTTCGCACTACTTTATGCAGATGTACACCTTACCACATATAAAGACTTGTTTAGAGCACAAGTCACAGTAGACTTAATAAATGAATGGTGGGTGGGTACTATATAAGTTTATTTAGACAACTGGGTGGACTCTCCATACAATTCATTTACTGGGCTGGAATGCTAACTTCAAGAGGTAAGTTTTAACTTACCCCCAAATGGTAGAACTTTATTTTTCTTATTCTTATTTTTCAATTAATTTATTTTCTTCTTCACTTTGGAAAGCAGTCACCTTCCCACAACTGTCTGCAGGCAGTGAAAGATTCTATAGATGTTGAATGTTATGGGCTTGAACACCCACATCTTGCTTCCTAATTTATATTTCTATACCTATTGCTACTCCTTTATTTCTTCATGCGAGACTGGTGAAAGAAGGTTAAGACTGATAGATAATGTATCCCCACTGCAATGTGGGTGCTACTTCCACAATCACCTCTAAAACTTAGGGTCATTTTATATTCCACATTATAGCTTGCACCCTGGGATTGTTTTAATTAGTGCAGTGTTTTCTGATTATTATGGGTTGTTTTTTTTTTGGCTTGATTTTAAGTAATGACAAACTAACATATTTAGTCAAAGGTTTGGATTTGCTGTTTTTAACCAAACACTTCCTTTTGATTTTGTTTACTTAACTTTATCAGTATTAATTTTCTCTAAAATGCATACATATACACACTTCCTGTACAATTCAAACTTTAAACTCAAACAAACAAATCTCAACTGCAAGGTAAAAAATCATTCTACACAAAGATATATAATTTTAATGTCAGCAATATACGTCAAAATACGAATTTGCAGCCTTTCAGAAATAGATTTCATGATAATTATATATTGGGTTGAGGAATAATTCGTGAGCATTTTTTCAAGTTACAAAAAATATATTCATAAATGAAACGCTTTCGCAAAATATTTCATGTCATTTGATAGATAATTTTTTGCTCTAATAGATGGTGTGTTTGATTTTCATATGTCTTTAATTTTTGCTTTCATTTTCAGCTCATTAAATGGAATGTCAAGTGGACAAAATCGAGCATTTTCGACACCATCTGCTTTTCACATTTAATTTCTTGCAATTTCGTTTAAAACAATGCATACTATATACCTAGGTATTACATGAAATAAAGTATCATAATAAATATTTTGGGTGTAATGTGTTCATGCATTGAAGTATTGTATAGTCTTGCATGTAATGCTTGAATGAAATTATTTAAAAATGCTCACGAATTATTCCTCAACCTAATATATATATTGTAATATAGGAGGCAAATTATTACACATGTCAGTAGATCACTAAAGTATATTACTCGAAATTACAAGCTACCTGAATGACAACTTATGAAATCAATACTATTCATGGTTTGTTAGCTTGTTGTTACACACAAAGCTACACCACATGTATCAAAACCCTTTTTTAGCTCTATAAGCCTACAGCCTTGCATCTGAGCTAGGGGTTACTGGAAATGGAATTTAACGTAAACATTAGCTAAATTTAAATGAGAGAACTGTACGAATTTGTATAGTATAGCTGATCCTAATATCAAGCTACTGATCAGAGGGCAGACAGGTAACCAGCAGCACCCACTGCTACAGGAGTATTGTCCAACTCTTAGAACCGAAGAATGGAAATAACTTTTCTCACGCACCCATACACGCCTGAAAATATGTAGCACAATTACATTTTGATTCGTGGACCACTATGAGCAGTCTGACACGCTAACCAATAAACCCGACCTGACCCTGCATCAACACTTATCTGCTCATAGGTTTTTTAATTAAAAGATAACAAAAAAGTCATTGCCTATATCAATTTTTGTAATTCAGTCCAAAGTCTTATTCTCTTCTCTTTTGATGGTCTTATAACAAACCATGACCTTCACTTCATATTGAACAATACAAAAAAAAAAAGTTTAAAATACTAACTCATAAATTAAAACATATTTCACTATATAAGGCTAAAAAGCCTTTAATGTTTTCAATAACCATGCGCGAGAAATACAATGCATAATGTACGTTTGGCTTAAGTACACAGGTGTGCGCACCGATATATCCATCAATGAATACTAATAGGATACATAGCAATTAATTTAAATATAGCTGCAGTAACTAACACAGGACATTGTCATATATGTATCACGTTCTAGGAAAAACAGCCTGCTCATATGTATTTGTACATATATAGGATAAGTACTGGCATAATATATTAATCAGTTATCGTTTGAGAAAATAACTGTGGTAGAAAAATTAAATCAAGTAAACAGATTTTGGGCTATTTTGTAAAGTGTTTTCCTGCAGGAAAAAAATCCAACTCATTTTGAATAATTACAGAAAAGGGTTAAAACTGCTGCTGTAAATTTATAAAGGTGCAAATACCCCATGAAGGGAAACAAAAACAATCTACAGAAATGTTAAATCAGAATAATAATATGACATTTCGAACAACAAAGAAATAAAGACATCTTTGAACAATACACTTCAATTAATTTCCTCTGTTACACGATACATTTAATTAATCTCATAACTCATTAAGCCTTGGTGATATTAAAACAATAACAATGATATGAAACGAAAAGTAAAGCATATGTCAAGTCGGCACGTTGTCTTCAAAAGTTAAAACGATCACAACTTTAACAATAAGAACTTCCTAAAACTTCCATGAGAGGCATCAATCAACAGTACATTTAATTAATTCAAACATTAATTTACATCAGAACTTCTTTCCAAGAGAAAATACAGAAATAAAACAAACAGTTGGGTGCCTATGAAACATTGCACCAATATTGCTTTTTTTTAGCTGAGGTATAAAGGCTCATAGAATTGTTAAATGTTTGTTGCTGATTTTATTTTCAAGTAAAAACTTGTAGCTCATAGCTCCATCATCTCTTGCCCAACTTCAGTACCAATTATAGTTCCAGACTCGTTAGGTCAAACCTTTCGATTGACATATTTGACCAAGCCTTAGGTCTCAGTTTAATTTACTCTAATCCCACCTAAATAATTTCAAGTACCTCAGCTATTGTTTTAAATAATACAATTGTAGTAGTAATTTGTTACTATGTCAGATCCCTTATCTCCAAATCTCCCATGATACTTAACGCTAATAACTGTGTACTTAGTTTTCAAACATTTTTATGTTAGTTACTTGTTAACCGTTTCATTCAATAAAATTGAAGTACTTCCAAAAAATTCTAAAAAAAATACACAGTTTGTTTACTTGTTTTTAAACACAAAAATACACATGAGGTTATCTGTAGGGCATTGTCGTTAGACCATGTGTATGTACTGTTAATACTTCTTTTCATTATACAGAATCTGTAAACTTCAGCTAGTATTCTGAACAATACTCGTTACTTTCCTGCTACTCTTGTAAACACATACACTATATATACTTTTAGTTACATGAAGAAATATTGGAATGTTAAGGACGCCTGATTTTTCTCCTAATTTTGAAAGGTCAACTCTGTAGGACATAACTGTGTGGGTTTAGATCAATTTAGATCTAGGAAGTACTTAAAGTGAGCGAATATTTTTCTCCAAGCTTCCTTTGTTTGTGGAAACACTTATCTTACCACTTGTTTTGAATTGCACAAGTGCTGTTGTAAAGATTCTACATTCAGCTCACTAGACGCTGAACCTGCTGAAATGCTATAGTTACCAGATCTGTCAGCTGGAGAAATACGATTCTTGACTTTGAACGTATTAGATTAGATACATAAACAACAACAAAGTAGTAAAACAACCATTTATGGTAAAAGAAGCACATGTTCAAGTGTTTTCAACTTACAATTATATTGGCTGTTCATTAGAACACTGATATTTCACAGTTTCTTTAAGAGATAAAAGGAGAAATCCTTTTAAATTTGAAATTACGATAAAGTCATAACAGAATGCATATGCAAGGTCTTAGGACTATTTACAGTCACAAAATTATATATATTATTCAAGCATTCTCTGCAGTAAATATGCCCTTTTTTCAACTATAACATGCCTTCCAAACTAATAGTTGTATATCTCACTTTTAAGATTCGAAGAAAAAAAAATATTTCAAAAGCAGAAATTTATCAAGTGTTATGAATTCTAGTCATTCATTCATAAGATTTACTTATACCTCATACATTAAAATTTGACATCACGAAATTCATCACAGATAACACGTATACGTACATCTAAAAAAAACTGACAAAAATTAATTTATAATCATTATGGTAAAAGTGTGAAAGCAATAAGAACAATATACATATCTAACAACAATACGTTAGGAAATGTACAACAAACATGTTTTTATCTCTCTCTCTCTCTCTCTAACAGCACGTTCTACTATGTGTGATTAATTATGTACAACTGGTGGCATTCTTTCCAACTAAACAGGTTGCCTTTGTATGTATTTATTCATTCATTTTTATTCTTTTTTAAATAATGGTCGAGCATTTTTCTGACAGCTCCCTATGTATCCAATACCAGTGAAATACTGTCACAGTTCAACAAAAGTATTGAGACTGTAGGCTACCGGAAATTAAATTTCCAGAGAACCCTAGTTTCACTTTCCTGCTGAGACTTTCTATTGTCGTGATGCTAACCTATGGAAGCCATCGATCAACAAAGTAGTAAACATTTCCTGATATCATATGTAATAAACAGGCATAAGAACCCAATGATTTTGTAAATTTGCACATAAATATTATAACGGGCATAAAACGTCAAGCTATGCCATCGGGATATAGCTACTTGGGATGTAAACTCTATCTCTTCTGTTAATTTATCATAATTGGCATACCAAGTTTGACCAGTCCACCAACCTATACTTAAATATGCCAACAGTCACAAGCAAAAGCAATGCGTGTCTGTCATGCAATCCAAACAAAGCCAATTTTGACACTAGAAAAATCATGAAAAACACAGAAAAATCAAACCTACATCATTCCTTGGGCCAGGTAACTTTGTATCAAATCCAATGTGAATTGGTTGACACACATTAAGAGCTCATGAAAACTCTAAATTGAGCTATTCTAGTTGAAATATTTAAGCAAAAGAGAAGAATTCCAGAACTATATCCATATCTAGGGGTAATAAACAAAGTATTTTATGCTAAATCCTATGTAAATTGGCAAATGGTAGAGAAACTGCTAAAAAAAGCAATTATTTTTGATGATGAGAATCCTACTTAGAATAAAAATGTTTCTCAGGAGATGGCCTAGGAAAATTGAAAAGTTGTTCTCCGATTTAGTAATAAAAGTGCCAATACACATACCGGCCATTCCAAGATACAAAATTCCAATTGCTTTTTATGGCATTTTGACTTCCTTATAATTACTAAAGATGGGCAAGTCAAACATTTTTTTTCCAATGTGTGGGACTGTAGAAAATATCTTTGTATCAAATCCCATGTTAATTACTCAAAACATAACCAAGTAAGTAACCCAAACCCCAAAATTATATTTACTTGTGAGCTCTGCCCCTTCCCATCAAAATTGGTATATCCAACTTCTTTTTCTACTTCAATGTGTTGGAGACATGAAAATTTACATTTGTTTAAATTTCCATCTTGATTACCATGAATATGACTACATAGGAGCCCAAAATATACATTTTGAGTTACTATACCTCTGACCCAATAATATTTTTTTTTAAAGACAAAAGTTAAAAAGATGTTTATATGTATGTATATGTATATAGGTAGGTATAACCCTATTAAACTTCAAGACAATCTGCTGAGAAATGAAGAAATTGTAGTTGGGTAAAAAGTGTTTGGAAGAAGAAGAAACAATAAAAATACAGTGACATAAGCCATTCTACACAAACAGTCCAGCTACTCTACCAACCTACAACCAGTTGCTCAAATGATATAGCTACTCTACCAACCTATAACTACCAGACTACAACCAGTCCACACCAGTGGTCCAATATTTTATTGATCTACTACTGGTATGTACAAGCAGTCTCGCAGTTCTACTATACTACACCCAGCTTGCACCAGTCTAGCTATTCTGTGGAGCTAAAGTCAAACCAAAAATACAGACAACAGCAAGAATACTCCAGATGACCTAATATATAGGAATTCTGTAATTCACCTGTAACTCAGAATTGGGAATAATTATTGTTAAATGTAATTTTCATTGAAGATTTTTCAATTTTTCTAGTAGAAGTTATTATATAATTGAACTTAAAATTACATAGCATAAAAATCCTGGTCATTATACCGTTTTACATTTGTAAACAATTACTTAGAAGAAGAAACTGGCAACCATACCAATGTACATATACATACAATTATCTAGAGTACAAAATACTGGCCATTATACAATTGCATCTGAAAATATGTACACACATATGCTAAAGTAATCAGCAATAATGGGCTTAAAACGTTTTGCTGTAAGTAGGAGCACTGGCTACCCCTTCTACTATTTTAAGGCATAGTACATGAACCATATCAGGGTTTGCACTTTTTTTTTTTTTGATACTCAGTCAGACTGGCTAGAGATGTCATTTGGGTGGCCAGGCAACAATTTATTTTGTCCTTGTTTTGTAATAAAGCAACCCTTAAATAAATGAACTGTACTGTGGCCTATAAACATTTCTTCTTTGTAGTATTAACAAAGATTCATTTAGAGAGAAAAAATTCAAAAAAGAAAATAAGAAATATATCATACTGTAAAATGGTGATGACATCTTGTATGATATATACAACGGTGTCAAACAAGTTTGTCTTCTCAGTTTCATCCAATACATAAGATTAAAAACCCATATGATTGGTTGATGACTGCAGATGAAAAATCAAACACAGTGAATGAACACAATTGATTTTTTAAATCTTTATTGAAACATTTACTCTTTGAACTTAAACTGTCACACCTCACAGATGGTTAGTTCAGAACTCCCATTCTGGAAACTTGTATCCTCTCATAAAAAGTAAAAAGAAATCCTGAAATTCTTGCCATGTGCTTATAGTACAAGAGAAGACAAAGTAAAACACTAAAAGTTAGCCTACGTCTATCAGTGCTGGATAAGTTACAACCACTGTTCTACTATTTGAATGATGTAGAAGAAAACTGTAGGACTCCTTTAATTTATTCAAGAGTTAAACACTTAATGAACTGTTCAGAAAGCATAATGATTAAAGTTTGTCATTGATCATCTCTATAATATTTAATGGATATTCTCATGATTGCAATTAGATTTAATTTTTACTCAAAGGCAGGATAATCACAAGGAACAATTCTCAAACATCTCATTGTGAACTAGGAAGCCCAGCTGTAAGACGTTAAAGAACATTTATTTACAACTGTGTTCAATGATGCATCATGGCAAGACCCACTTGATTGTGAAGGATTTGATGTTCTTTAAAAATGATAAATATGCCATTAAAAGTAATTACCCTTATTTTCATTTGAAAAGTCATATTTGCAGATAGCACCACTAAAATTCACTGTCAGTCTCACTGTCACTTGAGTAGACTAGCTCCAGGGGCTCTTCCTTTAGCATTGTCACTCACATTTGGTGAATCAGATTCTGCTTTGAAAGCTGATAACCTCAAAGATCTATCAGGCCTCCTTGCCCTCATCCCTTCTGCATGCCATAAGTTAACAGCATTTGTCAAATCAAAAATTTCACTGTCATTGGCATGAAGCATTATGATGAGTAGGTCAGTGACACAATTATCCTACACTGAGCTTCAAAGCATACTCTTTACTAGCTTTATGTGGCCATAACCCCTATCTGCTTTGGCTGAGCCTCATAAAACATCTTCTGCTTTCTTCCCAGACTTCCTTTTATGTTAATTTCCTGACAAATTTTGTAAAACATGTTACCATTCTCCTCATCCAAGTTCAGATATTTGTAATCTCTTTCCCCATTACTTTCTGTAAATCACTCTTTTTGTTCTTGCCCACATTTCTTGTTTCTCTCATGCTTTCTTTATTTAGTTTCACAAAATTTTGGATATATCGCCATATAATTAAGAACATCTCTTCTGATACTAAGACAGCCACATGAATGAACAATTCTGTATAATCACATCAAACACTCCTCACAATATGAAGCAATGATCCTCTATATTCCAGAAATAATATGACCAAATTTCATTCATGTCTACTTGAATGATGTCTACCTGTCATCATTTTCATCAAATTTATACAAAACATCGAATCCATCACCAAGAGAACTTTAAAGCTTTAAGCACATAGCAGTGAGCCCACACAATTCTACCACAGACTTAAGACATTCATTCTTCCATCATCACATCCTTCTTCACCCCATCAGTTCAATTACATAATCATAACAATCAGCAGCTCAAGGTACTGTCCACACCAAAAGACGAAGGATAATCGAAGACCAGGAGCGACATCCCAGTGCCACAAATCAGGATAATCCTTGGCTAATAATGCTCTAACAACTAACATAATTCAGGACTCCACCTGATTGAATGATCTTAGTCCAGCTGGCAGTAGAAAATAGTTTAGAACAGCATTATTTTTTGTTGTTGTTGTTGTTGTTGTGTTAATACCAGATTTTTTCTTTATTTTTTATGTATCTCTAGCCCATCATAAATATTTTTGGATCCATGCATCTTTTACTGATATTCATACCACCTTTCAAGTTATTTTACCCCTTTTTCTAGATAATAAAATTACTCCATTAGAAAAGAATTATGATGATTTCAAGTCCTCTTTCCTCAATTTCTCACAAATGGAGCTTCAAATATCCTTGTTTGCAACATCTCTTCAATCTAGATGACTTTGCAAAATATACATTTCTTCCCCTCCAAAAAATTAAAAAATGCATGCACCCCTTCAGAGCCTGAGGTAGTGGCCAGGATCCACTACATACAGTGGAAGATGCAGCTGAAGTCTTGTTAGTATTTGTACTGTGCACAGCATCTATTATGACCATGCTGATGGGTACACCACACCAACTCAGCTGGCTCTGAGTGCAAGCTTAGAAAGGGTCCCAGTTTGCAAGCACCACTGTGCCAATGCATTTAACTCTTCTGATAAAAGCAAGGAATTGACTAAATATTTGAGAACAACATTACAAATAATTTTCAGAATAACTCTTGTTCTCATACTTGTCTCAGGACATGAACATTATTAATTTTATAGAGGAAATAATTCACTTAAACTTAGATTTTCATGGGCAATTTTTTAATAGCCAAGCAGACCACCCAGAAAACCTTTGGGATAGTCTGCTAGCATTTTTGATGGTTAATTGTGAATGGACCACCATTAATTCTGAGCTTTGCATTTGCTCTATTAACCTTTAAACAGCAGAAATGTTGTAGGTGGCAACATCAATTGATGATGGCTGCCATTTAAGGGTTAAAAGGTTCCTATGTTACATCCAGCAGTAAATGTCCATTTAATCTTATATTGATTTCATGCACTTTTCCAATGCCTTCCTTTTTACTGCATTAAACTGACAAAATTAAAAGGGCTATCAAACTCAAACTGTTTGTTTTATTATGCATTGAAAGTCAATCTTTAAATGGTTGATATCATGTGCATAAACTGGCATAAAAAACTTGATCATTTTATCAATCTGCATGTGTATACATTTTCATTTATAGTTAACTTGTATCTTTAGTTATATCTAAAGTTCTGAACTTCTCATATGTATGAGTAAGATATGAATTAAAACAATGATTTGAATTTCACATACTTAAAAATATTAACAGTAGTTCTTAAAATAACTGGAGATCTTCTAGTTTGAAAACAAACAAAACATGATATAAACTAACTTGTTTTATGTTCTGCTACTCTATTTTTAAAATCTTGAAAATTGAAATTAATCTAACCAATACCTTAAAGACAAAACCATGCAACATGAACACAAGTAAAATGTTAAAAAATATTTAAATGGCATAACTCAATACAGATATTCAGTTTCCTTAGTATACAATAGTGCTCAATTTAAAAATAAACTGTAGTGTATATTTTTAAGCCAGTAAAAACATTATATATAATCTAATTAATCTTCTGAATACAGTATTTACATACCAAGATTTGTGGCAAGATATATCTAATTAGTTAATTTTTAGTGCCTTCTTAAGAATTTAGTTTAATCTACATGAACTTCAAACAGATATTAAATATGTGTACAGTGAAATTAATCATAACTGGAGGAGTACTCAGTACAGCATATACCTCCACCATGTAGCACTAATCATCTTGCGTTTCAAGAATAAACATCCACATGGCCCAAAAGTATTCACTAACAAGAACCATTTTTGAAAGTACAATGAGGAATAACATTCTACACATGTCCACCAAGTACAATCAGAATCCAATCATTGTTGACTAAGCTACAGAGCAAAAATAGTGAAAAATCTGTTCTCATATTAACAGATAAAGACTTCAATTTTTGTAGCTTTATTATGACCTTGACACTCCAAAAACTAAGTACTTCTAAGCTGATTCATAGTACAAATGTATATCAACTCTCATCCAAGTCCAGCCATTTTTGAAGAATCTTGCTGACAAACACACACACACACACACAGGAGTGGAAATGAAAACAACCTCTATCCTCTTTAGGTGGCAGAGATAATTAAACACTACATGAAGTATACAAATTAATAACAAATCAATATAAGCCTAGGCTTAGCAGCAGGAAGACAGAAAGATACTCAAAACACAGAAAACTTGTAACTGGTTCTCACAGGATTTTATAAATTCACCAAAAATATACACTGCAGCCAAAGCTAATTGATACCATTACTCTACA
The DNA here is from genome assembly GCF_004210375.1 of Tachypleus tridentatus. Taxonomy (NCBI): domain Eukaryota; kingdom Metazoa; phylum Arthropoda; class Merostomata; order Xiphosura; family Limulidae; genus Tachypleus; species Tachypleus tridentatus. The sequence goes on along the minus strand of NC_134834.1, from coordinate 132,343,554 downwards.
AAAAGTTGAATGCAAAAGGGGGATACAAAGTTAAATGATTCAATGTTTGATCAAAATATGTCAAGGAATTAAGCATTAAGAATAAAATGCACCATAAATACTTGGAAATACTAGTTATAACTGTAAGGAATTTCTTTAACAACAACTATTCGTAACTTAAAAAATAATAATACAAATTTTGATTTATACTTTCAGTTTCACCAGACTTGGAAAATATTAACACTTGCAATAACCCTTTGCTTAACTAAACTATTACATTTTGAAGAATTGAGAAATTTAAGTAAAGAGCCTGTTTTGAAACAAAATACTTTTCAGATAACCCATTCACTTTTCAAAAATATGAAAATTCTATGTAAAAAACTTTACAAATATTTAATAAAGAAAAATGTATTATACTCAATCTGATTGAACTTTTTTTTTCTATAATGGTCTATGTACATGTGTACTTGTAAGATAGAGAAGAAAAAGGCCTCCAATTTCATGCATTCTAATTCATCCCAAATTTCACAGGAAGTGTACGAAAATAGATTGTGATCACAAATATAACAGACCACACATCAGCTTTCATAACAGTTTCGTTTAATGCACAAAATTAATATTCCATGTTCTTGTTTCTGTCTAGAGTAACTGAGTGATTACTTTTATTGTACTGTTACACTTTTTAAAATTTATAACAGCCTAACAAACTAATAACATGTATACAAAGTCAAACTAAAGAGTAAAAAATAATTAAATGCATTATCACCATTATAATAATTTATCACTAGTTCAACATGCAGCAACCAGACACTGAAAAAATACAAAGTATTATGCACATGCAGATATTTAATGCATACTATCAATGATTCAACCTTTGTTATGCAAACACTATGCCTACATGTAAAGTGAATTTATACATGCACACACCACACAATTTTGATATTTGATATGATTATAGTAAACAGCATTAACCTTAACCAACTCACTAGTTACTAACAGAATCTGATCACTAAAGATTTTATATAACTTGTTTATTTTACGTTAATGTACATGCTATGAACAATCTTTAAAAATACCCTGGAAAAAAAATTGTTCTTACAAAGCCATAATAGCCAAAGTTTAATAGGCCTAAGTGAATGTATCTCAATATGCAGTTTTTATGGATCTCTGACACTTTAACGGTACATTAACTGGAGGCTTATTACAAGTAGAAATAGATTTCAGTCATAAAATTAGCAATAAAAAGAATAATTTCACTTATCTCTGAACAAACAAACCTTTACATGATTAAATGTTCATTTATACTTAGTAATTATGGTAATTCTTAGATGTTATTTGAATTAAAACCAGTGAGTCGTATATAACAATCAAAAGCAAGTCCATGCAAACAATGATTTTAGAAAAGGGTGCAATATGTTCACTAAATTGGTTATACTTCATAGTTTCACTTTTTCTATATCTTTGTCAAGTTTTCTAATGTTGCATTCAAAATGGCCAATGATTATCAAATTCAGCTTTATAAAAATGATTACCCAAAATTTCAAAACTGTCACAACCCTAATTATGTTATATTCTACAAGATACGCAAGACGTTCTAGCATCAAAAGTCAAACACAACCAAAATAACCTGATTATTTCAACACTCTTCACGTTAAAGTTTCTACTTATAAAAGGACTCAAATTTATACATTTCCTTAGTTTTATTTACACATATAACCAAGATTTTTTCTTTCCAAAGGGCAAAAGAGAAGTGTACCCCACAGATTTTTTTTCTCCATATTTTAAAGTTTTTATTTATAGATAACTTTTGATATGGGAAAAAAAAATGGATAGCCAAAAAATTGTACCATTTAAGACATACTCATAAAGGAATGTAATTTACACACCAAGAAACTAATTAATCTCAAAAGTTTTTAATAATTCTGCCTGAATACATGTATAAAAGTGATTTCAAGCATTTTTTTTTAAGTACGTAGTTTATTACTCAGTTGTTTACACCAAGTGCTTTGACAAACAATAATAATTTATTATATTATATTATATTAGGGTCCATTAATATATAGACCCTAACAATAATAAATAATATAAATTAAGTTAACAGTATCAGGAAATATGCTTAGCTTTATGAATGTTGCTTTGGATTGGAGAGTTCTCTTTCATAACAATAGCCTTAACAGAAAAGGTGTGGATTTGAAGTCTGTTACTCTGTTCATGCTTTACTGCTTATATTGAAAACATCAAAGCTCTTTTTCTTGACATGTCCTTCCTTAGATTTACATCATTTATTAGCATTTATATGTGATTATTTCTTTTTGGAACGTCCATGACAGTATCCTTCAACCATAAATTACTCCATGAAGGCTTAGCACTACTGAATTCTTAGAACTTAAAAGGGAAAACTAAGAAGAATGAATAACAATATACCAAACATATATGCCATATCCAGTGCCAATGAAACATTTAACCCAATACCGCAACTAATCAGGCTGGGTGGGAAACAACAGTCACAGTAATGGTTGAGACACTATATTATTAAATAGTAGATATTTGGCATGAACCAAATGTGCTGAATATGTAATATCAACACACCACTAAATCAATATAAACAAGTAGATCAACTAAGGTACAATTAAGCATCTGCAAACATCTTTTGATATTGACTTTAATACATAATCTCACATACCAGTGACTGATGTGTGTAATATGTAAAATATGATCAAATTTCAGATAATATGCAAATAAATAGTTTAGCACAGTTACAAGTAACCCTGTTTGTTTTCTTTGTAAAAATAATTTATGAAGCTTGTGCCAAAATGTCCTGACAGAAAGCAGAGCACCTAAAAGATGGAGGCTGTAGGTTACCTATATACACCTCCTTATATGCCAGGTTGCTAAAGCTTAATCAAACCAACCATTGGACTAGCCATGTTAAATATTACTTGTAAACAATACAACACAACCCTTAACACTCCCCTCTTCTCCCTCATGGCACATCCCACAGACCTTAAGAGAACATGATATTTGCCAACTACAAGTAGACACGTGCACTTTTATTCAAATAGTTTACGATAGATGTTTTGCCCACTGTATTAAACATGTACAAAATTAAATTACACTATAAACAGCTGTTAATTGGTGCATACCATTGTACATTTTGCACTTGCAATTTGTAGGCCTGGGTAAATATTGAATACAAATATATACAACTCACATGTGTATTTCAGATGTATTGGTAAATGGCAATTTTATTTACAAATGACATTAGACTGAACAATTAAAATTGAAGTTTACATTTTTGATACAAACAGAAAAAAACATGTAATATTACAGAGTAAGCCAATCTTTTTTTTACTACAAGCATTTTGAAAAAAAATTAAAATTCTGTATTATGTCATAAATTGGTCATATGTTGGTTCTTTTTTTTTCTTTCAAATTCTAAATTACAAAAATATTTTTGCATTGCTATAATTTTGACAATGGGTGAAGAGTACTACTAATCAACATTTCACATGCTCAAAAATTATGTTCGGCTCATCATTTTTTTACTTTTTCACTTCCATACCTAAACTTTGTGTATTTAATTTTTGCTTTGTCTTAATAAATTTCCAACAATGAAATATGGAACATATCCAGATATGATTGTTATTACGTTGTTAAAAAAATAATGGCAGATTTTTGAGCCAAAATTTTAGTCATTTACAGGAATGTGAAACCTGTCTTTTACAACTGCATACATAACATAGAACTAAAGCATTCTTCTATTCATTAATGCTTTTATTCTTTTCTAAAATCTTATTTCCAATACTTCAGACCCTTACAATTAATGACGGAAAAAAAAGTTGCACACCACTTTTTTGCATAATTAAAACTTAGTCATAATGCATCACAAACAGCTCATAATATCAATCAAGCATGGGGAAAAGGAACCACCTCCAAATGTGGCATTGGTTCCAAAAGTTTCATATAGGAGATGTGAGTCTTCAAGATAAGGGGGGTAGAGGATGTCCTTCTGCTGTTGAAAACAACCAATTCACAACATTAGTGGAAAGACACCCACACCAAACTGTTCAAGAAATGGCACAATAATTAGGTGTTGGCATTTCCACAATTTCAGACCATCTCAAGCAAATTAAAAAAGTGAAAAACTTTAATAGTGGGATCCACACACTCAGTGAAAATCAGAAAAATCACTCAGTGCAACAGAAATGGCCCATTTCTTGATCAGTGGATCCTCTGCACAAACAGATGTCGATCTGCATGACTCAATCATGATTAATCTCCAAAACACTTTCCAAAGTTGCACACACAGAAGATTATAGTTACTGTATGGTAGTCTGCAGCCAGTATTATCCACCAGGGCTAGAATATCACTGTAGAGGTTTACTATCAAAATTGGAAGAAATGCACAGAAAGTTACATGAAAAAAATTTCAGCACTAAGCAATTAAAGTGGACAAATCTTGGTTCACGATAATGCTTAATCACACACTGCTCAAATGATGTTCCAAAAGCTCAATAAATTGGGCTACAAAACATTGCCTCATCCTTCTTACTCACCAGACTTATTTCAAGCATTTTAATTAATTTTTACAGAACAAAAGATTCAACAACAGAGCAGCAGCAGCAGAGAATGGCTTTAAAGAATCTTTGAGTTCCAGAACTTCAGAGTTTTTTATATATATATATATATATATATAAAAACAGCTGGTATAGGTTGAGAAAATTCTATGTAGAGGAGCAAACAACATTTCGACCTTCTTCAGTGAACCTGACGATGACTGAAGAAGGTCGAAACGTTGCTCGCTCCTCTACATAGAATTTTCTCAACCCATACCAGCTGTTTTTCCATACATATTTTTCTCTACAAGTGGGTTTTCTCATCATTATGGATTCAGAGTTTTATCATCATGGCATAGATAATCTTATTTCCTATTGGCAAAAGCGTGTAGATTCACTAGGTTCTTGTTTTGTTTTATTATTTTATACTGTTGCTTTTGAATTTTATTTCTTATTAAAGTTAAAATTTAACATCTGCCATATTTTTCTAATAGCCTGATAATAAGCTCAAAGCTACATATTGGGTTATCTGAATTATTAGCACTATAAGCCTTGAGACTTATTTATCACTGAGCCACTGCCATCTCTAGGAATGAAAAGATAAAATTTCACATTCTCATGACATTAAAGTCACTTCCCAGGATACTTTTCATTTAATATCAAACCCTACAATCTATAGTTTCAAACCTATTCAACATTTAAATAAGAATGCAATAAAGAAACTTTGTGATCAGCTGCAATTTTTATTATAAGGCTAAATTTCCAGCACATGCATTTTACCTGTGCAACACAAAATTCACATTTCAAGTTCATCACACAACAAATTTTTTGCAACTTATGCTTTACATTTTAAGTATTTCAAATAAGTCTAATAAAGTTGTATCCTAGTGCATGTAATCTTGGTATATTTAACTTGTTGGTTTAACCTTACACAACAGATCACTGATCAAAGTCCATGTCATCACATTTGACGACCTAAATTCAAAGTTTTATTGAACTATTATTTTATGAATTTATGTCAATAAGTTCTGAATTAAATTGTAGATTATAATTCAAACTTTGATATTATATATCAGTTAATTTCTTAATTTAAGAGTAAATATCAAAAAAACACCTATAAAAAGATTTTAGTGAGTCATGTGGTATGTTGAATGCAGCACTGTATAAAATTAATGTTTATGATGTCAAAATACTAACTCTATAGTTTTGTACAAATTAGAAACTCATATTACCAATATTAAGTTAGAACATAAAATAAGAACTTCATATCTTTTCATTTTGCTGAGATATGGCTTATGTACTGAATCACACATTGTGGCCCCATTCAATTTTCATTTTTTTGAAACAATCCTTATATACTCTTTACTACAGTATATGACATATGAATAAACAATCTACAGCTTAGAATGTCCCTAAAGTGGTTTTCTCAGCCATTTTAATCTGTGAAAAGGCTACCATATATTTTCGATCCAAGTTTTCAAGGAGGTAGATTATGTCTTTCAAGTGCTTGAAATTATATATTTTTAAAAAATCCAAATACACCTTAGTTACTGAGCTTAATAAATTATGGTAAAATTATATGGTACCAGTATAGTTATTCATGATTATTTTTTATTTTTCAACTGTACATTTAAAACCTAAAAAAAATGTTCGATATCCTCCACATAAAAAAAATTTAAAAGATTTGGCAACCTATGCCCAGAAGCAACCAAGTTTAAAGGTCACAGTGAGAAGAGAATTGTTTGCTTTAATTCTTTATTCTTCTACATTTTAAGAAAACTAAGTTTATTAATTAATTTCTAATATAAATGTATAAATAACTGAAATGTGGCTATATATATTACAAAATACTAGTCCACTAAAACCGAGCCAAGATAGGGAAGGCTAAAGGCCAATTTTATATCATAGAATACATGAGTGCACATGCACCACATCAATGCGAGTCATGTAATGCTCGCTAGGCATGAGTGGAGTGTCAATATAATAGAAAACAACAAATATGTAGTATTATGAGACTTGAGCTACTTAGACTAAACATTTGTATTTGTGTTATAATATGCAGTCATTCTTGCACAAAAAAGCTTAATTTACATATATACATTTATTTATTATAACCATAAAATACTCAAGCCATAAACCACAACACATTAACATGAATTTTTTTTCTCAAAATTTTTAAAGTAAGCTTTACATTTTTTCAAGATATGTATTTTTCATGGTTACAAAATTGGTCAAGTGAAAATCTCACGTAGTGAGGGTACAGAAAATAACAAAATATAGTCCTATTGAAAACAAATGTTTGAAATGTATTTAGGAGGTTTAGAGATTACACAAATAATATCCAAGAGTTCTGGAATGAAGAATAGTTTTTTTAATCATAACATGAAATCGCCTTTTGCTAAAACTGGTAATGAAAAAGATTCAATATTTTCAGAAACAAATCTTTAAAAAAATATTCCATTAAAAAATCTGATTTTTTGTGTCCAAAAAAATTGTAATATTTACTAAAAGTCTACCAAATCTTGTAAAGATACACGTGCTGTATAAAACATTAGTGCAAATACTTAACATTTACAAATGTGTAGACAAACTCGCATATATTATGCCGAGCCCACTGTGAAAGGCTTAACTGACTACCAATGAAGATGTTTAATAGTAGCTCCCAATGTAATTTCTCTATAGATTTCCTTACAATATCCATTGCATATTAAAAAATAAAGGATACTGTAATACTTCACACAAGATAGGTATATTTTATCTTTTTTACACTTAATAGGCCCCAGGAGTGCTTTTTCAAACAAAAGTTTTAAAATATTATTTCGCAGTTACATATTTCAGACTTAGGCACAGCCAAAAACAATAAGTCACAGAGTTGCATAACTTCCATACAGCAAAGATTACATCTTCAAAGACTGAAGAGCTAGACTGGGAAAAACTTCCACATCCTTCTTATTCTCCAGACCTTGCTCCATATGACTATCATCTATTCAGAAGTTTCCAGATCTACCTTGATGAAAAACAGCTTGGAACACATGAAGATGTCAAACCTTCCCTCTCTACATTCTTTTCCTCCAAACCCCAAGAATTTTATAAATGTAGCATTCAGAAGCCTATGAATCACTGGCAGGAAGTAATTAATAATAATGAAATATACATTACTGATTAAATAACATTAAAAGCATTTAAAGTTTTTTCTCTTTTTCTCAACCTAAAATTGGACATTATCTAAGGAATGACCTGATAATAACAGGGTTTCTGGAATAGAAGATAACTTCATAAAGTACCATCCATGATGCTGCAAAGCAATATGATGATCCTACAGTGCACAAAAAATGAAACTTTCTTACAGTTTTATATGCCTTGCAAACAACAATAATCTTCTCAAAGTGACACCCATACAGTATATGAACACAAAAGTAAAAATTCTCATCCTTTATTTGCAACATCAGAAAATGAAGTCTTCTGAGAGTTAAATCACTCAAACTACACCAAAAATGGATTTGGTTTGGTGTGAATTTCATACAAAGCTGCATGAGAGCTAACTGCACTAGCCATCCCTAATTTGGTAGCAATAAGCTAGTGGAAAAGCAGCTAGTCAACAACACCCACTGTCAACTCTTTAGCTTCTCTTTACCAATTAATAATGAGATTGACTATTACGTTATAACATCTACACAATTGAAATGGCAAGCATATTTGGTGTGGTGAAGAACTGAAAATGTGATCCACAGATTGTGACTAGCATCCTAACCACTGGGCTATACAAGGCCTGCAAGAAGAGAACTATGTGTATTTGATTGTAAAACAAAGTAGGCAAAAAGTATGATCTAATGATGAGAAACACAAACAGTAAAGGTTGGAGATTGTGATTTTAAACAAAAAACAAACATTTTTATATACAAAATCAACAAAGCTATCTTAATTGAACAAAACAGCTCTACTAAGAACCCAAAACCAGTGGTGTCAAGATACCTTAAATAAGCTGTTAAACAATTTTCAGTCACATGACCTCCTTGTTCCATGTTGTGCATGTATATATTCTTCTCTCTATATAAAAACCACTTGTATCTGCTTATAACAATACCTTCTCCAAATCTTGTAAATTTGTTACTGTCTAAAAATTTTCATCGTAACCCATTCAAGCCATCCCCAAACCATAAAACAGTATGACACTGTACAAAAGAAAAACTCTCACAATTAAGCCTTTACATGACACAAAAACAAAAAGAAATATTTTCACTTTCAAACTCTTTACACAATTAAAAACCCTTCATAAAATTAACTCTTTAAAATGTCATAAAAAGAAGCTTTAAGTAACAATTAATTAATCATGCTGAGAGAGAAAGGAACAGTGTAAATCTAATCACAAAGGAAACTGGGCACAAGTTTAATACCTACTCCATTAAAAAAAGATGCCATGATTTTTAATAGTTTGATCACGACACATTATTGGTGATGCAACCAAAAACAACTTGTGGGACATGTTACCAACAGGATTGATAGTTTAGCAATTTTCCATCTTTTCTATCTCAAACTCCAGTAATTCAAACTGTCACATATTTTCAGTGGATGTGCTCTACTGGACTCTTACTTCTTAACAAAATTTCAAGGCAATCTATTAAAAAATATCTAAGCTACACTATCTCAAATTCTGACTGAGCTTTTTTCTTTTGTTTTTGTTCACATCAAAAGTACATAAGCTTTATTTATTTGACAGAAATACATTTAACTTTCATGCACGTTTTTTCAAATTTAGTAGACTGATAGATCTTTACAACCCACAAACATGATTTTCATTTGGTGTAAATATAAATATTGTGCAAAGTTGTTCAACAAACACCACTTAAATTTAATGAAAATTTTTACACACGCCTATAAAATTAGTTTAACATTTTTACTACATCTCCATCTAAGAGTAAAAGTGCACTGATTTAGTTTTTATTTGGATTAAGAATGGCTGACTTAAAGCAGCAAAACTACACTATGAAAGCCCAAGTATTGATCAGGCCAAGGAAACTAAATTAGCACTTTCTAGCTCAAGTTTTCAAAATAATCACAAGTGGATGGTTATTACTAATTATTCATTGCCACCTTTTCTGCACCAATCTACAAAATTTTATGAAATTATCCAAATTAAAGAGTATTTAGTGTCAAGAGAAGTTAGCTTAAGCAATTAGCATAAATAGTAATGCTTGATATGGCTGTACTGATTGCAAGAATTATTAATCTAAATTTCATGGCATTACTATAAACTATTATTAATATTACTATTGTTTTAGAGAGGAAAACTACCACCTTATATTTTAATGAATCTAGTTGTTCATGTAAAATAAGGATCTGTTCCAAGAAATGGCCTAATTCCAGTCCTGAAGTTAATGTTGGTTACTATTGAGTGTCACTTTATTTGGTGTGATTTGTTGGTGTGTATTGACCATAAAAAAAGTCATATCTAGCCAGAAACATCTTAGGTGTGAAAAAATGTCCAACCAAAAATGGATTCTGCATGCAACTTAAAAACAATGAAATCAAAACAGCAGCCAAACTGGTAGCTACACATGTAGCATTTATAAAAATTTTACAACACATTCATTCCTTAGTTAGCTAAGCCACTTATCTTGTTTGACCCACCACCATACTCTAAGTTGAACTATAGCTAACTTATGAATATTTGCTGTAAAATTATTATTAATGCTTTAAGGAAGAGGTTGTGTGGAACTTGACCCTCTAGGCCTGCACAACCAAAAATACTGATAATGCAATGAGCAAGCTGAATTTTTTTTTTTAACCTATGGCATTTTTGGTTAGATTTATCTCTTAATTTGTATATTCTTACAGAAAATTTAGCACTCTCAAGTGTATTTAGAATGATAGAATGTGACCCTGCCTCATGATATAACAACCAAACATGTTCTAAATATACACTGAAATTAAATATTTACATAGCTTAGAATTAAAGTTATAGATCAAAATATATCTAGTTAAAACTGGATATATTCTTTTATTGTACACATAAAAACAAAGTATGCATATAAAAATAATTAAATTAATAACAGATATCTTCTAATGTGAAAAGTTCAAAAACACCACCCCTTAACTTCTCTGGCTTATGAAAGCTGATGAAAAAAACTTGTTCACTCTCCTTGTTAGTATATATGGTTCACGAATGTAGTTTTAACAGAAAATGATGCATCTATTCCTGAAGTATGGTTAGCCTCAAAATGTTGTGCTAAAACACTTTTCTCAGACTTCTCTTTTTAAACATAAATAAGTCTTCTTATTGTTTTATACAAGAGTTGCCCCATTATCCAAGTTGCCTCATTTTATCTTAGTTGGATAAGAGTGACTTACATGACAACACTCTGATACTTCCTCAAAATACCCATTAAGTTCAATGCAAGGAAACTTTTCACATGACCAGTCTACCTAAAACAGGACAAGAGTCAAAACTATTCACAATATATTTCTAGATAATCACACACAAACAGTCCTGTAAAGAATGCTTTTTACTTCACAACTTTCTTTAGTTGTCAGTCATGACCATCAGAAGAGAACTGTTCAAAGCAAGCAATATTTTGACTAGTAAACTAACACAGAAAGCTAGGTTGAATTCAATGTTTTGTTTTATGTATAAAAGACCTGTGTAAGTACTCAATGATAGCTCTAATTATGATAAACTGGTTGCCAAAACGTTGGTAAAAAATTTAATGATTTTAATGTGCTGTAACACTGTTCCCTATTTTGTTTTGTTATTTTGTTTAGTGTTTTTCAGTTGCATCTAAAGCTGTAAAATGAAATGTGTATTTAAGGAAAAAATAAAAGTAGTTCATTATTAAGGACACTTCTGTTCTTTAATAGCATCGTTAAATGGAAAATGATATGAAATGTTTTGAAGAGAAACAACTTAATCAGAGTGTAAAAACAATGCAATGCAAATTAACATTTGTCATTATTTTTACAAACACATTCAAAAATAAAAAATTAATGTTTAGATTAATCTTACAATTGAGGTAATGTTAGCATGACTCATTATAGCTAAAAGCCTAAATGTGGCAACACCCTTGTCCTTAACTTTTGATGTATGTTGATCAAACAAGTCTTCTGACTTGAATGGGAATATTTTTCTGAACCATTTTTTCTAGCACGTAGTTGATTTGCCTTGAAATATGCTTAGTTTGTCCACATTGCTTAAACACTGTCTTGTTAATCCTGTTTTCCAATTGGCATATTCAGGAGGGTGATTTGTAGAAGTACATAATCAATAAACACATATGGTATTCAGGTAAAGGAAATAAAACTGGACAGTGAAGGAAAAACAAGAAAAACTAGTGTACCAAATACACTGAAACTTTATTCACTACTTACAAGTCTGTGCATATGTTTAAATACCATATGGCTAGTTTTTTTATTTGTATGACTAATGTCTGGTTGGTGTAGTCAAGAGGTAGGAATGAAAGCTGAGTACAAGAGGCCAAAAATAAGACTTAAAGAAAGAAAGCTGTAAAATTAGAATCACAAAGTACCCATTTTAGGGTCAAACTAAAGGCTACATATGGTATCCCATAATTATAAATCTATATAATGCTTGGTCATCCCATCCTGTTTAGAGACTTCTGCATCTTGTACCTGAATAAAACAAATTCTTATAAATCTTCACACAAAAAAAACAACAAAAAAAACACCATCATGTTAGTTTAAGATTTTAAAAACCAAAGTTGCAGTATGTGACTTTTACCATATTTATAATATTGTGATCTGGTCAATAAAAATAATTAACTTTATGCATAAAATTACTTGAATATACTTTAATAGAGATATACTCTGTATTAATTAATAATTATGGAACAGAGAAATTAGTAACTAGTTCAACTTTGAAACACATATAACACTAAGGACTATCAAAAAGAACAGAAAAAATGATTAGTGAAACATGCAAATATCTGGAATCTTCACTAAAACAGCTCATTAGATTGGCTGAGAATAAACCATACAAAGGCATGATCAAAATGCTATTTATATCAGTCACTTACAATATATGTATATAATACATTATACAAATGATTTATGCAACTAATACAGAAGTTAAAAATAATATATATCAGAAGAAATACATCTTTAAAAACAAATTTGAGGAAAAATTTATGCTTAAAATCAACTAGATACAGTTGCTTCAACCACTATCCTTACATGTTTTGGAGCGTTTACTGAAATAAAAAACACAACATTAATAATGCAAGAAAAGTAATAACTCATTCAAACCAGTTAAGACAATTAAGAATATGTTAGTTCACCCACAAGGCTGCACTGGTTGTGTCCACTGAATTCCTTACAGTACATGTGGAACCTAATCTGATGGAGTAACAGTATTTGCTTTTTCTGAGAGACTAAAATAACACCATAATGATATTAAATATGGATGACAGTATGCCTCTGCCTCGGTGTTATAAGCTTTAAATGGGAATGCCTCCCCTGATTGAAAGTTTTTAAAATTACCAATTATAACAAACTATGAATGTAGATTCAATGAATTGTGATGTATTTGTGAAGTTAATCTAGAGATAAACAATCATGTTAGCACATTGCTATTGCTGTTTCTTACAATCAGTATTCTACCTTCCCTCTTAAACATAATAATAACAAAACTATATATATTTATTTATTATAAATTGTAAATATATATGCTCTTGTACTAAAAATAAGTTTTTTTTCTGAGTAATGCTAGTAAACAAAAAAATTCATGAAGTGTCTGTACAACTCACTAAACACAATGCAGCAGCTATAGTGGCAAACATAACAAAAGCTGTTTTGTACAGCCAATTGTTCATTCATAGATCAGTACAAAGGTAACTAGACCAGTTATAGCACAACTTATTAACAATGCTTCTTTATCAATTCCACATTAACTTCTGAACACTAAATAAAACATAGTGAAGTATAACACACACACACACACTACATCTCCAAAAATCATTAAACTATTTTACCAATCTGATAAAATTACAAAGATATACATTTTGGTTTGTAGTATAACTAATTCTAACATCTCATTTGTCCAGATTGGAAGATCTCAAAACACACATTGTTCTCTGCTCATCTCTGGCATAATCATTGCTATTGCAGTAATTCATTCTCACAGATAATTCCCTTCATATAACCCCACATAAACTAGTTGGGGCATCACTCACATATATTCCATAAACTGCATTTGTTTATCTGTTTTTGTTCCTATTTCACTGAATTGTAGAAGCAAGAAAGTGGTTCAAATGCTTACGGAGACTGTTCACAAATGAAGCTGACAAAAGTACTGGTTACATATCTGCTAAATGTAAAACTTATACTTTAATAAATGATACAATATTATAACCATAAGGTGTAGTAAAGTGGATAGCATCTAATATTAAGTTAGCTCTTATCCCAAAACTTAGCTTACAAATTCAAGTTGATTTTAGTTTTGTATTCATATAAAGGTTTAGGATTAAAAGGTACAGCAAAACTTTCAAATAAAGTTTATACTACTTTATGACTAAGCCACATTAAGCCTACAGCTAACGATTTAGTTTAGTCACAAACAATAGCCAATAAAAAATAAGCTAATTCAAAGCAGGTTAATCTTAAATGCTTAAATACCAATACAAGCCAGTTAACAACACATCTTCACAATTATATGGTAGAAATATGTTTTTATATATTTATATCGCTCCAAATGGACATTAAGGAGAGTTTTTATATTCTTATTTCAAGTATCCATGTAATAGTCAATAAAAAAAAAATTACTTCCATGTTCCAGTACTTATGTTAATTAAGGCCTAGTGAACTTAATTATGATGAGTCTAGATCACAACATTAGAATGATAATGTTTTATACAGTCAAAACTAGCAGTGAATAAGAAACATCTAATTGTAATAACTGAATAATTTAGAACAGAATAACAGCATTACAAGTATACTAGTTGCATCACCCATCTCAAGGACAGAAGTTATATAAATTCATGACTAATGAAAGGTTATCTTAGGACATGAAAAGTTGCTTCCCTTATGTAACTTAATTCAAAAGTGCTCCAAAAAAACTGCAAAACATGAAATATGAAACTGCAAATTTGCATGTATTTCTAAGTGCACCCAACAACCTTAGAAGCCAAATCTAGTAGAGATTTATCAACAGAGAGCAAAGTGATGGTTTAAAACTGCAAAATTGAAAATTTCAACCTTCCCCCAGAACAGATCTAATGAGCCTCCATACCAATTTTCATGAAGATCCATCGACACCCTGTTAAGAAGTTACATGAACATACAAGACAGTACTAATTATATCTATATAAATAAAGACTAACTTAAGGCTAATGGCACAATTTTATTTAATTTTACAACCTCCATTGGAATGAATAAAAAATTCTAGCTTTAACTGATTAATATCTTTACATACTTTATTAGGACGTCATGTTTCCTCTATATATATCTATATTTAATCACCTCCCTTCCAGTTTACCTTATAAAAAATAAGATAAACAAGCTACAATACTCCTATTAAACATTTATTTACATAAAAGACAATGGAAATTTTAACGTGCTTATCTTAACAATTGGGTACAACTGCAGTTTCATTTACGACACTAAATTTTAGGTACTGTAACCAATGGGAAATATCACATATAATAACTAAAGGTTACTTTTATTCAATCAGTTTTGGTTCATGTTGTTGTAATGGGAAGAGTATGTTCAAAACAGTCACACGCATTAAAACTGATAAAGTGAATGTAATTAGTTACGAGTTTCAAAAACAATATCTATCCCTCCCTGCATTCATTACGTGCATTTCATACACACGTTTCACTTACGTG
Organism: Tachypleus tridentatus; assembly: GCF_004210375.1. Taxonomy (NCBI): domain Eukaryota; kingdom Metazoa; phylum Arthropoda; class Merostomata; order Xiphosura; family Limulidae; genus Tachypleus; species Tachypleus tridentatus. The sequence continues at coordinate 132,328,184 of NC_134834.1, read as the reverse complement.
ACACTCCTAAAATAAATGAAAAAAGCGTCACTAGGTGGGTCATGGACTTGACGTTCTAAAATCTAAACCTTTCCTTCTAACTGAATTCCAATTTCCAATGGCCTGGGGATAAAAAATGACTGAAGAGGTTTATGACTACAGTGAGAAAGACTATAGCATAAAAGAAGCGAGTTGTATTTAGAGGTTTAATATCGCCCTTGGAGCGGTAGTATAATTGAATTATGAGCGAAATTGCATATGTGTTAGCAATATGAATGTGTATTACTTCGCGGAATAATCTCATCAATCTTGAAAAGTATTTTATATTATTAGTAATTGACTACAAGCTTTGAGAGATTTTGTGTCATGTGAAGATATCTAGATAAGCATTCTGTGCCACCAGCATATATCTAAAGAGACACTTTGTGTTATAGATAGATATACAGAGCTTACGTATAATAATTTAGATTTCCAGAAATCTAGTACCAGTCGACTTGCAACCTTTATCTGTAGAATACAATAAAAAATACACATTTAAATGGCCGAAATTACTTGTACAACGCTTGATGCCAGTATCATCATTACATTCGAACAAAGATCACGTACGATCGAATCTCAACTGTGTTCTGCATAAAATCTTAAGCTACAATAACAAGGCTGTGAAAAGGTGAAACACATTAATTACCTTAATTCTTTCATTTAAGGTTGTTCAGAAACTTGAAATACCAGACTGTTGATCGAAATGTTCATAACTCACGAACACTTCACATAAACTCTGGTAACACTAGTTATTTGTGCGAAATAGTCTCGTTTTCGGACCTATGAAATAAAGTTATACAATAGTAGTACAGTAAAAATTTAGAAAAGCATGTTATTTACCTATTGTTTTACATTTTAAAAAAGGTACAACACTGCCATTTAAAAATTCGCCAATTTTTTAGTTAAACAAAATGCAGTTCATAAATAAATTGCTTTAGTTTATAAAGTTTACAATCTGAAATTTAAACAAAAAATCAAACTGTTTAATATAGTTTAACGTACGTTTTTAAGCCCTCTCACCCCTCAGAGTTCACTTTACTAAGAAAACATTTAAAATATTCTGTCGACAACTGATAAAAAACGCTGCACTAACATTTTTTTTTAATTATTACGAAAATAATTTGGCTATTCTGGCGTTAGTTAGTGAAAGAGCAATTTTATCCTTTTACTGAAATAAGTTAGGTACCTTACACTACTTAAATCCAGCTGTTTATTAACAGATAGCTTACACTTTGATCTTGTTCAACCAACATAATAAAAAAGTCAATTCTCAATTACAAAAGTAAGTATAATCTCTAAGAATGCCCTGTGAAACACTGTACTTAATATCCTGTAAAATCAAACGCGCCCTAATTTACCAATGTTCGTGACGTCATATTATTACCAAGATGATGACATCACCAACATCTATGTTAGCTTAAAGAGACAGACCACTAATATATTAAGCTTAGACATAAGTTTACTCCTTCACACCCTCTTGAAAATTCGTTCTTTGTCCGTAATAAACCGGATATGAATGTAGTTGTTCTTTCCTACTCACTACAGCATTTTTGAAAAAGGTTTCGGAAATTTTAAGTTCCATTAAGGAATAATTCATGGTTAAGGCCATATCACTCCAAATGTTGTTAAAATATTAACTGAAAAATTTTAACAGGGAATACATAAATATCAACTACTGTTTTTGGATGATTAAAACTACATAAATAATTTACACAGTTATATGGCGTTCTGTGAAATTAACAACAATAATACTGATATTTTCTTAGCTTAAAATAAACAAGTACTCTAATAAAGAAAGCACGTTTTCCCTGCTTTTATCATTTATCACCAGTAAATGTAATCCCACACAAGTTAGAAAACAAAATCCTTAACAAATAACAGAAGGAATTTTAACAATTAATTTTCCAACGGTATATAAACAATGTGCGGTCGAACCGACTGCTCTGTTATCATCACAGACGCAAACAAAATGCGGTGTTAGCAACTTCGAACTTGTATATGAATACAAAAGTGGTCGATATTCTTGAGAATATTTCCTAATTAATGTTTAATAAATTAATTCAAAGCGGGTGTTCATTTAAAAGCATCTCTTTCACACTCACTTTGTGAAAATAACCCGTTTCCAAAGAAATTTTAACCTAGTACAGAAATCAAAGATTTTACACTATTAATTTATTAAACACTTAAGCATTTTTTAAAGGTTGGACCGAATATTAATACAAAAAAATAGCTTTATATTATCTCAATAAAATGTATATAATATTATAAAGTAAAAGCTTATCTTTGATTACGTTAAAACATCTATCTAATACAAATATACTTCAAGAAAAGAAATCAGACCAAGTAAACATAATTGTAAAGAAACTATTAGCATTCGGGTGGCATTACTTGGAACTTATCATGGACCGACATATTTTCACTGCTTATACGAAACAGTAGAAAGTGGAAGTTTCCAAACAAACTTAACTAATATTTATAGTCAACTTAATTGTAGTAAAAAAAATCCAACTTGCTTACGTAATATGTGGTCCGGTACTAATTGTGGCCCTTAACTACAATTCATAAACGTCTTGAATTTTGTATCTTTATACTTGTGCTAAAATGTTTGAGAAATTTAGTGTGTGTATGTGTATATGTATATATATATATACTGATTTATTTCATCCTTGTATTCTCTGGTGGCAACTAAATATACGTGTACCAAAGCTTAAAATCACGAGTCCAAAAATCACTGGGTATAATACTTTATACCTCATGAAAATGTACGTTTTCGTTAGGTTTATTTTATTTTAAAAACTGACTAGCTGTTAAATACCGTTCAAGCGCTTATCTCTTTTATATCACACGTGTGTACATTCAAATCGTTTCTTCACACAAAAGTCGGTGATATAACGAAAATAATTAACAATCAGATGCTATTTCCTGTATACAATATGCGTTGAATTAGAGCTACCCCTTGTTTGATGTTAGTAACTGTGGCTGAAAATTGTTACAGCAAGAGTATCTATAACTCATAATTCTATGGTCTTTCAAGGTTTTAGTTTTGCAATGTAACTGATTCATAAGATTGTTTTTAAACAAATGTTACATTAGGTTGTCTTCAACATACATTAATTTTTAGTTCTCATCTATATACTTATCCGACTTTTGATCATAATTTGATAACAATATACAAGTACAATTCTTGCAGCTGTAAAATTATTAGACAACCTAATTCACGTGGTATAACTTATCAATCAACCAGTCTGTTTATTAGTTAGTGTTAACTACAAACTACTCTCGTTGTTGAGTGAATAAAGTATGGTATACCTTGCAGCAAACTCAATATATAAACTTTAATACTTTTATGAGCGAAGAGTTTCACAGCGTTTTTTTTAATTATTCATGTAAGAGATGACCTCAGTGGACTGAGTGGCTTGCTATTACTGTTCGTTCTGCAAACTCTTCCGTTGTGTTGAGGTACAAGAAATGTGCATGAAAACCATTCGTGAATATAACTAAAATAACCAACGGTACACAAGTATGGGTAACTAGTTTTACATATACGTTTGTAGTAACTTCATGTGCACGCGTAACGGACACAAAACTTCAAAGCAATACTAAATACTATTCATTTATTTAACTGCGAGTTTTATGAGTTAAAGTATTAAAAACCGAAACTTGAAAATAATACGAATTATTAATCATCTGTACAATCATTTTGTACAGATCCGTACAAATCCGTAACATAACGATATTGACTGACTAAGGTTTGTACTATGAACTGGATAACGCTATTGAGCCATAATACGAGTTTCTTCCCCAATCACGGAAATTAGTAACGCATAAACTTTTAGATTAATTTGTATAAAAAAACAACAAACTGTGTGCGTTTGTATCCCTTACGTACTTTTCAGTTCAGTGCAGCATATACATGATGCGTTATAGGAGAAAATTAGACACACACACACATGTACATACCCAATTACCTTCTATAGCCCACCATGCATTTTCTGTAATAAACAGATGAGTACGTAGAGGATAATCAAGTAAAATTTGACTGTAGTAAATCCACAGAGATGGAAAATGGCGAATAAATGTTCCTAGAACCCAAACTGTATAACAAAGTAAGCTTGTTTGTGCCTGTAACTTGAATAATACCTTACATACGAATACGTATAACCTACACGCAACTGATTGGATGATGACTCACTACAGATAATTTGACCCACACCACTATTAAGTTAAAATATACTACCATAAAGTTACGTGCTTGTATACCATGTACACATAATAAGGCACATATATGTATAATTCTTGTATATTAAACGTCCCTTGATAGCAAACTACGAGAATGAAAATGGGGAAAAATTTAGTAAGTCCTTGCTAAAGAGAATACCCAACACAAAATGTGTCAGTAACAAGCATATAAACTTGCTTCGAGATGTTCTGTAGTTCTTTAATGAAGCGCTAATAATAAATGTTAGTATTTTATTATCTCATTTTCAAATTCACTGTTCGTGTTTTATGATCTCATTTTCCTCAATTTTAGGTTTATTCTCCTTCGCGATGTTCTCTTTTGCTTCGTAAGTAACTTTGGTTAGTCTGCATTTCCCTGTTAACATTAAAATCGTTTTCTCACAAAGGCGGCGATATGAGGAAAATATTAAATGCCAAAAATATAAAAGAAAGATAATTGTACAAATGGTTAGAAACTTTAAAATCACAAGTACAATTGAGTAATTTGGAGTTATTCAAGTGAAACCTTTCAAATATATGAAATGCCTTAATTTTCATTTTCTGTATTCAAAATAGGCCAAAAACCCGTTCTCATTAAAACATTGCCATTTTTTTTCAATATTGTAATCATAACATTACTATAATTATCTAATATAGATTCATAGAATTATGAAGGTTTTGTAGCTTTTTTAATGTGGTGAAATAACTCGTTTTTCTTTACCAGAATTTACGTGGTACATTTTCTGTCATCGTACACAGAATAATGAATGTATGTTTATCTATCATTAGTCAAATCTAAATTATTTATATACAATTAAATCTGTATTTTAGTTTGACCTATATATTTAGAAAAAGGAACCTATAAAAAAAATTCAGTTTTAGAGTGGAGCACTGAAACGCCTTGATTAAAAATATATGAAACTGACAACTTCAAGTATAACTAAATTAATTCTATATAAATTAATTAGAGCATTCTACTATACAAAAACCTAAAAGACGATCGACATGACAGTATGAATTATAACATGTGATCATATTAAAAAAAAAACAACTGGTATCGTGTTTTAATTTTTTTTATTTACCCTCTTCAACGCCATGATTAGATCGAGAGGGAGTGCTTTATTTGAATTATGAACTTATCTGTACCTCATGAGACTTAATATAATGCTTGTAACAAATTTGTCAAACAGTTACATAAGCATTATAAAAATCAAAATTGATATTTTTTCTGCTTTTTTTATCCCTCAAGTTACCGATTTTCATTGACAACGTTTTTTGCGAACATATTTCATACTGCTGGCAGAAAACTGCAGAAATTACACGTAAAATATAAATAAGGCATTGACTGTTCTTCACGTTCTCGTAAATAACGGTCTGTTGATATAGATCTTAGAACAAGGGCTTCTCTCCTGAAAAGCGTATTGAGATTGGTAAGTCAATATTACGGTTTAACAAAGTATCATCTGTGTTCGTGAAATCTATCAAGGAATTCATAAGCCAATCAGTACAAGTTACAAACAATACCTTATATAACAAATATCGCCTGATGAAGAGTTTAGACCCGAAACGTTGTGACAAAGACTTGATTATCACCGTTATCTACTGTTGTTTTTAATTTTGACTTGTATGTTGTTGTGTGTGTGTGTGTATATAACCATTTGGGCCACACATATTTGACGATGGAGATCCGAACTCACGAACGTAGAACTACTGGTCGATAGCCCTAACCATTTGTCCATTATTAGCCATACAAACATAAATACACCAATTTCAATATACAAACACCATACGATAAAACGAGGATGTGATTCATATAAAACAGTTAAAATAAGTTTAAGGCTAATGAAGACTTGAGACAGAAAGTTTTTTTTATGTATAGTTTTTTTATAAAAAAAATTCACCACCACATTTGACTATTGAGAGAATTTTAATAGTGCAAATAGTGGTGCCGAAATTTATTCAGTAGATTATTGCGTTTTTTATTTAACCCATTGACTGCTGATTCGCCGTCGGGTTGCGGTCCGTCACCACAGTTGAATGCGAGTGTGCCATATAAGGTGTACGATTTGCAAACATTCTGCGCGCATTTAGAGCAGTCACAGTTAGTTGTAATTCAAATTATGTTTAATCGTATTTAGAAGGTGATCACAACCATCAGAAATAGATTCATTTTAACTTAAATTTCTACACTACGTAATTCAATTTGGTGTTAAATTATAAGTGTTCATGAGCAAAAGTTAGCAAGAAAGTAATGTCAATCTATATATCTAACGCCGACGAGGCCTTTCCCTAATACTAGGACTCAAATAGCGGGCGAGATGCTACAGACACAGTAGAGGATGAAATGTTTATACGACTACAGACTTGAGCAAAACGTATTTTGGCAAGAACAAATTAAGTTATTAGGCTGTCATTTTTATCAATTTTATTTACAGGTTGGAATTAGGTTTGATTTTTATTAAACATCCATACATTTATTTAATCGAACAGCAAACTGTTTAAGTATTATTTTACTTGAATTACATTAACTTAAACACTGTTTTTCTGTTTATCTACTGATAAACACAGGTAAACACAGAACTGTAGTTCTGTGGTGAAAATTTCAGAAGAATTGATAGCTCGATCCTCAAGCGGGTCAAGTGACCACAACGTCAACAGGAAGAAAACGTGGCAGGTATTTCGGTTTAAGTATATCTGTCGCTAGTGCTTAGGAACAGGTATAACCATGGATGGACTCAGAAAATTTACTTCTCACCTACGTCAACAGCAAAAGACTACATTAGTATTTATATAAATTGAGTGAAAACAAACAAGAATGAAAATAAGTCGTACCATATCTACTTCATCCAATTCAATCGTTTCAGGTGTAATTACAATATTAAGGTGATGTTACTTTCTGGATATGGTTGTATTTATAAATTAACTTTCCTGTGTCATTAAAAGAAATAACAAGGAATTTTAAAATATGGCATATTTAAACTGTCCTTTTGTCCCTCCGTTTCTGAAAAACTGACTTTTCACTTTTCACAGTACTTAACAACGATTCTCAGTATTGTATTCAATGTCAAAATCTTAACGCTTTTCTTGCGATTCAAATTTTAAACTGTAGAAATTTTTGTATTAGATTATTATTATTATATAATTCATAAATTTAATTGTAAAATTTTCTGATGTCTCTAAAATTAATTGGAATGATATCTTTCTAACTGCCCGTGCTCTCGACAAAAAAACAATCTTCAGTACATAATATCCACCTTCTTAATTTTCAAACTAAAATCTCATGATTCATACCCTTCAAAACGTACGAAAGGTCAACAATAAATTGTCAAATTTAGAGTAAAAAAATTTTCTTCACTTAATTTAAGTTATAAAAAAACATTTTATTTCATTAATATATAACAATATCTAACTGAATCGTTTTCCCATTATCAAGAGCATTCTCTCTCAATTGTAAGCCGTTCCTTCAACAGAAGTATTTTCCCAAATCTCTCATCAGTAACACAGTTACATGGAGAAGTAACAACCATAAAAAGTTAAGAAATCTAACGTGCGGAAGTCGCCTACGATCATCCTTCCATCCGTTCACCTGAATTAAAAGCCTCACTTAAAAACAAGAAAAAATTCGAACACGGTAGGACTACGTTTTCTCTCACACATCATTTAATTTCCCAACCACAAAATAGCGACATAGCAATTCCACCCTTTTCCCGGATAAAGTTCGTGTTCTATGCAAGCTTCATCACTTTGACTGTCTATACTGTAGGTGTGGTAAAGTTATACTAACAGTTTACTGCAATTTCGTACTTATTGGATTTCCATTACTACCGATACTGTGGTGAAAATAGTCTACCAGTAATAACTTTGAGTAGTTCTGTATTAATTACAAACTGAAAGACATTATTCAATAGAAATTAATTGGTTTCAAAGCTAATAAAATGTTATAAGTCTAACAATGAATTTACGTCAAAGTTTATCTACATAGTAACTGCTAGATTGGTATGTTACAAGTTTTTACACCCTGGATACGTTGAAGAGAAACGTACCCGAATAAAAAAGAACAGTTTAACAATTATAGGTTAATCTGTGGCGGAGCCGTCAGAAAGGCGTTCTGATTCAAGCCTTTAAGTAACTCACTTTTTGTACTTCCGACTTTCTTGTTTCAATACTTTTCGTACCTTTAAAAGTTTACTATTATAATCAGCTAGGTTATATATATATCGAACTCTACTTGTTTTTATAAAACTGTTTTTTATTGTATTTCTTTCTTTTCTTTCTATGAAGCTACATTTTTGTGCGCCAGCAATACCAAGCCGTTATACACACACACACACACACATATCTTTCAATATAAGAAAGGAATCACCGGGAACCAAGATAAGAGTTCTCTGAATAAATTAGAGCGTTGCCTGTAAAAAGTCACCGAATTACTTAGATAAAAAAATTTAGTAACGTTTTGATTCGCTCCATAAACACGTACATGTAGGGTTCAGGAGGCTTTATAAGTACATTAATCCTTATTTTTGCTTAGCAAATACTGTTGAATAGTCACCGTGAGATTATAGGGAAGGCAGCTAGTCATAATCACTCACCGCCAACTCTAGGGCTACTCTTTTACCAACGAATAATGGGATTGACTGACACACTATAACGCCCCCGCAGCTGAAAGGGCAAGCATGTTTGGTACAACGGGGATTCAAACTCGGCAAGTTTGTCTGACCTAGCAAGAGTTTACAGTTCGTCATTTCAAGGTAATACAGAGAAATACAGCACAACATATTCACTATCCATATCGTCCATTTTAAAAACAAATTCGAGTTTAATTCTGACGTTTTTTGTTAAGTCAAACACAAAACCTTTTTTCCCCTCTTTAAAATAAACCATTTTAAAGATTTTAGAATTAAAATTTAACATTTTACTGATTTATGCCATCTCAGTTTCAATTTTTACTTCAATGGTTTTTATAAAGTATTTGAGAAGTGACCGTATTCGTAACAAAACGGAGGATGTAATGATACCAGATTAATACTGTTCAAACTTGTTAAGCCTAACCAGAGCAGTTACTCAAAACGCGGTTTCTTCGCCTCCTTTCGCACGATGTCTCAATTTTTTAACCTAACGTCACAGGAATTCCAAATTAAAACACACTGCACCTAATGTCAAAGGTTCATTGCGACTATGATTTAAAGTATTTAAAATGTTTTCACTAAAAAAAAAAAAAGATACAATGCGCGCCTGTTATATGATTCATGCAAATTCAAGAAAAACAACATAACACTCCGAAAGCTTTAGATAAACATGTCAATATGGTTGTACTACATGATACTAGAGTACAGTGGTTTGCAGAACAGTCGGTGGCCAAACATTACGTCATTTCAAAACAGTGGGATACCGCTGAAGAATAACCACGCATACACACCAAAAAACAAAAGCGTGTGAAATAACGCTACTTCTAGCCACTCCTGTTTAGTAAGAAGTTCATTCGCATATGACATCACTGTTGGTATCCCGGATTTTCTGGCAAGCCCTAATATTATGCTTTCCGATATATTACCCAGTACGTTTCAAATATCTGGCGTTTATATTTGAAAATTGTACTCCGAAGTCAACGAAACGGTAACTAAACAATAAAATACACAAATTTATTTAAAGCATAATGATCAAGTATGGTGGTAAGCTACAAATTATTTCTCAAATTAGTATACATATTACTTACAGTTGCAGTTTCATAAATTATATTTGCGAAAAACAAATGAATATTTAATACATGTTCCGTTTTCATTTTGCAGTGTATTTTGATAGACACTATAAATTCGTTTTAACAGAAACGTAATTTAAAAATTTAGCAGTAGTAAAGAAGAGTGGTATTAAAACGGAACTTCACCCACCTTTAAAAATGCATGTCATTTTCCATTAACAGTAAAATTGCAAACGAATTATTAAAACATAAGGAAGTATATCTAGTTTTTATAATAATTCATAGTACACTAAAATATTGGATAGAAAAGTTTAATTTTTTTCACTATAAAAACAGGAACAGTGATATACGATGTCTTCTTTTTTATGTTGAACTTTAAGTAATGGTAACAGAAAAACACAAGTACATACTATATCTAAAAAAAAACAGTCGCAATTAAATAAATTGTAAAGTGTAACTAAAGTATGAATAGAATAAATACAAAACTGTATATTACAATATGTAGCATGAAAATTAAAATGGTACACATTTAATAATAATATATATATATGCATGTATTTGTAGTATACAGAATGTTAACACACACTGTAAGAGCTGACTGAAACATGTTTTAAATATTGTGGGCCTTCCCACAATGTGTGCGAATAAACACAAAGGATAATTACCATCTAAACCTAACTATGTAAACACTACATTTATGTCATTAGTAAAAATGTGTATGCCAAAAATTTAGAACATTAGAGGAGTTTGTTTTTAACTAAAAACAATCTTACTACTAATGTTTATGTAATTTATTACTTGGAATATGACTAAATACTCAAAGGTTACAAAAATATCTTACTGAACACTGGGACATGTCCACTTCTTTATCATGTTCTCTCTCAAGAGATGTCTTATAATACTTGTATTTTACACTATACAATCTAGTAGTTTTCCACCAACTAAAAAATGTATTCATATTATTAATAGCTGTGTGCAAACACTTCTTAAATGCCTGTGCTGAGAAAAGAATGGTTCCACAATTTTTATAACATACTGTTAACCAAACAGTGATCACCAAGGCAATCTTAACCTCACATCAGCAAAAACTACAAACCTTCCACTTCAGAAAAGCAAGATCCTGCTACATGTGGCATCAGTGATCCTTCCTTTCTCATCAAAGCAATTCATTTTTGGACATTAGTATCAAAAACCACTCTACAACTATATTTATAATACAGAAAACTTATTTTTAGTTATGTGATGAAAGAAGTACAAGAAAAAGAGTTTTCACAGAATTAATTACTATGTAGACAACAATTTGTAATAAAACTTCTAACAAGTTATTAAAGCATTTACATTTGTACACAACTTTCTTTTATCTATGAAATATTTCTAAAGTATCTAAAAGGTCTAACTAATTTGTAATCAACATAAAACCTTTTCTGAAACAAACATCAACTAACACACAAGCCACAAAGCACATACAATGTTCTGTAAATACTGATACATCAACTAACATACGAACAATAGTACATTAACTAATCTGTTGACTAACGTACAAACCATAAAACATACAATCTTTTGCAAACACTGACACATCAATTAACATACAATATTCTGCACACACCGTAAGACTTATATCACCTACTATCATATAGTTTTTTCCTCTATACTTTTATTAGAGGGTTATATCAAATTATCTGGTGAAAATAATTCAATGTCCAGTAAACATAATGATAATAAATTACTTTTTCTTATCTAGCATTTCTATAACCTTAAACACTTGCACATCACATTCAATTTTTGTAAGCCTACATTATAAATGATTTTAACTAATGTAAAATATAATCAACTTTCTTGTATAAAGCAACTAAGTGCAACAGCAAACAAAGATCATAATACTCTATTCAATTCTCTATCTTAAAAAAATACCCATTTCCTTGACTATCTTTCCAGGCTTAATTATTAAATCTTTTTATATGAATATTATTAGCAAGTTCTAGAATTCCCTCCAGTTAACATTTAATTTACAATAAAATATAGTTTACAACAAGGTTTTCAAAAAGCATCTTACTGAATTGTTTCCAGAATCCAAAATATATATAGTCATACATACAACAATTTCCAATCATGAAAGTAAATAATTGAGAAAAGTTATTTTTATTTTTACAAACATAAACAACACTTTTAATAGTTGATTTCAAACCTGTAAATGTGCACCCAGAGAAATTGTAGTAAAATTCAACAGGTTACAAAGAACATGTATATCTTGTAGTCTGGCCACATTATTTAATACTTAACAATGAAATTACCATAAAGTTTTAAAATACTTGTTTCTGCAACCAGAAGAAAAGCAGTTAAATTATCAATATAAATCATTAATTTTCAGTACCCATAAGGGCATCTACAGTTAAATACACTACTATGTAGTAATTCTCACAGTCCATAACATAGCAGCATTAACAATATATTGGAGCAACAAGGGACCTGTTGGTCCATCTTGGCTGATCCATCCTCTAAACTAAATTAATTAATAAAAACAACTTGAAGCCAGCCCTTATCATTCATATACTTATCAAGCTTTTTCTTAAACTCACTTAAATTTGCTTCCTCTACACCATCCAAAAGCAACCAATTCCAAAGACCAACAACCTTGTTAGAAAAATGAACCTTTTAGCTGAAGGTGACGCCCACCCTGCCCAAATTTATGTGTCCCCTAGTCCTACTGTTCTCATTGTTAAATATAAAAAAAGATTTATCACTACTATCAATTCCCTTTATAACCTTAAACACCTCAATTAGATCCCCCCCAAATCTTGTTTTTTTCAAGAAAAAATAACATGAGATATTTCATCCACTCCTCCTATGACAACTCCCCCATCCAAGGCACCATTCTAGTAACACTTCTATCAACCCTTTCCAACAATATGATGTCTTTCCTTAGGTAAGAAGCCCACATTTGAACACAACATTCTAAATGTGGCCTAATCAATAACATGTACAATGAAATTATAACCTCTTCAGACTTACATTCAATATTTATGTACATGCAACCTAAAAATCCTATTTGCCCTACCACTACCAACAGCACACTGCTTGGATGACTTTAAAAGACTAATCAAATACTACACAAATATCTCTTTCCTTCATAATAAGGTTTTTCCAACCCAAACTATAATAACCCACATGCATTACCTTGCATTTATTATAATTAAAATCCATCTGTCATTTACTTGCCAAAAACTCACTAAATGATCTAAATACTTTTGTAAATCAGTAATATCCTCTTCACAGCTAGCAACACCTAAGACATTAATATCATATGCAAATTTAAATAACTAAATAATTCTTCCTTCATCTATGTCACTGATGTAAGTAAGAAAGAGCAAATGGTCTAAGACTGAGCCCTGAGGTACTCTCCACTTGTGGTATTAATTTAGTTTAAACTCCCATTTGTAAAAACCTCCTGCTTTCTTCCAACCAGCCATTCTTCTATCTAATTTGCTAACTTATCCTCCACACTGTTGTTGTTTGTTCACAAGTCCTTTATGTGGCACCTTGTCAAATGCTTTTAGGAAATCCAGATACACCAAATGCACACCCTTACCCTCATCTTCATAAGTAGTAACCTTTTCAAAGAATGTCAAAATATTTGTAAGGCAAGATTTTGCATTTGTGAAACCATGCTGACTATCCAATAAAATCCTAAACATTGTTAAATGACTTTGCAAAGCATCTTTTAACATACTTTCCACACCTTTTTCTACAACTCATAAAACTAATTGATTTATAATTATTGGAACAATTATCATCTCCCTTGAAAAGAGGAGTTATATTATCTAACTTCCAATCCTCTGGTACCTGCCCATTATTTTAGGACTGACAAAAACAGCATTAAGTGGTTCTCATATCCAATTTTTAATCTCCTTCAAAGCCCTCGTGGTGATTATTTGGCCCTAGAACCTTATAATTTTTATAAATTTCTCAATTTTTGCTGAACCATCTTAGAATTAATTCAGTCATCTTGTTTGATCTTGTTTCTATTTACCAACTGTTCAAGATGTGGGATACTGCTTAAATTTTCATCAGTAAAAAAAACTCAGAGAAAAACAAAATTTAATAATCCAGTCATCTCCTAATCATAAGATACTACCTTTCCTTTGTCATGCCTCAAGGGTCTTACCAACATCCTAACATTTTGTTTACCCTTAATGTATTTAAAGAAATCGTTACTGTTAATGTTCACATTTTCAGCAAATCTTCTCTCACACATCCATTTTGATGTCCTAATTTCCCATTTTTTCCAACATTCTGGATATTCTATAATCTTCTAAATCTTCTGTCATACCCATCAATATTTCTGTGTAACGTCATGACAACAGTTATATTATTTTATGATCAACTGAATGATAAAACAAGGTGAGATTTTTAAATGTAACTTAAACTTTTACATAACACTTTTAATCTACCTTACACAATGTTATCACAACAGGGTATTTTTTATCTGAGATAATTAGACAAAACCTTTCAACTTTTAAAAGTCAAACAAAGTAATCATTAAGAATAAAAAAAACCTAAATGTTAATAAAAAAATGAAAAAGGAAATATATAAATAAATATATTGTGTTTAAGGGTAGTGCAAGAGTGTACAGATGCAACAGACTTGATCAAAGACTGGAAAGAGCATCTGATAAAACATCTGATAATCTGATAAAAGTATTAAACTAAGTTTTAAACTAATTAATATTAAAAAACTGAGTATTCAGAAAGTACTGGCTGATAATGTCAATATTCAAGCATGACACCAGTTGCAAGATTGCTTATTAAGTACTATTTAATTGAGCTGGGTGATCAATTATGACAATGAATGTTTGTATAACTGACTCCACTACTTTGTATAATTTGTTAACTAACTACAAAGCTGTTAAACAGTAAGTGTCCCTGTGGGTAAACATACTAATAAGTTACAGTAAACTAACACCTGCAAAACCTCACCAAGCAAAAGTATATTGGCACTACACTGATGTTTGATTTAATGACCAAGGATGTCAAGTAAATGTCCATATTTACACATTTCATGTGTTATACAATATATAATGATTAAAAAAACGTCTGTAAAAGGAACCAAAGTACACACAGGAATGGAAAGCTCATACCCTATACAATGACAAGAGGTTCAACCTTGTAACTTGTGAGCTACATTATTCTTTTAAACAAATTATTGAAACACAAGATCTGATTCGGAATGGTAAAATATAACTTAACAGCATGCATATAATGTGATTTAGGATCAGAATCCTACTAGATCCCATATGGAGGGTTGAAAACAGGTAAACAGTTGTAGTTTAACTTGCACCTGCCTGCTTGTTTATACACTGTGACTTGTAAACAAATGGTTGATAATTCTTTTAGTACTTTATCTGTACCACTGTTAAAAATGAGCATTCTTATGACAATACAAACAAAAACCACCAAGTCAAAAAAGTGATTCAATTGGAAAAATTTTCATCAGATCGATCTATTCAGTTACCTAAAAGAATCAATTTCCACTGATTAGTGCTACGTAAAATAATGTATCAATCAGTTATAATTAAACTGATTAATGTTGGAAAAAAAAAGAAAAAGAGTCAACTGAATGAAATTAGATTTCTAATTATTCCAACCACCCAAGTAATCAAAATACTGCCATCATGATTTTAAATTATTTTCAGTTATTTAAGGTTGATCAGCTTAATCAACTAGCATTTTGAATCACAATTCACTAAATCAACCAGCTCAAGCATTTATCAAGTTTTGTCATATGAATACATACTGTGTGTGTGTGTGTGTGTGTGTGTGTGTGTGTGTGTGTGTGTAACAACTTAAATGAAGATGTGATCTTTGATTGTAATCTTGTATTTCATTAATGGGTATGTTTTGTATATTTTCCTATTCCAAAAATCATTGTACAGAGAAATATTCCAAGTTTCATTTGAGTAATTTAAGTTAATAAAAAATTAATGACAACATACAGACAACAATGGATTAATAACAGTGCATTAAAGCTGTCCTTGTACATCCACCAACTTCAAACAGTAAAAATTCAAACTACTCTTTGTACTTTGCAAGAAATCATGAATTTCATTCTCAAACCACTGTAATGTTATGGCTTCCATTACTGTTCACAGCAACTTAATCTGCAAAGTCAATCATTTTATTTAAAGATTTAATAATGTTATAATTGGAACCTAGTTTATATTTTCTTAATTATATCCCCTCATCCTATTATCTTCAAAATACAAAACACATTAATCAGACATCTTTATCCTACTAATCCCCAAATAACCTTTTAAACTTGGAATAAAATTACCTCTTTTCTCAACAGAAAATAAGAAAGTCCTTCCTTCACGGGAATTATTCTATTAGCTCTCCTCTTTTCAGTACAAAAGTTTATAAGAGACTAAAGATGTACTTTAGTTGGAAGAAAGAAACACCATATGAAAAACCAAAACAGGTATATTTTGATTGTGATTAGTGTTTGGTCTGTTCCGAGGCCTCTGTTGATCATTATTAGGGAGTTGCTTATGCAACAAATTTTTAAAGATATAGTAAGATGTGTCATAAAAATTACAGGCCAGTTTGTACACTTTCTATAATGGTAAAAATCGTCTAGACATACTGAAAAAATAAGCATTGTTATCTTATTAATTTAAGTATGATATCATAAACAAGTGAAAATTTATATGAATTCACCAAAGGGGAATTTTATTTTCCTAGTCAGTTTTCTTTTCTCAAGAATATTACTTGTTAATGCATACTAGAAATAGTATAGACTGGCTGAATTGTGATTTCAAAAATGCTGCAGTATAAATGAATGGCTTCAAAAATTATACCACTCAAGATTAAAGAAAGACAAGTTAACTGAATTGTAGATGGATGGAATGAAGAAACTAAAAGGTTGTTATTAACAGAATCAATAGATATTGCACTCATGCTACTAATTTACTAGTGGATTACTTCAGAGGGCAGTAATTAGGCCTTTACTCCTTGTTATTTACATTACCATTATTGATTAACAGGAGCATAATTTGTAAAGTTTACTGATGATTTTAAGCTCTTTGGTATTTTTACAAATATTGAGTGTTGATGTACTACAGTGACTTGGATTAAATGGTTAGTTATAAAAATTTATGGTAAATGACCATCACATACACAAACACACTATATGTATTAAGTATAAGGTAATGCATTTGGATTTTCAAAATTTTAATCACACCTCTAATATATACAGAAATCACTAACATAACTAAAAAAAATTCTTAGCATAGTGTTGTTTAAATCACTTAAATTATCAAACCAGTGCTCTGTTACTAATAATAAAGCAAATAAAACTCTAGGGTGTATTTATAGACATTTATTAGGAGTTAATAGAAGTATACAAGCATAAAAATTGGCAATCTGAGTGTCAATAAATAAATTATTTCTGAAGGAACAATGGAATGCATATGCATCTAAAAGCAGCTCAAATAAGTTACATTCTCAGTACCAGCAAGTACTGGCAGAATTTCACCCCTGATTATAATTCTCTTAGAATATGTGTACAGTTTTGATCTCCTTATCTAAGAAACTCACTTAGTGAAACAGGTTCAGAAAAGAAGTGTTTAGATAATTCCAGTAATGGAATAATTATTTTATAGAGATAGGTCAAGATAAGCTAACTTTCTCATGAGAAAAACAATAATCTTATGAAAGTTTAACAGATTATTTTAGAGATTAATACCTCAATATCTTTACTGTGTTTTTTGAAGACAAGAGGAAGAGATGGCACAAGTTCAACATTCAGGGGAAAGGACAGCCAAGTTCCAATTACACCAATTTTATTTTTCCAGCAATGTGACTAACTTATTGAATGAGTTACCACTGGGAGTATTGGAGTACAGCAATTTACTTGAGTTTAGGAATAGAATTAATGATTTCCTAAAAAGTAAAGGGAGGGTTTCCATTGTTAATATTCTTGCTCTTTTATACTGTCCCTGTACATCCAACCTTGAAAAAAATACAAACTTAAGCCTACCATTTACTTTCCAGCAATATATCAATTTGCCAATGGAAATGCATCCCATATGTCAATCACTCTACTTGAAAAACTAAGCTTTCTTAACTTGAGCCTTTCTTTTCCAAATCATAAACTTGTATCCTCTCATCATATTATCTTCATAATATACCAAATAGAAAGCAGGAGCTTTTTTGAGATTATCTGTCAGGTAATCTTGCAAATTTAAATAAGATCACCTTTTATCTTTTAAAAGAAAAGTTATGAAATCTTAAACTAGCAAAAATAATCTTTAAGTTCAGAATCATCCTAGTAGTTTCCCTCTGAATCCTTTCTAATAAGTCAATATCTTTGAGATAAGGAAGCCAAAACTGTAGAACTATTTCAAGTCATGCCAAACATTATTTGTATAAAAATAATTACCAGTTTTGGCTTGTAATCAATATATCTAGAAAGACATATACTAAACACTAGCAACAAAACAATTCCACTACTGTATTAGTAGCTCATCAATCAACACACAGAAACCCTTTTCTTCAATAACAATACTGGGTGTGGTTCCACATATATTAAATGTGGTATCCAAATTATGATAACCTAAATACATTAATTTTCACTTATTGTAAAAGTTATTTGCCAAATATCTGTTCAACAAACCAACAGATACAAATCAATCTGTAGTACACTACCATCCTCAGTACAGTAAGAAAAACTAGATGGTTTAATGTCATTGATAGACTTTACTATTTATGCTTCTATTACTATCATTAAATAAGGAAAATAAGAAGCAAGTAAATCAGTTGGTAATACCGGTAGGATATTTGAAATTAAGATTAATTTATTTTATACTAGTATTAGCATTCCTGCAATAATTGCTCACATTATAAACTTTGGTAGCAGTTGGCAATTAGTTAGAATGTGTGATACCAAATTTCAGTTAAATGATTACATCTTGATGTTGAAGACCTTTAGTAAAAATGGTATTAAGTGTGAAGGAAATAAAAACAGAGTTTGAATTATTAAAAAAGCATGCTGGATAAGTAAAAAAACTAATATTATGTTTAACTTGGATTTTTGTGTTTTTGCTATAGCTGTACTTGATCACAGACTAAATGACTCCTCTATCACCTTGCATATTTGTTTTTATTCTCAGAAGCTGTATAACTTTAACATTATTTCTAGAGAAACATCATTTTTTCACATGTTGCAGGGAAAACAATTATAACACACAAATTTTGTGTAAGCAAACAGTTGATGGATGGATGAAGTTCAATTTTGTGCTACAAGTGACTATTCAACCATTAGCACGTAAGATCCATATGTTGAGCTATCTATGCAATATACACAGACATCTTGAACTACTACAAATACTGCTCTGAGTAGATTTTTACTACTTCTGAAGCAAGGTGAAACTTTAGACCTTTAACTCTAACTATTGTATTTGGGTGTTATTTCAAAAAATCTGTCTTTTGTTGTCAACTTGTATATTATAATACATAAAACTACAAAGATGGAGTTCAACCTTTTTAGCTGTAAGACGATAAATGCTTACAAGAGTCAGCTAGTTACTTTTACTTCAGGAATTATTTCACTTTCAACTCACTTCAATCCTTAATACAGAGTACAACATTGGTTTTATATCAACATTACTATATTTTAAACTAACTGTATTGTCACATATGATGCTTTCACCATAACTTTGGTTTAGTAATAATGTGTATGAAACAGAAAAATTTGTCACTATTCTAAAAGTTTAAGTAAACAGAATGTAAGGAAACAACTAAATTAAACTCAAATCACTAACTAATCATTTATGATTTAGACTTCACATTTTCACATTATGTCTGATTTTATTATTGGACTTCAGCTTTTCTTGCCTTCTTATTACAAATACAATGTATACCATTTACTCAATTCTATTTCTAGGGGATTAAGTTTATTTTTTTACTACTTCTTGGTATGTATACACGAAAAAATTCAATTACCTATTTTATTAAAATTTACTAGATAAGTGTAATTCATAAATTCAATTATGTATTATGGATATAGGTGAAAACAAAATCAATTTTAATGACACTAAATTCACTTACCAAAACTTTTGTGAACCTTCTTTCCAATTCACTTCGTTCAGGCATAGGCATTTTAAAATTATCAATTGACTGTACGGTTGAATGATGTTTAGAAGTTCGCAATGTTATGCCTAACGATGTACCTACAGCATGAGAGGGTGAATTGGCGTTAGAATTTTCTGGTTGCGACTGAGAACTTTCCGACATCCCCATATTATTAGTAGTAGTTGTACTAGTAGCATTCACTTCCGTCTCAGGTTCACAAAAAACACACGCAAATTTAAGTCCTTTACGAAAGTCAGTTCCTTTCATTGACATTAGGGAAAATCAAAATGTAGTTCTGCTTCTTCTGCTAATATTATTAATACAGGTATACCACATTATTCGTGGTTTGATATTCGTTTGAAACGAAATATTTCGTAATATATATTTATCTAGGCCTAACACTTCCTCCTTAAAGCCATCATTATGTTTCTCAACACAGCGACCCCACAAGTTACATTGCTCATCGTTATCCTTATATTTATCAATGCGCATGCTCCAATAATAACGCCTGGAAAACTCATCCAATAATGTTATTACACTATTTTTTGACCTCGCGCGCAAGTAATTAAGCCTCTTTAATTGCCCTGAAAAGATTTTTTTGTTTTGTTTTGAATTTCGCGCAAAGCTACTCGCGGGCTATCTGCGCTAGCCGTCCCTAATTTAGTTGTTTAAGACTAAAGGGAAGGCAGCTAGTCATCACCACCCACCACCAGCTCTTGGGCTACTATTTTACCAACGAATATTGGGGATTGACCGTAACATTATAACGCCCCCATGGCTGAAAGGGCAAGCATGTTTGGCGCGATGGGGATGCAAACCCGCGACCCTTGGATTACGAGTCGCACGCATTAACACGCTTGGCCATGGCGGGCCGCCCTGAAAAGGACCAGATTT
Organism: Tachypleus tridentatus; assembly: GCF_004210375.1. Lineage (NCBI taxonomy): Eukaryota > Metazoa > Arthropoda > Merostomata > Xiphosura > Limulidae > Tachypleus > Tachypleus tridentatus. The sequence goes on along the minus strand of NC_134834.1, from coordinate 132,307,231 downwards.
AATGTTATGTTATTACTTCAGCCATTTTGTATTTACTCTAAATGTATTAATCAGTCCATTCCAACTAATTAATAAAAGGAGGAAGAGGTCTAGTGTACCTGACCCTCCTGGGTATACAAAATATATATACCCAAACACCTAGAGAGAGAGAGAGCTTCTTTAATAAAAAACTGTAATAACTTCTTGTTAATTTTTTTCGCATAGGTACACAACGGGCTACATGCGCTTCTTCCATGGCGGGAAATAAAATGATTTTAAGTGTGTTAAGTCCTTAAACTTATCATTAATAGCACAATTTGTGTGTGTGTGTGAATTTGCTGAGCGTATTTTGTTTATGAATATAATCCTTTAAAAGAGTAGTGATATTTCTATATTCCCTCTGTCATTAACCAATAAACTAAACAAAATATAACATAGGAGCGATTTTATTGTCTTGTTTTTGTCTCAGAGTGTTTTTAGTAAATTTTAAACTATTCTAAAGCGTAGTTAAAGAAACGGTTGGTTTTGGAATTTCGCACAAAGCTACTCGAGGGCTATCTGTGCTAGCCGTCCATAATTTAGCAGTGTAAAGCTTTACAGCGTGGTTGTTGTCATTGTTTGGTGACAGAAGCAGGTTACCCTTAACTACTAAGGCGACATCTCTTTATGGCTTAAGTTATTAATGTTTTTGTTCATTAATTTTCGTATTTTTAATTTTGTCAGTGTTCTCAAACTTTAAAACTTTCTAATATGTTTTGTATACATGTGTTTATTTCTGTTAAACAGATTATAGTTTGTCTGTTTTTAATAAAAACCATTGGATCTATAAGTAAAAATCACTTGTGCTTAGCATTGGTAACGTAAATTCGTGTGTAAATGATGGAATAGCTAATAGCTGATTACAGAAATTATGTAGCGGTGAGTTAAAATGAATGTTGTAGGTGAAAACATTTCTAGTATCGAGATAGCACGATTCTTATGCAAGCACTCTGAATTGTTTCTGATTGGTTGCTTAAAGATAACGACAATACTTGTTTGTTTGTTTCGAATTTCGTGCAAAACTACACGAGGGATATCTCTGATAACCGTCCCTACTTTAGCAGTGAAAGACTAGAACGGAGCTAGTCATCACCACCTTCCGCCAATTCCTTTGACCAATGAATAGTGAGATTGACCATACATTACAATGCCTCTGCAGCTGAAACGGCGAACATGTTTGATGAAATGATTAGTTGAGCTCGCGACACTCCGGTTGCGAATTAATGGCCCAAATCACCTTGTTATACCGGACTAATAACAATAAAATGTGTGTAACTTTGACTAATGTGTATCTAATAATGACGGAGAATTTGAAAATATTTGAAATACAAAAAAACTTGCGGCTTCGCATTTTGTGTTTTACAGTTTTTGTGGCCGCTTATGTAATTTTTACAATTACATGATAGACAAGTGACATTTTGTGTCCTTAAATAATCTTTCATTAATTATGAATTGACATGACTTCCGATCAGGGGATGGGTAAACTACCTGGTTATGCAATACTTTTGTTATTTCGTTTTAGGGTTAACACATGTTACAGAACTAACCAAATTGAAATTAAAATTAACAAAAAAGCAAAATTATATAAATTTATTTTTTCCATCATACTTGTTGGGTTAAATTCAATATTTGTTTCATTTCTAGAGCTTTTGTTTGTACAAATATTAAGACAACTTTAATTTCCTATGACTGAATAAAGTACAAATTCATAGGTTATTAAACAACAGCTCAAATAGATCAATATTTTTGAAAACTGCAAAAACATTAAAATTATTTATTTCTGGGAGCATAGAGGTTGCATTAAGTATTATAAAATTTTTAACACTTCTAAACTGTTAAACATTAGTATTGTTCGTTATTGAAGTGTTAGTTTTGTTATGCACATGTCCTCTCTAGTTGATAGGATTATAGAAGAATATTCTGTTTGTGAGTCTTAGCAAGTGTAACCTTTTTTATTATAATAAATGTACAGTTACTATGCAAAGAAAATATTTTCGTGGCAGAATTCACTTATACAGAACAAATAAACTTTCTTACGAAATTTGGTGAATATTCATCAACAAGGGTAAAGTAATTATAAAACAAAATACAAAAACGTTCATTTAAAAAAATGTAAACTGAAAATTTGTACCTATCTCCCCATGGACCCAATGAACCTCCATACAAAATTTGATGAATATCAATTTAAACCCTGAGGCATAGTTACATGAACATACTGCAGACAGTACAATTGTATTTATATAGACAACCCAATAGGCTTAATATTTGTGATAAAATATCACGCTAACTGCAGACATTAGTAATAGTGGAAGGCAGCACAGTAGTACAATAAGATTCCTTGAAACATAAAGGATGAGTTTACGTTTTACTTGTTCTTGGCAGTGGGTTTGCAGCACCGAAAGATCAAATGATCCCTTGTTGCCAGTATATTATGTTATGCTAAATATTAATTTTACTTTCAGACTGTACTTTAATTTATATTTCAATATAGATATCATATTTTTTATATTAGGTAAGAATGATTTTCTCTACGATTTAAATCGGTATATGATCGGTATTTTTTAATGTAATCTTGCATAATATATTAATGAGATTTACGAGTTTCTGTAACACTGAATTTGATTTTTTGATGTATACGTTGTATGTCATCACTTCAGTCCCCCGCTGGTATAGTGGTAAGTCTACGAATTTACAACGCTAAAATAATGGGTTTGATTCCTCTCCATGGACATAGCAGATGGCCCAATGTGGCTTTGCTATAAGAAAACACACACTACTTCAGTTGTATTATATTCACATTTTTCCTTGTGTATTTATTTCATTGTTTACAAATACTAAATTACCTCTAGATTTGTTATAATATCTAACTTTATAGTATTTTTATACCCCCTTATATCACATACATTTAACTCTTTATTTTTGCCTCATATTTCTGTAAGTACTATGATGTGTATTTTCTGTGGAAGTAACTGTCGATAAGAAAATATCAAAATTCTCATTTAGGCTACATATATTTATTTGTTTGCATTAACCATATTTGAACAAAGCAAATAAATCATTCTTACACGGACAATCAATTCCTGAATCACAATATTTTGTTAACACTGTATTATAATTTAGTTAAATTGTGTTCACATTTAATTCTCATTTATTTTTATTTTTCTGATTGCTTTTCTAGATGTTTTCCTTCTGTAATACAAATATGCGAATAATTTTATTTCTTTGTTAACTTATTTTATGTTTAGATATTATATTCTCATTTAGACTTTCCTTAAAGTGTTTATTTAAATCAGTTTTCATCTTTTTCTTCACTCCGTATTAAAATCACTTATTTCTGAGTTATCTATTCGAAAATTGCACGATAATCGGCCTAGTTTCCTTTTTATGCTTCGTGGTGTTTTACTCTATGAGCTATTTGAATATCTTCGTCTTCTACAGTGATATTAGCTACCTTTGCAACTACTTGAATAATTTATCTATTATTTAATTTTGTTTGAACAAGCATCTACTAATATTTTAAGAACATTTATTTCAGTTTTACACAGTTTTGCGCCATTTATCCGTATGTTTAAGCACTGGTATATATTTTTTCATGTTGTAATTATGATCGAGAAATGCCTTGTCAATTTCATCTAGTATTTATTTTTGTATTGTTTGAATATTCTATTACATTTTCATAATGTTTACACGTACAAAACATATTCAGTTATTCCTGAAGTGTCCATAACCGTATAGTATCAAGGAGTGTACATAACCGTGATATACCAACCGATCCGATATGCAAAGAACAATTTTAGAATATAGCTTTGTTTGTTTTCTATCCATCGCTGTTATCCAAACCCGAAATGTATTGTTATTAAGCGGTCATACTTTCCACTTAGCCACCTTAGTCCAAGTTATATTTTTATTTCTTCTCGCACCTTTGAAGGGAGCATGTGAAAAAAAGCTAAATTTATTTGTTTTTGTTTTTTTCTTGTTTTACAAGTTGGGGAGGAAAGTATTTGTGGCCTGAAAGGTTTGTTTGTTTGTTTTGGAATTTCGCACAAAGCTACTCGAGGGCTATCTGTGCTAGCCGTCCCTAATTTAGCAGTGTAAGACTAGAGGGAAGTCAGCACCACCCACCGCCAACTCTTGGGCTACACTTTTACCAACGACTAGTTGGATTGACCGTCACATTATAACGCCCCCACGGCTAAAAGGGCGAGCATGTTTGGCGCGACCGGGATTCAGTTATCTATGCGCTATAAAAGTGACAACACATCACCTTTATAGTAAAATGGTGCAACTGATTAACCTGGCTGTTTAGCACATGCACAATTAAAGTGTTGATGTGTCTCCTAATTGCGTTAATGTGTTTTCGAAGATATTTCTATCTTCGTCTTTCGTATTTTTTCCGCTATAACGGAAAATACCGAGTAAATTAATTTTCAAAATCCTCCTGTATTTGACTAAATACTTTAAGAACTGTATGCATTTCTCTTCGTAAAATATCTCCGTGTTCCTTTTAATTCCTTGATATTATGTTGCTGAATGATCGATGACTTACCGCTATCAAACATGTGGGCACTGCACATTTCGCCTTAGTCTTGAATTTCCAACGACACATTTCTGACCAGCATATATTTATCTTTCTTACAAAGTTCGAACAACCTTCCGTCGATTGGTTAATTTACACTGTCGTAATCTCTTGAATTCATTTATTTTAAAGTTTAAATAATTTGTATTTGAATTTACGATAGTAAGAAGTTTCCGTGCTGGTTATAAATTCACGCAATTCATCTCCAATTGATTGATTATTCAATTAAAATCACAGTGTTCCTTGCGTTCTCGACTTTCTCTAAAATTTCTTATGGTGGTTTTAATTATTCATTTCCTTGTTATATTTGTTACGGAAAGATAATGATTAACACAAAAAAATTTAAAAGAAAGTTGTTACAACTTTTAATTTCAAGCTATATCAGAATTTTTATACATATATATGTAGTGACATCTTTCGGTTACAAAAAACTACACTTCGTGTACTTCGTGATTTCCATTTAAATATCTAGACTTGAGTAGCGTTAATCAATTTCAGAACTCCACATGAAGGCATTTAGAATGTCAGAAACTGACGGAATATATACATATAGATGTAGGGAAAGCAAAAAATGAAAGCTATTTAAAATGAGTAGTACAGTGTACATGTACCTATGACGTATAAAAAGAAGTGGATCAGCTACTTTGGAGTTAATCATTTCTTCATTAAGTATTTGACAGAACTCAACTTACACATTTAAAGCTTTTTTTATGAAATTGTTGTTTATTCATTGAAATATAAAAGCGTTGTATAGAAACATGAAACACAAGAAATATTTTGACTCCAGAAATGGATATCTATTTTTCCTGAAAACTAAAAACTAAACTAAACGTTTCGACATCAACAACTG